>NC_058495.1:20027126-20651876 GCF_020382885.2 Scatophagus argus | reverse complement strand
CACACACACACAGAGTACTCTTTCCAGTGGTGAGTCTGGGGACAGGCTGAACTTTCAGCACCATGGACAGCGTGCACAGTGCTGTCACAGTGTTGGAGTGTGGATGTGCTGTCTCTCTGCCTCTTTGTTGTTCAGTTCAGTCCAAACAAAGCTGAATGTTTGATGCCGTTTCTTGTCATGGCACTGTAATATCGATTCTCCCTCACTGTAACCAGACCAAATAAGGCCCGTCTACCTCTGGGTGTTATCTGCAGCACTGTGGCGCCTCTTAAAGTGACAGCTTCTCTTTTAAAATGAGTGATGATCCAGATCTGTTCCCACAGTGGAAAGCAAAGACTTTTAGGCAATAATGGATGAGCCTTTAACAACGCATTTCTCTCTGCATGCAACTTTTATGAGTGTGTGTGTGGTAATGGTGGTGGTGGTTGGGGGAGGGGTGTCTTACCATGCTATTGTCACATGGCAAAAATGTTTATGTGTTGATTGAATTCTGTGGTTGGTTTGTTGCAGCATTTGCTATACCAGCACCTGAAAATGTTTTCTCTTTTTCTGCGTCTGTTTACAGAAAGTGTCCCAGTACACCATCATTGTCCAGGCCACTGACATGGAGGGCAACTTGAACTTTGGCCTGTCCAACACAGCCACAGCTCTTATCAGCATTACCGACATCAACGACAATCCCCCAGAGCTGACAGTCAGAACGGTGAGTGTTCTTTTCCATAGATTTTTTGTTGACCTGTGTAAGGGACTGTATTAAAACTACTGAAAGGGTGGAGAAAAGCACTTTTTTTCCTTTGGCATTTGAGTATTGCAACAGCTAACAGCCTCTCTGACCATATGCAGAGTAAAACAGTTCTAACTCTGTATTTGGGCTGCATTTTTCTCATTAAACTCACTTTCTGGTTCACTCATTTAGTGGATCTTAAAACCATTTATTAAAAAGTTCAAGAGTGACTCTATTTTCACCATTTTGTCATAATTTTAATAATAATAACAATAATAATAATAATAGTAATAGAAAATATTCAGCTGTGCTGAAGAATGATTGCAAGCTTGATCCTGCATCTGTCATTTTAACAATTGCATATTCAGTTACTCTGCTCTTCTCATTATGCTACATAGAGCACGTGAAAGTGTATTATTCTTTGGTAGAAGAGGTTACACAGGCCTCCAAGGACGGACCGCTCTCAGATATTATTAGAAAATACATGATCTAGTCCCTGTCAAAGATAACAATCATGCAATAATATGCTCAGCTGAAATATGTTTTCATAGAATATTGAGATGAGGGTGATGCAAGTACAATAGCTGACAAAGATGTAGGATAAGGGCAGATATAAACAGCACTGTGACAGGTAAAGAAACGTTGTGCATGTGGAGAGACAGAAAAAGATACTGTGACTGAAAGTGAGATCGAGATCAGTTTTGGTGATGGGAGGTGTACTCCTCCCTCCCTCCCTCTTTGTGTGTTCCCTGCCAACAAGGGCCTCTGGTGGCCACGGTTTGTCTGCAGGCATCTGGCCCTGGTCCCTGATACCTCTACATTGGTCTGACAGCAAGCCATGTTACAGCTGGCCTGTTTAACTGTGACAGTGTGGGTGGTTAGCTTGTCTGTTTTTTAGATTAGAGTTACTATATGGAAGGTTACTGATGAGAAAATACTGAAAGCAGTAGCTCTATTATTCTGAGGGTGAATGTTGTGCATGCCTTATGCACGCATGCCTTAAGTTTTATATACACTATAGACAAACCCTGTTATTGAATTCAGGTGTGGTATGGGGCTGTTTTTCCTTACTTCCAGAGAAGGAAAATCTTAATGCTCAGCATACCAAGACATTATGGACAATGCTATGCTTCCAACTATGTGGTAGCTGTTTGGTGAAGGCCTTTCTCTGTTCCAGCATGACTGTGCCCCAGCGCACAAAGCAAAGCTCCATAAAGACATGGTTAGATGAGTTTGGTGTGGAAGAACTTGACTGGTCCACACAGAGCCCTGACCTCAACTCCATCCAACACTTTTGGGATGAACTGGAACAGAGATTGTGAGACAGGCCGTTTGGTCCAACATCAGTGTCTGACCTCACAAATGCTCTACTGCATGAATGAGCTAAAATTCCCACAGAAACACTCCAAAATCTTGTGGAAAGCCTTCACAGAAGAGCGGAAGCTCTTATGGCACCAAAGGGGCACCAGCACCATATTAATATCTATGTATTTGGAATGCAATGGCCTTAAAGTCCTTGTTGGTGTAATGGTCAGGTGTTCCAATACTTTTGAATGCTCTGTTCCTGGTGATACAACAGAATCAAGTGCTGGCCACAGCTTGACGGACCTACAGGATTGTAACTGCTTTTTATGTGAGCGCTTGCATTTCTGAGATTCCAGAGAGAGACAGATGCTGTCTGCAGCCAAGCTCAGAGGCAGAGCAAGTAGTGTGTCAGCGTCACACACTGTGATCGTCGTCTCCTCGGCGGGGCCGTCGGCAGCGTGCATGCCAGTACAGTTCCAGCCGCATGCTCTGATAAGAGCTCCCCAGCTGTCAGGGGTAGAGCTCACCGAACAAGGCTGCTGCTCCGCTCAGAGCTGCTCTGTCCTCCGTCTGTGGCGCTGGCTCCATCAGCGCTCTTCACTCGGGAGGATCTGTCGACCAGAGTTCTCCCAGTAGCCAGAAAAATGGACATTCTGTGCTTCAACAGACATACAAAAGCACATGTACAAAGTCCTTGACATGAACAGTACATAGTGATGGGATGTGTCCATATACATGTACGCTCACACACACTGTGAAAAATATTTGTCGTCTCTTCTGGGCCTCATTACTTTCCCTGCAACCCTCCTGAGTACAGTAAATTACTGTACATTTGCCTGAGCTTGTAAAGGAAATTTGCCCATAATTTGGTGTGCGACTCAACGATGGTAATGAGTAAAAATTAATTTTTGTGTCCTTCACGTAGACACAGGCAGCCAGAGACTCTTACATGAAACATCCACAGCAAAGATGTTCTTAACCAGATGCCGTTTCCGCTGTTTTGTCAATCTCTACGTTTTGTTTTGCTTCCCACACAAGCAGCTAGACTTGGAGCAGTTCAGTAATTATTTGTGCATGACAGACACGAGAAGAATTCATTGCTCTCTACGGGAGGCATAGAGACAACATAAGGATGCTAATTAAGTGAAATTGCTTGCGGGGGCATAAACCAAGCTGATATATAGCATCTAATTTAAAAATAAAGACAAATGTTTTATTCATACCACCACATGGGCCTGAACGTGCTATGTTAGTGCTATGTTAATCATTATGTGATAAAAAAAAAAAAAAAAGACAATGGTACTTGCCACAATCTATCTAATCAAACTATCTAGTCAAGTGCATCACACCGCTGTGAAAGTGCACCCAGTGGTTTTTCATTCACTGAGCGATGATGAGAAGCAGAAGTGTTGCATGGAAGACTTGTGGGGTTGAAAGCTTAGACTCCCAGACACACAGGCTTACAGATCTGAATGAGCACAGAGTGCTATTTGTGATTCACCTGTAGAGCTGCGGCTTCTACCTTCTAAATACCTGAAAGCGCTTGAATGCTGTTCACCGCTTTCGTCAGCTTCCCACTCCTTAACTTTGATTTGTGTTAAAACAGGGCCGCAGCAAAAGCAGCTTGATAAGTTTTTATAGCATGAAAAATGGGAGTGCGTTCGGTGCCTGTTGCCAGTAGCTATGTCTTTATTTCACTATGGGGAAGACATAACAACTGGCTTAAGTGGACTGATACTCTGTCTGATTGTAGTTTGGAATTAGGAGGAGTCTGTTTTGGGACTTTTATTCCTATGTAATGCTGTCATTACAATTCACTGTTGTTGTCAACATACCATTTAGGAAAGCAAGTGCTAATTTTGTCTTTTCATTTTCAGAGTTTTTGGCAAGAAGGTACTGAATTTCCCCAGCTGAGCAGTGCTTGTTGATGCACAGTTATTTCTAAAAAGATTTAGGGTCTGCACTGCATTGAAGGTCCACTAATTTCTTCTGGCTGGACTTCTGGCTCAAACATTTGAAGGCTTGTCAGTGAAGAGTTGACAGTATGAAAAACAGTAATCAGAAGTGATCAGGGTCAAGTGACCGTGTGTCAGCTTGGTTCTGTTGGGCACTGACCTTCATATGTGTGTGGTCTACACGTGGGAGGTTCATAAAACAAGACCCTGACATAATATGTCAATGATGGTGCTCATGAATTATATGGTAAAGTTATAAAGTTACATAAAAGTGATTTTGTCCTCAGGGTCAGCAACTCTTGGCCTAAAGTGACTCTATATCTCATGACCTGCCCACATATTTCTAAACTAGACTATGTTTCTTCTTTTGAAAGAAGAAAGAACAAAATTCTTCCTTATGGAAAACTAATTTCATAACAAATAAAATGTGCTCTTGCTCAGTCCAGTGGGGAGTTTTGCGACCACTATTCTACTTGTACTGTATATCAAATTTTTGCCACTGAAAAGTGTGTGTATAGTTTAGTCCCTGACAGTTTAGTTTTGCACTAAACTGATAGGATTAGTTTGAACTAACAGCAGACTGAACTTTCTACTGACCTGAAGTCAGTGTGAATTAGTGATGAATGTTTCGGCCATGATGCGTTCACTTACTATTGTGCCATTGTATTGTTCCATAATACGTTTAAACAGGATGGAAAGTGAAAAAACTACATAGCCAATGATTGCCAATCTTTAACCTGAACTGAAATAATATAGTTTGAATTTCAGATGGTTGTAATTTCATTCATCATTTTCCTGCGCCAGTCTTTTGTGTCCACAGCACAATGCAAAAATGTTGTTCATGTTGTTTTGTTTTGATCCTGTGCATCCTCTTTGCAGGCTTTTAGAAAATGTGTCTTCATCTAATGTTGCTGAACAAGCACTGTTCTAAAGATTTTCCTCCTATAAAGTTTTTGTCAAGTGTTTTTAAAAACTCAAAGCACATAAAGTCTGTATATAAAGCTCTATAAAGCCAAAATGTGTAATACTGACTAAACCTTTTGCGACAACAACTCAAGTTAAAGTTTAATTATTCTTTTTATGTCTGTCTCATTTGAATTTTATATTCACTGGCAACATGAGGTCCCAGCTGAGGTCCCGCTCATTTTCCTCACTCCTCTTTGTAACTACAAAATCCTTCAGAAACTCAAAGTCTGTGTCTCTAGTGGCTTATCAATGGGTCCACATTGCATTTTAGAGAGCGAGTGGCCATTTTGGAAGCGTCCTCCTCTACAGTCAGCACCATTGTGGATGCCTCTGACCGAGCATATTCTGTTTGGCTGTCTGACAGCATGGCCTAAACAAGCTTGGAAGGTTTGTGGTGGTGTTTGTGCTAAAGCTTGGGGTGAAACTGAAACGGAGAAGCCCACACACCCGAGACTGAGAGTGCATATTTAATTTGTTATGTGCTTATCAGCCTGGTCATACTGCAGGGATATGAGAAGAGAGAAGAGAGGGAGGGAGGTCGGGAGGGAGGGAAGGAAAGAATAGGAAAAGAGGAATGGAGCAGTTTGGATACTGCTCAATCCCACGATGATGAAGCCATTAAAGTGAACAGCAGCTGGCAGACACACACCATAAACAAGTTAACGCTTCACAGGAGGAAACACGGATTATCGTTTGACAATAAGAGCTTTTGGTGTGTGTGTGTGTGTGTGTGTGTGTGTACCTTTGCTTGCCCATCTCTCTATAGCCAGATAAATCCCTATAGAGGAAGACATGTATCCCATTGCTCTGTAAATTCTTCTTCAGGCTCTGCAGCTGTCACCAAGTTTCCTCCAGAGTTAGTTCAGTGGGGAGTTGTTTCAGATTGCAATATAATGGAGATCATTAGCCAAAGATTATTCCTACCGCTGCTTTAATTACAGTACTTATCTAATTGCTTATTAAGACCTAGATTTGGTGAATGCACAGAATCTAAATTAAATGGGTAAACACTTAATTGAACTAATCCATTAGTTGAAATAATGAGTTTCATGCTAGCAGACATAGAGTGGAGTAAGGGACAGCATTAACATAATGGAAGATATGATTCTCTATTATCCAAACTCAAACAAATATGTCCCCTTCTGTCTTTTTTCTTTCCCTCCTCTCTCTTGTTTTTTTCCCCATTTGTTTTGCTACCACTTTCAATTCATGTTTCAACATAATGACCCTAAAAGCAGTTTGTTTTCATAATAACAATTATGGAAAATGCTTAAAGATGGATGAAGGCGCAGGCAAATGTTTAGTATCTCAATAAATCAACTTATTAACATGCATTAGCCCTCTGCAAGAGCAGCATCAGCATAATGTCATCTTTCCCTCCTCCCTACTGTCGCCTCCTCTCTCCTTCACATCCTCCTCTCCCTGCTGCTCTGTAGTTTTCAGGAGAGGTGCCAGAGAACAAGGTGAATGTGGTGGTGACCAACCTGACGGTGGTGGACAGGGATCAGCCCCACAGTCCCAACTGGAACGCTGTCTACCGTATCGTCAGCGGAGATCCATCTGGACACTTCACCATTCGCACCAACCCTGTCACCAATGAGGGCATGCTGACAGTGATCAAGGTACTTTTGGCCTCGCAACATACGTCCTGATGTCTGATATTTAGCTCTTTGAAAATGAAAGCAGTTAAAGTCGCTCTCCATTATTATTCAGCATGGCAACAAGTAGGTTTCCACCTGTTCTGAAGTGCCAGATGTTGATCACTGAGTACTTTAGTCTCGCATTGTTTTCGCTGAATTATATGTCATTTCTCAAATTGGAGCACAGTTAGAGCCAATCTTGCAATCAACTACACTCATTTTACATCTCTCATCATCATGTCTCTGCCCTCTCCCATTTCATTGGTTCTTCTCCAGCCGGTTGATTTTGAGATGAATCGTGCCTTCATGCTGACCGTGGTGGTGTCCAACCAGGCCCACCTGGCCAGTGGCATCCAGTCTTCGCTTCAGTCCACAGCGGGAGTCACCATTTCAGTTCAGGACGTGAACGAGCCTCCCGTCTTCCCCGTCAACCCCAAGATGATCCGCTTTGAGGAGGGTGTGCCGGCAGGGACCACTCTGACCGTGTTTGCTGCTCAAGACCCTGACCACTTCATCCACCAGATTGTCAGGTACTTTAAAGAACAACACATTATGGAGGGTTCACTTATTTACTGAATGTAATACGTCAGTGAATTCACACGACATAAGTGCACCCAGGAAATCCTGATCAACCTATTTCAACATTTAAATTCACTGTCCTTTTAGCTCTTTTTTGATCTCCACCAACTCCTGAAGAAAACTTCTGGCTCTTCACCAGCCACTGACTGACTTTATCTGTCTGTCGGTTGGCGCCGATTGTAGCCAATAGTGCTTTTATCAAAGTTTTCCACTTCAGAATAGCTGCCTGCTTTGTCCAGACACAAAGCCGATGGGAATAGTGTGACTGAACCAAAACAGTTAACTCGCAGGGGATGAAACACAGAGCTGAGGGCTTACTGCACTTGGGTGATAATTCTCTGTGGGTTCGTCACCAGGAGCAATGTAATGTAATGTAGTTTTTGTGATTGTTGTTAATTTGAATATTGAGGGAAAGTGATTGCATGAAATTCTTGAAGGTTTTATTTTTTTTAATTTATTTTGCATTTAGTTAAATCTCATGCAGTGCAACACATTTTAGCCTTATTGTTATACACATTTTTATTTCCAGTTATCATATAACTTCTATTGAGGATGCCAATTACATTAAGTGAGATAAATAATAAAGACTAAAGGGACTCAAAAACAAATTAAACACAAGCTTACAAGGTTCTTTTTAGAAATCTTTGAAAATGTTCAGATCACTCAAACCCTACATACTGTACTGCACTGTACCCATTTTCCTCAGATTTTTTTAGTATTTGAAATGTTATTTATTCATTTATTTATTTATTCATTATTTTTGTTTCAGGGGGTACCTGTTCCACCATCTGTTCTGTCATTTCTTTAGATGGAAATCCAGATACACAGACATTGTATTCACGATTCACTTTTCATATTACAGTAGCCAGAGGTAGGACTGAAGCGCCAAAGACAACTTCGTATTCAGACATAGTGAGGAACTTCCACTATCTTGTCTCCCACTGAATCTGAGTTTCACCAATGTTTAATGCACGGTGAGCACTTTCTCCAGTTTGTCCCTCTTCTTTGACATTCTCAACCGACCCCCTCGCCCACATCCCAGGCTCCAGTTACCTCGCCGTTGCCAGGCAACTGGTGTGAAGAGGTCATCCTGTAATGAGTTGGACACTGCCTTCCTGCCCTTCTAGGAACCCGATCTCCCCCTTCTCTTCCTCCTCATTGATCCCTCCTTCCATCCTTCCTAACTGGGCTGACACACAGTAGGCATCGTGCCATCCAGGCATCGACCCCGTGTGATAGAAACTCCCACATGCCCACTGAGGTCCGGCAGCACCGTTCCACTCCACAGCCAGCCCCAACGAGAGAGATTGATTTTTCTTAATGTCAGTGAGACGGCCTCTCCTCACTGAGGGACCCAATGGAAATGTTACTGTATTGTGAGCGGGGGAGGTAGGGGGAGATGTTCTCGTATATATACTGCACAGAGGTGTGAGCAATAGCCACATCTCAGGTTTCTTTTCCTGAAAAGACGTGTAATGCAAAGTAAGTGGACTGAGCTCCTCTGGCCTTTGAGAGAAGTAACTCCTCTTTTACTCTCTTTTCTCTCATCCCTCCCTCCCCCTCGCTCCCGCTGACCCTGTCACTTTCTTCTCTGTCAGTCTGTGGGTCTCTTATTGATGGGACCTCAGAGCTGCTGTCTTCTCCAAAGCAGCTTGCCAGCAGACACTCAGACAGCCTCGTCTCTGCCGTTGATGTATTCCCTTTAGGTGACCTCGCTTGAATCCCAGCTAAAGCACACAGATAAGACACAGAAATGCACAAGTGTAGACTCTGAAACGCACCAAACATGCACGCGAGCACCCACCGAGGCTGAGTGAAAGGTCTGCGTGTGAGCAATGGATGGGAGAGGAGCCAACTTTTGCTTTTTCATGTTTCTGGATTTTTTGCTTTCTTCTCTCTCTCTCAGAAAAGATGATGTGAGGCCAAGTCTTTTTACCAGCTGACTTTACTGTTAGATGTTATCAAAGTGGCAGCAAGAGCAAATTTATGACTGTTTGTGTGCATTCTTTCTCAGCATTAAAATATCAGCCCTGCAGCCCTGTGATGTGGTGTGAGGCCATGTTTACCGGTCCTCTGCTTCTGCTTCACATTTCTGTTAGGGCTTGGGTTTGTGATTGTAAATTGTACGTAAAGTGCAAATTTAGCATTGCACCTCTAGAAAGCTGGCTGTGAGACTGATTTACTTTTAATCAGAAAGTACTTTTAATTGAGAAAGTAGTTCTGGTTTTGATTCACAGATACTCGTGAGTTAATAGATAGTGATGAGTTAGACAGGGAGATATTGTGTATCAGAGATCGTTGCTCAGTCTTTCCTCAATAACTCTTCACATTTTTTATGCACTTTCGTGTTGCCAATGAAGACAGCAGGAGGTGACATCTTGTTGGCAAAGGAAGAGGATGAGAGTGCCAGGCATGACATGCAAACACCAAAATCTAACCTGCAGGGCAACATCACATCCTGACAAGCGCTGCATGACAATCTCTTTCACCAGGCATTATATCTATTTTAGTCCATTTATTTTATTCCCAGGAAAAAGAGTGTAAAAATGATATATAGTGGGTGTACGTGTCTGCCAGCATGTCCCTCTGTCTGCTTGACAAGTGTGTATCATCAAGTCTTTACCTGGAATTGAAATTAGTGTCCTCTATGCCTGTGAGGCTCCAGCTAACCAGTGTCAGCTTCCAACACCCTGATTTAATTAAGCCCCCTTTCCACCCATCACGTTTCTACCGAGGATGCCTACGTTCAGAAACTCTCCTCTGATCTCTCTCATTTCTTCCTCTCTGTGTGCCTGTGTCTCTAACCCCGACCTCCTGTCACCGTGGTGACATGCTGACCATATACCTACTGGTGAGACGTCTCTCGTCAACGATTAACTGTTTCTCATTAGGCCCGAGAGAGAAGCACTTCCTCCACATGGTCAGTTAAGACTCGTAGTTGTTAATGGGATTTATGCACTTTAACTGCAGCTGTCACTTTCTACTCTGTTCATGTCATGACCGGTGACGGTGATGAGAGCTGCTGTGGCGGCTGTGTGGGTACAAAGAGCAGTGAAGTTCTTAAGCGAGCTGCTTGGCTTCACTGCATATGGGTTCAGGTTTTCATCGGTTTTCATGCTAATGAGCTGCTGCTATCATAACCTCGACGAACATATGTTCTGCTTTCTGTGTCGCTGTGATATTTCAAAGGTACTTGGTTGATATTGCTTATTATGGTAATTACCATTCAACTTGATAATGGGTACTTTGGATCAACAAATAAAAGATTCAGAGCTGCTGGGATTCAGGTAACATTTGGCTGTTAATGTGTGGAATATGTTTCAGTATATTTGTGTATGGATTTTAATGAAGTATCTGGTTTCTCTCTGTCTCGGTGGATATGTGTGTGCACAGGTACTCCAAGCTGTCAGACCCAGCTAACTGGCTGAAAATCAACAGGACCAACGGTCAGATCACCACCATGGCTCTGCTGGACCGAGAGTCCATGTACGTCAAAAACAATGTGTACGAGGCCACATTCCTAGCATTCGACAATGGTAAGTCCGGTAAGTCTGAATGACTGTGTGTGTCGTGATTATCCAAAACTCAGTAGGGAAAATGCAATAGAGGTACTTTTTAACCACGACAGCAGTGTGCCTCTAAAGATGGTCAGGTCGTCACTTTGTTCCACAGTGGAATATCTCTACAACTACTTGATGGTTTGCCAGGAAATTTCACGGTCCCCAGAGAATGAATGCTAATACTAATGGCTCTGGTGATCCCCTGGCATTTCCTTGAACACTACCTAATGACTGCCATCCATTTACTTGTAAACAGCACTGTGGTTTATAACCAAATATCCGTAAAACCATACAGAAACCTCTGGGGCTGAAAAATGAAGCCAACGTGCAAGAGTCAAACACTTCAGTGGCCACAGAAGGCTGGCACCAGTAGCGAATGAACCTCCATGGATCCCTGCATTTACAGCACAAATGTTAACAGCCTGGTAATAAAAAGCACTTATGGTGTCCATAGCTAATGAATTTCATGACAACTGTACAGGGGTTATAACTCACTCATTTATATTATATTGAGACTTCAAGTGCCACTAGCTGTGTGCTGGGCATCACCTGAGCTAATTCGAGTCACTGAACTTGACCTGTCAGTCATGTTTTTGATATTAGAGAATTTTTCATGCAAATGTTGGAAAAAATATATTTCTTGCCCTGCGGTTAATTTTACAAACAGACCATCCAAGAAGGAATTCAGTGAATGAAAGTTGTGTGTTAAAAAGAAATTTTGTATCACAGTGAAACCGTGTGGGTGGTAAATGAATTGTGTCAAACAGCTCAGATCTAACTGTCAAAACACTGCTGATCAAATATAAATCAAGATTCTGGTAATGCGTAGTCTATTTCTTGCCTGAGCTGCTCTCAACATATTTTAGTATACCATGTAGCTGTGACTGTATTACAAATGTTTGTGAGAAGGCCACTATTTTGTGCCTGTTTGAAAAACCAAAAAAATTCGGTCTCTTTTATCTGTTTTCTCTGATCATGTATCACCAAAATTAAAAATATTTTCATGCTCCTACTGCATTGACATCCCAATTTTATGAAAAAAAATATCTTTCCAGTGCTCAAATACTGCTTTATATACATCATTTGTGAATGAGTTTGGCAGTCTTTTTGCATACTGTACCATATATAGTGTACTGTACATAAATATGTTATGACCTTGTGTTTGAATAAAATAAGAAGAATACCAGCTCATGAAGGTCTTGAGTATCAGCCCTCAGCTGTTGCCAAAGTGTACTAAGCTAAGAACTAAAGCACTACAAATAGAGGTGCTTGCTCTCTGTGTAAGTAGGAGGGACCCAGGTGTTTCTTACTCCAGTGAGAAATGAGGCATTGGTTGCCCTGAAGCACACCAACTTAAGCTCAAAGTGTTGACTGCTTATTGATTCTGGAGCCCGGTGTCAACAAGGGGATATATTCCACTTTGATTGAAATTCTCTTTACTTATTCTTCTCAAGCGAAGCGTAAGAAGCAACAAAGCACCCAGCCAATCATAACCGACAAGACGGTCGATGGGCCTTGGGGCCCGGGGCAACAGACCTTTACATAGTTGATGCAGCAAGTTACTGTCTGATAGGGGAAAAAGTTGAAATACAGCACTGATGAGCTGCGGGGGTAAACTCTATCTATGCTGCACTGCATCAGGAATTTTGTTCAGCATACTGACAGTCTGTGTGCAGGGGATTGTCAACTGAATATCAAGGCTGCAATATGTGCAGTTTGTTTAGCAGAGCAGTACACACACTTTCTTCATCTGTAGAGCTGTTGTGATCAAAACTATCACAGAAGAATGTCAGTGATTGTCAGTGGAGGAAATATTGAAACCCTTTACTCAAGGGATATTTATAGTACAAGTTATAATACAATATATTATTACTGTTCTTAACCACAAATATCAAAAGTGAAAGTACTTGATTTGCAGGATGACACCTTTTAATATATGAGATACTGCATATTTAATGTTTATTGTAGTATTGACAAATTATTACCAGTTACTGTTACTTGTGATGATAAGAACTTGGTTAATGATCTGAGCAAACGTTAATTGTACAGCAAAATCAGTGGATGGAGTTCTTGATCTACACGTATAAAGAGGTTTGTTTGTCAGATTTAATGCCCAACACTGCAACACAATTTATCAAGGGATGCGTTTTGCGCTTCTACGACTCTCAAAGGCACAAGTTTGAACCATCGCGCCCAAAAGTACTAAGTAGAGGGTTCGCCAAAAAATGAAATTAACATCTTTGAACGGTGGGTCTCAGTCAGCATGTATTTACGCCGTTTCACAGACCCCCACACAAGGAGAAAGACTAGGAGAGGTGGACCGCCCACCCCTGACTCCAGGACAGTAACATTCTTTTTTATATAAAGTTAACTCCATTGATGAAGTCCCAAAGAGTTGACTCTTTGACTTTGCAATGTTCAGGATGGTTGAAACAGTAGATGGCATGTTGAGTCATTTTAGCATAGCTGATTTTTTTAGCACCGGCGTTGAAGTGTTTCATCAAAGCACAGATAATTTAGATAATTAGCAGCTCAAAAACATATTCGAGTGTGCTGTAGCTCTTAAGTTTCTCTGTGACATTAAATATTAATGACTAAGATAAGCAACAATCAAAGTTAAATGTTGAAGAAAACATCCTTCTGTATTATTTATTACAAGAGTTCAGCACTCAAGAACTCAACTTATCTGCTCAATTGGGACTGCTTGAATCGCGGTTGGATCTGATTTGATTGACCATAGACTGGCAACATAAATAAACAATCACATAACAGTCACATTTGATGATTCAAATGTTTGTTATATCCCGACTGGTGCACAGAAGTCCCACCCACCACACACAGGGCAGAGATTCTCCCAAATGAATTCACTGGAACACTTCAAACTGTGTCAATGTGTTCATGTAGGACACCGTGGCTCAAAGGCATTCTTCCCTTTCGTTTGCAGTTCAAGAGTTTAATATTTATACTCACACTAGATTTCAACATCATTACAAATGTTTTCACTGTTTTCACATTGCATTGACATGAAACAGATCAGCCAAACAACTTCAAGTTCACTTTGCTTTTTTGAGAGCAAACAGTGCACTTAAAAAAAACAATGAGGCGCTTATTCCCAACCCCGAGTTGCACAGCATCAACAGAAACAGTGTGGCAGATAAGCAACATTTCTGTGTTACTTTAACTGTAGTTCAGCCACTGTGTGCACTGTAATCAAAGCACATTTGAGGGTTTGCTGTTAATGCATTAAACATAAAAAAAAATGTGTCTTCCAACCTGATAGTTTTGTTCTGGTCTGACAGTCATGAGAAATCCTGAATAAGTTATGATGAGCTTGTGTTGCTGGATATAGTGAAGGGTTAGCCTTTGAGTCATTTCCCAGTGGGTTTTGCAGAGTGCAGATAACAGCAATCTTTATGTGGGGGTTGTCCCTTCCAATATGAGTCTTGCCTCTGCCTTTTCAGAAAGCAGCCAGTTCTGAAGACAAGGACTAAAAAATGCATGTGTCCTTTCGTTTGTTCTGGCTGTTTTGTTTGAGTGCTCCACTACAAATGCACACAGTGTTGAGCCTCCACTTTCTGTTCCTCAGTAAACAAAACCTGTTTTTTCTTAAACAGTTTTTTTTTCCCAGTTGTCTGCCTGTACGCCTCATTTTCTCACTTCCACACATGAATCCGCTGGCAAAATGTAATTGAAATGGAAGGATTGTTTTGCCTCCTTTTGTAGATTCATCATCACGCTGTCTCTCAACTCGACTGGTTTTTGCTCAGTCTCCACTCATTTAATCTTTACTCCTCTGCCTCATCGCCGTACACTCCTCGCTCCGTGGTTATTATCTCGCCATCTCATCCTTTGATCTCTTTGCCTCCTCCCTCCCGGCCTCGTGCCTCCCCTCAGGCTCGCCTCAAGCCAGCGGGACAGGAACCCTCCAGATCTACCTGATTGATGTGAACGACAACGCGCCGGTGCTGATACCCCGGGAGGCCCAGGTGTGCGAGCGTGCACGGCCCAACTCCAGGATCAACATCACAGCTTCTGACGCGGACGCCGACCCCAACGTCGGGCCTTTTGTCTTCGAGCTCCCATCTTTCCCTGCCAGTGTTCGCCGCAACTGGACTATTTCCAGACTCAGTGGTAATTAAATGCTGTCCATTTTTCATAGGGCAAATATTTTACAGGTATGTGGGTATGATATATAACCATTCTGCATCCCTGGCTGAATTAAACCATAAACTTAACAGATGGGATGCAAAACCCCTCTGCAGAAAAACCGACGACATCAATCAGGGGGCTGGGGATTGCTGTAAGCTGTGAGAGAAGTCCAAGTTTAACAAAATGTCTCACAAAGCTCACAGTGAGAGACGCGGGTGCCATCCAGTGTTGACGTACGATCTATCGTTTGTGACAAATGAGATCCATCCATCTCTCTGTCCCCCGAGCAACCGATGTGTCACCTAATCCACCCAGATGGATGTATCACAGCAGTTGTCTTTAGGACAAATCTGATCACATACCTGGATTCTTCTCCCGCTGAGGCTCTTGTCTTAGCTTGACTGAGTGATGGATTGAAGGTTATATGTCCTTTTTTTGCCTCCTCACTTACATACATGTCAGAATGATTGCTGCTCAGTTTGTTTAGTTGCAGCTTTTATTTGGCCTGTCATTTACTCATACCTACGCATATGACGACATGATATCCCGCAGTAAACAAAATGTAATTTCTCTGCAGTACACTGTCTAATCATATTTTCTTTTTCTCCTTCACGTCCTTTTCCCTCCTACTCACTCCCCTCCATCTCTTAATGCCCTCCCCCCCTCCTCCCTCCACTGTTTTCTCTTCGTAATCAACCCTGTCTCACTCCCACTCTGCAGGTGACTATGCTCAGCTGAGGCTAAGGATTCCTTACCTGGAGGCTGGTGTCTACGAGATCCCCATCATCGTGTCTGATTCGGGGAACCCTCCTCTGTCTAACCGATCCATGATCAGGGTCAAAGTTTGCCCCTGTGACGATAACGGGGACTGCAGCGCCACAGGGGCGGTGGCAGCTGCTGGCCTTGGCACCGGTGCCATTATTGCTATACTCATCTGTATCATCATACTGCTCAGTGAGTACACCTCAGTGGGATGATTAGATTAGATTCAACTTTATTGTCATAGCACAAAGTACAAGAACTGTGACGAGGAAATGAACAAACACTTTTTATTAACATTATGAACCATCTGAATACATCCAACAATTTCAGTAGGCAGTGCAGATTTAAGTATAAAATATAGTATAAAGAGTGAAAGTAATTCTAATAGTAAGACAATATATACAGAATAAACAGCTGAAAGCATGATATGAATATGGTGTACAAACTGTAGATTGAACCTACTGACTCATTACATTAGCATGTATCACACATCATGAAAATGACAAAATGTAGCTGTGAGCCTGCTCAGCAAACTGTGACTAACACCTTATGACAACTGTTCATAAACTGTGCCAGTTTTTACTCTCTGACTACTGTTTGTGTTTTACACAGGCATGGTTCTGCTGTTTGTGGTGTGGATGAAGCGCAGAGAGAAGGAGCGGCAGGCGAAGCCCCTGCTCATCGACCCCGAGGACGATGTCAGAGACAACATCCTCAAGTATGACGAGGAGGGAGGAGGAGAGGAGGACCAGGTATCATATGCAGATTACAAATGTGTACATAATTAACAACAGCTCTTAACCAGCAGTGGCACATTTGAAAAATCTTTGTCTTGCTTTGACAGAAACTCCCTCATTTCGTGCCTTATGAATGTCCAGGAATTTATTCATATATTAGAATAAATAACTTCATTAATCCTCATAAGGGGAGCTAGATATTAGTGTTGTTTAGGAGCCTGCCTAGCCACACAAATTAAAAGATGTATTTAATATAGGTCAGATAATCAGGGTGTATTGTAGGTCAGACAATCAGGGTAATCATGGCCGTAACTAATAATTATTTTAGTTAGTGACTAATCCGATAATTTTCAGTTGATTAATAGTTAAAAGATAGCAGATAACATTCAGTATAATTTCCCAAAGATTGAGATGATGTGTTCAGATTGCTTGTTTTAATCAGTCCAAACCCCAAAATATTCAGTTTACTGTCATATTTGACAAATAAAAGCATCAAATCCTCACATTTGAGAAGCTGGAGAGCATTTTTGCTTAAAAAAATAAGTATTACAATTAAGCAATTATCATACATACTTGCCAATTAATTGTGTGTCGACAGGCTCCACAATTACTGATCCTCTGATACAAACCGGACCAGTGAAACAAGCACTGAATATGGGATGAAATAATCTGTTGTTGAAGCAAAAATTGAATGAAATTATGTCAGGCAAGCAACCCATGTTTTAGAAAGCAAGCAAGCATCACATGCCATGGAAAGCTTTCATATCAGTGAACCCCAAAGACCTTCTTTTTTTGTTCCTCGGAGCATCTCTCAAAACAACTTCTAGGCTACTGAAAGCGTGAGACAGGACTCAAACCAGTCAAAAAGTCAGCCTACATCTGTTGATCCTACTCCTATCATTGGTTGTAATGCTAAATAAATAAAGCAGGGCTCCTGTGACAAAACTATGATAGGAGGCCCTTTAAAGCTTCTTGCTGACCTCAAAGGAGTAAGTAACTTGGTCTGTGCCTTTTTGAAAACACAGTATTAACATTCTCAGACTAGTTCAGTTTTTATATCAATATCAAACCCAAATGTTTGTATAATTAATTAAATTCAGTCTGCTGATTTTTTGAAGGTCTGTTAATTCCTCCTTCTTAAAATGAGAATTATATTCAATAAAAGTGAGAGAACAAAGAAAATTAGCTCATGCATCACAAATGTAAAATATATAACCATGTGCACGTTTTGGCTTGGCTTGTTTAGCTGGACTGCAGACACTCAGAAATGTTTTCAGGTTGGAATCTGCCCTCAAAGTGCTACATTACAAAGTGCTGGGGCAGAAAATGCTGCGTGGCTTGAATTCCACGTACAGTCGGCTGTGCAGCTCTTTCTTTTCTCTGTCCAGTATTCGTTATATAAGTTATACACCCACTGCATACCACCTCCTCTTATCTAATACTGTTTTCCAAATAAATGAAGACTTTCAACGATGTTGTGCTCCAACGTCTTTGATTCACTCAGAAGTGTGTCATTATTTATGCCTTTTTTTTTGATTATTGCAGTTTTCCAAGACACACACACTAGCATCAGAACCTGTGTGAGGTTTTTAGTTTGTTCAGTGGGTCTGACTATTTATCAGCTGCAAGAGAGCACTTAAGCGAACTCAGTAAAGTGCTCTGTTTACAACATGTAGTTAAACATTTTATAATGTTCTGGACCACGGACCATTCATTCGCTGTATACCATTTAGTGTAGACTCAAAGAAATCAGCCATGAATATAAATTGAAAAGCAAGCACTAGGGCAGGTAGAATGATTAGCACATAAATATCAGGAGAGCAGGGGTGTTTCTGAAACTGAGAAAAAAGAGAGAAGATGTCACCTGTATGATCCGTGAACATGCCCTTAGGGGCAATGTGACAGCAAAGAGGGAGGCTTGTATTTGAGTGTTTCTTGTTTATATTTAACAGCTCCTACTGCACATTATCCTGTAATGTTTGATCAAAACACAGCTGCTATCTGAATCTTAAGAGCTTTCAGTAGACTTCCCCTAACATCCTTGTTTCTAACATTAGAGCACTATGAAATGTGGGTAATCCCCTCAAGCAAAGACTGCAGCACAGCAGATTTACAGAAGGGGCTCATGTGTCCATTAGAAAGCACAGATCTGCAGCACAGATTTCTCTGCAGGTCAGTCCTGAGCCCTCGCAAACTTAACGGGTGTGCACATCAAAGTCTGCGAGGGCGGACGATGGGACTGGACCAGAGTAGCTTGATTCAAAACATGTACTGCATTTAGAGAATCACTCAATTAGGAAACGGTTAATCATTTGGATTCAGCTGATAATTGACACTGCTGCATGATTTTGGAAAGGCACACAGCAATAGAGCAGTAGTCAGCAAATTGGAGAAAGTAGGTACATTGGCCACAAGGGGAGAACAAGTCAACATTTTCTATGTGCTCAATCCAGGACTATGACCTGAGCCAGCTGCAGCAGCCTGAATCTTTAGACCACATCATCAATAAGCCGGCGGGGGTGCGCAGGGTGGACGAGAGACCTGTGATTGCTGAATCTCAGTACCCCATCAGACCAAGTCTTCCCCACCCTGGAGATATAGGAGACTTCATCAATGATGTAAGTTCAAAATCGGAGGAAAAATGTTATAACTATTTGTTTTCATAAGCTGGGCACTTTAGCTGTGTTCACAGACTGTTAATATTATCTCATTGCAGTGACTCATACTAAAGTTTATGCAACATTAGTTCTAAAAGTTGAAAGAGTCTCTTTCGTCAGAAATGATTATTTTGATATGATGATGATACAGAATGTCAGCAGGGATGCTGCTAGAAACATTTGGCTACTGTACACAGCTCAGTATCTCGTTTTGAAAAGTATTCACACCACGATGAAACATGAAAACCCTAATGGGTCCATGAGCAAGATGAGACCCAGTTTACTTTAACTTTTACAGGTGGTGAAAAACCATGAAATCCATTATATCATTGATCCCCAACAATGATTAGCCAGTCCGGTTTTGACCATCAGTGTATAGTTCTAACCACACAGAAGAAGAAATATTGTAACTGTAGAGAAGATCTTTGTTTTTCTATCTGCTGATCTTTATGTCTCCAGGGTCTGAGGGCAGCAGATAACGACCCCACAGCTCCACCCTATGACTCCCTGCTGGTGTTCGACTACGAGGGCAGTGGTTCAACCGCTGGCTCCGTCAGCTCACTCAACTCCATCAGCTCAGGGGACCAGGACTATGACTACCTCAACGACTGGGGCCCTCGCTTCAAGAAGCTGGCCGATCTCTATGGAGGAGGGGACGATGACTGAGAGCGAAGAAGGGGGCTGGGTGGGGCGGTGGCAGGGGTCGACGGGGGAGGCGGGGTCGGTTGGATGGATGCCCCAAGAAACCATGGGCAGGGGCCAAGAACACAACGCAGGCTGTGTGGTAGACGTGTGAGGAACAGACCCTTACATGGGCTGCGTTAGTTTGCTCACAGCAACCAAGCCTGCAGACATGAATTCCACTGCAATGCAACTGTATTCTGGCTTTATACTTTTTAGTGGCGAGTTTGTAGTGTGATGTTCTTTTTTATTTTATTTTATTTTTTTCTTTTTTTTTTGTTGTTGTTCTCTCACCGTGCTGGACCCGGATCTCTCTGGGGATGAATCAAGGCGGTCGTGAGAGACACAAGTAGTGAATTTGTGCTTTGATCGATTGTTAAAACAAAACCATCTCTTGCTTTAGTCTCACACTGAAGAGAATGTTTTTGGGAAGGCGCTCTCTGACTCTCTCTTTCACTCTGTCAACTTGAATTTCCTTAGAACAGAAGCACTGTCATTTTATAAAGTGCCTTTTGTGGTGTGTTTTGTATCAGACTCCTGCTATCTCAGGATGGGTTGCCATTCGTGCAGTACAGTTCCCCCCTTCTGCTCCTCAAACCAGCCCTGCCTGTCTCTCTCCTCTCCCCTTCACAGTGGTGCAAATGAACAAACCCCAGCAGCCAGTCCCAGGAGGGAAGAACACAACCAGGGCAGAGTGTCAGATATCATAACCCAATGAAGTGTGGCCCAAAAGAAGCCAATAAGAGCTGTTGTGAGGAAGACAACCCTCTTCTTCAAGGACTTGCTCAGTTTGACTTTCACAAGCATCACCTGTCGACACACTGACATTGTGTGAGACCATTTTTATACATGTGGGGGTTTTCTAATTTAGTGGAGAATGCCTGCCTTTCCTCTGTGGACTGAGTTTAGGAGCCTTTATGTCGAGACGCTTGCCTGCCCTCTATGGTGTTGTGTTGCTTTCTCCACAGTGTAAAGCTTATGTAGACATGATCTGATCAGTCAGACAGTGTAAGAAAGTGGAACCTGGAATAAAGGCACCTGAGAAAGATTTTTTTTTCTTTTCTTTTTTCGGTCGCCTTGAACATTCCCATTTTTTATAGGCCAATAAAACTATTAAAAGGTGCATGATTTTTTTTTTTCCCAAAATGTTTTACTTAAAGCACTTGTTACTATGTGGTGAGAATGTGAAAATAGTCAGCAGAAACTATATGAATATACTCTGTATAAAGACACTGACTGAGAAAATAAAAATACTGTAAGATACCTATTTTTGAAGTATTGATGATATAAAAGTTGCTGCTCTTTCTCTAGCTCTTCACTGGGCTTAGAGGATTTTTGGCCCGTTCATTTTTAATGTGTGGATTTTTTTTATTTTATTTTTTTTTGTCTTTGTTGAAACATGATTCCATTTTTTTTAAGATGCCTGCTTATACATGATTTGCTCTTTCTTTTCTTTTGAGATTGTTTTTCTAGAAACGCTTTGTTATACTCCTTTTATATGTGAAAACACAGCCTTCCCCTTTCGCTCTGTATGGTCTCAGAAAAGACGTATCCGTCCTGGTGGTCTCTGGCTTCAGGACACTGGAAGGTTCATTAGCCATGCCTGCTGATAGTTGTTCTGTTATTCAGTGTCCTGGAATTCTTTTATTCTTTCATCTAGATACTGGATGTGTGCTTCAGAAAATAAAGACATGTTTTGAAATTGTGCCATCTTGTTTGAATATTCCCTACATGCTTCATCTTCAGGTGTATTCTGAACTGTGTGACTCGACCAGGTCGGTTCAGTAGTTATAGTATAATGGCCCTGAAAGCTTTGAAATATAATGGGGCTCGTCTGTCTTTAAAATCGATATTTATTTCAGATTTATCTCAACTAAAGCTGCTCTGTGTTGGATTTGAGAATGTCTGATGTCTGCATGGTAGTATTAATGAAGATACTGTGGCAGACAGAAATGCATGCCTTTAGCCCACACTGGATCGACCAAAGGATAATGAAGATGAATGGGATGAAAGCAACACAGAGACTGCATCGGTTTCACCAGGATTGTATTTCAGTTATACTATAAAAGTCTGCACACGGTGGCTTTAAAATTCCTGATTTTTTTTCTTGCTTTATTTGTTCATGAACTGATGGTTTGTATTTGCATACTGAATAATTGCACAGTCTTTATTTTTTACAATGGAACCATGTATTTTAAAGTGTTGGAAAGACATGAAGCAGAACAGGCTCCCTTTGCAATTAGGTAGTTAATCTTTGACCCTTTTGTTTGGATATAGCTTCATTTTCTAATAAAACATCCACTATTTGTCCTTTTATTGCATCTCAGAAGAAGGAGTAGGAGAGCAGTGTATGGGGTCAGGAAGTATATTTGTGGCCATTCCTGTGATTTCAATTAGTCAGCTGAAGCGCCAAAAAACCCACTGGGGACTTAAAGGGATTTAATCCTCTCCGGCTGTGTGTCTATCAATTAGCCACACCATTAATCCCCACGGCGTAATCTCATTAGATAGAGCGCCTTTAATGAGACACCCAGAGAGAAAGCAGAGACGCAGGCAGTAAGAGAGAGGAAGAAAAATGAGGCAGAGGCAAGATGCAGGTAGACCTTGTGGAGAGGTGATTAGTAGGATAGAAGAGAGGGGTCAGCGGGGTGGGGAGGGTATTGAGATTCAAGCACAACAGGGACAATGCATAACATTTATAAAACGGTTTGAAAAAAAGGTTAAATATAAAGTAGAAGAATTGAGTGCTAATTAATCACACGTTGTCCACTAGAATGGCTAGAATTTATAGGAGTGGGCACTGGAGAGGCAAATAGATGAGGGTGAGCAGAGTCAATGGAAAATCCTGGGTTAGGTAATGAGAGGTGCTCGGATTCTTCATTCACAGTGGAGTGTCCCAGTAATGAGAACATCCGTGAATAAACCTAAATTAACCTTTACTGTATTACAATATGAATTCAGTGAGTAAGAGAGCTATCAACAGCGGGCTCCAATACACCAAAAATTGTAATCAAGTTGGTAAAAGGTCATCCTGGTCATAGCTGGCAGATAAGGAGATTAACTACAGCGACGGTTTCTTTGATTGATTTAACTAAACTTTTTCAGTGAGAGATGAAAGAAGACAGCAAACTCAAGTTACACCTTTGATAAATGGTGTATATACACTGAAAGCTCTGCTGCTGGCTTGCAGCTAATGTCTGTGTGTTGTAAATAAAGTTCTTCCTCGTCAAACATGTCCAAGTCTGGCTCTTTTCATTTCCTCCTGAATATGGCTAGTGAGTCTCTTGGGTTGATATTGGAAACAGTCCAATGTGAAAAACAGCACTGGATGTTGGTTCTGATGCTGGCTGTGTGATCAACTGTTCACAGTTTAGTGTTGATGTTGATATTCAGCAAAGGTACTGCCCAGGAAAGGCTGGCTCTGCTGGCTGCTTTCTGCTGACACCACTCTGAGCCTCCTGCTATTTCAGGACTCAGTCTAAAATGAGATCAAAGCAGCAGAATAAATTTGATGTTCCTGCTGCAAGTGGGGTAGAGACTATCTTCTGTTTAACCACCAGCCATTTATGATATGGATGGCTGGTCTGGTGAAGACACTCTGCTATTACCAAAACAAGATGGAAATATCAGTCAGGGCTAAAACACTGTCTGTGCACTATCATACTACATTTGAAAAGAACATTTCCTACTACGGAAATCACTGTTGCATTCTGCCGTGAAGTATCTCACTGTCTTATCAATAAAATGCCTGTTTTTTTATCTCCCTATATTTATTAAACAGCCATAGTTACCAGTTACTTCACTGACTACATTTGATTGATCAAACTACCCAAAAACATTGCAGTAACGTTTAGTTTGTGCAGGATCTGTAGCACTGATAGATAGATAGATAGATAGATAGATAGATAGATAGATAGATAGATAGATAGATACTGACATTCCCATTTGCCTCAGCTTTACTTTGTGTTTAGTGCCAACTAGCAAATGTTAACATGCTCTGTGAGCGTATTAGCAATGCTGATGTTAGCCTTTAGTTCAAAGCACCCCTGTGCCTGTCGCTGGTGTGGCAGCAGACTCTACAGCCTTGTTATACTGTGCTCTCATGTTTCATTTTCCCTTCTTTTAATCAAATTACCACGCAGTCATTGGGGTCAGGGGCTGTTATTCCATCACAGGAGGACTGGTTAATAACTGAGCTGCTTACCAGACAATGTAGTAATTTAAAACACTCTTGTATGCTATATGAAAGCCTTTAGTGGCAATACTTGTGTGTTTTGCTGGAAATATTTCAGTACTATTCCTTAGAGTGCACTCCATCTATTTTATACATGCAGGTTGAGCTCACTTGTCACAAGGAGTACTTCACAGCTAGTGAAAAGAAGTTGGTTAATGACTTCTGTGACCTGCGCATGTAGACAAAGACACCACTGTGCTGCATTACAGAAACTGCGGGATCAAGTGTTTTTTTTTTGGTTTTATTTCTTGTTTTTTAATATGCCTCCTGTGAGTCCCTGAGCTTTAAGATGGTGCAAAACTAAATTATTGACATCCCCTTTTAAATGCAGCACATTTATTTCCTTGAACTTGTAGTTGTTGCTGAGCATTTTCACATTGTGATATTGCTTCTTTTACTGCTGTAAAGGACCAGAATATTTTTTCCACCACTGAAAACTGAACCCTCTAATTATGAGTCTTGACACTAACACTGTGAATGTTCACAGAACTGCCTAAACATGCTTCATATTCAGGAGCACTTGCAGTATAATGATGCATCGTGGTATTGCCCTTGTGTTATTAGCTGACACCCTAAGTTCACAAAATGTGTCCTGTTGCTGCTGCTGATGCTGAGCAGCTCTGTAGGGACCAACTTCTCTCCGCGATTACATGCTAGAGTGCATTCGGAAATTCGAGATCCATCCTCGAGCAGAGCAGCTGCTCTAATCAACTGGATGTAATTCTTTGCCTTAGCCACAGGTTAAGTGCCTACCCAGGGACAGTGGCTACATTTCTAAATGGTAGGAAATGATTCCTTCACAGCCAAGTCAGTCTCTGGTGTCCTTTAGGGCACAATCAAGTTTCCATTCCCATCTGCCCCTCCATTTCCTTCTGTCAGCATCACTCCAGGAAGACAGGCCAACACTTACCATGAATAATGGATGTGCAGCACAGTCATTATTATAAATAAATAATTGAGTGCCACACGTGTGTAGCAGAATTAGTCTTGTAAATGTAATGATGATATTACAGTAACACGGTGGGGAAGAACAACAACCTATCTGGTCATGTGCCCAATGTAAGCCGATTAGTCGCAGCTTGATGACTCTGTTCTTATATGTGGTCTCAGTGTTATGTCTATAAACTCCTGTTTCCATTTCAAGAGCATAATTTACATATGTTTCGTGGTGATTACTCACTGAAGAGATGCCACTTTTCATGCATAATTCATGTTTGTCTTTCTCACTTTTAAAAGATGCTGCAAGGTGTATTTTTTTATTTTTATGTATTTATTTCAACATTCAAATTTTGCAAACATGTTATTTAACAATTTAGCTTTTTTTTTTTTTTTTAGCAGAATTTGACCAGTTGTCATCATTCTATCAGGTAACTCTATGGATGACATCCTGCACTGTCTCTCAATCAGCAAAGCCACCATTTCAGTTGAGAATGAAATATATCAAAAGCTTTGAATGGATCTCCATGAAATGGTATACAGACATTCATGGCAATCCTCTGACTTTTTCCTTTTTGGTTTTTAATGTCATGTCATTTGGCAGAGATCTTCATGATGAATGAATCCAGATGACCCTGGTCATGAAGTGCTTATGGTTTGGTGCCATCAGTTTGTACATTTATGACCAAATACGGGCAAAAACAATTTCATTTGCATCAGCCTACTATCCAAATGTTGGTACCATTACTGTTTTAACTACCTAACATTTTGTCACCGTGTTAGATAAGCATTTACCTCAAAACGCTGCTGTGACTACGTACAACCTCACAAAGCGGCAAGCATAGCTGTAGTCTTTTTTTCAAGGCATGTCGACCAAGGTGTACTAGCACACTGGTATCTGGGCTCTTACAGGGGTCAAGTATGTTGCTAAAGACTCTTGCGGCTCACAGTAAGATCAATATACAACAAAGATAACGGATAAAACGAGATAATCTGAGATCTGGGTTAAAATGCAACAAGCCGATTTGACTTTTTAATCAGCCTGTGTCATTTGGAGTCTGGCACCTTAGCTTGTTTGTTCCAGTGTGTTCACACATTGTTTGAACTGTGAGTGTGTATACTTCAAACATTTTGCTGCCTTTCCAGCTTCATATAGGAGATGACTTTGTACTGTGGGCTGACACTGCCTGCTGCTTGACCTGATTCGGCTCCATTAAAGAGGCCAACAGGCTATTAACCCCCGCATCAATACCTCACAGGTTCAGCCGCACTTACAAACCCATTTCAGCAGTGGTCATAAACACTGGTCTTATTATAGTATCTTCCAGCCAAAGCAGAGTGCCCCATTCGACCCCATAACAAGAGTCCCAAAGTCAGCACTGACCTGGGTGGAACAAGGGCATGGACGGACAGGAAATGGAGGGGACGTAAACTAATGAACCGTTTTTGGCATGTAGCATTTCAGGGTCGGAAAAGGCTGAAAAACATTCACTTTCATTTCAGGATAAAAGTGGTTAAAAGTGGTTCCTGGACTTGGGCATGTTATTAATGGATGATAAAGTGCAGTGACTGGATCACAGTGTGCCACATCAGTTCATCCAAATCACTTTCTCATGTCCCTCCTAGGAGATAGTTTTATTCATAAGCTCAAAGCTTAATCAACAATATGCAAGAAGGCATTGAAAAGGATAAAATTAATTGACTTTTAGTATTGCATTTGTCTCACAGTATGAATATGGTGGGAGTACGAATGGAATTTTGAATTCACTGGTCTGCAAAGTAATGTCATTGAATAAAAAAATCACAGTCTTCTGGGGGGGTCTTACCTTACTTAATAAAGATTCTCATAAGCATCCGATTCTTGTAAGTAATGGGGACCAGGGGAGCTTTCATCAGCTTCTAACCATCATTAAAACTGAGCCCCTCTATGGGCGTAAACAAAGAATGTTAGACACAAGAGTTATCATAAGACTTCTGAGAAGCACTTTCAGACCACTCAGATCCCATTTTGCAATCAGACAAAAGCTCCCATTCAAAACAAACAGTCCCAGACATGTATGAGTATGCCTGCCCATGCACAAACACACAAATAAACGTGCCCCAGATATATTTTGTTATGCACTCTCACCTGGGGTTAAAGCAAAAATGACAACACTGAATATAACAAATTAATAATAGGCCCTTTAATAAATGTCACGGAAGGAAGCGGTGATGGTGCTTCTCTCTTTTCTTGCCTCTGGTGGGGTCAGGGTGTTTACCCAACATCCTCAGGTGCAGTGACTGGACGTCGCTAGGCAACCACACCATCCCTGTTGTTGCTCTGCCTCTGGCACTCAAGTGGGAGCTTATGTGGACTTAACTCTGAAAGAGCAGTAGTGTTGAGGAGTGGAAGGAGGATTACCAGGAAAAATATTGGATTGGGCTGAGGCACAAGGGGCGAGGCCTAACCTGAATCATCACCGCCACCAAAAAGACATGCCATGAGGGACTGTCAGGCTGGTTCTGGTTCTTATCTGGCTCTGCTTCATCACAGCAGCACAAAGCTGTGACTTCATTTAACAAACTTTTTCTTTCCCCCCCCCCCCCCCACATAAATGTGATGCAAAAAAGGGAGCACCTTATAGGTTGTTCTGTTAGTCTGTACTGTGGGTGTCGAGAAAAGCAAACATGAACATGTGAATAAGAAAGTCTGCCAGGTAATATAAAGAAGAATCTGAAATTGCAGCTTCAGTCCATGTGAGTTACATGAGAGACCTGTAATTTTGTGAAATGAGCTATTGCCACCAAGTGGCTGCCAGGTGTACTTTCAATCTGGAAAATGAGATTGTGGCTCATCACCTCTGATAGCTCCAAATATACACTTATTGCTCCTCTTTGGTAAACGCAGATACAAAAGCTGCTCCCAATCATTGTAACATCAGGCTACTGTCCCAGTGGCACAATGTCCTAATTATTTCCAGCCCGTAGTTGTGGTGAATGTTACCAGCTGATATTGCAGCTGTTGCCAAAACACCGTGTGTTGTGCTGATAATGGAGACGAACTGGAACAAGACAGTCCAACAAAGAACGGCACAGACTGCCGACAGCAGACTGAGAGTGTGAGAGGCGAGAGTGTGTTTGGCTCATGGGAGTTGTGCTCAATATAAAGACCCGGGGGACACACACTGTGTACTACATGTGGCTTTACAGATGTTAGAGGATTAAGCGGAATTATGTCTGCACAGGTAAAGTAAGAAAGATTTAAATGCATTCAGTTCATTCACGTACAAAGCCTCAACATCCTGAGTGCCACATGCAGCTCACATTCAGGTGTTTGAACAATGCAACGCTGCCCTCTAGTGCAAAACAAGGAAACACTAAAACCAAACCAGTTACTGTAAAATCATCATTTATTCAAACTTTTCAATAGAGAAAATGTATTTTTTTCTTTATGCTGTATAGGTAAATTCTCCACTCTATAAAAACTGTGTAAAGCTTGAGGTGTAACATTTACAAATATACAGGAAAAAACTCCAGCTTGTTAGACAGGAGGACAATGTCAGTCACTATTAAAAAAGTAAAAATGTGTATCGGTGGGCACCTATAAAAATAGATATCTGTCCAGTAGATGTACGTTTGGTATAGCGAAACAGGCTAAATGCTTTCTGAAAACTGTTTAAATTTCACAAATCAATACAAGTTAAACTGATTTTAAAAAGGACAATTAAACATTTTTTTTAAATTGCCCATGATCACACACTGAAAACTATACACTCAACAAAAAGTCAAAACTGATTTAAAACATATCCTATTCAACCAAATGCACATTTTCTTTTCAATTTAAGCTACACAAAACAACTGAGTTGTTGAAATTAAATAAATAGCTAGACATTAATTTAAGCTTGAGTTTAGTAAATAAATATGCTGCAAAACAAAATCAATAAAGTAATGGAGATGATAGATACAGAGTGAGCTACTGCTTCATGGGTTACACAGGAGTTAATCACTTCAGGATGGCTATATGGCTTATTCATAGTTAGGAAGGCAAATCAGCAGGTTATAAAGTCATACTAATGCAACTGACAGAACAAAAATACAATCATTATTCATTAAAATTAGTTGGTGGTCTATTAAACAAATGCATTATTTCCATTGCTTTAAAGCCTAATGCGCACACAAACAATCAGAAAATAAAATGTGCTGTGTGACAGTGCATAACTGTACATTAAGCCATTTGTTCGTACAAAAGAACCCTTCCTCACAAAACATGTCATTTTTGCACTTTCTCAAAAATGAAGTTGTAGAGGATAAATAAAGGGGCATTAGTCCATGACTTCTCTGAAAGAAATGTTGAGGAGAGAGGTAGAGAGGCCATCCAGTATGGCTACTACTGTATTTCAGGTTCACATATGTCTCAAAGACCTCGAAATCTGCCAGGCTGCTGTTCTCCTCTTCATTTCTAAGAGCCTCTTATGCTCTCTCGGTGGTGGGAGCTGTTGCTCTCTCCACACACACACTTCATCCCCCCTCCTCCTCCTCCTCCTCCTCCTCTCCTCTGCTCTCTGACATCAAGCCTATTTGAGAAAGCCCTTGTAGAGGAAATGGGAGCGACTGGTGAATCTCTCGTTCTCCAAACAGAAGAGCAGGTCCCTGAGATTGACACGTGTGATGCGCTGCCGTGTGGGTCTGGAGCCCGACGAACCAGCCCCGCCAGACAGAGAGGGACCTGATCCTGATCCCTGCAAGATGAGAGACAGACGGGAAGGAGATGAATAGGGTGGAAGATGGACAAAAGTATTGGGACAACTGACCATTACACCAACATAAATCACAATTTCCAAACAATTTCCCACAAGGATCAACGGTTTAAGAAATACCAACATAACAACTACTCCACTACATGTAATACCGCATTCAAAAATCATACTTCAGTAAATGTACACTTGTGTTATTAGCTAAATATACAAAAAAAGTAGAAGTACTCCTTCTGCAGAAAAAGGTACATGGTTACTTTATGACAGTCATCCCAAAAATATAAATCACTACATGGGGAATACACTTTGATCAGTGTTACCTCAGCTGCAGCAGAGGACAATGGAGAATCTAGAATTTTCCTCTTCTTCCTGGGACCGATGGCTGCCAGAGCCGTCAGGTTGGCCTCCCTCTGTCTCATCTGAGCCAGCTCCTGCTGCTGCATCTGGACAGCGCCCACATACCAACACGGAAATCAAGCACACAGCACACAGACGTGCAGAACCAGAGACTCGTTGATTGTCCCTTTCCTCTCATCTTACCTCTTTTGCCTTCTGTTTCAGACGCAGCTGCTCTGGGTCCTCTTGTCGAGCTCGAGACTGCAAGGCCAAAAACGAGATGCATTCATAACTAACAGTCAGCAACAAGAAGACTACATTCCTGGTTGTGTAGGACTAGAGATGCTGCGTAACCTCAATGTGATGAAAATGAACGAATTCCATTCTGCGCAAATTTGTACAAACTACAATCACAAGCTTTTCAAACCGTCTAAGCCAAAAGCGTCTTTAAATACAGACGACTTTCTTGCTTACTGCACAGCGTGTTAATGGTGTGCTTACAAACAACAACAAACAAATCCTGCTTAGTATGCCTTCCACTTATCTTATTATGTCAAGGTGGTTTATTAAACCCATGCATCATTTTGTTCTTCATGTCACATACCTACTGGAATTTAATTTAGTGTTATAAATTTGTCCCCAGCACCACTTGATATATCACGCAGTACATTTGTCGGATGCTGTTCGAGCTACATCCTAATAGGCATCTTGAGGGTGAGCCCAAATCAATCACGGGTGACCTTTTATCAAACTTTATGGACTATAATGCACTTCTGGAGAAGAGAGTATCTGCAGGATACAGAAACACTAACTGTAGGCCAAACACATAACAATGTATTATTACATACCTGCTATAACTGATAAATGGGCCTTAGTTTAATCTAAGCAGTAAAACTGTAACAGATGCTGCCGTAAAACAATTACACTTTTGTGAAAAGATCAAAACCTTGCAGTCTGTTACAGGGCTTATTTCTTTAAGCTCTTATTTAAGACAAGGTATCGGAATCCACAGATTCTCACTTGCCACTCACCACAAAGCTGCCACATTACCTTTTAATACAAACAGAATTTGGTGTAAATAAAAGAACAAAGAGCTTTTGGGCATATTTTGATGTCTGTCAGTGACACTGTACCTTAGCTGCCTTTAGGAGGATCTCTCTCTCCTGCTCCTCCTTCCGCTGTTTCTCCAACTGGTCCAGCTGCTCAAAGAACTTGAGCTGAGTGCGAACATCACTGCTCTGCTCGTAACTGTCATCCTCCTGCCCGCAGACAGACAGCAGTGTCACAGTGTTAACACAGAAAAGACCGAAAGATTACAGGACAGAAATGACTGCAATACAAGTGAACCCAACATATTGTAGGGCTTGTTTGACTGTAGTAAAAATTATCATCACGATTATTTTGGTCAATATTAAGATCACAAATATTTACTTAATGGTGTTGGAATCGTCATGTATTAACTGAACTTCAAAAAAATTGCCTTTTGAACATTGGATTTCCTTGAACTTTAAATATAATTCACCTGAAAAACAACAAAAAAATATATGCATTATGTATTGCAGCATCATGAGCTTTCACCACGTGCTTTTATTCAGTCCCATCTGTTCGATAAGTTTTTGAGTTTCTTCAAACTCATTCAGTATTGAACATGCTTGGCTCTGGGCTCATCATGCAAGGTCATCACTGTAGAGAGCTAATGTGTTGACCTTCAACCTGTCAAATGCTGGGGCTCTCTTCTAACTTATTTGCACAAGATACTGGGAAATCTACTGCACATAACAACCGTCCATGCTGCTCTTCCAAAACAGGTTCACTGTGTGTGAATGCGTGAGTGTGTGTGTGTACATGCGCTTGCTGTGCACTCGCACTCTCAAGCACAACTGTGTGTTGCCTTTTGGAAATGATGAAAGCAAGACCGTAACTGAAAATAAAATTTCGACAATCGCCTAATCCTGAAAGATGTATCTTTCATTTGCATGCTAACAAGTACATTGTAAATAAAAAAGACCTGATAGTGTCATGGAACCAGTAATGCTTGTCTGCAAGAATATATACTACGGGGGAGGGAATATACTAGCATGAGTCTCTCAGGAACAAAACTGTAAACATACCTTGAAATTGACATTTTTCTGCTGAGCCACTTGGGAAACGTTTTCCAGCAGGCTCCGGAGCCGCTGCTGAGTAGCATGCGAGACAAAGTTCACCACCTCTGCACCCAGTTCTGTCACACCATACCTCCTGCCTGGAAAAGAAACGAGACACCTTTGTTGTTTTAGACTTGGATTGATAGATGTTGAATTGTCATTAATGTTGTAAGTGTCTCACCAATCTCCAGCATTCTCCTCTGTAGAACGGAACAGGAGAGAAAAGCCTCGTCCTTACAGGAATGTGTCACGGCTCCCACTAGTCCAGAATTGATTGCTAGTATGTTAGCACTTTCCTCCGATAGGTTCACTCCGGCCATGGAGGCCACGTCGTTGATATCGTCGTCATCCCTGCGAACATAAATGAGGTAAGGCAAACCCAAACACCAGACTTAAGATCAGGAATCCAGATATTACTCGTGGAGGCGTAACAAAAACAGCACTGAAATTTGGGATAAATCACTATGAACTGTTTCTCATCTGTCCAGCTACAGTTTGTTATGCTTTTAAGCTATAATGGCATGACGACAATGAGATTAACTAAACCTTCATTTTTATAGTTGGGTAAGTTTGAAAAGTTTCCAAAAATTAATTATCCACCTACAAGTGACACCACTACTAAAACCTCAGATCAGATCAAAGAACATTTATGGTAAAAAACCCATTGAATTCTGCCATCTTTGCTCTTACTTGAAAGTGCCACCCGCCTCTTTCAGCTTGTTCTTCTGAGCCGGCGTCAAGGATGCAGCACAGATTTGTTTAGAAACAGGTGGCACCTCTGGCCTCACAGCAACTGGCAGAAGATACAAAATCACAACACATACAACTTACAACCCAAACAAAGTCACATACTTGCACAGCCAGAGGGTGTTATCAGATTGACACCCTCACCTCGGTGCAGCTCTTTAAACTGGACCTGTTGCTGTCCCAGCATGATGCGGCTGGGGGTCTGATTCCTGAGAGTCACCATGGGGGTCGTCGCTAAGGTTACCTGAGGTCTCAACATTGCTCTCTGCTGCTGAGGCTGAAAAACCTGCAACGATTCAAATGCAAATTATGTATATATCACTCTGTTATGTTATTAACAGAGTGATGTGACATTTAAGATATTAATCAGCGAATTTACCAGTGAGGCGGTCTGTCCTGGTTTGCTAACTTCTGGCTGGAGCTGGGGCCTGCTGACTGGAACTGTGAGGCGGGACGCTGAGCAGCCCAAGACCACTGTGCTGGGAGTGGGTGAGGCGGAGGAGACAGGAGCTGAGGCCTGCTGGGGGAGCTGACTCTGCTGGATGAAGGCTGCTGAGTCTGGGGTGAGCTGCCTTAAGGCCGGAAGGCTTCTCTAGAGGAGACAAACAGATGGACGAACATTACAGAAATGCTTTTTTGTTTGCTGCAGTCAAAGGTAACATTAAACACATTTTACTGATCTTTGCTGGAAGATGTATCAGTGAAAATGACGACAACATATAAGCCTTCTTACCTTGAGGAAAGGCACAAGGTATGGTTGAGGTGAGGAGTTTAGCTCTTTGTATAATCTGCTGGTGAATTCCTCAGCTTCCACTTTGCCCTCCTAGGACGATACAGAGGCAGAAGAAGCTGGAAGTGAGAGCTGTCATATTTGCAGGTAGACATGAGGCTTCGCTCGGCTGAGGGTTTTCACTTTGAGAGGCCAGTTGGGTTTTCAGATATTTCATTTGCCAACATCCTCGTCAAATGCGAAACATATATACAATAAAACAGATGTGTCTCCTGTGTGCACCACTCACTCACCAGCAGGTCCTTGACCAGCTCTCTCACGCTGGCTGCCGTCTCTGTTGACTGTGTCCCAGTGGATGCTAGCTTGATCAATGTAGACAAGAAGCTCTTACATTTCTTCACATTCTCCATTGTCTCCTGACAAAAAACACAGAACATTCAAGCTCTGCGGTACAACACAGTACGAGTGCGCAGTTCCATCTGATCCCTTGGTCTTAACACAACTCACTTTGCTCATGGTTACTGAGGTCACTGTGGTCCCAGCTGTTTGGCTGACTGTCCTGGGGGTCATTCCTGGTACCTGAGCCCCAGCTGAGCTCTGGGAAGACAGACAACATGTTAGTCAGTTTGTTGAAACCTTTCTAAACAAACTTTTCAAGTCATCACAATAGAGTTTTAGAGCTGTTTCAAAACAGATCAATAGCCTCAAACATGCGGTACGTAACAGGAAAGAGGAGCACTTCTGCGCTGACTTTCAGTTGAAAGGTCTTCCTCAAAACGATATGAGGAATTTGAGGACTCAGCACTCCAGTGGTATAACGTTTGTGATTGTAAAGGGTAAATCTGGCATTTTGGCATGTGTCACAAATAAACCTTTAGCAGGTTGCTAGAGGAAGAGGTCTACATAAGAAAGGTTTCCTAGTGATATGCCTGACCAACTCTGACTGATCGCTAGCTGCTCTTGTCAGGACCATCACTGTTGGCTAGATTAGGTCCCATATTAACAAAAGGTGAAGCCATTAACGGTATAGCTATAAAATTGGTCTAAACACTCAACTTATTTATCATCAAAATATTTTTTTTACAAACATAAAAAAATCTGTATAAATGCAATAACATAATTACATTTCATATTTACAGTTTCATGTTTGTGCAACCTGAGCTGATCTAGATCAACTAAGACTTTAGCAAACATTACAAGTAAGAAAAATGCTTCACAGTTTTAACCAAAATTCTGTATTACATGGACACAGCCAACTTCTAAAAAAAACAAACAAACCTACATGTATCTTGCTTGTCCATCCATTTTGTACTTCATAAAGACATGATACATTGTGTCAAGAGTCCAGTATCTCTGGCTGCTGGGAATTATAGAATATCGTTTTGTTAATATTAATTCCTTGGATTCTATGTTTCAACTCTACTATAGTAAATCCAGGAAACAAAGTTCAGGATTACCAATAAATCCAAGCATTTGAAAGACATGTATTCACACTGAGCACCAAATACTAAATCCTCCAGAGAATAAGCGTTTGCACCCTTTGCTTTTTGAAAAAAAAACTGATTAGATCCTACTTAAGTGTCACTTTGACACATAAACTGGTAATATTGTGGTGTACTATAAAATATTATAAAGCTGACCCAATTTCAAACATTAAATGAGGCCCTGTGCATATACGATCCTTCATTCTGCAGCTTGTGCAATCCAACAAGCCAAATTAACAAAATCAGAAATGAAGTGACACCAGCTGGTGAGGTTACCTGAAGGATGGGAGGTCTATGAAGAGTGGTGGTTGCAGTGAGCGACGCTGGAGCTGGACAGCCCTGACGGATGATGGCGCTGGGAGCCACTTGTCTGCTGATGACGGTGTTTGCAGGAGCCTGAGATGAGGCACAAAGTATGATATGATGTGCAGCACGCAGTTTCATCAAACAACAAAAGACTTTTATGCACAAAAAATTAAAGTACATACAGGCACACTACTTTCCATATAGCTACACGTGGGCTGTAACTTTTCTAATGTTCCAGTCAACAGATGCTTCCCTATGCTATAGACAGGAGAACGTACTGGCCCTGTCACTCAAGTGAGACTGGTTGCCTTATTTCTACAGCAGACTGTGTGATCTTACCTGGCCAGGAGGCACGTTTGTTGGTGTAGCAGGCCGAGGTGCCATGCCTCCCTGTGCCTGGGCCTGCATCTGGGCCAGAGCCTGCTGAGGAATCATCAGCAGCTGTCCACTCTCACTGCGCACTAGCACCATCCCTGGACCAAGTCACAAAATATAAGAGACAATCACATGAAGACGCTGGAGAGAAAGCCAAAGCCCTGCTGAGTACAAGTCAGTTAAGTTTACAGATGTTCTGTATTCAGATGACCGACATTAAATGAGAATTTAATCATTGAATATTTATTTTTAACAAACATTGTTCCAAGGGAAATGAAAATGAAACCAATATGGTGAATCAGAAAGGGTGAAAATAAATAGGTTGAACTTCACTGATCCCACAGTGGGGAAATTCACTTGTCGTGGCAGCTCACAAGAACAATATAGTGTGCAAAAAGTGTGCAAAACAGTTTAAGAAATAGAAAGAGTTATGAATTAAGAGTTTTAAAATACATACTGTACAATATACCGCTACACAGGCTATATACATGACCGCATAGTGCCTCTGCACACACAGTAAACATTTCTGACTTGACTCACCGGGGGGTAGCTGAATGTTATGTATACTGGGCTGCCCCGGGGAGGTCTGGGGGAGCCTTGGGGCCAACATCTGAGGCGTCAGAGCTCGGATCCCGCCTGGGCTGCCAGCCACCGTCACCGGAATCCGGGGAGCGCTGGAAATGACGGCCGGCTGCGGTGCCAACTGTATTATTGAAGTGGGTGGTTCTGCCTTGATTATGTGCGACCCTGCGCTGACAGACACCGAGCTGGGCGCCTGAGTATTGTTTACATGCGGGTTTTGTATGGTGATACCTGTCTGACCTGTTGTATTGACAACCACAGCAGGACTCACATTATTGTTCCCGTTCAAAGTTGCGCTCGACAACGCGGGTTGCATAGGCGGCCTGGCGAGTGTCACGGTGGGTCCTGTTGCCGGGCTCGTAGGCTGAACTGAAGCAACAACACTCTGCGAGTTCGTGAGGGGAGTCTGAATTACACTGTTTGACGACGGGGACATTATCGCACTGGCCAGTCCTTTTGACGTTACTGGTCCACTGTTGACAGCCGTGACAGATATCGCAGTGCCGCCGCTGTTACCAATTCCACTTGTCACTGTCGTGCCTCCGACAGTGGCAGCGCTTCCTGAATTGTGAGAGTTCATAGTTTGGCTCCCATTGAAAGTCTGCACAGAATACAAGCCTTCTTTTCCCTGGTGATTAGGGAGAGATGTTACAACGCTGCTAACATGTGTTTTGCCAGGGTCGTGCCCCGTGGTGGAATCCGTGCTGGCTGTCGATGCATCCATAGTTGAATCATGGGGACCTCGCTATGATAAGACCCCCCTACTGCACTTCAACTTGTTTGGAAGGAGCACAAACAATCTTGAATATGACGGGGCAAGACTCTGACACATCTACTTGTGTCTCTCAGCTCCGGCGCTTGCTTTTATACTCGGAGAGACAAAGAGGAAAATAGCATTAATAGTTACAGTTACCTGCTTCAGCAATCGTCTTGACCAAGTCCCAGCTGGACATTAGCTCGCGCTACCCCCTTGTCCCGGAACTATAGCAATGTAATTACCGGCTGTCTCGTGCCTACCCCAGTGGTTGTTGTGACACAAGAACGATAGTTGTGGCTCTACAGACTGTGCAGAATGACAAACTACCGCTTTATTCACCTCTGTGTGTAAAAACGGCTCATCCAGCAGTCCAGAGCCAACCGCCATCTTCACACTCCTGCGAGCTTGTGAGAAGTAAGGTATTTACCAACTGACATGCGCGTGCGCACAACAACTTAACGTCTCCGTGTAGGGATTTCGACGAGCTGTGATTGGCTGTTCCTCATTCTAAAAGGCGGTACCAATGGCTTCAGCCGTCATTCCAGGGGATGCGTGAGACGGAACAACATCGTACCGGAGACGATATGTTTTCATCAAATGTTACATCGTCGCTTGCTTGTTTATGCTATCTAGTTAACTGCTCCGTTCCAGAATCGTAACGTGCGACTCCTGGTAGAATGATACCGAGGTTTACAACAAGCTAACAAACCAAATTTCAGAGTTTAATCACTCTCGATGCGCTGTGCAAGATGGCTGCAGTGTTTTGGCCAGCTAGTGAAGTTGGTGTTGTCAAGAGACGTTTGAGGGCGCCCCACCCTCCTTGTAGAGAGGAAATATTGTAGTGTACTGTCAGCAGTCATGAGATTAAGTCTGCTTTAGCACCCACGTGTTCTGGTTTTACCATAAATCCACAGTGCAAACAGAAAGTATACGGTCACGTTTGCTTTCATATTAAATTTAAATCCGAATTTATCTAATTTATTCAAAAGTTAATACTACTAAGCTACTGAAAGTTGAAAGTAGCTACATTTTTGGTATCGTTGTTTATATGAGCAATCGGAGCATAACATTCTTTTTTAATCAGTATTAATCAGCTGTGAGGAATTTTGCACTTGCCAATTTTTATGGAAGTTTACCCACAATTTAATTAATAGAGAGAATCGCAAATAAACTTTTATTATAGGCTACTGTACCCTACTCCGAATGACCGGTCAGTTAACTGTAAAAAGAAAAATAAAACTTTACGCTTGATGTAGTTAGTATTGAGAAATGGCTGTCTTGTGAACTTGTTAAACTCCTAAAACATAAAAATAGGATAAAAGACCATTTTTAATCGTCATTTCATAATGTCTAAGTCTAGTTTCCTTTTAAGTTTCTTCTAAACATTTAAGTTGGGCCTACGACCTTTGTTATATTGAACAATGATGTTGTAATATAGGTCTAATTTTATTTTTTTTAAATTTATTTAATTCTGGATATAATTTCACTCCATGGGTGAGAGGGACACGGAAACCCTGACTGAAGTTCTCAAATCATGTTTTCAAGAAACTGAAATAAAGTAACATTTTTAAAATCCTTTTTACTGTTTTCCTCAAACTCCTCACTCACTCACTCACTCACTCACCTGTGCGGCCGTGTGTGTGTAAATGTGTTTGTACAGAGCCAGATGTAGTCTCGCAGGCGGTGTACGCCGTCTGGCTGAACAAACTAACCCTGTTTTACACGCAGGTGACCCAGCAGCAAAGAGGCGCGTCACTGGCAACCCTATAAAGCGCACAGGTGCCCGCTAATTGTGCACATCGTTGCTAATTAGCTAATGTCTGATGTGTCCTGTGGTTTAGTGCTCTGTGTTTTAGCCGCTGACTTTTCAGACTGAAAACAAAGCCTCTTTTCACGGCGAACATGAGTGCTGGAGGAGGAACCCCGTACATTGGCAGTAAAATAAGTTTGATATCCAAGGCGCAGATTCGGTATGAGGGAATATTGTCCTCTGTCGACACCGACAGGTCTACGGTTGCGTTAGCCAAAGGTAGGTTGACAGGCTTGCAAGTGACACGTGTTTTTTCTCTCTTCTCCATTATACACAACTGTATATGCAACACAAGGTTATAATTTAGTTAATTGATTATTTTAATTCATTCATTCTATATTAAGTTATGAAGAAAGTATGCCGGAGGTAAACAAAACCTGTCTTTGTTTTTCATTTAACTTTATTGCCCATCAGTTAAGTCCTATGGGACAGAGGACCGACACACAGACAGACCAGTGCCACCCAAAGATGAAATTTATGAATACATAATCTTCAGAGGAAGTGACATTAAAGACATCACTGTGTCTGAACCACCGAAACCACACCATGGACTGCCTTGTGACCCTGCTATTGTACAGGTATGTTACACAAGGCTCACCTTTTAAAGTAATTTTCACTTTGTAGATGTGTAGGCAGGCAAAATGCACAATTCTCATACCTGATTAAACAAGTTCCCTTTGTCTTAATTTTTATGATTTTTAGTCATCCATTGGCAGCTCCTCTGCTGCATATCACCCACGCTGGAGTCCATACAGAGACATGATGCCCACCTACAACCAGCTGGCGGCTAGTTCACTACTCAGCCAGCAGTACAATGCGGCGTTGGGCTTAGGTAGAGTAAATTAACTTTTGGACACATAAGTTGTCTCTCCGATATCACGTTTAAGTCTACTTCTCACATGTATCTGCACTTGGTCATGCCCTACTGTGTTTATTCCTGTTCTCCGTGGTACCAGGCCTTCACGGCATCCCAGCGAGAAGAGCTCCCATGGTTGAGCAGGCTGTCCAGACTGTGCCATTGGCCAGTGCTGCTCAGAAAAGGGGGAAGACCTCAACCCAGCCACAGGCCAGACAGCCAGTTCGTCCAGCCCAGCGCTCTGGCCGGGGTGGTTCCCAGGTTCAGAAGGAGAATGTCCCCACCAGTAAGCAAACTTTAACATAATGCAGAAATCATTCACCTTCTCTTTCTTGCATTGCTTATATAATCCAGCTTAAATAAGAAAAATGTATTTATGCTTAGGCCAGGCAACATCTCGGCCAAGTGCAGCCAAGGTTGAAAGCCAAGGTACTGAGAACCAGAAGAAAAGGCAAAAACAAGGTATCAGAATGAATTGTTTTATAAAAGTTAGAAAAGTGCATTTTACACCAACAGGACAGCAATGTTTGCTTTATCTTGACTGTTTCTGCTGTCAAGAAACATCAGAAAATAGCAGAAGCACAGCAGGATTTTTTATGTATTATTATTATTATATAAATATTGCTCATCTGTCTGTAAGAAATGGATTATGGGTAAATATTAGAGACTAGATGAACCTGAACTGGTTACCACACCAGTTCTACAGTAGTGTGTCTCACTAGTGTGTTCTCACTTGCAGGTAGTCGCAGGTCCAGGAACAGAAGCAGAGGCCAACTCCTTGTGAAAAACTCAAAGGCCACAACCTTGCAGTTTGAGTCAGATTTTGATTTTGAAACTGCAAATGCTCAGTTTAAAGATGATCTTACAAAGGAGGTCACAGGTATGCTTATTTCAAAGTCAAGTCTGTCAATGTAGACACCATATAGCAAAATATTTAGGAGTATGTATGCATTTTTGTGAATTTCCGCAGTTGAAAAGATGGATTCTGGGGAGGCCCCGCACAGCCAGGGAATGCAAGAGGAAACTCTGGGAGATAAATACTACGACAAAGCCAAATGCTTCTTTGACAACATCTCATCAGAGCTTAAGCCCAGGTGATTCTCTAACGTGTGCTGTTAGTCTTTGTGTGTCACGCTACAATACATTAATTTTTTTTTGTTGTTGTTCATCGTCAGGAGAACCACCTGGGCGGAGGAGAAGAAGTTGAACATGGAAACATTTGGAGTGCCGGGCCGCTTCCTGAGAGGCAGAGCATTCAGGGGCCGAGGACGCGGAGGGCAGACCACCAATGAGCAGCGCCCCCTCCCAAAAATTGGTAGTGGGAGGGTGTGAAGGATTTTCTTTGTTATTTTCTGTAAATAATGTGGTTTCTATTTATTTAAAAAGTACCTCCCTTTTTTCCCCACTTTTGAAGCAATTGAAGCTTGAAGTTTTTTTTTGTTTTTTTTGGTTGTCGTTTTTTTTTTGTTGTTGTCGTTGTTTTCAGTTTCCCAAATATGCATTTAGGGAACATTTTGTGCTTTGAATCTTTATATTGTATGAAATGGGAGAGCAATTTCTTTTAATCAAGCTGATGTATGCTTAAAACACATTTATTCATTGGTATTTTGGTAAATTGCAAATGTGGAAGTTGTGGAAGTTGAACAGGCCAGCAGGTGCAGAATTTTTTTTTTTTTTTTTGTTACTGAATGTATTAAATTCTGTCCAAGTCTAACTCCAAATTGCTTTTGGAGGACAGATGTACCTTATTTTTCTTTTCCCTACTTGTAAAATGAGAATTGTGGAGGGCTTTGTGATAGTTGATATTAAATAATATATGACTAACAGCCGTTCACCTCTGGTGGTGCAGATTATACCTGAATATGGAGAATGTAAAGAATCCTCAAGAACAAAAATGTATTCAGTTTTGTGGTGGCTTGCAAATGGAAGCCAGTTGGTTGAACTCAGGGCCCAAGTCTTTCAGCACTTTCTGGAATGAATCGTTGTCGGGAATGGTGATGTTGTCCAGCTCTGAGAAGTTGTCTAAGTTCCCTTCATCTGTGTAGAGGTGAGGCCAGTAGTCCAGCAGATCATCTTCTGTTTCCTGGAGAGAAGAGAGCCTCTGCAGGAGGAAAGGGGAAAATCAAAAATGCTGCAACAGGCTCCTGCATGCATTTACTGTGTCTAATGTAGCAGAGTAGGCATGATGCTCTAAAGTGTGCTACCAACCTGATCAAGGAGGGTTAGGAGAGCTGCGTCTGGTCCATAGCTCGAGTTCCTGACATGCATTGTGCTCATGTTCTCCATCTGTACACAACAAAAAGTTCATACAAAGATTTAAGTTTCCTCAGCTGCTGCCTTCAAGTAATTAAACGGCTTATTTGTGTCCTACCTGTTTGATGTCGTGGTAGCTATTGGCTGTTGCAGAATTCCAGTTTGTCTGAGAAGAAGGATTGATTTAAATGAATGAGAAAAGATGAAAATATTTACATTTGTGACTTATATAATTAACTTTCAGTGATAGCATACTATGTCATTCCAGTCCTCGTTGAATAAATAGGAAATACTTTCTCTTCTGTAATCTCCATGGTCTTTGAAGGTAGTTTTTTGCTCCACATTCTGTTGAACATAACAAAGGGAGCAACTGTCACAAATAGCCATCAGGTTCACACATTCCAAAAGCAGTCTTCAATTTTTTCACATCAACATCTTCATCAAAGGATGTGTGAAAAAACCTGTTAACAACCAAGTTTGTGCTCAAATGTAAAAGTTTAAGTCTACAGAGGCAAACTTTCACCACAACCCACCGTTGCTGAAACTTGTCCTTGTGGTATTCCATCAAGCTGACCGTGCCAATCAGGCATACTGTAGTTCTTCTTATCAGCTGACACTACCAGGATGCTGTCGGGTAGCTTGAAATAAAAGAAAGCATTTACTGGTGGTTGCATGAACAGTAATCTGGAAATGTGTCACTGGTTTGTTTGCAAATGTTTCTGAGCAGTGACCTTGCAGTCTTTCCCTGGTTCCTCAATGTTTGATGGGAGGAGGGTTTCTCCGGAGGAACTGTCGGCCTGCAAAGCAATGAACTCTTTTTTGCAGGAGATGGCAATTGCCAAAAACAGCAGAACTGTCAGCGAGAAGGAGAGGACAAAATTCAACTGGTGGTGACTTATCAGAATCGTAACAACATGTTACAGTATGTTTCGACACCAGCCATTCAGTTTCTTACACAGGAGTAGAAACAGCGAGGCAAACACTACGCCGACTGCACCGGCAGCTTTTGTGGCAGCAACTCGTCTTTGGCAGTTGGGCGTCACAGAGCAGTCACATACAGTCACACTAATGTTGTAAACGCCAAACTCCCCCTGCATGTCAGAGATCTTTACATCGATTGTGTGGTGGCCGGCATACACGCCAGGCTCCTTCACCAGGCCAGCTGTGTACCCTGAGATGAAAAAGATCACACAGCTGAGTGATTGTTGTTTGGTTGTTATGTATGCTATGTTAAGTTCCACTACATAGCATAACTATTCCTACCATATGAGGGACTCAGTTTCCATTTTCCTTCAACATCCCCCATCAGTTCAAATGAAAAAGGTCCTCCAAAGGGATTTCCATCCAGGTCAAAAGCTGTGATGTTGGTGGTGGTGGGGCTGTCAGAGAGGCACATATCCACATTGTGCTCTGTGGGCTGAGGCACGTTGTCGTTTTGGTCGATCATGTGGATGTTCAGTGTGGCTGTGCCTGTCAAAGGTGGGTTACCTGTGAGGGATAAAACAAACAAATCCTGTCACAACAGATTGGTGACTAAATCTGAATCTTTATTCCATCCAAAAAATGTGTGTCCATGTGTCCAGAGTTTTACCATCATCCACTGCATTCAGTAAGATGGTGTAGATGCCGTCAACAACATGAGGAGATTCTCTGTCAGGTATCTTGACTGTTGTGATGTCTCCTGTGTGGGAATCCACCGTCAGCCAGCCAGCAGGATCATTTCCAACTTTGTACCTGCAGGGAACCACAATTTGCTGTGCTGTAGCGAGGTAAGAGCTCAAAAGCGTTGGAATAAACGTTCGACTTACACAAAATCTCTTGCGTGACTGGAGTCGGGATCAACAGCGGTCACTTTCTCTACCCAGGTTCCAATGGGTGAGTTCTCCTCCAACATGGCCTTTTTGACAGTCACGCTGAACACCGGGGGGTCATTGATGTCCTCAACTTCAATGAGAACTTTCACAGAGTGAGGCTGGTCTGCATCACCTGTACCGGTTTCAACGTCCCAAAGACCAGAGGAAATCCTGTTCTTTACTTTACAGGAGTAATATGGCATCTCATTTTCCACTGAGATGGACAGCTGCCTCTGTGCACCCTCTTCAAAGTCTAAAGGCTGAAAATATAAAGTAGTTGTGTTAAATTGCTCATTTTTGTGTCATTTATAAAGCATTAATTAATTAAAGGACAGAACTTGAACATGTCAACTCCTGGGAGCAGATGCACTGTGACAAACAGGTGTGTAGTAATTACATGTCAGACCTCAGGTGGGTGTTCCTGTAATGTAAAGCATGCAGCCAAAGAGCTCTTACTTTAACGACTGTCAGGATTCCATCATTGGTGTCTGGGTCTGTTTCTATCATAAAGTGCTTTCCCTCGTCTCCGTGTATGGTGTATCGGACTCTCCACGCCAGGCTATTTGGAGTGTCCTTGTCTATCACATGCAGCCGCAGAGGAGAAGTCCCAGTCTCATGTTCTTTAACTGTACCAGAGCCCTGTTGTAATGAATCCAAGGTGCAGAGGTGAGGAGAAGAACTGCAGAAATCTGTTATCTGTAATTCCTACTGCTACTATTGAGCAGATATGCAACTTGTGTTATTAAAACTACATTTTTTGTCCTTGTGTGCTTGGATTGTTGTTTATTAGTTCATAGAGTGGATGTGTAGTTTTTTTCTTGTCATATAATTTTTTTTGGGGGGTTGGGGAGACTCAGTACAAATGAATCCCAAGATTGTATCAATGTGAATAATTCCTGAGGAAATTCATCTTATTTGCTGAATATTCTTTTGAGCATGGCAAGAAAAACTGCATTTCATTATAGGTATGTACTTCCCACAGGAGAATGTACAAGCAGATTACAAGTATTTGAAAGCAAATAATATTTTTTAGATTATAGATATATTTTTTAGAATATTTTTTTAGACTAAAATGAATGAATATCTGCAGTTATCACTGAAGCCAAGCCATTAGAAACTGTCTGCTTCAGTGGCATTCATGGCTATTGTTTTTTCAACATAATCCTTGATTATGATTCTGATCTGTTAACTCAGTTAATTCAGATAAGAATACAGTTCATTCATCAAATTTGGTGCCTTGTATTGCTATTTTTTTTGGTTTCATCTAAAGTTGGTTGGAAAAATAACATACAGAGCGGCAGCAATGTCACTAGGTGTTAGCGTCAACTGGTGGTATGTTGTATAGCTACTGAGGCGCACAAACAAATTCACAGTTCTGTAGATAGAAGTCCTGTGTAAGAAGACAGACAATTTATTTCCAGTGCTTGGGATAAAACTCTTAAACTTTATATATATATACAGTAATCACCCCATATTTGTGATGTGTAGAAATCATTGTGATGTTACCAAGAAACTATACACCAAGATGGCTGCCTACCGTCTGTCCGCTGATGGTTGGGAGGTGGTTGTTGTCATCCTGGACATGAACGACAACTGTGGTTGAGCTGGACAGACTGACTACCTCGCCTTGGTCCTTAGCCTCCACCAACACCGTAAACATTTCAGCCACCTTAATACAAGCAAATAAAGACAGATCAGTAGTTTTTTATGTGTATTTTCATCATTTCATTACATCATTATGCCAAATCTGTGTCACTGACATACATATAGATGCCGAATTACTTTGTTACAAACTCGCCCTGCAGGTTATTCTGGTTGACATACTGTAAGCGTTTTTCTAAAATGTGATTTAATTAAGTAGTGATCAAAGCAAGCATGTATGTATATAATTACATAAACACCACATATATTAAATTGTCTTGCCTCACGATCCAAACAGCCTTTGAATGAGATCATTCCAGACTCATTGATGAAGAATTCAGTGTCAGAAGTGTTTGGAGACACTGATTTGATTTCGTAGTGGACCGTTGAGTTGAGTGTTCCTCTCTTGTCGTTGTCATAGGCCACAACCGTCAGCAAATGGGAGCCTGTTGGGAAATGACAAAACTCTTTTCACAAACAAATGAGGAGCACACATAATACACGTTGTAGGTGACAAAAAGTAAAAAGAAAAAAATGGACACAATTTTTTAGATACCGGTATATTCTTTACCTTGAGCATCTCCTTCTGAAACTTCGATTTCATACAGATCCTTCTGAAAGCGCGGTGGGTTGTCATTGATGTCCAGTATGGAAATCAAGATGCCTAAATTTGTGTCAATCGATAAATCTGTCTTCCTGGCCTCGAATTTCAGCTACAAATTGAGAGATATGACTCATCATTGCAAAAAACAATGTGCAATACAGTTAACTATTCAAACTGATGTCTCATATTAGCTATGACATAACTAAGTAGTGTATGTTTGCAATATTTTGTTTCATTTGTAAGATATATGAGGAACAGTTTGTTATAATCATCATTGCTTAATCAGACTAACTATTTAGAGCAATGACCCTCATAACTTTCTGAAACTCATGAGGGTATTGCCAGTAACTCTCCGACAGCTTGTACATCCCTAATCACAAGTTTACAGCAGCAGATGTTGGTAAGCACTGAGCCTAACCTTAAGCATTGTCTTCTCCTCATAGTCCACAGCCCTGTGGACCAACAATATGCCAGATTCTTTATCGATGGAGAAGACATCTTTCGGCTCCTCATCCACTCCTTCCCCAAAGAGGTCAAAGTATACTCGATAGTTTCGATTGATACTTATCTACAACACAACACCAAACACTTTGCAGTCAGCTTTGGGGAACCTGAGTCATTTATGCATTTTCATGATGCATTTGCATTCAAATAGTAATGTTTGGTATAATGGCGTGTTTGTGTAATATTTGGTTCTTTACTCAGTGGTTTTCTTACATTGCCCAACACATAAGGGAACGGTCCTGGATTTTCCTCCTCAATTGTGAAGGAGTCAATGATCCATGACCTTCTGTGACGGCTCAGGAGTTCTGAGCTTGTTGCACTTGACAAATAAAAAACCTGAAAGGCAAAACAGCCAAACCATCTTTAAGCGCACAGTCTTTACACCAAGAGTCATAGCACGCAAAGTAAAAATGTTTGTATAGGTTGACAAGCAAGTGTTCATCATTTATATCAGTCCATGTGGAAATGAACACGTTGAAGACACAACGTGCACACAAACTGAATTTCCCTCGGGATCAATAAAGTATCTATCTAAGCATTTCCACAGAAAGTGGTGAGTCACAGTGTATTTTTTTAAAACATCTTTTAAGTATGCTATAAAGTTTTACACAGATAATTGGTAACTTATTGAAACACAAACGCAACAGGGCACTGATCTGGAGGGAAAAAACAACACTGGCTCTTAACTTGTAGAATAAAGTAAAATGATATTTTAAAAGATAAGTGACAGCCTGTTTACAGCCTATAGTCAAATCTTATGTCTTAATCTTTGGTAATATTCAGAATCAGAATCAGAAGCAGCTTTATTTGCCAAGTATGTGTGACCATACAAGGAATTTGACTCCGGGTTTTCTCTCTCCTGTGCACCATACAAAATACAAAATAATAAAAAATGAAGAATAAAGTATTTACAAGAAGAAAAAAAAAACGAGATAAATATATATATACATGTAGTGCAAACAGTGGAATGATGTAGTGCCAAACTATCAATGAAGCAAACAAAACAAAACAAAATAATCTTATCAAAGTGACACAGAATTTAACTGACTGAAATCCTGACATCTATAACAGTAATTTTAAAGTAATTTCAGAAAGAATTGAAGTTGGTGCTGCTACATACCAGGAGGAAGAAGCAGAGCATTATTCTCGTTCAGTACATCCAGTTCAGAGTGTCTGACGACTGGCTTTTCTGACATATAAGCAAAGGAAGAGAACCTGCCCTCTCAGCTTTACACACCCACAGACATATAATAATCACCAGTCAGAGTATGCACGTGTGTGTGTGTGTGTGTGGGTGTGTGTTCGTGCGTGTGTGTGTGTGGAGGTGGTGGGGTGGAGTTAGGGGGTGAAATGTATTACTCATACTATTTGCAACATAAATCAGTTTGCACAGTCGCATTTGGAGACTCTCCTTCCTTATGGGAACGGAACACAAACAAGACATAGATCATTCATTTTTATGGTAAAAACTTGTTTGAAGATTAGTTTTAAGTTAAGGTCAGATTAAGGGTTAGAAAGTAGAGGTCGTGCTTAGAGTAAGTCTCCATTAAATGAATGCAAGTCTATGGCTGAATCCAAATGTCCTGACTTCACAGCTCTTGCAGGCTCACAGACTTCACGGGCCCATTCATAAGACTTCTACAAGTGCTAATGGCTGCCCAGACCCACAATTCATCCAGTCCACAGGGTCTCAAGCAGACTTTCAACTTGTGGTGCAGACCTCACCAAACTTCACTCATATGATCACCCACAATTTATTTAAATATGTGCATGATATTTTTGTTTTTCAATCACAGATTGAGAAATTATAGATGTGTAAAACAATTCCTTGAATCTCATAGGCCAGAAATAATATTCAACCACATCACGATACAGAAATATGTAGAAGTGTATAAACGTAATCAAAATTAATTTTATTACAGCTGCCCTCAATTTGTCTCTCAGCAGTTTAGAGAGCCATGCTATCATACCTGATATGATGATGGTTAACCTGTCACAATATGAATGACCAAAGAGTCCACAAGAGCTCATTGTGTGTGTGTGTGCGTGCGTGTGTGCATGTTCGAATTCAACAACTGTTTGATCTATAACCTTCAACACTGTTTGCTAATGAGCTTTTCTTGAGAAGTGTGAAGGGTTTGTTAAACATTCATCACTCTTTCAAAAAGACTGATAAGATCATGTCTTTTATTTTTGTTTTCATTGATTCCTGTGTCTCAGCGTGACCTACATTGAATGGTCTTATCGCTCTGCAAACTGTACTTTGTTTAAGGACTTTTTATGAGGCTGCCCTGCAGGTTCTGGTTGTGGCGTCCACAGGCTTCCCCTGAAGCATCATTTTTAATTGCTGTCTGGAAGCAGATAAACATTTGTCCTCACTCATCAAAGCAGTTTGAAATATCCATCAACTGGTTTGTTGATTGTTAGAAAAACACAAGTGTAGTTTGTCCACTTACTTTATTGTTAAAAGAAAGAAATCTTGTGAGAGATTTATTGAAAATCACAGCTAAAAAAAAGAGCATTTGCATGGTCAGGACAATGTGTTGCTTTCAAAAACAGTACGTTTGAATCATCTGAAGCCTTCTCCTAGCAAATTTTCTTCAGGTCATACTTCATGTAGTGATTAGTTTTTATTCTAGTCACTGCTCTACCATTGTGTTAATACTGTACAAAATTCATTGTTGAAGTGCAACTTCAAGTCCTGTGAGGTCAGAAACAGGAACAAATCTTGTCCTTCAAAACATGCCAAGACAAGAAAGGAAACAGGTGAGAATTAATAGGAAATCCCCATATTTACAGTTCAAGGTCCCCACCTTCAAAACACACAAAGAGCCCAACCTACAACTCATAACTCAAAGAAAGCTTTATAGCAGTGAAAGGAAACAGTTTCTATCAGACAGCTGTCTCTGAGAGCCGTCTTTCAGATGGTCATATCCCTCAAGTCTACTCCTGGTCCAAAGTCGAAGTGTCAACTATCGTGCTCCAGGTGGCGATCTGTTGTAGAGACGGTCCATCCTATGAAGACAATGATGGAGTCTGACTTTTCACCTTCTCTACCTCTGGAGGTGCAGCTCGTCGTTTGACTGTGCTGATGTGTGTTTCCTCATCGTCTGACCTGACTACAGGTGTGTTTCTTCCGTTGGCATAGGCGGTCTGGCTGTCAGAAGAGGAGTTTGAAGACGTGGATGACATGCGAGATTTGGCCTCAAGGCCCTCAAGGACATGTCGAAAGAGTCCATTACTGATGACTTCATCATTGTTGTTGTTTCCTTGGACTGTGAGTCAGATGTAAAATATTGTTAGTGATGAAACTTTGCACTGTGATGTGTAATCTCTGTTCTACTTCCAGTTTCCATACCTGGCAGTGGGGAGGTCCCAACCCCCTCCTCTCCCCCAGAGCTGAAGAAAACATCCAAAGCCTCCTGGTCGGAAATGTCAATCAGCTCCATCTGGTCCAGTAAGTCCACGTTCACTTCCATGGATGAGATGCTACCAATTGGAGCTGCAGGAGAGGTCGAGAAATAAACTGATATGTATTTGCATATAAACATGTGTGCCAAAAGTGCCAACAGTCCAACTCACGTCTCTTGTAGTCTCGGATACAAAGGTGCGCAGAGGACAGGTAGACGTCCACATCATGCTGGAAGACCTCCTCGAAGAAACGTTGCCTGTCTCTCAGCTTGATCTGCTGTGCTGTGTCCACATCTGGGAGCCTCTGCCCGCGCTCGGTCTCCGCTGGCAACCACAACAGAAGGGCTGAGAGTTAGAGTCCAGCTCAGGTGAAGTTTTATAACTGATGCCTGAAGTTTTGCGGCCAGATAGCATTTTACAGTCACACATGGGTTAAGTGTTAGCCAGAAGGGGGAGACATTGAGCTGCAAGCGTGAGATGGAGGGAGGGAGAATCTAGTTTTTATGGACAGCTGAAATTGTTTTTGAAATTTAACAGGAGACATAATGGAAAGTCGGTCTAATCAAATATATTCTTGATATCTCAACTGTAAGCTGTTTCTGTTCGCCATTCAACACTTATTCCTTTGGACTATGATTCATACTATTTATAAGCTGCTGTAATAAACTGTTCACAAAGCTGACTGGCATGTCATCACATCACTTGTGGGATCAAGTGCAGGCTGCTCATTTACACAATGTTTATTTACTACGTACTTAGGCTACTCGCATGACCACAGCTTTTGGATCTTACACTTGTGATGTTTAGTACAAATTAAACAAATGCGGTATTACGTGTTAGCTAGTGAGCTTTAGAGGTTCTGAAGGAACTGAGCCAAGGTAGCTGCTTCCACCTCTTTCCTGTGCTCGTGCTAATTTAAGTTAACCACATCCTTACTGCAGCATCATATTTACCTTACAGCATCAATTGTCTAATATAACTCACAGGAGGAAGGCAAACTGTTTTAAATTCATTTCATAAAGAAAGACTCATTCACTCTTTGCCACATTCTCTGACTGACTAACAAAAGTCTTTCATTATGAAATGCATTTTCATTTTTCCCCCCTGTAGCCTGCTTAGAATCTATATTGCACATTCATTAAAGCAGTGAGTCTGGCTTTTAAGGAGCTACTGCAACCTGCAGACAAGGATTGAGCTAATTGGATGAGGCTTTCAAGCCACGTCTAAACTGGGAATAATGTCAAGATTATCTAGACTGCGTTGAGAGCAGCAGTCACAGCAGTTCTATAAATACACCACTGGGCGATGCACGAAAGCCTGTCAGCTCAGGATTTTTACGGTACCAGGAAAGGAGAGGCTTCCAGGAACACACTGTTGTTTCTAACAATATGAAGAGACTTCCTTGACACAATCTCTCTTAAAGGTCCATTTGGTTGTATTTAGTGGCATCTAGCAGTGAGGTTGCAGATTTCCAACAAGTGAATACCGGCACTGCCTCAGCCTCTCCTACAATGCATGACTGATAAAAACACAACAGGCCCACTCCAGAGCCATTGTTTTGTTTGTCCGCTCCGGGCTACGGTAGAAACATGGCAGACACTGTAAAAGAAGATCTGCTCCCTCTATAGACATAAAGGGCTCATTCCAAGGTAACAAGAAGGAGCCTGGTCTAAAAGAGTAGAAAAATCCATTTCTTTGTATTAGATCCTCCTACATTCAACGCAGTGGACCTTAAATAACTGCCACAATCAGGATGAAGCTGCAAACTGTAATTTAAAAAAAAAAAAAGAAAAAGAAAATGTAGATGTTGCCCAAAAGCAGCAACAGTTTGCCATCCTCAGGCTGCTGCATCAGCACAGTCCTCCCCCTGAGTGACGCCCAGGCACAAGTGGAAACGGAGCGACACGAGCCTGTCACTGCAGCTCTGCTCTGCCCCGTTTGACATCCTGGCTCCTGGGTACAGGGACCTCACTGCCTCTGTGATCAGACAGGCAGACAGCTTTGGAGGGAGGGGAATAAGAGGAGTCAAAGTCAAACCCCAGGCCTGGACTGGCTGACAGCACCTATGGGCATACAGTGTGTGTGCAAAACTCAGAAATATAGACGGGATCCCCCGTAGACTAAAAGAACAAAAATCTACAAGCAAACTGACAGCAAAAAGTGATGAACTGACAATTATGAGGCTTGACACAGTAACCATACTCTTACTGTTACTAACAAAGCATCCTTACGTTTTGGTTGTGTCACAGTGATGATTAGCTCCTTCATTATAATCATTCCATTTTGTATGATCACTGTCAGTGATCATAACAGCCTGTTTAACATGATACAGCTTTGTCAGACATCCCAAAACTCAGCTTCAGAGATCCTGATTTGACTATTAATACTATGTGTCATGCAGCCTGACCATCTGACTAGTTTTGTTTTTAATCATCAGAATAAATAAAATGATTTGACAGACCAATGTCAAATGGCATTTCTGGCCTATCATCCCTCAGCAACACTTCAATTATTTTCTGGGCCATCAGTGTTTGTCTACTCAATGCCCTTTATTTCTCTTCTCTTCTCTTAAAGGAATACCTTCCAAACAGTTGGAGGAGTTTAAAGACATACATTTTGAAACATAAGAGTTAAAATATGTAGAGCAGAGACTGCAGTTTCTGCATTATCTGCTATCCTTTTAGTGCTTTGTATGCATCAAACTTCCATTGCAAAGGTCTGGGAAGCTCACTTCTTTCTAAGCTATTTGTATTTTTGAAACTTGCAGTCTTCAGCCCCAACTCAAGTCACATCACGTGAGGCCTGTAAAACAGACCTGTAACCTGTAAACAGATTTGTATGTGTAAAGTTGGTACATCTCCCCTTTAAGTAATTTCGATCACTGCTCCTCACCAAAGACAGAAAGCAGGTGTCACTAAAAGCCCCCCTGTGGGAGCTGATGTGCACCAAAGGAGTCTGACAGTGAAACCAGCAGATTACAACTGCTCTTTTTCCCAAAAGAAAAGCGAAACCCTCACATGGCGGATTAGGCTTATTTATCTCGTGCCAGTCATGTATACGGCATTTTGTCTTTGTCTGTTTTCTCATGATTGTATAGAAGACTGAGGCTGTGCGTCCGCAATGCTCTCTTATCCTTGACTGTTACACAATCAGAAACACTTTTGTCGAAGGGAGCAGCGCTGACAAAGCAAGATGTCAGTCTCAATCAGGAGCTGCCTGTTTGACATGTATGTTTGGTTGAAAAGAGCCCCTTGTTTAAAATGACCAGCTGAAGACATCATGTCGAAGGAAACAATGGGTTCGTATTGGATGAACGATTATCCTTTCTCTTCCTTCAAAAGGAGACCAGGTGGGACTCAAATAGCGTGTCTGTGATGCAACCGTTTCCAAGAAAATTATGTTTTCCATTACAGCCTACAGGTTTTAAACAAACTGCTTATCCTGGAGGTTTTTCCCTCTCTGCTCAACATTGATTGATTACGGCATTGATTGTTTCTGCTTAAAGGCTGAGGCCTGTGGAAAGCTTAGGTTAGCTACAGAGGTATATCCTCACATCGATTCTGCTTCCCTATCCAGTTCTTTTTTCCAGTGAATCGTCTCGATCAATATATCCTCCCAGGCCATGGGCGACCCCTGTGACCTCTGATTAGTGCAACCGCTCACACGGGAAAATCCTCCATCACAAGAAAACCCTGGCCGCAGTGTCCACATGAGATCACACGTTCCATGCGCTTACAGCACAAAGTCTATAGTTTCATACCACAAGATGCCTGTGGGGCCTCTGGCTACGCGTGAGAGTGAATTAAATTTGAAAAGTGAATTAAATTTTCTTCTTTAACAAAGACGGATTCCTTCTTTTTCTTATTTTCTGTATTTCTCTCTCTCTCTCTCTCTCTGTCTGTCTCCACTGTTTCTATTTTTGACTTCTGTCTCTCTTTTTATCCTTCTTTTTATATTTATTTCATTCATTCATCCTGCCGACCTGCCTGTCTCCCTCTCAGTTGTCTCTCTCTCTCTCTCTCCTCTTCCTTTCTGTCTCCCTCTCCTGCCTTCCTCTGAGTGTTCAGGGACTTGAGAAAGAAAAGGTCATAGATCAGAGCTCAGGACCAGCTGGACATGTGGAATGACTGGAGCAGACAGAAAGATAGAGACAGACCAGACCGGACGTGTATGCATACCACTCTGCCTTCCCACATAAAGACAAACCCAGATCCTCCGCTCAGGGGGCAGATAGAGAGAAAGAGCTCATTCAGAGCCAGACAAAAGCAGAGATGTAGGGGAGCGGGACCGGCCTGCACTGCTTAGACATGATGCCATTTACAGGAAATCATGCTGGGTGTAGTGGAGGGTGACCACATTCAGTTCAACAGAGTTACATCCTTCAATAAGCATGAGCTGTTAAATCCCTCCTTTTCTCCGGTTCTTTGATTCTGCACAGGAAAACTGTGTCGCGATGAGACCGATTTCTCAGAAGAGCACAGACAGCGTGCAGGTCTAATGAATAATCCCCACATGATGATACAAAGATTGTTCAGTGCTCTTCTGTCTTCACTTGAACTCTTCTCTTTTTCTAAGCAGAGCACGTTTTCTAATGTAAAAAGCTTTAAAACAGGTCAGGTCACTCTCTGTGTCTGTTTAGTATCTGAAAGTCATGTGTCTCCTGTTTTCAAGGACAGGGCCCTTAGAAATGCTGGTTTAGAAGCAACAACAGACAAGCAGCACAGGCAACACATTGATCTGGAGGCTAAATGAAGACATGGGAGGGCTCGGTGTTGCCCACAGGCTGCCATTAGCCCATCACTGTGCTAAAAGAAAATGTGAGCTCACTGCCAGACTCCCTTGTGACGGGTAAAAGGAAGGTCAGGGCAGAACAGAGAGGGGAAAACTGCCTCTCCAGATGATCCTGTTGTTTTTACACTTGTTGGTTGATAGAACAGCTCTGGCTAAAATTCCTCAGTGTTTGTGGGCAACATCGTTTCCTCCTCTGGTTTGATTATAGAGCAGTTTGACAGGCTCCAGGCCAAGGCTTTTTCTCAGAAGTGGCTTCCTTATACAAATGTATGAGGTCATCCCTGTTTAAATGACTGTGGTGGTGGTACATACATCCATGTGTTGCCTCAGCCATTAAAAAAACAATCTGCCAAGAAAAAGCCTCCTGCAGGTGTCAGTGGTTTAAGCAAAAATAAAATAAAATAAAACAAAATAAAATAAGAGAATCAAATGTCTTACTGGTCTATGAATAAATACTGAAATACACACTTTAATAAACATAATAGTAAATAAGTAAGTAAGTAAAAGAATAACTACATGAATAAAAAACAGAAATGACATTTGAAACATGGCAATAAATAAAAGCATAAATATATCAATAAATGTGCTAATAAAAGATTAATGATTAATAATTCAGTGTTTGCAGTTAACCAGGACATGAGCCAATAAATCTCCTGGTTAACTGCTTTATTTCTATGATTTACTTATTCAGGTATACAGAAGTAAATAAATGTTGAACTGAAGGCCTACCAAATTAGATTAGAAATTTAAAAATGAACTAAAGACATTGTTTATTTTCAGATTATTTAAAACATCTAGTAATTTTAATAATGATAATGATAACTTTATTTATTTGACACCTTTCAAAAACCAGGTTTCCAAAGTGCTTAACAATCAAACTAATTAAAAACAAAACTGACAAATTGTACACTGAATTTCATTTCATTTATTTTTATTCATTTTATTCTATCATATATTAATTATTTATTAGATTATTTCAGGTATCATTTCTCTTTTTACTTGAAATTTTTTTGTCTTCTGTATGTTAGTACTGATGTGTACTCTTTTTCCTCCGTCTCGTCTCTTAAAATCTGTGATTGTTTACTGGACAGACGAGGCACAAGAACCTGCTGGCACTGAGTCGGCCATCATCGCTGACCTCTAACCGCTGGGACACACCTGAATCTCTGAGGTTACACTTGTTTGGGCTGAGGCCACTGCGAATAGACTGGCTGCCCTTTCCACCCAGACACTTTCTGTCAGAGCAGAGAGATTTTATTTCACATGGATGAGTTCCCAACTCTGACAAGAGAGAAATAAGAGGGAGCAGAGGAAGACAGTGAGTGGCTGGAAACACATAAAGGCGGCAAGAAAAGCGAAAGAGGAAAGGTCAGGCAGGACAGGAACACTTGCAGAAAGGCTAAAAGTGAGGAGGAGGGTGTCTTAAAAAAATCTAGAAAATGATGGGAGCAAGAGTTTAGCCAAAAGTGATTCAACACAAGGGTGTGGGCTGTAGAGATGAAGAGGACAGAGGGAAGGAATTCTGCACGGGTTCATTAGTTAAAGAGGATGTCGTGTTATTTTTACTGGGAGTGTCTTCAGTACTTTCCAGCCCAGCGTTGGCCTCAACAGCCGCAGCGGGCTGTTAACAGTCTACAGCTGGTCATTAGTGGATCAGTGTCTTTGCTGTGGGCTGCTATAGTAATTAATTGAGTCTCAGTGGTCATCAAGAATGGGGAGCAACAGGTTGTCCACAGGTAAAAGATTTAATCTGCATTAACAGTGAGAGCAAAGCTGCATCTACAACTGCAAGAGCTGATTTATCGCAACAATGAAAAATCATTTGACACACGCTGAGAGGCCCCAGTAAAGTTACTCCTGCTATTTTTTATTTTCTGAAGACTGAGAACCATCACAGTGCTTGCTAGTACCTTTCTCTCATTCCTTAGAGCAGAAAAAGCATTGAACTAAAGTGGAACAGACAGATGGCCTTCCTGTAACCTCGGCACTAATATCTTCAGAGACTATGAACTTGCTCTGTGTCATACTTTTTGGTTTCTGTCACTCCCTGTTTTTTCTCCAAAAAGCTGCACTTTCCAAACTCCAGCTGCAAGGACAGTAAATTATTTATGAAAGCTTATTATGTGTGTATGTGGGTCTATATTTTAGCATTTGCATATGAGATCTAGCTTGTTTCTCTGGGACAAAGCAGTGTCCAGCACCATCAGCCCAACAATGACATCAGTGTTAACCCTCTCCTTCCTTCCCTCCTGCCTGGATTGCACCCAGACTGACAATAGGGCTGTTTGTAGGTCAGTGTCTTGTCCCACTGCCCTCCATAAGCCCACCAGCAGACCGTCATGAGTTCTGATCAACACAATAGGCTTCGCCAGCTGACACAGTACTGACACGCCCACGTTTTTTTTTCCCGACAATGACTAATCCTCTTAACCAGAATTACTAATAATAAAAAAAAACAGTAGAATAAAACTGTTACTGAAACAAACCAGTGATGGCTGACTCTCTGAGAGGGATCCTGTCACAAATCAGATAATGAAAACTTTAGTCACACTAAAAAAAAAAAAAAAAAAAGTAAAATAAAAAGTGACGTCATTTAGTTAAGGCTGACCGAGTATGCTCCCTGTCTAAGGAAGTCTTAACAAGAGTGAGCGAGGCAAACAGAGAGAGGGTTCTTTTCCCATTAAACCCTCACAGGCTGACTCCTCTCATGGTCATCACAACATTCACACAGCTACTTGTTCTTCACTGGGAAAGCAGCGCTGCCTCTCCACATATTTGTTATGGAGATTTAAAGCTATTTTCCCTTCAGCTGGGAGAGCTGTAGGAATGTTTGGTTAAACTCAACACAGTCTCTCAGACATTTCTCCTCTGTTTGTTCAGGCTGAGGCAGGGTGGCCTGCAGATGCTCAACTGGTTTCTGAAGACTGAAACTATTTTATCATTGTTGTTGCCCTGACTGGACCAAAAGACTCGAACTGGAAGCTCGGAGAATACCTCTAACCGTATGTGCTCAAACTGCATCCAGCAGATACACTTTCAGGTTTATTTTTGGTCTCCAAAAACTACCAGATATTTGCTCAAGCTCTTTAAATACTCCTTTATATTCACCAGTTATTTGCTATACTTTGTGTGCCGCTTAGGGCACGGGTCTTCTTTTTTACTGGAAACAGCTCTGTGACAGTGAATTTCACATACACATAATCATTTCATTGTTTGTTAATTGACTGTTATTGATTGATCGCCTGACGGATGATGCTTTTCTTCCTCCCAGCACTATCAGCACCTTGTTGGAAAAAAAATACTCCAAATGATTAAATGACCAAAATGGATGATTTGTGCTTCGTGGTTTGGATGAGTGTTTGCGTGATGAATTGCTGTTGTCTCTCTGTGTAGCGCTCAGTGGAAGCCTTAGCTCTGTCTATACCCTGAGGATTCAGCTGAACTGTGAGTAGATGGATTTGTTAGAGAACTAATGAGAGGATCTGGTCTGTGTCCCAGGGGCAGCACACCCAGGACTGTTAAATTGATGGGAACCTTATTCACCCATCCAAGTAAGGCTGTTTAACATAATCACTCATAACATCAACTTATGCCACAAGGCCTTGTTTCTAACATAATAATTTGTATATCTGCACCAACCTTTCCTCACACTGGCAAGCAACAATCCTGTTAGCATTCGGTTCTCAAGGAGCATAGCACGTCTTTCAGCGACAGCGAGGGGAAATTTTCATTTTAATCAAACGGAAATGTCTGCAGCTTGAAGAAGACAAGAAACTCAGACTACGCCCAGGGTGCAGGGTGGTAACCAGAACTTTAGAAATACTGCTGTGCAAAATGTGGAGCTGTGGCCAATTCAACCCCAAACTCAAATACAGAGGACACGGTGTCTTCGTTTTCTTAGCCGCAGGTACAGGAGAATAAAAAGTGTGTAAATCTGTCAAAATCCATCAGTTCAGAAGAGAAAGAGCAAAAGGAGGCGGAGGCATAAAATCACTCACATATTTTGGTTTACACCTTCTTCACTGTGCACAGTTGGACTCGTTTGTACTATTTCTAGCTCATCAAGCTCCAGTGACTAGTTAGCAGCCTAGCAGAGAAATATACTTTATGTATTCCTCAGAGTTTGAGCAATTAGAGATACAGACAGCACATGTTATGGATTTTTACCCCTCTAATTTGCTCATTAAACAGACTCTACTCCTCAGTCCTATCTGGGTCACGTCCAAGGGGACTGGGCTAGGAATATATGGAGGATAGAGACAATTCCTTCTACACCTAATACCCGGGCGTCTGTAACACACTCTCAACAGCTGGCCAGTCCTTCACTCCACAGCACACCAATGTGCAGCTCTCTGGCACAATCCCACAATAATCAAAACGTGACAGAGCCGACTGTGGAGGCACAGAGGCTGTGTGGCAAAGCAACAGATGGGGGATGTCTCCTCTGGAGTCACAGCCCTGATCCTTTTTAGCCTCATGAAATCACACACTGATCTCACGGGGACTAATTCGGTTTCAGGTCTGTGTTGGTGTGTCTGTGGAACGAACTGCAGACCCCCCTGCAGTCAGCCAACTCTGATGAGATCTGCAGGCACAATCCCATTAGAAATGAGAGATCTTTGTCTGGGACTCTGTGGTGGCCCCAATCCAAGCCTGCCTCAGTGTGTGTGTGTGTGTGTGTGTGTGTGTGTGTGTGTGTGTGTGGGAATGCACCACTGTTTCTGTGCAAAGATAGTGTGACCTATTCACTCGGTATTAGTGAACATTACTCAGGGTGATGATTCAACATTCCTGTCCAATTTTCTGGCTGGCACAGCACTGAGACCAGTCACTTCAGGCAACATCAACGCAATGCAGTCATTTACTTACACTGGCTGATCTGTCACACTGACTTCTACATTATGTCTGACACACACATACACAGCTTATGCCTCATAGTGAAGCGGAGCAGTGAATAAATTCATGGTCCAACCATAACTAATGTGTGGTCAACTAATGCCTTTTCCTCACTTACTTGGCATTAATTTGACACCATATAATATAGTACACACTGGATTTCATATAATAAAGGATTTTTGACATTTTAAAAGGTGATACACAAAATGCAAAAAGCGGACACATCTTGGAAAATGTGGAGTTTACCTTATCTACACCCCCACACATCCCAGACATGTGATGCTTGAGTTTCTGTTTCTTTGCCTTAAATGTTCAGTGTGTGTGTCAGCTGTACTTCTGACAACCAAATGTGGAGTATAACTTTATCCTCTCTAAGGTCCTACTCTGCATCTCAAAATAAAAAGTGTGTTAATGGAGCAAACCTGCGGCTAAATCCCCAAAATATCCCCTTAAACTAAAGGGCGAGTTTCTACAAAAGGTTTACAAGTTTTAAAAATGACTCACAGGGCAGACGTTTGTTGTGAAGGTTGGCTGATGAGGAGCTCATGCTGTTGCTGGAGAGTCGTAAGAAGCAGAGATAATCAGTCAGAGATGGTGAGTGTGTGGCGGCCCGTCAGCCCTGTGAGAGTTGTGAGAGGCTGCCGATCATCTCCCACCTCTTCTGCTCGAAGTGACTGATGCTGACTGCTCTCCTTTCCCACTTCCCTCTTTGCCTCAGTGGACTCTGAGCCACTTGGCTCCGAGAACAAGTTTGTGGCTTTGTGGAGTCGACCAGCTGACCAATGACAGGGAGGAGGGAGGAGCTGAGGTAGAGCAGGGAAGGGATTGACAAGAGGGAAGGAGGGAATTTATGTAACGGAGTGGAAAATACCAAGGAGAGACAGACACATGCCTTTGTTATTTTTGTCTTCTTACACCCCCTTCCTCCCCCTCCCTTCCATCTCTTGTTCCCTGTCTCCATTTTTTTGTTGGAGATTTTCTTCTGTGTCACCTTCAGGATGAAGTCATGTCAACGAATGTTACTCCAACACACAACAAATATCCCTTTAACTGAAGTCTTCTAATAGTAATTGGATTGCACTGATGCTCCTGGACAACGTAAAGACCTTTTCATGATTTCATGATGTTCACAAAGAACATTTTGTTTCTTGCGGGACAATCACTTCTGAAAGAGTAATTCATGCCAGTGTTACTATCCAGATTATATTTGGATACAATGTGCATTTAGCGGTTGAATACAAATACATTTCCTATATACAGCAACGTTTTACCCAAAATGTAGAAGTGTTAGGTGACTTTTTAGATAATATCATAAATATTTAATAGAAAATCATCACCAGCTTATTCTGTATCGAAAGTGATTGCTAGTTGTAGTCCAAGTTCACGTTCTTTCTCTTTTTCTCTTTGCTATTACTTTAGATTTTTTGTGTTTTTCTAAACAGTGTTGAAGTGGATTCGTCTGTTTAAATAAGTCATTCATGTTAGTTTACTAATCACTGGCTTTAACAACCTAACACTGAGGTGCTCTGGTGGCCTGGAGGTTTTTTCAACCAGGTACAAAATCCACTAAATCTGGGGACCTCTGTTGCATGTTTCCCATTATGTCCTATCACTGACTGACTCTTCCATAAAGGCATAAAACTGTAAAAACAAACAAACAAAAGCAAAACTCAATTTTGGTCTCAAAACATCATTGTGACTGTAGGAATCTGCAGTGTGTGTGTTCTGGCCACCATCTAGTGGACAACAGATGACAGTTCCACTTCTTCTGCACTGAACTTCCTGATTACACAATATTTGCAAACACAAGCTTCACAAAGCAGCATTACATCATCACATTTTTCTAAAACACTGCATCGGTATTTGAGAGAGAGGGAGAGACTTTGCTTCTGCTGCAGGCGAGAAAAAGTTGCTGATGTGAGTCACTGCAAAAGTCTGTGAGAAGAGTGAACATGTCGATCATCTGCAACTTTGATCAAAATAAAATGCATAGATATTTTTTTAACTTTACAATAATCGCAATTGTCTTTATTTATACTTTGTGAATAAAACCAACAAACAAACAAACAAACAAACATGCTATATAGTACTTCACGTAAGACACCAAATTAATTACAAACCTTTATATGCATGTGTCTGTAAGTGCAGAGGCTTGGAAACTTTCACTACTGAAACTCACACTTGGTGCCTGAAAAGTGAAACTTCAAATGCAGGCTGTAATTTAGCAGTTGGGAAGTGGTGGGAGTGAGTGGCGATTTCTATCAATAAAAACACACTCTTGGTAAATGTCAGTGGTTAACATCAATGTGCTAGATGTGGCAAAGACTGCATTGCAGCATCTTAGCATGTCGTGAACTCTCTGGCATTTATGTGTGTGTGCGTGTGCGTGTGTGCATCAGAGTACAAAAAAGAGAGAGAAAAAACAGAGAGATAGAGAGTGGGCAGAGGAAGCATGATGTGACTCAAAGTGAGAAATCCTCTTCACCTCAAACTAAATTCTGTGTGGGCTTTCTCATGACTGGGGGTTCACCTGCTGAGGCCATGCAAAATCATCTTTCTTGTGCTTTAAAATGAGCAGGAGGAGGCAAGAAAGCAAGAAAGAAGGAAGTGAGGAAAAAAGCATGTATACATATATATATATAAAAAAGCATATACAAAGCGAGCACGCAGCAGGGTGTGGGTGAGGAGATATTATGTTGTCTGCACAACCATGAAAGGCCTTCTGTCTCTGCAGAGAATTGGCTTTAGTACTTAGTACTGACCTTTGAACGCTTTGCTCAAAAGCATTTACTGGCGATTTCACAGTATTGATATGGTTAAACGTCTCAGTCACTGAGGATGATATTAGTCCACATCTTCCCACTCAAGTGAGAAAAGCAGGAAGTGAGAAACCAATAACAGCAAAGCAGGGGCTTGAATGCAGATGTGACAGCAAGATTTCTGTTTGTGCTTGTGTGAGTCCAGGCTAGTCTAAAGCAACGGTTTCCCGCCCTCACTACACCAGGCAAAGCGCCAAAGCCATCAGGCAGTCATACGCCTACCATCAGCTGAGGACTTGCACAGCAGTCTCATTTCTAATTATACACCCAACAACAGAGAGCTACGGAGCCAGGGGGGAGAATGGAATATGGAGAGAGGAAGAGGAGTGTGATTACAAATGGAGGAGAGGCTGAGAGTGCTACTCAGCAGCAAACACGGGGTGAATAAGTTCAGATGTGAGAGATTGAGAGAGGGAGAGAGAGAGAGACATCAAATCTGTCTGAGAAAGGTTAACAGGACTGACTGACTGACTGACTAAGTAGAGTGGGAGTGTAAAATGTAAAAGCGAGTAGGAGGGAAGAGAGAAAGGAAGAGGAGAAGAGAGAAGGAGGAGAGTGTGTCTGACAGACAGTCTGTTGAGCTTGTCTGGATGCCTGCTGATCACTCTGCTCTGTTTTACACCGGCAGCCTGGGAGGACGACACACAGCTAGACAGGTGTGTGTGTGTGTGTGTGTGTGTGTGTGTGTGTGCGCGTGAGAGAGAGAGTGTGTAGAGCGTCTGTGAACATGGATGGACATTCTTTGTGAAGATGGATGCACAGGAAGACGGATGGAAGGATGGATGGAGAAACACGTAAGTAAGTCTCTTAACACGAAGCTTCTCTGAGCGTTGGTCTGTCTTGATTCATGTGACATGTTGCTTTCTATCACTCCACAAAGAGAGCCAGTAGTCATACATGCATTAGTCTAACACTGAATGCATGGCTGAGGAACTCTTTGCAGTCCGCGGGATTCTGCACCGGTGGTTAAATTTGGTTGTGTTGCACTGCATCTCCATAGATAGAAACATCAAGCTGACTATGTGCAATATTGCCACTACTGATATGCAAATAATCCTCAGTGCAGATTATCTTTATCACGATGGAACCAAACACACTAAACACTGGCGTGTCTACATTTCATTTCCGTAGATTAGAGTCCTGTAGTGAAGTGATCGCCTCATAAGGTTAATTCAGCTGGGATGAGATGACAGTAGGCCTGATTGGGTCATGATCTATGCATACTTGTGCGTCTGTCACTGTGAGTAAGAAGCCCACACATCAGAGCAATTTGAATGAATTTACATTTACACTGCAGGCATTTAGCTGACAAATACTTATCTATTTATATCCCCCGGTATAACACTGAGTGGCCGCACAGGAATTTCAGTGTGAGGGTGTTGTCTGATCTCACGCACACAATTGTGAACCAGCTCATATCAAAGACGTGCCTGTCTGGCAGTGTGAAAGAGGTGCATTCAGCAGCGGTGCTCAGCTATGATGATGACATAATACAAAAGTCCTGCACTGGTCTTTACCTCCATTCTGTGTAAATAATGTATCTGCAGAAAAGGTAAGAAACTAAGCCAACTGACTCACTCACTCAACTCAACTCAACACATCACTGTGCACACATGTAAGGCAGTGGATCGGGTTTCATTACTTTGTGGTGTTGGTTGATCACTTCTGTCCCAAGATAAAGATGCAGCCTGGGGTTGTGTATTAAACATCCTGCATGCGTCCCTGCACACTTTCGCTTGATTCAATAGAAAAATCTCTCAATGAAAATGTGATAGCTTGATGGAAAGATGATACTAACCTTGCGATAATACTCTCACTCAACCTTTTGCTTTGCTTTGTCCTCACTATGCTCATTGTTTCAGCAGACACACTGTGCAGTACTTTGTTACCATAGTAACTTTTTCTTTTTTTTTTTTACAAAGAAGTTGTTAGATGTCCATCAAACAAACCCCATCAATGTAGCAATTGGTGGTGGGAAAACCTTCGTTTGAAGCTGATGGTGAGGTTATTGTTGTTGTGTCAAAGGACTATGTACAGGCAAGAATCTCACCAAGTGGTCCATTCAGAGGGGAGGGGAAAAGTTCTGTCAAACATCAATACATCTTTGAAGAGAGAGAAAGTGACAAGCGAAAAGTCTGAGTAAAGAATATGATGATTTTATCCAGCATGACGCCTTGTTTTCAAGGATATCAAGTGCATCAGTTATTTGCTTCTTCTACGTTTCAGATCGTGACGACCTTGCACCTAAATTTCTGCAACACTTGCCAAGAGACTGGAGTCTGCATCACGTGATCACAACACCTCCTCAGCTCCTGCAGGAGGGCATGCGGTGCTAGTGTGAGTAACGGGCAGCGTAAGCCAATGAGCTTCACACCGAACCCAACTCTAGTCCCAGACAGGGACAACCTGCCGCTCAAAAAGAGAGACCAAAGATGGAGTTCACCACCACCATCACCACAGGAGCAACGGCAGCAGCAACAGCAGCAGCGGCAGTGTGATGCTGTAACATTCAAGGCGCCCTACCCTTACAAAAACCCCAGCGAGTTTAAGACAAAACACACAGGCCCTTTCCAGCCTGTACCAAAACGGGTTCCTGCACTGTACCAGCCCTGGATGCAGACTCACACATCCACCAGACCCAAACCTCAGGTCTTCTCCGCATTCAGGGAGCATCATGGCTGGGCAGAGTGGAGAGATACCAACCCCCTGCATTTTGGATGGGACTTTTCTCACCACTATCAGCACCACAGCCACTTTTCTGGCACATCTACACTCCACCCTGTCCACCCACACCACCCCTCCAGATTTAGACCAGTCTCCCTCGTCAATGAGGGTTTCCAAAGGGTGGGTGGAGGATACGGCTGGGAGCAGCTCAAGACATCAAGGGACAAGAGTTTAAGCACAGAGCAGCAGAGCAATCGTAGGAATAAAGGACCATATGTGAGGAGCAGAGACAGAAAAGTTGAGTACATTCCCAGGGTTGAAAAAGCAAATCCTCCGTTGCTGAGTACATGCCTACCTCACTCTCCACATGAGGACCTCACATTGCAGCATGCTGCACTGCACAAATCAACCGAACTTCTGCGACATCCTGTTTCTGGACATTACTTGGTAAGAGACGGCAGGTCAAGCAACACATACACCTCCATGAAGGAGGACGCATCAAGATCTCCTGCACTCACATCTGCACAGGTTCCCTCCTCCTCTTCATCTCCCAACCATTTCCCCTGGCTACTCCCTCACTTTGTGGCTGGCTCTCTGATAGAGCTCAGAGATGGGCGGCTGAGGAGGGTGGAGCACCTGCAGACGGAGGACTTCCTGCTGGGATCACTGGCCTGTCCAGACCTGCGCCTGAGCTGTTGCACAGTACAGAGCATCTCCCCCTCAGCCTCCTCCTCCTCAATCTCACGTCTCCTCATCTTGCTTCACGATCAGCAGTCCCAGGTGAGGGGAATTCACTTTGTCCTATTCATTATTCACAGCAGGTCTTATGGCTGATGCTCTAAATACAGTCTTTGAATAATGATGGTGATTTGATAATCCATCTATAGTGAGATACATCATACGAATTCTTATTCAGAAAGTGCCTTTAGTCAGTCTTTTACTATGGCATGTGAATGGATGTGGGTGATGACAGTTTGTATTTTTCTACAGTGAATACAATGAAAACCAACAAGTTCTGTCTGTGGAGCCAAACCCTGGCATATCTTATTCCCTATGCCATAGAACCCCATTGTTGTCCAAAAGTTGTTAAAATACATAAATTAGCCAGACCGTTACACTGTGTGACTCCTTCCTTCCTTACAAAGAACATGGGCACTCCCACGTACACTGTCCCGGTGCCATAAAATACTACCATTCAAATTCTGTATTAATCCACAGCAGCAAATGACACCCAACAAATGCACCGCTCACTTCTGTTTAAGTAAAGTTCGCCAAAAACTACGTTGCTCCACTGTTGGAGGAAATAAAGGCTGTGTAGTTTATTTGTGGGGGGCGGAGCATTGCAATATTTGGTATGTAGCAAAAAAGTATATATGTTTACAGTAATCAGTAAGTGTGTTGATGTTATCTGTCCAAACAGTTGATCAGTACATGCGGGCAGATCCTGTTGAATCCATTGAATGCTTCAGATATACAAACAGATAAACAAGTTTCTCTCGGTGTGTGCTATTTGACATGACTTTCACACAAGTAGAACAATACCTCCCCCCAGTGAACAAAAGTGTGAGCTGCATTTCTGTGCCTAATCTCCTTGCACATATGTAATGCCGTCCTCCAGGAGTTGGTGGATGTCTATGTGGAGTACCCGTTCTTTGTGCGAGGACGCGGCTGGTCTTCCTGCAGCCCTCAGAGGACTGCCCGTCTCTGTGGTCTGCAGTGCCGACAGCTCTGTGTGGGGGACGTCTGCCTGGCTCTCACACCTGTCTCAGCGCCCCAGCATCCCCCGTCAGCCACCCAGGAGCCAGAAACCTGCCCCAGGAAGTCAGAAGAAGGCTGTGAGCCCCCAGAAACACCTCAATGCCAGGTCTCCCCAGGGCCAGAGCAGCCAGCATCGGGGCAGAAAAAGGAGACCGAGGTGGTCAGAAGGAGACACTATTCAGCCCCTGAGTTCAGAGGCCCACGGACTAACTGCTTGTAGTGAGGAGGGTCACAGTTTTAAGGACAGGGAGGAAGCCAGTCTCTTTTAAGCTCTGCTATATTGAAATCATACTTGCTGTCTTTCTACCTCCTGAATCATATTTCCGTGCTTGACTGTCATTTTTAATTGTATCTGAGAAGTAAAGGCTCGAGAAGAGTGATAGGATTAACTCTCAGGATCCCTCAGAGGTAAACCTGCATTAGCACATATGTAAAAGTAAGTCAGGGATCAAACGCTGATGACATGAGTTGAGTTATACATTACATTTTCTGTCAGCCTGATCAGAGTCCAACATAATGCACATTTTGGATCTTATTCATGTGAGAGAACTCAGTCAGTTTAATATATTTTTGTGAGACTGCTCAGAACCAAAGTGTATGTCTGTGTTGCCAGGGGGAGCTGCTTCAATGACAGTGAATCTGAAAAAGATCTTGTAGGTTCAAAGCATATTTTTAGCTTAGGTTTTGAAATGAATGTTCGTATTATTTCCAGCAGTTCTGACATAATTTGCCCACGTACCTTGAAAAGCACAGGAAAAAAAACCTCCCTCAGGTTCTTGGCTCGATTACGCCTAATGTATCAATTAGATGTGTGTCTGTAACAATTCTTTTTGATTATAAAAGACAGATTTCATCCCAAATGGCAGCATATCTGTAATGCCGGGGAACTTCTATGATGAAATGGTCCTCCGTTCGACAATCAACTCCACTTTTTTCAGAAAGATTTAGTTACGCCTCTACCTCTATTTTCTATTTAAGGTGACAGATTCATATGATGCGTGTTTTTAACAGTGTGGACTGTGTTGTAATATGCTATCTTGGAGGCTGTGTGAACGTCTTCATTTGCCTGGTTGTTACAGTAAGCAGCTGCTTTGCTTTTGTACTAACGCTCGTTTTTTAAATGTCTGTCCCATTGTTAAAAGTGGAGCTGTTTGTGCTATTTAAAATACTTAAAATCTGCAATCGGCATCTAGTGTCAAGTGTCTGCTCTGCAATAAGATTTCCTCCCAGGTATACACACAACACATGTGGACAAACAAAAATTTGAAATTTGGATAATGAGGACTCGACCATGATGTCACAGTCGGGGCAGACAAGGTGCTGTTGTTGCAGAAACTGGTTCTTTCACCTTTAAAACAGTTTTCTCACTGTTAAATAAATATTTCATGTGTGAAGTCTTCTGCATGTTTTTTTTCTTCAACCGCCTTGAATCACTCACAAAACTATCATTGACAAGCCAAAGGTGCTTTGAATGCAACAGTGTAAGGGACATTATTGAGGTCAAATAAGGTAAAAACAGGCATAGTTTCCATTTATTCAACTGCTTTAATGTGACAAAATGAAATTACAGCTTCCCTTTGTCTACCTGCAGCTCTGCTCTGACACCAGACAGGCAGCACCCTGATATCCGCCTCACGAAGACGAATCACTGACATCTTGCAAACAGCGTGCCTGTCACAGGCCCGGTGATATATGTTTCCACCAGGAAACTAGGCCCAACAGGCAGGCCTGTCAGTCTTTCACGCTGTTATTAACAGCATCATCTGTCATTCCTCACTGAGTTCCAGCACGCGCATGAGCTGCCAGATGTCTGACACCTGACCAGGTCCAAATGCCCCCCCCCGACCAACCAGTTAATCACCGGTGAAGTTTGTTGATTTTTTTTTCTTCTCTTTTCACTGGCATATAAGTTCATCCAGTTATTCCAAAAGACAAGGTACAGCATTTCAACAGGAAAATGGAGATTTACAGTTTTATGAGCTGTGAAATCAGTCACCAAAGGTACATTTCCACCCAGGCAATGTTGTATATTCTGATCCCTGATCGTCACCAGATAATTCATACACAGATACGTATGTGTGGCATATTAGGGAACATAGCTTTAACTTTGTGTGTTTTACTGCGTGTTTTGTTTGAGTCTCTGAGGTAAATCCACAGTTCAGTTAGTGCACTTTTTTTAGACTCAAGTAAAGGGAAACAAAAGTTTTGTTCAACCTTCCTCTGTGACTGATAGTTCTAAATGGTTTGTGGTAGTGGTTACTACTGCATGGGAGGCTCAGCTGCTGGTCACAACAACAGTTCAATACGGCCTTTCTTAAGTGTCCCTCCGGATCGCAGGAGGGGTTACTAGCGGTCAGTGGCAGCCACAGGCTCTGACCACCATGTTGCGGTACTTCTTGAGGATGACATTGGAACTGTCGTCAAAGTATAGCACAGAGATGCCGTGGAGCTGAGTGGGGGCACAGCAGGGCTTGGGAACCGTGTCCGGGTTGATAAAGTGCACCTGCGGTTAGAGGAAGCATTAATCAGTCCTCACAGAAAGTGGAGGAGGTTGTAGTGAAAGTCCCTGTCATCTGGGGCTGTTCGAGACTTACCAGAGTTTGCACAATCGCGTGATTGGTGGCATTCATGTAGGAGTTGAGAGGAAAGGCACATTCTCCCTCACAGTAGTACGCTGCATAGCCCTCAGGCGCTATGATCCAGTCCTGAAAACCACAGGCAGTTGTCAGTTAATTGTCACTTTTGGAAATAAAATAAGATCAAAATAAGATCAAGTTCTGAATTGTACCTGCCATCCCAAATCTCTGAAACTGACATAAAGCTCGTGCTTTTTACATCCCTCTTTAGAGATGCCAGGGTTATCTGGAATTAAAAACATGCAAGTGTGACTACGCAGAAGTGTGAAAGTCCAGGTATCAAAACCATGACTAGAGTTTACAATGGTGACATCTGAAGGTTTCGGGCACCTGCTGCAGCCTCCACTGCCCTTAGTGCATCTTGGACAGTCCTCTGGGGTTTGGAGCGGTTATAGTGGCGTCCCTTGTGGCCGTGGGCAGAACGGATGCTGCGAAAGCGCACCTCGTTGGCTCTGAAAAAGGCGACCATGAAGGGCTGCTTGTCCTGAGGTCTACTGCCCGTCACAAGCCCCGCCACTCGAGGGTTCGTCCTCTGACCTAAAAAGGGAGTCAAGTTGAGTAAAACTAATAAAGGTCTCAAACAATCACTGAAGATGACAACACACATTGTTTATCCTGATAAGACCACAACAGCTACAATCATAACTTAAAGCTCTACAATCATTAACCAAGGGGTTTAAAAAGCATTAAAACATTACTCCAGGCAAAGACTGTATTCTTGCAGTTGTTGCAGTTATAAATGCCTCCCCATGTTAGGGACTGACCGTGGCGGTCCTCCAGGACCAAGTGCAGGCCGAGGTTCTGCTCAGGGTTGCCCAGCCAGAGGTTGCCGGTGGCAGTCAGGTCAAAGGCCAGCCAGCCCTCCTCTGCAGCCCACACTTCTCGCTGCTCGAGCAGCAAGAGCTCTACTTCACTGAGGAAAGGACAGAATGTAATCAATTACAAGGCAGTTCAAGGCTCAAGACATGGAGTGTGGAACATGTTTTCAGCGGAGTATCCTCGTTTGGCCGCACACTGAAATACTCCAAATGTTCCTTGGACACAACATCAAAGACTTTCAGCAGTTGCTACTAGCAGATATGTTTCCACAAAATGAAAACATAAGTTTGATACAATGCTACAGTGATGAAATGTCCAGTGTGATTTGTTATCCATCTCGTGCTTTCAAGTTTCGGAAAACTGATTTTCATTCCTGAAATTAAAGGAAAGCAGTGGCTGTCTGGAGAGTATGAAAACAATCAAAAAGCAGGTGGTATGCATAGGAAAATTGTTAGCTGTCATACACATGACATAAACTGTTTAGTACTCAATAGGCTAAAGAAAAAAACCAAAACTGCATGTGTGGTCCAGCGATAGCTACAGTGCAATTAGAAAGTATTAGGACGATTTGTTTATGACCAACATTTTGGCTAAGTAGACCAACACACTAAAATCATTTTAGTGTTTAGTTTTAGTCTTGGGTTTGGAGGTGTTTGCATATAAACTCCAGCAACAGTGCGGCAATCATAAATCATTTTATCCACATCCCCAGTGCAGCAGGAAAATAATATATATAAGGCAACCAAGAGTTTTATGACCAAACGTTGGAATGCTGTTGATTAGTCAGACACCTGATCTCAGTCCAACTGAGAATGTTTTTCATTTGCTGAACACCAGACTGAAGGTAAGAAACAAGAAAAATATTTGATAAGGCTGCAGTGTTGGTGTCGGTGGTTGCAAAGGAACCAAATATAAAACACAAAGTCTGAATATAGTACAATTATGTTGTAGCCTCTCACCTAAAATTTTTCCAGTTCAGTTCATATTTAAAAAGGGGACTACAGTTCCTACATTGCTCATCAGATGTGGATATAAATGACTTCAAATTAAAGTTGAGAGGCATCTGTTTAATCTCGTAGCAGCTGTTTGTGGTTGAGTCTATACAACAGAAAATGTGTGACTGTCTGGACCATTTCTGACTGCGCTGTAAACACACAGAATGAGGATAAGTAAATGTGCAAATCAGAACAACAACCCTCATCTTTCATAGTAAGCTACTGATGAAACGACACATTGCAAATAATAAACTGTAACAATAAACTATTCAAAATCATTTTAATGAAACCTTAGACCTCCAGCATAAGTCCCTTTAATCATGAATCCACCCACAGTGAACAGTCATCATCCGTTTCTTAACATCTCAGAAGAAAACTGTGATAAGTGTCGTCTTCAGGGCAGATTTCCCAGACGATAGCTTTGTTTACAGAGTTTCAGACCCTCAGGCAGACGTCTCTCTTTAGTCCTGCCGCCTGCTCGTCTGTGTGGCGTGGCCTTTGTGTGTCTGTGAATGACAATGGTGTTGTCCTTAACACCGTCGTCAGCCCCGCTGTCACCGACGAAACACTTAAATCTACTGCCTGCACACGACTCCTCCTGCTCACTCATGTCTCCCGGGCAGGCAGAGTCAAGCGGGTTTATAACGTGGGTGGCAGACCTTTGATTTGTGAGAGGGGAGAGAGCTGTGTGTGTGTGTGAGTCTAATTATCCTATTTGAGATGTTGTTTGAAACAAGAAAACAGTGTGAGCATAACACAGAAGCTGGCGCACTGACAGACAAAACACAGACAGACAGAAACACGGATGGGATAACCACCTCTGAAAGAGAAAGAGGGAAAACTGACGTCTTGAGGGTTGAGAGTGTTACTTGCGGTGGGAGCAGTGTGTTATAAATGCAGGTCTCTTGGGGACTGTCCTCTTCTGACTGGGTGAGAGTAAACTTGCTCTGGAGAGAACCACTGTGTTTCTGTAATTGACACTAATGTCTGTGTAAACAGCATCGGTGCTGACACCAACATATGCAGAAATAACTTGTTGGGAAAATGCAGACAGACACGACCGAAGCAGACAGATCTGTGTGCACGTACGGCAGCCTAACGACCAGTTTTCACTGAAAAACACACAGCAGCATGAGGTGTTTGTTTAACCAACCAACCACACTGCTCATGCTGTGTCCCTGTCATAAGAGGATAATCATATGTAGCAATGAAACCATTTGCTATGAAGACATGGAGGATGGTTTGAAAAGTGCTTTAAATTTAAAAAGAACTAATACTAGCCATGCAGATACATTTGGATTTATTTAATGCAATATTTTAAACAGAGGCGAGTGGATTTTCATTGGCAGAGCTCACGGTACTTAAGAATCATTTGTAAAACATTCACCTGCAACTAGTTTGTATTGAAGAAACAGCTTGGGGGGATTATCCAGAGCAGTGGGAACACAGTTTCTGAGAAGTCACAGTGTTGTTGAATTTTTAGCAGAGCGGTTCCCTAGAAAGCAATATTGGTCAATCTGAAGAATGGGTGGTGCAGACCAAAATATCTCAACAACCATCGGGGCAGATTGCTGCGAAATCTTCAACGGACATTCAATGCGCCTAGACGAAGAGTCCGATGACTTCAGTGAGTCCCGGACTTTTCCTCTAGCACCACCAGGAGGCTGATTTTTTTTTTTTTTTAGCTTGTTTAGCTAGTGACTGGATTTCTCCTCTAGTGTCACCAGCAGGTCAGAGTCTTCACAGTGAAATATCTCAACATCTGATGGTTTGGCACAAACGTTTTGTTTGTTCCTGACTTTGCAGAATTCACCATGAAGGAGAAAGGTGTATTTAGTGAAATGACATCTTGATAGATTACCATGAAATTTGGTGCAGACATTAATTTCTCCTTTAACTATTACTTCTTAATCTCTTCATTTGCGCAGGATGAGGATTATGACTGAATTCCTGCAAGTCCAAGTGGACTTGTGGACATAACTGCGAGAATATGACCGTGCTTAGCATTTAGCTCTAAGCATTGCTGGGCACACTGAAGCAAAGCTTCAAAGAGCTGCTCGTGAAGCTGCATATGTGCATTAGGGTGCATTAGACATCAGACATCTAAAAAACCAGAACAAAGTGAAACAAAAACAGTTAGAGGTCAGTTTTAGTTTGGAATTTGAGTGAACCGATCCTGCTGAGGAGCATGAGCTGATGCACGTGATACATGATAAAGCAATTCAAGGGCAAGCAGCAGTTAAAGAATTTTTGTAAACTTTGAGATGTACCTGTTTGGAGACTCCTGCAGGACCTGGTAGACACTGACTATGAATGTTTCGTTGTCGTAGCTTTTCTGGATGAGATCTTTATAAATCCTAAACTCTGCTGCTGTCACAGCTTCTCCCTCTGGAATACGGGAAAGGTCGAATCGAAATTCTCTTCTGTGCTGCAGGTACAGAAGATCCTGATCCTGATCAACTATTACAAAGAAACAAAGAGAAAGAGAAGAGGAAAGAGGTGGTAAAGTATCTCGGATTTTATTGGTGCTTTGATGCAGAACCACAATGATAAATGGTTTCTTGCTGTCTGCATTAGCTCACACACGGACACACGCACAAACTCAAATAATGCTTCCAACAAAGGGAAAGTATGTACATCTGAGGGGAAGGCAAACCGCTGTGAGTAAAATCAGATGTTAAACCAGTCAGGGGCTGCATATCTGTCAAAAATGTCGCTAAATCAAACGATTCTCTGATGTGTGACACCCTGGCCACATCTCGGAGGCACAATGTCAGAAATAGGAAAAATCCTGCTTCCACGGGCAAAGTGATTGATCTAAACATCACTTGAGTCGAGTCTGCCATACATGCCAATGTGGGGGGAGAAAAAACACACTTTGGGCTCAGTATGGCTCCCTGTTTAAATTGCACACATGTGCTGACCACAAGAAAAGGCCTGTTAAGGCACTGCCCGGAAAACCGCAGCAGCCAGTGTGCTTTTATAAACACAGTCATATAAAGTATAGAGAGACACACAAATTCATGTGACTTAACTACCAGAGTCTGTACCACCCACACCTCCCTGATCATTTTGCCATGTATCGCCATACCGTGATCTCACATGAAGTAAAGCAGCAGTAGCTGGTGGCACTGTGGGGTTTCCGACCAGCCCTGAACCAGCTGAGGCTCTCCAGCACTCAGACTTTCCAGGAGAACGGTGGTCAGAAAGACCCCTAAGCTTCCTGAAGCTTTCCAGTGTCGTGTTTTTACAGCATTAGTCAATGTGTTTGTCCTTGGAAAGAACGGCGGAGGACTCTGGTGAAGGTGTGCAGAGCGGAGCAGCGATTAGCCACCTTAAACACATCCTGCCTACTGGCGTACACCATGACCTCATCGTCATGACATCACCCCGTGTTCCCTCCCGATGGTCCACTATTGTTTCAGCGCAAAGTCAAACACACACACACACACACACACATGGAGCACACGACGCAAAAACACGCTCAAGCCGTTTGTCGTTAAGAGCAGCAGTGCATTCTGAACACTGCTAGTCATTTGTTTAACCGCAATTAAATGCTGGAAGGGAACGAGGGGTGTTTTTATGAAAGCAATAATTGCTTGTAAGGACTCGGTGTGTTTACGTTAGGGGCCATTAGCTGCAGAGATCAGACCTCAGATATGCAAACTTCCCTCTGGGAGGCATTTCAACACTTTAGATTACTCCTCACACCGCAGGGCCACACAGCCATGGACCTATCATTAACTTACTGCAATTTTATAGTAGTTTTTTGTTTTACAAAACAGCATGGGTGGTAAAGATTTGTCAGAATGTCTGTACAAAAACAAAATGATGAAAAGTGATGATGAGAGCGTGAATTAACTGCCTTATTTATTATTTATGTCATTCTGTGTTGGTCGAATTTTCTATTCTGTGCTGTACACAAAACATCTACTGCATATCTGCTTTTCTTTCTTGTATGGATGTTGTACACTGCACAGACTGTCAAATTTGTGATTTGTGACATTGGGTTATACATATAAATAAAATAGACATGACATTCTATTCTATCAAGTTCAGACTTTAACTGATTAAAGTTGTAAATCTTTGACTGTCAACATTTTCTGCCCTTTCAAATTTATGAATGCCTGCATGTGCTGACAAGTTTGACAACATTGCTTAAGCTGTCTCCTTGCAGATCATTCGACATGGGTGCTTTTGCACCGATGCATAAATCTCCTTGAGAATGTAAGCACTGATAACAAAGTGAGTTTAAAATGTACTCACTTATTCTGCACAAGATTTAAAAGACAAAGATGGGCTTAAAGTGTCTCATCAGCGGATGCCGCCGTGCAACTGCACTGCAGGCTTCAGACTGGAATTATGTTGCACATGAATGTTTAAATAATGAGACAGTAAATGAGATTTTCTGGTGAGGCAAAAGAAATTCCCAGTGTGATCTCCTTATGCTTCCTACAGATCAGCTTAGCAGGATAAAAACATTTCTTCCCGCTTGTTCTCAAAAACACACAATACACTTTCTGTTCTTCAGCGACTCAGCCATTCCTCTCTGTGTTAGGAGAACATTGTGCACTCTTTCTATTCTAATGAAAGCCAGTGACATTTCTGGTCATTAAGCCTTTTCCCATGCTCTGCAGGTGTGTTGCGGTCCCATACTGAATGCATGTGTACACGTCTCCAGGCAAAGATTTCAGCAGAAGTAAACAGCCGGCCGACATGACAAGTAGCAGAACGGAGAACAGCTACAACTGATAAGACTGAGTGCAAAGTCAGGCCTCTGCACTACATTCAGTCTATTTCTTTATAAGCAGAATGTGCAGTGGGATAGCGGCTGCCTTGTGTAATGCTGCATGACAATGAGACGAATGCTGCCTGCTGGTGATTCTGATTCCACTGTGGTTTGGCATTTTAGCACAAAGAAACATATGCAGCCCTGTATGTATGTCAGCATGTGTGCAGTGATGTGGTATACGTATGTAGACTTTACATTTCGACTACACAGATGAACAAACGAAAAAGAGGGCTTGACTCACTACTGAGTGAATGATAACACTATTCTAAAGCCTGTCCATCTGCAGGACATACCCGGGTGGACCAGGAGGTGGGACAGGGGAGCTCAACAGCAGCTCCCCCTCACACTGGAAGCTGTGGTCTTTGGAAGGGAAATACCATAATCCAGTTTGATCTTAAAGCAGTCATCTTGGGACCACCAAGATAGTGTCAACTCTGGCAAAATGTGGGAGCCCCAGCTAAAAACTCCACCAATAATCAGCCCAGGAGGCCGTGGTGGGCCCGAGAGAGAGTAATAATTTTCCCTCCTTCCTCTTCATAATCAAACTCTTCAGATGTGGAACCACACAAATCTGCTACGAGTTTTCAAAAACGATCTCATTAGCTAAAGACTGTTAGTTAAAAATTCACAAATGGGGACATAAATGTTATCCTTTAGATTTTTTTCTCCAAATGCTTTGTATTAACTGCACGTAGGGCTGATCGACTCTGAACGGATCCTGACCTAAAGGCTTCAGTTCAGTCTCGGTCACATACAAGTGGACAGAGAGGTTAACAGTTTCTTGGAGACGCATCTTTTCATGACCCATAAGCACTGAGGCAGGATAGGGGCATTGAGACAAGGGTTGGTTTTGGATGCAACCACATCCGGATAAGAGCCACAGGCACCATGCCGTCTGCTGTTTCACCATAGTGATATCAGAGCCGCTGTAGGATCTCCAAAGGAAACAAAGGCAGGATTTGCCTTTTATAAATTCAATAATGTCTTGAGTGAGCCCCAGCTCCCACCTGTGACCCCTGCGATATATGCCCCCCCAAACAAACATACAAACTGCACACAAAGGCAGGAGAGGCGCCTGCAGTAAGAGAGATGACTACAGCAAACAGCATGTTTTGATGCAGTTTGTATCTTGGTCGACTTGTCTCTCACTCCCTACGGGGTTAGAAATTCCCATTTAATTCCTAGTCATGTGAAACAAAGCCATACGAAAGCTTCTCCCCCCTGGAGCTTTGAAGGGATTCTGGTGTAATCGGATACAGGCATGTTGTCATAACATTTACAGCTAGGAATGCATAATGCTGGATTTCAAGTGACCTATAAGCCACAGTGTCAGAGACACTGATTTTCACACACTTAACACACACCACACTTGAGTCTTCAGTTTATTCTATAAAGAAAACATGATCACAGCAAATCAAGTCCCTGTAGAGATATATGGTGGATACTGGTGATAAAGGAGTTGCAGATCTTGGGGAACTTTAATCTCCATCCTTAAAATATGTCCTCAAAGAAGAGTTAAATATCACGAAATCAAATGTTCCAATGTGCCGCTATACACTCAGTGTGTCTAACATACTCCGGAAAAATCACGTTACCACTCGGTGTTTGTCTTCATAAAGTGTAAACTTACCAAGATTGACAAAGCTCATCACCATGTCTGCGTCATCTAGGAAGCGGCTGTCCTGCGGGGTCACCATTGGAGACACCTGGGACGGTAAAACAGGCTTGTAGTAAGAAAATCCGGACGGCTCTGGACCGGTGGAGATGGTATTGTACAGGTCCAGCATGAACATCGGGGCAGCGTTGTGTTTGGTGTGGACGTGCGGCCGCGGACGATGCGGAAGCCCCAGGATGGAGAGGATCTCCCGCTGCATCTCCCTGCGCTCTTGGCTCCGCAGCCGCCGCTGGATGAAGCTGGAGCGCACTTCGTTGTCCACGGAGAAGTTGGAGAAGGCGACCTGCGAGGCCAGCACGCAGTAACCCCACCACAGGAGGGTCATTATGATCGCCAAGGCGCTTGACACCATTTTATCCAAGCGTTACGCGCGGCTCTAGCCAGTCGAAAGACGCGTAAAGAGTTTTCTGACTTGAGGCGGGAGTAAGATGCACTTCACGTTATTCACTACCAACTCAAAACATCATTCATTCACTCATCATCTGTAGTAGCGCGCTGCCTTGGAGTGATACGGACGTGCGCTCCCCTTCATGGCAACTTTGGAGTGGATTTTATTGAGGTGCTGTGTCAGGGGAGGGGCGGGAGTGGTTCAGAATGGGATAAACCATGTTTGGAAAGATTGGGAGAGTGGTGTGGGGGTGAGTCAGTGACAAGAAGATCAGTGTGAAGTGCACTTCTCTGTCTTGGTAATAAGACCGGTGGGGTGTAGACCTTTCAAACCCAAGTACCCCATCAGTGCAGACCTTTATGTTTGGATAAGCTTGTTTGGACACTGATGAAAGTGGAGTCTAATCGTAAATGCCTCATTAGCACATCTTACTTGATTTTGAAGTCTTGCCAGGCAGCCAGAAAGGCTGTCCGCCCACTTGTGGTCTACACCAATCTCTTGCTTCTAACATTAAAGGCCATCTTATTTTCAAATGCCATGTTCCTTACAATAGATTTGGATGTAACTTAACATTAATTCATTGTCACTTTATCTCCAGCCTGTGCACACGGATGTACTTCAACACAGCTAAAAGATCAGTCTAAATTTTAGACTCTAAAAGCAATGAAGGAAAAATCCCCTGATCTCCTCTTTGAACATCTTTGAACTCAAACAATAAACTTGTGGTGCAGGGGATTGAGTGATAAGCAGCAGTAGCAGCAGCAGCAGAGGCACATGAACACACATGCCAACGAATTACTAACAATGTGTTAAGTACTACTAGGACTACTTTAACAGGGTGTTACTGGGGGTGGGAATGGGGCAGTTAATGACAAAGAACAAATCTAACACTGAAGTACAGATTGTACTTGTGCTTTACTCAGGTCTAAGGGCAGCAGTGATTGGATCAGCACATCAAACTCAAGGAAGGAAGTTAATGTGTTATAGCCACAAACTGAAATGTCAGTTTATTGATGTTTTCAACTTCTGTCTCTGTAAATAGACCACCAAAACAACCCAGAAATCAGATAAAAGGGCACATTCAAATTTCCATGAGCAACATACATTTTCACATAAGATGACTTTTTCTCCCAGCAGAGGTCTCATTGGCTCATTGGTTCATATAAACAGCAAGGGACCTTGCTATGCACTCTAAACAATTACTAACCTCACTACCGCTGTAAGACTAACAATTTAAGGCTGTAAAAGATCTATTTTGCTTAAGAACTCTTCAGTAGAATGGATGCATGACAAAAGGTCTTCTAGCTGACAGTCTACTCAGCCACATCATCGTCCCACTCATCAGAACTGAAGGAGGTTGTACATCATGTCTCAGCAGCATCATTGTGTAGTTTCGCTGCTGCACAGTCAGACACTTTTCAGCCTCTGTGATGTACTGCATTTAATTCACGCAACATATTCTATTCAACTGCTGAATGTGCGCTAGACTGACTCAGTGCAACAATAATAATTCATTCCTACAAGTGCAATACCACAAGTGCAATATTAAGGACTACTTTCCTGGACTACCTCATACTTGCACACACTTGCACATGCATATTTATGCTGCTATATGCTAAAACCGGCTTTCTTATTGAAATGTTTAGTTTTATATTCTCTGTATATTGTATTTTTATTTAGCTTATATTTCTATTTTATTCAACTTTTTATCTCAATTTTCACCTAATTTCACCTTATTGTTGATCAACTTAAATTCAATTTTGCATTCAAGCTATGTGAATAATAGGCTTGGTTATTACCAGTATTGGAAAGCACAATGAGTAATAATGCTGTTTTAGTACTACTATTTAAGAAAAAGATATGAGTAGCCCAGTTAAAATAAATACTCCACATGCAGTTACAACAACCTTAAAATAAAGAATAATGTCAACTTCTGCCATGTACTGCCACCAAGCGTTTACTCTTGAAATTGCACGCTTTTACCAGGGCTGTGACGTCATCAAACGGTGACACATCGAGGAACAAGCGCCACATTTTTGTTGCCGCAAATTGTTTTAACATTTTCAGCGCTACAAGCTTATAGCTCAGTTTAATAAATCTGAGGTATGTATGCTCACGTACGTAGTTATGAGACGGTACCGTTGATGATACAGCGTTTAGATGTGGTGTGTGAAAATGTTTTTGCACGGGAAAGTTTTTAGTCTTGTAGCTAATGTGACCAGCTTTAGTGATGTGAGTGGTCGAGCTAACATTAGCTATCGTTGAATTATCCAACGTTTGTCACATTTATTTTCTCACTCGCACATTAGCTTATAGCAGTATATATACATATATATATGTTCAGATTTCATACGCTGCCCTTATACAGCAACGTTGTTTATCAGCTACGTGGTTATTTCCTCACTAGCAGCAGTAAGTGACACGCAGCTAGTTTATAGCCAGTTAGCGTTGACATTAGCTGTCGATCTACGTCTTGTCAAGTCTCAGGTATTTTGGATTAACTACCTCCGTTAAATTAACTTATCCAAAAAATGCACCTGCGTCATTAGTGTTAAGCTTAGCCATATGGTTATGGTCTTGTAGCCAAAGTAATTTGATGTATTTAAGTGCTCTCGCGTTAGCCACTTAGCTTTGCACGCCTTCGATATTTTAGATTTCGGCAATCCAGTTTGTTTGCGTTAGCTATTGTGCATCACTCATAATTTTGCTTTTAATAAGATTTATGCATCTGTCTTCTCTGGCAGGCGTACCTTTAGGAATGCACTATGAGTATATTTGGGACAAACGCCGGGTTCGGAACGGGAGGGACCGGTGTCTTCGGAAACACAACCACAGACAGTCATAATCCAATGAAGGTAAACCAGCCGACTTTTGACATGGTTGTCATAAACTGTCATGATATCATAAAAATGCTGACACAGGAATGTTGACTTTTACTTCAGAGCCACATTTTTTTATCAGTTCAAAAATAATCTTGTTACCCAAGTAATTTGGTTCTTCAATTTTAATTTCAAGAAAATGAGGACTGATTTATTAATCATGGGTTAATTTATCTAACAGTAACAGTTTATCCAGTCCTCTTACTTTGAAATAAAAGCAAAATGAGTACAGAGTGTAAAATGGGCACGAGGCAGTCGATTCATTGACATAACCTCTGTTCATTTTGTGTGCTCATGTATTGGTAGATGTGTCATTTTCTTTTATGCTGTGTTCAATGCTTCTATACTGTTACACACTTACATATGGTGTAAATGTGGTCTGACTGCAAGTGTTTTTTGTTGGTACATGAATGATGAGGGTTCCCGATTTACTTGCAAGTGATGATCACAAGCCTGCTACAAAAGTGAAACCATACACAAATCTATTTAAAATCAGCTCAACTTTAATTGATTGTATTAATCAAATTCTGTATTTAGCTGAACCTTGTGGTGTTCAAATGACAAATTTTGTTTTATTGTCAAATTAAATGTCGTTTTCTGTTTTCAGTAGACTTTTTCACAGTCAGTAGCTTAGTCGAGATAATTTATTTTTGCTGACCGTTTGATTTGGTCCTTTTTTTGTTGTTTACAAACTTCCATGTATTTATAAATTTTTAAAATGTAAAAATATAATAAATATATAAGGATAATATAATATTTACCCAAATGGACGATAGTGATTTTACAATAACTTGCATGTTCTCCTCTATTATAAATTTAAGAATGCATTTCATTTATCTGTTCAGTGAGTTTCATGTATTGGGTTCACCTTAAAATGTCTTGATAATTATCCAGCTAACTGTCAAAAATCCTAATAATCCTATTGTCCATAATCCTGCACAGTCTAATCTGTATATCTCAGTTCAGCTCTGTTAACTATTCGTTGTGTCCTTGCTTGTGTGTTGCCTGTCTTGTCCTCCAGGATGTTGAAGTGACTTCACCTCCAGATGACAGCATTAGCTGTCTGGCTTTCAGTCCCCCCACCATGCCAGGGAACTTCCTTATTGGCGGATCCTGGGCCAACGATGTGAGTTACTTATTCCATCGTAATAATGGACTAAAATTCTTTAGATTTAGTGAATTTAGAAGATATGGGATTCAGTTAGTAGCAGCTGAGTCCAGAGAATTCCTCCACCAGACCTGTCTTCCATTAAGGATTATTTCTGAACAGTAAGTTTGTAGTTTGCTCACAAGTAAACAAATTTCAATCGTGCTGTATCATCTGACCTTAGGTACGGTGCTGGGAGGTGCAGGACAATGGACAGACTGTTCCAAAAGCTCAACAGATGCACACAGGTCCAGTGCTGGATGTGTGCTGGAGTGATGTAGGTCTCATCATACAAAGTAACTGAAGCCTTGTAATGGATAGTGTCTGCCGGGCCACAGAATAATTTATGATGTGTTATTTTCTTCAACTAGGACGGGAGTAAAGTCTTCACTGCTTCCTGTGATAAAACAGCAAAGATGTGGGATCTTAACAGCAATCAAGCAATGCAGATTGCACAGGTTGGATGAGAGCACCCCAAATCAACTGTTTGGTCTTCAGAATGAATCAGAGTAGAATCATCTTACACCTATTACCATATGTCTTTGCAGCATGATGGTCCAATCAAAGCAATCCACTGGATAAAAGCCCCAAACTACAGCTGCATCATGACTGGCAGCTGGGACAAAACACTGAAGGTACAACAGCCATTTCAGCATCTGTCAGTGCTTGAAAAGACATTCAGTTTTTGCATTTAGAGTTACAAGAACAAATGAAATGTGAGCCAGAATGTTCATTCTGAGTCACAGATCCGTGAGTGTAAAGGCTTATGTGAGATGCCAAAACGCTGCATGCTGTGGTTTTTAATGTCGCAGTGAGAAACGGACAGCTTTTCCTTCTGTTTTTCGCTTCAGTTCTGGGACACCCGCTCTCCCAATCCCATGATGTCTCTGGCGATGCCGGAGAGATGCTACTGTGCAGATGTTGTAAGTGGTTTATGAGAAGTATGGCACAAATTTTAATGCTTGCTGAGTAGAGGATTATGTGGATTTTCTTTTTTGTGTTCCTATAACCACCCTGACTGTTACATGTAGGTATACCCTATGGCAGTGGTTGCCACGGCTGAGAGGGGTCTGATAGTGTACCAGCTGGAGAACCAGCCTTCTGAGTTTCGCAGAATAGAGTCTCCTCTCAAACATCAGGTGAATTTTCCTCCTTTGTGAACAGTTGTTATTTTTAAAATTTCTCTGTATACATAATGCTAACTCGCCCTGGTCTTTCTGTGTTCATCCAGATCCATTTCCTTTGACTTCTTAAATATAAAACCATACTTTAAAACATATGAAAAGACTGGATTTTTTATGTGTGATTATCTGTTGATTCAGTGTTCTTTTCTGTCCTTTTCCTTCAGCACCGTTGCGTTGCCATATTCAAGGACAAGCAGAACAAACCCACAGGCTTTGCACTGGGAAGCATCGAGGGTCGAGTGGCCATCCACTATATCAACCCTCCAAACCCGTGAGTGTCTACTGCTGGCCCCTCTCTAGAGGATAAGTGGGCAGATTTTGAGTTTGATTTTACCCAAGTGTAAGAGGTTTACAGACATAACCTTAATGTTACTGACTGATTGGAGTCTCTCCGATTTTGAATCATAAACATCAAACGCAATACTGATAACTAAAATCCTCCAGTGCAAAAGAAACAGTGGTCCAGTATTGAGCAGTAGCCAAGGATAGCAAGCTGACCTGGAAGGATCACTGTTTGAATGATTTTTAGTCATCTGCAGCTCATGCTACAGCCCAAGTCCTCTAATGTGCACCAGGTGTAAAATAATTTTTATACAAGTGACTGAGTTTTTGAAATCTTTGCTGTTCTTTAATCCAGTGAAGACATGTTTGATTATTTTATTTTTACATAATTTAAAAGTTGTCACTGTCAAAATGTGATGTGAATGTGTTCCCCGATTCCTGTCAGAGCCAAAGACAACTTCACCTTTAAGTGCCACAGGTCCAATGGAACCAACACAACCACTCCGCAGGACATCTACGCTGTAAGTTGTCATGAATTCCTTAAACAGTGTTGACTGTGACATTAATGTAACTATTGCACTCTTAAAGAAGACTTCTTTTGTTATATTTCTATTAAAATGAATTATATAGAATTATTAGGGTTTTTTTTTTTCCTTTTTTTTTTTTGGTCAAAGGTTTGATGCAAGCAGAAATGATGGATGTTTTGTAACTGGCTCAACTAAAAGTAGAATTATTGTAATTAGTTGCATCTGTGGTTGTTTCTGTGCTTAACAATCATTTAAAAAACAAAACCAACCAATCATAGAGAGAAGAATCATAGAAGGCAATAAACAAAATATAAATTGACAATTGGTGAACAGGGTTGAAGATTTAAGATAAAAGGTAAAAGAACAGCAAATGAAACAGAAAAATGATTGACAGTAAATAGAGGAGTTATACACCTTAAACCCAATAAGCTAAAGGGACCTGGGTTTAATGTTTCCCCATGTCCCACCTACTAATTTCCATTTTTGATCAGGTGAATGCCATCTCCTTCCATCCCGTCCACGGCACACTGGCTACTGTGGGCTCAGACGGCCGCTTCAGCTTCTGGGACAAAGACGCCCGCACTAAGTTGAAGACCTCAGAGCAGCTTGACCAGCCCATCACGGCTTGCTGCTTCAACCACAATGGCAACATCTTTGCCTATGCTTCCAGTTACGACTGGTCAAAGGTGAGGAGGTCCTGCGCTTGCATTTCTTGTTCACTGCTGTGGCGCATGCTGCTCTTCACTCACGTTTTGTAATCTGAACTTCTCAGGGGCACGAGTACTACAACCCCCAGAAGAAGAACTACATTTTCCTGAGGAACGCTGCAGAGGAACTGAAGCCTCGGAACAAGAAATGGTGAGAGAAGGGCAGCCGCTGTCTGTGAACCTGGACACTGGTCGCCGGACGGGGCTGCCCCACTTCCTCAGTGCCCTTGTGATGTACACTGGGGCCTTTAAAGGCAGCCCATGAGTCCCAGCGTACATGGATGTGGGCAGTAACAACAGATATGATTCATATTTCAGTACCGGTACTCAGTACTGCCATGCACTGCTACAAGTAGTTTTAATATGGTGTTGTACTCACCTGAGTTAAAGTCATTTTTAGGGCTTGTATGTTTCTGCCATAATAATGTAAACCAGCTGCCTTTGCATCTGTACAATCAAGTGCTTTGCAATGAAGCCTTATGGCTTTTTTTTTTTTTTTACAGCTTTTAGCCTCCAAAGACACTTTGCAGTGTATTCACCAAGTATTCAAATTATTTATTATATTATGGAGGCAACAGTGAAACAAATATTGAGCATAGACAAGCAATAATTTACACTGAAATCAGCCTCCCTCTGCAAGAGTTGACTGCTGGCTGCTGAAGAGTGATATTGTACTGTTTATTCTGTGCAAAAAGGGTCACAGTGAACGCCCTCTCAGAAATAAACAAAACAAAACCCCTGAAAATGTTCTTTGTGACTGACTGCTCCCTCCTGTCTTTAGATTCATCATGCCAAGTCGCATCTCTCGTGGGGCAATGCGGAAGACCTGCTGCATTAGTGTGTGTATATGCTCGAGACAGACTCCTTCCTTTTGGCAAACACCTGGACCAATGCCATGGTGCCGCTTACTGTGCATGGACCAATCAGAGGGCCCTACCCAGTCTGGCGTTGATGACATCTGCGTGACAATTGGTCTTTAAGAGGTCATCATAGAAGGGCAGGGCTCTATTTGTCATTCATCTTGATGTTTAATTTTTTTTTTTTTCTCAATGTGTCCAGCGCCTCTTTTTTTTTTTTTCACGGCTTTCCAAAGACTTTTCGTTCTCTTATGACTTGCTGTTACTCCATGGTTTAGCTCCATCGATGAAACTGGGCTGTAAAATAAATAAGTGCATACTGTTAGATTTGAACATGTTTATTCCAACCTGAGGGAGGAAGTATGTTAAAAAAACATAACCTATTGTGTTTGTTGTTGCGGATTCACAGAGATGTTTTATGCATGTGAGAAATTGTGAATTTGACCACTCTCTCATATTTCAGCTGTAAATCATTGAAACCTTCACAAAATCAAAATTATAAACTCTGGAGAAACTTTGCATCTTGATAGCCCCTCCTGTCTGCTTGTTCCAATGCAAGTGAACCAGCAGGTGGAGCAATTTTCCTATCATTTTGTTAACTCTGACTGTTACCTGTGGATGATTGGAGGGGCTGTGGTCTGGTCAGAGTGCTAAACAAAGTGAGATCAAAGCGGGACAGTGGGGTTCTTCATCTAGGACAAGTCTTTTTGACAGGAGTGCACAGCTGGAAAGGGGGGGGGGGTTATCAAGAGGATATGAATGAGGTAGCGTGGGCACCTACAAAGGCCATGTGTGAAAAGTGAACCAGTTCATAGAGGAGAAGGTGTGAATTAAATGCCTTTTTATTGAGGTCATTAGAGTATCACCTCACTGTTAAGCCTGACCCTTGGTACTTAGCAGTGGAACTCCAAGGTGCCGGGGGCGGGAAGATGTGCTGCCGCCACAGTTCACCGGCTCCTCTCAGCTTTCTCGGGTTGACACTGGCACCACTCATGTAGACCACTGTCTCCTGCACTGGTCAGTCAAGCTGCACCAAGTTTCTTTTAGCTAATTAAAACAGAGAGGCCTCCAGGTTGACTGCACTCGTGATTGTAAATACGGCTGACTCACCGGCTCCTTTGAGCACCAGAGGGTAATATTTATTTGGACAGACAGGCTATTAGAAATCTTTTACTGTTGCTTTGGATACGTGAGCCTGCCTTATGCTACACAGAGGTCATCACTGAGTAGCATGTAGATAGAAAGCAAAATATGGCGCTGGATATTACAAGCTTTGTGCTCACTTCACATTTGCCCTTTCTCCCAAATGTGCCAGTTATTTGTTTTTAAGGTGGTTCTGCTGAAGTTTGTTTCTAGTGTTTTCACCAATAGTTAGCTTAGTCACTTAGAGTACTGAGACCATATATTTGAGATCTTATTAAAAAGACTCGAGTACACTGGGAATATTCAGTCACTGGTATACTGTCTTTGGTGTGATTCCATTATAGGTCTATTACATGATAGAAAATGTTTAAAGGTCACAAACCCTCCATGGTGGGATTATAAACCAAGGTCTAAAAGTTTATTGTGCCGTTGGTTGAAGTGTTGTGGTTTCCATTTTCCTTTTGTTTCGGCCGCCCTATAACTTTATTAATCACGCAACCCGCATGTTTGCTTTTTGCTCAAGATGCATGTGCCATGTCACGATTATAAAGGGAACTGTATGTAAAAGACAGTAAAATAAACTAGGCTTCCAGAGGTGAATTAGGCCATAAGTCGACACAAACACTTCCTCATTACACTCGTACACCATGTGGCACAGCGGTGCTTGTACAGTACGGGTGTTTCTTTGTGTGGTAAAGGACAAAAGCAGGTGCAGCGCCGCTCCGCCGGGGAAGGCGGACCAATGGGAGGAACCGCTACCCAAGTTGGCACTCGGCAGTCGCGTTGATTGGACAACAGTTCTACATGGGCGTGGTCTCGAGCAAAGCCTATAAAGTCTCCCGGCACATATGCACACAGCAGCTTAAAGCAGCCAGTGTGAGCGAGACCGGTGGATCCCCGCAGCGTGAATCACGGTTGTCATCGGGTTGCTACAGCTTTGAGAGGAGAGCAACAGCATATCGCAGCATAGTGAGGTATTAAGTTTTTGTTTTACCGATGCTGGGACGTAGTTAAGCCCTTGTAATAACTCTTCAGCGTGCCTCTGGTCTTCTCTCCGGCTGACCAATGCTTCTGCATCAGTTCATGAACGGAGCCCTGGAAGTCATGCATCCCACGACGCTTCAGAAAGACACTACTTTTACCAAAATCTTTGTCGGCGGGCTGCCGTACCACACGAACGATGCCTCGCTGAGAAAATACTTCGAGGCCTTTGGGGACATTGACGAGGCTGTGGTGATAACGGACAGACAGACCGGGAAATCCAGAGGATACGGCTTTGTGAGTACAGACAAGGCAGCCACGCTCCATAATCTCCACCATGAGACCAACACGTAGCTCTTAGTCACAACTTTGAACACACGCCGCTGTGAGTTGCTTGATCTGCTGTAATTTCCGCCATGCAGCTTACTTTGTGCCCGTTGAGTTAGTGTCTGCATTGCTGTTGATTCATATGTTTGTACCCCTCTTCACATGGGCATTTGTAATTAAATATCTATGCCAGTTGTAATCATTGTATGTGATCGTTCACATTTATCTCTAGCCCCCCACTGAAGCTTACACGCATAATTGCACAGCCTCTCTGTGTTTTTTTCGCCTGGCTGGCTGTTATTTTAGCTTAATGAGGATGAGGGATCACACAAGTTGATGGGTAACTAAGAAGATTATATTTCAACATATGTCTGATGTCCACCCCCCCCCAAAGTGAAATCCCCCTCCCCTCCTTCCTCACCCCTGAGCAGCCCCAGCTTATGGCTTTGGCAAAGTGTATGTGTGTGTGTGTGTGTGTGAGTCTGCACCACTTGCTTGCTTTATATGGTTATACTGGAGCAGTGGGGAGCTTGACCTTGCACACCCTGCCCTCCATTGTCAAGGACCGATGCGGTTGACCGTATCATATGATTTACACATCACATCTTGGCTGCTGTGAGGTTATTTCCAACAATCAACAATTTGTCTTCCTCTTATGTTCAAATACCGTTTGATTTTTATCGTGTTGAGTCTTGTGGACAGTCCAGTCATCGAAAGTACTTTGAAGTTCCTAAAACATAAACAAAGTTGTCTAGCTTGTCTTCTGATAACAGCTCATAGGGTAAAGTGCTGTTTACCAGTTCATTAATCTCAACTTCATCCTTGGTCAGAGTCACTTTTAAGTCGGGTTAATGAAAAATATCCAAGGACCCTTGTTGTGTGCTGTCTAATTTAAATCTGCACTAATAGGTGACATATCTGGCTCCAGGCAGATACGGATAGTCATTCTCTCTTCAACACAAAGAACAGAAGCAGCACCAGAAATGCAAATATTTACCAGAACCTTGGAAAGAAGCATCAGCACTAATGTACCGCCAGACCAAAGAAGGAATGGAAACCTGTTATGTGTGCATGTTTACTTCTAAAGCCAGAATTGTAAGACAATTGCTTTCAATGTTTAGACATCAGCTCCATAACCCCTAAAACTGCCCCGAGAGACGAGCTGGTGTCGAACGGTTGTGGACTGAAGCTGGTGTTTCAGGTTAAACAGGTTGGCGCTTTCCAAGACAAAATACGTTTTGTGCAGCGTTAAGCAACTAATTCTGAGCGTTCCAAGTGGGAGAGGTAGCTGGCAGCAGGAAGGGAGGGAGGTGCCCCAAAGCTGAGCGCACCTTTTTTCTAAACACACTTCAGAGGTGGATTAGCAGGACCCCTCCACCTTCCCCATAGCAAGGCTATTCACAGTGTAAACACTGCCTCGCTGCTTCCTGTGTGTTCACAACACAGGCCCTGGAGTGGGCTTTGTTCCAGATCCTTCCACTATGAAGAGGCACACTGCTTTAAAAAAAAAAAAAAAAGTCCCCTTAAAAATGCAAGCCATGGCCTACATTCACTGCTCAGTCCACACACCGAGGTGACCGAACCCTCTGAGTTGGCAGAATGTGGCAGTCAAAACAGAAGGGCTCGTCTAATGCCAGGAGGGGGAGAGGAGGGGTTGGATAATGCCAATCTTCTTAATATTTTGTCTCTAATTGGATAAGCTCCTTGTTGCTCTTCCCAAATCCATATTTCATCAGGTCTGCCCATGGCTGAATGGCAGTCAAGTAGCTGGCTACCGCTGCTGTGGGCAGTTTTCAAAGCTTATCATTGTGCTTTGTTTGTAGTTTTCTTCTTCAGAAACACAGAATAGCCTGTAGTGGGGATTTTCTGAGAAAACCAACACACAAAACCAAGGCCAATGTTTTTTGCTTCTTTTTCTTTTATTTGTTTGTTTTTTTTTAAATGCAGCTCAGCTGTTTTGTGCAGTTTTGTTTTGCTGAAATAGTTCATGTGTCACCAGCTGGGAATACCACACAACCATCTGTGACATAAGATGAGATGAGTTTCTTTTCCTGGTGAGACTTTTTTTGACCGGTTTGGCTCTGTCACCAGGTGACAATGACAGACCGAGGAGCAGCAGAGAGAGCCTGCAAGGATCCCAACCCCATAATCGATGGCAGGAAGGCCAACGTCAACCTGGCTTACCTGGGTGCCAAACCCCGTAGCATACAGACAGGTGAGATATGCTGCATGTTTCTTCATGGGTCAAGTAAATCATCTGTAAATTCTTGCAAGTAATGGCGCTTCCATCCTAATCAACCAGAAGTGATAAAACATGGAACGTAAGATAATTAATCACATCATTAAACCATGAACTAAAAATGCAAAAACATAAAATGAAATTCCCCAGTAATTATCGAGTAAAAGCTAGAGATCCAAGCAGATACAGCATGGTTTCAGCACCCACACTCACAATTGATGGCATATTGATTTAGGGCAACCAGGAGAATGAGGACATCACTGAAACGGATTAAGTGGGTCACTTAATACGTGTTTGTTTGTGTGGTTAGACAGGCGGAGACATCTTCCTTTCAAACAGTACCATCAGGGGGTAGAACTAGCATTTCATTGTGTGCGACAGGCAATCTTAGTTCATTAAAACAATCCATACTGTGAGCCGGGTTATTTTTTTCATACTAAATCTCTTAAATATATGTGTAACTGCTTATTGTGCATTTGAAACCGTTGTTCTATGTGTGGATGGCTTGAAACAGGCACTGTCTCTGTCTCGCCATGGCTTCTGTGTATTGTTCTCTGGTCCTCCTCTGTAAATGCAAATGTGTGCGTCTAACAGCCGGCCTCCTGTCTTCCAGGCATATCCATCGGAGTGCAGCCCATTCACCCAGCGCTCATCCAGAGGCAGTATGGGTAAGTGAGCGAGAGTGGGCGCTTGTTGTATTCTCCTGTATTACTCTCTGTGGGACACCACTAGGCTACTATTTCTTTGACAAACATGGCCTCTAGAAAGTACATGTCAGTTTCTGTGTCCACATGCTACTGCAGAAGTAGTCTATTAGCATATTTGAGTTTTGTAGTCCTGAGAGGGCAGGTTCACGTATCAGTGGTAATAGAAGTGCATTCCAGAGGTGAATGTGTGACTCACTTCTTGAGCCTCTTGGCTCGCGTACCTGCCCGAGTGGGCTCTGTTACTGAGAAGGCTTCCCGGAACTCGCTGTGTTGTAGAAACATCATGGATAGCGTCTAGAAGCCATGGTCTGCTGAGCAGCTAATGAGCATTTCACTGCATTTCACCCTCCACCCCCTGCAGCTCTCAGCATTCATCCCTCACCACCAGATCTTACACAAAAAAGCCTCAAGGTTTGTCTAAAAGATGAGAATAACTCAAGAAGTCAAGTCAGGTTTATAAAGTGGTTCTCTGGACGAGTTTTCAAAAGAGCGCTTAAAGAAATACCAACTGTTAAACAGAAACATGTCAAAGTTAAGATATGACTAGTGCTGAAACAAACGGCTCATTATTAGATTAAACAACAGCAGAGTCCAATGGGAGACCAACTAAATCTAGAGGGAGGCAGTGCAGGTTTAGTCTGTCTATGTAAGACAAAAATGGCTGCTGTAAGTTGCAGAACCTGTCCGTTGTTCCTCCAAAAGTATGCTTTGTTTTTTGTTTTGTTTTTTTGTTTTTTAATAGGTGGAGAAACTGTATAAGATCTCTACATTTCAATACAATTAGTTATGCAGATACTAATGAAGCAAAAGCCACTGAATTGACATGTTGTTTGGAGAAGGGGAGTTAGACGGGAGGGTTCAAATGACAGTCCTCTGTAAATGTCTTTTTAAAAAAAAAAATAAACAGAGGTCCAACAAGGGGATATACTAGGACATGTGCAGAAGAGTGAGAAAGATTTTTTGTGAAAAGTGAAGGTGATGTACCATGTAACTGTGTGAGCCCGTGTGGAAAGCAAATATAGGATTTATGGACCCGTTCTAGAATAGACGTCCAATCATCCTTTGAGAATTCAACTACTAAGTCATTCTCCCAATGAGACCTAATTAAGTGAAGGGTGATTAATGCCTAAGAGGATGTTCTACATCAGCCACAACATCCGCCCAACACTGTGTAGGTCCCCCTCGTGCTGCCAAAACAAATCTGACCTGTTGAGGCATGGACACATTGGTTGAAATTTAGGGTATTTGGTAGGCAAGTCAACACCTTGAGTGTTCCTCATTTTTTGCAGTGTGGTGGGACATGCCGTCTGCATAAATGACATTGATCAAAACAATAATCAACAATAATCGGTAACTGTTATTTTTAAGTCGCAGCCCTATGCATATGTTGGAGCATGTTGTTGCTTAAGAGTTTCACAAGGGTGGACAGCCCACAGGACTGAGGACAGAATAAGAAACAACTAGTGGTTTTGTCATGCCCCCCTGCAACCCCCACCCCTCCTCCTCCTCCTCAAGCTCTCATTGTTCTGGATGATAACTCTCAGGGTCCACGAGGAACATGTACCATCACATTCCAAGACCTTAAGAGGACAATAGAAAGTCCCTCCAATGTCTCCTCTCCTGCCACTGTAGTGAGCATGGATGGCACCAAAATCCTTTTGGGGGGGGTGGGGGGTTGAAATGTGGAGCTTAGTGCTGCTCAGAGACATGTGCCTAACAGGTGTTGGCTCGTCTTACAGCCTTTTACACCCCCTTAATCTCCCATGACCACCACCCCAGAGGCGCACAGAGCACCTGTCCGTTTCCTCTGAGGTTTTTCTCTGTGGCGGGTGACAGACGCAGGCCTTCCTAAGATGCAGAGCGGACAAGTGGCTTTTCTTTCAGCCTCTTGTCTCTCCCCAAACCCCTTGACAACATATGGTGTGAGGACATGGTCTGAAGTAGGATTTTGAACAGCGCTCGACTTATTACATGCAGTGATGGTGTGCTGGTTCAGACTCACTGCTGTGTATGTGTGTGTATAGCTGTGGTCAGCAGATGCTGTGGACTGTGAGGGCCAGATGGGGTCACCGAGGCCAGGAACATTGTTTTGATGGGGAGGTGAGGAGTCATCTCCTCTCATGCATCACCCCCTCCACTCCGTTCGCTTCCCTGCACTTTCTCATGTCATTTATCTTCCCATTTTCTCCTTTATCTCTAGTTTTTAGTTCTCACATTGAAGTGCTGCCGCCACCAGTGTGTCAGATAGAGGCACTGAAAACTGACACCTCTGTGAGACTGAGAGGGAGAAGGAGGAGGAGGTGGGGGGTTAAGGAGAAGATTGAGGGTGTCTTTGGGGTGTGTTCTGGGACTCATGCTTAATGAGGCTGTGTGCTCCCTAGGAAACCCACCTCTACAGGTGCCAAACAAAACACCTTTTTTTTTCCGCCTCCTTCTTCTTTCAAAGAATAATCATAATCCTCTCAAACAAAGAAGGAAGGCATATCAAGTATTGTAAAGTGGTGTTTAATTCCCTCACCTTGTCCCAAGTCCTGTCTGCTTTCACACTTTGTGTTGCCAGCGAGTCATGCGCTGAAGGTCACTTGTGTTATCGTATAGAAATATTTAGCTGCCTGGTGTGATAACGCCCGGGCTTTTCACACTGGCTCTTTAAGTGGCCTTCATGATGATTACTTCAGCCTGTATTTGTAATTTTTCTGAGCATGAATTGTTTTCTGGTGAGCCCGCTCTCTGTAGTGTCTCTGCCAGCCATCCGCAGAGTGGCTCTCTGTCAAACACACACCGACTAGCCGTCAGCACAAAACCAGCTGACCCATGGTCTTCTGGCCATCATCCTCATTCCCCTGCCATTGTCCCACAATCCACTTGGCATTTACAGTCTCTGTGGCCCCTACTGCTACTGTCCCTAACTTGCACCCCCCCCCCCCCCCCCCCCCCCTTCCCTTTTTGCTCTTTTCACAGAGGCTAAAATTACAGCTAACATCTTCATCTCTGCACACACCAAAAATACAATATAGCGGTTCTTTTTCTCTCCTTAACTCGCTTTAGGCTTACATTATTCACATCACTTCATTTGTCATCATTTGTACTAGATTTTGAGACTAGATTAAGGCAGTTGGCTTGAGGTGACAAACTGCCAAGGCTGTAAAGAAGGTAGGCTCATTACATGCAATGTGAGCGAAAGCACATACACCCCACAGCATTAATCTACGGAAAGCTGTGTGTGAGAGCGACTCCCTGCTGAGCAGCACTGTGAGCGCAAAGTGTAGTTTGCGCTCATGGGTGGGAGTCACATTCATTTGCTTATGCTTACTCGCTTCATTTCACTGTTGTCTGGTTTTATGTCTACCACTATGCTCCTGTTCAGTTGCTATGTCTCACTGAGCCTCTGTCACTTGTTCCCACCACGATGTAGTTTTTTTTTTTGTTTTTATTTATAGTCATGTTGGGGGAAAATGGGGCATTTGTGCAGGTTTCTTTGCCAGAGTTCTCAGCAGCCTTGCTCTTTATATTCATATCACAGATTAGAGTGATTCAACAGTGAGATCACATGCTTCTGCACCCCAGTTTTTTATGATCACATCCCTATATTGACTTAATAATATAGTCGGACCATAATGTTACTGCTGACAATAATCACTGCCATCCTCCTATCCAACCTTCTGCCGCGGCTGCCCTTTGCTGCCAGCTGACCAGCGTACCAGCAGAGGATCAGAAGATCCCCACAGTTCAGGACTAGTCCTGAGGAGGGGGTTTGGCAGAACAAGTCTATCTGCCTCCACCCCCTTCCTCCTCCCTCCCTCAGCCAGCCTCCCTCTCTCCAAGGTGCCAGTGATGGCTTGAGAGTGCTGTGCGGTGTGCTGTGATGGATTTGAGTGGCTTGTTATCTTTTTCCCTTTTGTGTGATATGAACTTAAGAGGTTATGTTGATTGCAGTGTGACTCTTTCCCTATTATGGCATGGTTTGGGGTTTGCAGTGGTAACTGGTGTGTGGGTGGGTGGGTGGATGGAGGGGGCAGGGTATGGGGGTATCAGAGAGTGTGTGTGTGTGTGTGTGTGTGGAAGAGAGTGATGACATCCCTGTCCTTGCATGCTTCCATCTTTTGCTGTGCTGACTTCATGGCTGCCTCTCATTGCTGATCCTTTTCCCCTTGATTAAATCCGTAGGGAAAAAAAAAGATGCTATGACTGAAATTTAAATACAAATTAACACTTTAATCAGTACTGAGATGTAGCTAATTTGTTGTGACCATTTTGTCTTTGTCTCGGGGTGTTTGTCTGTGGATGTTTCAAAGCGTAGTATCGATGGTAATGGTACAAGTTGGTTACATCACCCTTAAAATGGGTGGTGGGGGTGGACGTGGGGGGGGTCTTCTCTGCTACAACCATCACTCCCTGTAGACAACACACCCAAGAGAGATACTTCAAATCCTGACTAAAAATAATCTCCTCTAAAACCATCTCCCCTCCCTGTCCTCCATGGATAAAGTGGCAAAGTAAGGCTTGAAAGAGAAGGAGAAACACTACAGTCCCCAGACACCACAGCTCTAATCAGCTACATCTGAGTGCTGGCCCATGAGGCCCGGCGGAGCCTGGCACCCAACCCTGATGAGCTCCCCCGCCACCATTACCTACCCCACCCAGCATCATCACCTGTGATCATCTGTGTGAGATTTACACACCAAGTGACAACTAGGAGAACTGCAACTTCAGCACAGCCTTTGTACACTTCCCTTTTTGTGTGTGTGTGTGTGTGTGTCTGCGTGCATTTGAGTGTGTTCAGCGAGGGAAGAGCAGCAGCTGTTAAAACACTCTGTTGATGCCTGAGCTTGAAAACCTGCCAGTAACGGCTGACTCCTTCATTCAACCCACCCTCACCCCACTCCTTCCCTCCCTGTCTACCTCAGGAGGTCCTACCTAACAGGTTTGGTAGGTTTTACTAACTGACACACACATAGGGTTGGGTCACCTTCGCCTCCTAACCTCCTCTGCCTCTTGTCTATTTAGTCTTTAATAACAGTGGATATCCGTGTGAGAACTTTTAAGTTGAGAACACCTACAGAGTGTTTATATTGCTAACACGCTCGCCTTATGGGAGTAATGTAAACAATAAAAGCCGGGCCCTGGGATTTCTCTGCTCTGGTGCTTCAGCCTGTCTGTCTAATAACACCCTGCCTGTTTGGTCTTTGTGTCTGTTTTACAGGATGGCCCAGCCATACATCTACCCACAAGCCTTTGTGCAGCCTAGCCTGGTGCTGCCCACTCAGGTTTCCACCTCCGTCAGCACCAGCCCTTACCTGGACTACAGCGCAGCCTACACCCAGTACGCCCAGGCAGCCTTTGAGCAGCAGTACCCGTATGCCGCCTCCCCAGCTGGGTTCCTGGGCTACAGCTACCCCACCAGCCCCTCAGCCACCGCTGGTCCGGCTGCCGCTGCCACAGCTCCAGCCACCGCCCACCCAACCCTCCCCTCCGCCGCCGGCCCAGCCCCGGCCTTCCTGCACTATGCTCCACAGCAACACATCCAGCCAGACCGGATGCAGTGAGCCCGATGAAGGAAGCCGAGACGAAGGAGGGGTTCAGGAGGAGGAGGAGGAGCAGGAGGAAGGCATAGTGGTCGCAGACCTTTGGACAGGATGGCAAAACACCTTATTGGGTGACTCAGCTATCGCCTGCAGGGGCTTTCAGGAAAAAGGGTGGGACTATTGCACTAAACGATCAGGATTTAACCAATGAGCTGTTTGCTCACTGGTGAAAGGGGTGGTAGGGGTTGGAGGACTGTCGAGGTTCAGGTTGGGAAGCTAAATAGCATAAAGTATGTGAATGCTTCCAAGGGCTTCCAGAAGCTGACACTTCATTTTTTTAAATCATTATTATTATTATTATTATTGTTGTTGTTATTATTATTTTTGTTGTCCTTTTATTATTGTATTAATGTCATTGTCAACTGCTTGTTTGTATGCCATTATTATCAATGTTATCATGTTGGTGGCTCAGTCAGTTCTGTGTCCATGGTCCATATTGATGACTGTTTTGAGAGCCATCTGAGACATGTAAGACACTTCTTTTCTCCCTGCTCCAGACTGTCTGGGTGGGCACTGATGCTCCAGGATGCTAGGGGACAGTCGGAGATGTGGGGGTGCAGGGTGAAGACAGGGTGGTGATTTTGGAGAGGTATCCAGCCAGCCTCTCAGCCTGTCTGTGGTCCCATCCAGGTAGAGCTCTGCCTCATGAACAAAACCTCCTCCAGCATTCAGCGTCACACAGGAGGACCACGAGATGTTTCACCTCAAGGACAAAACAGAAAGTTTCAGTATATGAGACGTTGGAAGCTCCATTGTTTTGAGACTGTGATGTCAGGATTATACTTTTTTTTTTTTAAATTTTTAATTCTTTTAATGAAAGAGGCCTTAATTTTTAAAAACAGACACTCCTTTTTCAATCTCCTGATTTTCTTTTATCCCCCCAAACACCACAGAACCAAGTGCAGAGAGCCCTTTGTAACTGGCCTTTCAGCAGTCAATAATCTGGCTTACTTGGATCTTGATGATTTCAAATGGATGTAGATAATCACATGCAGTATGTGGGAGTTTGGGACCAGGAGTGCCGTGTATTGATGTTGAAAGGTAGCTGCCACTGAGCTCAAGCACCAGAGTGTACTTTTCTTTTTCTTTTCTCTCCTTTTCTCAGTGATTGTCACAAGTAGTTGCTCTCAAGAGGACATTCATGTACAGCATTATAAAAGTTTTCAGTCATCAAGTACATTTACAATATTTATATGTAGGTATTTATATAAGTTACTAAGTTAAAATTTCTTTTTTATGACTATAGTTGTGGCACAGATGTCATTTAACCTGCAGTTCCACAGGTGTCATATTCCTTTTTTTTTTTTTTTTTCATTTTAATTGTCAGTGAATTAGCCCAGGTGCACAAGGAACTACAGTAGATGCTTGTTTGTAGATCCTGGTTGAATCAGAAATTGTCTAGATTTCTTTTTCCAAATAAAAATGTCTTTTACAGTCCCTTCAAAGAAGCCATACCAAAAAAATAAAAATAAAGACTTTGTATTTAAAGATGCCTCTTGACTTCTTTACTGGTTAAAATGAAGTGTCAAAAAGGGACCTTAATCCTGTCACCCGCAGAGTTGAGAATGTCGCCGCTTGAGTTATTTGTGTTTACAGTATTGCAGTGTCACCATTTGCAAAAAAACAGAAATGCAGATCCTGCTGTGATGATGCTGCGAAAAGCCTGCAGGGTGAAAGGGTTCAGTTATGTGTGTCTGCTTGTTATCAATGTTGTGTTTGCTGTTAAATCCCATTCGGGGGGGGGGGGAAACCTTTGGTTGGGGAGAGGGGGGGAGGTGGTCATCAGGAGGCCCAGACTTTTATCAAGCCATAACACCACCACCTGCCAGGGGTGCTGGGTGTTTCCTCCGGCCCAACCACACTCGCTTTCGTTCTTTCTCGCTGGGATTTTTTTTTTTTTCCAAGAAGAAAAGAGTTTGTCAAAAAGTGTTTTGAAGCTCCGTTACCCTGAGCTGCAAGTACTCTTCTTTTTTTTTTTTTTTTTTTCCTCATAGCGCTAAACAAGCTCAGCTAGTTCTGTTTCCCAGCAGTGTCTCTACATGTTTGTGCTTACATCAGCTACTTAAGATGTGTCATTTCTAAACCCCACTTAGGCCTGGAGAACAAAACACAGGGAATTTTGGTAGAAACAAAAGCACATCCATTATCTTTTTTGTCCTCAGCAGGGGTATAATTTATCAACCTGATTTAGAACATGGCCTCCGGGTTCAATGGATGTTTTTGAGGCTCTTTGTTTTGACTTAAATCTATTCAGACCTTATTTAATCGGGAAACTCTGCACGTAATTACAGGGACACCCTGCCCTTCTACAAGCCATTTCAGTGAGTTTCAGTTCACCTGATTGTTTGTGCTCTGATTCTTTGCAGCTCAGTTTTCTTTCAAATGTGTCCCGGATTTGTTAAAGGGGTTCTCCTGCAATTTAGTCTCAAACTTCCATTAAGTTGACAGCACGAAGGACAAGTTGTGGGTTTCGTGTCTGAGTCATGACAGAATTGATGTTGCTGTGTTTAGTGGTTGTTAGTATGGCGAGGCAGCTCTGGGCTCTCTTCTCTTCACTTTGTCAATGTTTATCTCTCACTATCTCACCTCCCCGTTCTCTGTTTGTGATTTCACTCGCACATTTATTTACTCAGCTTTCCTACTTGTCTTTGGTGTTTTGGCTCCCCCTAACATCACGTCTCGTCACATGTGGCCCTGTTTCTCCTCACACGTCGTTGTTCCCCTCTCCCTCTCTCCGTCTTTCTCTCTATCATTTTCCTCCTTCTTGCGTTCTCCTTGCGAATCACACCAGAGAGGAGCAGAAACAGAGCCTGGTGTCAGCTTGATGAACGAGGTCATACAGGCCCTGCAGACCTTGTTATGCTGAGTCACCATAAGGCCTCTCTCTCTCTCTCTCTCTCTCTCTCTCCCCCAGTCTCTCACCCCATGTCTAACCCCCTCCACTCCTTCACATGCACATGCAAAGTAGGCTTGGTTAGATCTCACTCACCACGCGCTTCTCGCTCTGCCATGTAACTCTGACGTCAAGGGATTCCTCAGAACTTTCATGAAAACAGGCCCACCTTATCAGACCTCGATACTCGCAGACAGACGACCTCCAGTTTGTTGTTGTTTGCTGGACAACTTTTAGTTCTACCCTTTAGCATCGGGTCAAAAATGTGGTTCCATCATCTAATATGTGATCAGAAATGTGAGACAAAAACAAGGCTGTGGAACAGCAAAAAGAGGTTTCTTTTTTAATTGCAGGTGATGTGACATTTTTGACCAAAATCATTTCATTATATTTGTGCCTCAGTTATGACCACAGCTTCATCATGCACTTTTTTCCCCACATCTTTCTGAAATTTTGCTTGTAAGTTAGTCTCAGAGAGCTACTGGATCAACTGTGACGTAAAGAAATACTGAAACCACGCTGACACCTGCTAATGAAACCAGAGTGAAAGTGCTGATTGATTAAATGTGGCTGGGAATGTTTGCAAAACTATATTTATAGGTTAAAAGTGAAATTTTCAAATTGAACAGTGAGTGAAAAATTTGAGCCAAATACACCATATAGACAAAATAGCCAAAAGTATTGGGGTAACTGACCATTATATCAACAGGGAATTTAATGGCATTTCACACTCCGTGTTGGACTGAGTTTTTGTAGCTGTGGCAGCTTCTGCTCTTCTGCGAAGTCTTTCTGTGGGATTTTTGTAGTGTTTCTGTGTGGGGTTTTGACCATTCATGCTGTGGGGTATTTGTTTATATAATGTGTATGACCGATAACATTTTTTTAAAAATAAAAACTGACAACTGTAGAAATATTGATTTAAAGTGGATTTTTTAACCTCAACATTATACCAGTCTTTCTGACCATATCACAGTGTCTAAGATAGTTAGTTAAGTTGATTCTCTCAGCTACAAAAACAGTTAAGTGTAAGAATCATTTGTAGTCGCCGTTAAAATGGTCCCCACTTTATATAAATATGAATCTTAAGATATAATTTTGGCAGACTATGCTACAAGTCATTTTAAAAGCACGCAAATGTGGTAAGTGGTAGGAATATATTAGATCAGTAACTCCATTCATGCAATTAGCCATTCAACATCATCCTTTTACCTTTACAAAATACATTAAAAATATTTTGTAGTACATGTACAACAAATATTGTGCCACTAAACGATATTAGCTGTCCTGTTAGATCAACAAAATCAACACTACAAAAACTACCAAAATTCTGCAGTTATCAGTGATGCTTTACATAATTACATAAATCAACTGGATGCATAAATCTGCAATAATACCTTTGTTATAAAATCCAAGCCAAGCATCTTACACCTGACTATCCCTGTCTCAAGATCCTCCTGTGTCTTTCTTGTACCTAGTTCAGTCCCATGTGGGTCTGTCGTGGCCTGGAGAGTGTTGGTGCTGTGGCGTCAGATAGGCCTCAGATACAGGCTATACTTACCTAGACTCTTAGCAGAAATGAGCAGACCCCAGAAACCCATCACATGCTCTTTCCCATAGCCTTTTCCCACGCCAATAACCCATTCAGATAACAAGGTCTGCTCTGGAGAGAGTCAGGTCTGAATGAGGAGTAGAGACGGTCAGTATGTGGCTGAAGGGGAACAGCTGCTGCAACCCTTTCTGGAAAAATAAAAGTACCTGTTAGAACATCTGGTATATGAAGAGATGGCATAACAAGAGCAACCGATGAAGACAGCCTGTGGTCCTCAGTCATGAACTTGTTTTCACTTGGTGTATTGACGTTGTTTGTCTGTTATACCCCAAGCTAACTAGGGTGAAGTATGCGTAAATGAGATTAACTGTAAGCAAGGGTAACTGAAGCTCAGAACAACAGTAGCCTCACAGTAGCCTCACCAGTGAAGACTGTGCAGCCTGACCACGATCCCAGCCTGTGATGGCGCAAGGAACGGTGCAATAGAAGCTGTTGTTTACCTTGGTGACACGCTGGAGGATTAAGGTTTACCCAAATAACTGTATGCAGAGGAGGAGGAGGAGGAGGAGGAGGAGGAGGTGGAGCAGGAATGTATCAATGAAAGAAAAATTCAAAAAATCTATGTTACTCAGAAGCTACACAGAGAGAGAAAGGTTGAAGATGAAGAGAAATGAGGAAACAAGGATTAAAAGCAGTTCAACTGGATGCAAAGCTGCCAATGGCCTCTAACAAGCTGAGCAACTTCATCACTGAGCTCTGGGGAATTAAGCTTGTTCAGCCAGTAAGACTGGACACAGTCTTAAACCAATATACTGCATCTTCTACATAAACATGTCCCTTTGTCCCCACGAAATTGTTGTTTTGACAGTAAGTGTACCGTGACTTTGTCAGGCATACAAGCTGTGCTATTTCTTCTTTCACCAGTTCGCTTTAACTGCCAGAGAGAGAACTTTTCTGGCCATCAAAAGAATGTAATTGCATTTGCACCACTTCTCACCCGTACTTAAACCTTTATAGGAAAGTCATGTGCCCTGATCTTCAGTGGAATCAGAAAGTAATGTTGTTGCTAACTTTATTACTTGTGTTGAGGAATTATCTCTGAAATAATCTGGCGACCCTAGCTTATATTAATAAAATATCATAATAACACACCTCCTTGGATATTTTAAGGTGCACAGGGAGCTTGGAGCTTGAACTTTTGTGAGTCAATAAAAATGTTACTGGAAACTAACGAAAGTGAATAACCAGAAGTGTGTGGGTGTGATAAAGATTGAGGTATTTCTGGATCAGTGTGAGTTTTCAGGGCTCTGGCAGAAACAAGTGCTTTTCCAAATGTGGACGTGCATCCTATCAGCTGCTCTGATGACCCTACATGTCACACTCACACCTCCAGCTCCTCCTGGCACTGGGGCCCGGTGATAATGAGATGAGCCAGAGGAGATAGCCACTTACAGGACTGATATTTGTGGCAAAGTTTATCAAAGTTAATGGGAGTGAAGAGGGTTTAATTAGACAGAGTAAGACAGCCTCAGCAACAGCTGGAACAGGCTTCGATGTGAGTGAAGTGATTAAGTGTATCTCAAAGAACTGGATCAGCATCTGTGAATGTGTGGGTTGCAGTTTATGTATTAATCTGTATGCATGTGTGCGTGTGTGTGCCTGTTTGTGAATTCATAAATGTGCCTACCATTAGCACGGCTGTAGTTGTCTTAACTCGGCGTCTTCCCTGTGAGCACAAGTCCCCGATTCTGTAATGTGATCTGAGTTTGTCTTACTCAAGCAGAGCCTGGGGAGATCCATCAGGGCTGTGCTGTAATCACAAGCCCCGACACCCCCTTCACACACACACACACACACACACACACACTACACCAATAGCCTCTATCCCACCCCCACAACCCCCAACTGCAAGTGGAGCTGAGGCGCCACAGACGCTTTCAGCCTCACATCCTTTCCTCATGTCCACTTCACACCACGCCACACCAGTCTGGCAGTGTCGGCATGCACACACAGAAATTATCCCCCCTGCACACGCACACACAAACACGCACTCACACCAAATTGGAGCAAGCTTTGCAGAGAGAGGGTGTTTGTTCTGTGTCATTCTGCACAAGAGCAGCTAATGTAGCATGGGTAACACCCTGCACGGGGTGAGACAGAGCAATGCGCAGAGTGTGAGAAGACAAGTATGAAAGAAACTGTAAATGCAGGGGTGAGGCAAGGTCAAAATTAATGATGATTGATGCCACGTACCACGGAATATAAATGCCTGGACATTTGGTCACAATATTTTGGACACTTCTCTGGTATATGTGTGTGTGTGTTCGTAATATGTTCAGCCCAGAGGGAGGTTTGTTGGTCTTTTGCCACATTTCCTTATCTCTGGCCAACATGCTTTTACAAACGAGCGCCTCCACCTCGACCTCAAACCCAGACAGCCGCTGTTGGGGGGCAGAAAAGAGGAGGAAGGGAGAAAATGAAACATGGAGGGGTGGTGGGGGTGCGAGGTTAACTACAATAGGATCAGCAAAGAAATAGAAGGAGAGGCCCAGCGCCTGACAGCAACTGACAGCTGAGTTTCCTCTCTCAGCGGGGCTCTCACGACCACAAACTGACACAGTCAGACACACACGGGCGCGCGCACGCACACACACACACACACAGATCGATCCACTTCAACTGCACACATAGCAACTGTGTGGTCATGCACAAATTATGCCCACTTTGTCTCCCATGCAGAGTTTGACATTGACTGTGTCAGACTGTGCTGTGAAGTTGTCTGTGTGGAAGAGGAGCTCTTATGTAATAAGTGCTGAAGTTCAGAGTGTGAGTCCCTGTGTGTGTGTGTGTGTCTGTATGTGTCTGTGTGTGATGCTATTCTGTTTTTCTGTGCTTGCCTTTGGTGTACACTCTCAACTCCACCAAACACAGTGAAACCACTTTGTGTGTGTGCTTGTGGCCACGCACACACACACACACACACACCACAGGGGGCAGTAAGCAACAGGTGTAAGAGGATTTTAAAACACACAGTGAACCTTTCTACCCCCGTTTGACTTTTGAACTTTTGCCGTCATGGCTGGCATAAGGCGACAGCTGTGAAAATGATCTCTTGTTTGCTTCACACAGAGCGCAGTAAACATATCTGTGTCTCTGTGTGAATAAGTGCACTAAAAGTGACCTGCTTCTGCGTCTCCTGTTGAAACATGTCTATCTGTGGGCTGTGCTAACCAGCACATCACCTGTTTCCACTGTAACGTATGTTGTTAGCTGGTGGTAGGGACCAGCTGCCGATGTCACAGACTACAACAGCAGAAAACAGAAGAGGGCGTCACAGATAACTGCACTTCAGACAGACAGCGGCAGTCGTAATAAATGGGAGTAAACCACGTTAGTCAGTTAGACTGATGACACAGCTGCTGGATTTGTTAATTTGTCATGAGGTCTTGAGTGAAGAGGTCACCTTTATGTTGCTCACTGAAGTCTAATTATTTAGAACTGATAAGGCCTTATCTCTTGGGAACAGCGGAGAGCTTCACCTCCGTTTGAGGCAGGACAAAGAACACATCCACTGCAAAGCTGTTTCGTTCAGCCACAAAACACAGGGTTGTACTCTGAAAACGGAACAGATGGAGTTACTTGGGACATGGTGAAATAAAGTTTGACATTTTGTCTTGTCTATACATGCCTGCACTGGAAATATAAGGCTACAGCAAGCGACTGGTTAGCAAAGCCCTGGCACAAAGACTGAAACCAAGGGAGCTTGGAGCCTAGCTTGGCTCTGTCTAAGGATAACAGAACTGCTAAAGCTTATTAACACATTATATCTTGTTCCTTTAATCCAAACAAAAATGTAATTTTGGCAGAACAAGAAGAACATGAAAACCTCCCATTACTCAAACTTGTTTTCACACAATATTCAGATATGGTTACTGGCCTTGAGTCACAGCATTTAAATAAACTAAATTAGCTACATTTGGTGTGTTATGTGTTTATACATGCAAACTGTGTATATCTCATTATATTCATTGGCAGAATTTGCTCTGCTAATGTTAATAACGACACTAAGGTTATTCACGTGTAACAGCCAGTAATGGATCCTTTTCAGAAATATAGTGAGGTATAAAAGGAGCTGCTGAAGTTGTTCTTCTGAGCAAGAGACATCGTGGCTATCAGAGATGTTTTAATTCCGATACGTCCCACTGGGAGGCTGACATGAAGACAGCAAAAGCCCCCGAACAACCATGACATGCCATTTATTAGAGAAGTAAAGGAGTCGTAAAAGGGGGCATCTTTGGATAAAAGCTTGTGTTGATATAAATTTAAATGCATAATCCATGCTTTGAGATATTTTTGGCCATAAATGTATCTGTATCTTTTTTTTCTAATCTCCTTCACCTCCCCGCATCACTCATTTCTCCCATCATTTTTTTTTTTTATTTGTTGGAGTTTCCTCAAACCTCTCCTATTTTAGTATGTTCCACCAAACATGATTTGCCCTCTGGTGTAAAGAAAAAAGTAAGCTCCCTGTCCTCTCTCTCTCTCTCTCTCTCTCTCCCTCTCTCTCTCATGAAAAAAACACAGCCCTGTGAGTGTGTGTTTGTGTGAGAGTGTGTGTTTCCGTGCACCAACAGTTATGTTCCCGGTCCTGGAGGGAGTGATCGGCTCTCAGCACAGCGAGGAAGATAGTCCAGTCAGATTCACCAGCAGCTCTTTATAAGGACAAGGGAAAAAAGGCCTTGCTGCCTCTATATTTAGATGGACTTTATTGGGCCTCTTGTCTTCGTTTTCTCCCCCCTCCCAACCCCCTTTCCTCTCATGCTGCCGCTGAAATCTCTCACCAAAGCCATGTGGGCGGCAGGCCCTCCTCTTCATCGTGGCGAAGGGAGAGTGAGCCTGATAATGATCTGGGTGATAATAACAGAGCAGAGGAAGGGCAGAGAGAGAGAGATGGGGAGAGGATGGAGGGAGGCTGACAGAGAAGTGGTGGGTGGTGAGAGAAGTGTTTTTCATTGTGTCTCCTTTGCTTCTCAATGACTATTATCCACAGTGCTGGTGATGTCCTCTCCCTGCCCCACCATCCAACCGCTCGAAGGAAGTCCCAGTAAAGAGGCATGGTTTGAAATCCAGCCCCATGGGGAGGAGACTGGCAGCTCCTTGATGTCCCACAACCACCAGCTGGGTCTCCTCCAGTCCCATTGCTCCAGTTTACCCACGAAATGGAGACAGACTAGGGTGACAGACTGTGTCAGATTGAATCTATGTGGAAATATGTGCATATACTGCATATCCATACATAGTCCTCTTATTAGGCAGGTCGCCTCTACGTATTTGTGCTATCTGGCCTTATCTCCAAAGACAAGCATATTTCTCAAGAGCTTTGACCGCTGCTGTCCACAATTTACAGCCAATGACAAACAGCACACTAACATGGTGCACTCTTATCCGCCTACCTCTCTATTTCTTATCTTACTTATTGCCTGGTCATTCTAACAAAGTATAGTGAACAGCTAATGGCACGGAGTCAGCTCCCAGGAGACTTTACTATTGACGCAGAAGTGAAAAAGAAGGGAAAAAAAAGGTCCTTGGGATTGGGGGTGGTCATGGACTGGGCATTACTTGAGTCTTTAGAAAGACAAACTTAAGACTCCTTAAAACTTTACAAGGTGCTTGAAACCTTAAGCAAACATGACATGAGAGCAGCCCTTCGCCACTCACAACTTGTATTGTATTATGTGCACAAAAATTCCTTTTTTTATGATTTATTATTTTTTTATTCTTTTCATTCAAACCTTTCATACTTTCCAAAGAGCCTAAGAACGTAGCAATGACTCCCTCTTCACTCAAACGAATGGATGAAATCATCACCACTAACACATTTTAACACATTTTCAGCTTTCAACTGCTAATGTATCCTTTCAGCTAGAAGCTCCATTCAAACTTTCAAATGTTCACTACACTTCGGACTATCTCACGCTCACACTTGTTACACAATGACAGCTTTAATTTCTCAGATTTTTACATTAGGGTGACTGAGGCAGAATGTTGAGAGCTTTGAGTAGGTGACATCAGAGTGTGGAGTAGAGCTACAAAGTCTTCTGAAAAATGTTTAAGAAATTTGCTCTCATTCCCTCAAATTCCACTCTTCATACATCATTTTAAATCAAAACAAAGGCAGATATGTGCTGGTTCAACACATGAAACTATGGAATCTAACAGCCTTACACATTTGTCACTGTAACCCTTTTTTATACGGCAGGAGTGTGTAGTGATGCCACTTAAGTTAACTCAGCAAGGAGACGGAAATCATTTTTAACCTGCTGTAATTCACACGTTTTTGACACCACACACACAAATCTTAACTTAGGCAAGAAGAGCTGTGGCAGGCAGGAGTATGAGTGCTGCATCTCCCCGAAAATCTGCAAGAAATTAATTCTCTGAGCCAGGAGTCTCCATCATCATGGCAAACTGAGATGAGCTAATTAGTGCAGTTTGGCACACACAAAACGTAAACATTTTCCTGCTTTTTCAAGCATTTTTCAAGTCTTATCTACTCATTCGTACTTTCAGCTAGAAATTCCACATTCAAGTTTTATTCAACTTTTCAGTTCGTTTCATGCAAAGTTGACCATTTCCTGCTTTTGCAGCTCTTCATACAGCTTCAGCTCCTGCTTCACACAAAGGTAAGCCAGCAAAGCAATAAGCTCCCAGCTATTGGAAAAGTTCAAGCAGTTCAGTTCTTAGCTCACACTGTAGTTTCCATTCTTCTGCTCATTCTCGCTTATCCAACCATTCATATTCCTCTCTACACTTTTTTATGCATTTTCCAACTCTTCTCTACTCATTCATGCACTCAAGACTCATGCTCATCTCCAGGCCCCAAACCTGCTCTCACCCATGTTATCAGACTGGTATCAATTTTGCTTACCGCCTATAAATACTATGAACCTAATCACTTCTCTCCTTAGTTAGTAAGACTAAGCCTAGTCTGCTCCTAGTCCTGCTCTGGTCTATTAGCTAAATGCTAATGCTAGAATGGTGACATGCTCAAATTGAAATCTCATTAATGTCTAGAAGCTGTAATTTGGTCACCAGCTACAAATTAAATTTGATGGCAATCGATTTTATAGCCTCACACAGAATTTCACATCAAAGACAAACATCACCAAAATCATGAGGTTTCATCCACTCGGAACCATGAATATCTAAACAAAATTTCACACCAACTGCTCTAATAGATGTTGAGATATTTTAGTGTGCAGAAAGCAATAGACTAACTGACAAACCAGCACTAATACAACAAAGGAGCATGGCTAACAATGCATCTCACAGACTTCACTTTTCTGCCTGAGTTCGTTGCCTCTACTGTAAGTGAATGGCTTGTCTTGTACAAAATACCCTGCAGGCATGACAGGCTCAAAAGGGGACCTAAGAATCTTTACCTCACTGATGAGCAATGCCCAGGCAGGTAGGGCTGAACGAGGTGAAACAATTTGCATGTAAGCTGCTAAATTCAGGAGACACACAAGAAAAGCTTCAACTGCCATGCAAATGAGAGGCAAATAGCATTCAAATGAGTCCAGGTTAAAGGAGACACCAAAAAGGTGAAAGCACAGCAGTGTTGTTGTGTATGTGTTGCTTGTGACTATCTCAACATGCGTCCATGCAGTTGTTTATGACTCTGACTTGCAGGCTAAAAGGTCTGTCATGTTTTACCACAAGAGCAACAGCAGTCCTCCGGGGAAGGACAAACCATGACATCAGAACAGTGGAAGCAGCCCTGAAGACAATAGTTCTCAGTGTGGGAGTAGAGCCGAGGCGTGGCCTGGACAGACAGAGGGTCTTCTCAGTGGACCGGCAGTCCTCAGCAGCTGTCTCAACCTCTGTCTGTATCTCTGTCGCATGTGCAGTTTCAATTCAGCATGAAACCTAAATAGTATTAGGACAAAGGACAGACAGATTTATGTTAAATCCCTCTACCCCTTTTCGTCTGTCTGTAGTGTGTCTGTAGTGTGTCTGTGTGTGTGTCGGCCTGTCTCTGCGAATGCTTAATGCCAGCTCAGGAACGCAGAGATGGAGGTGGAGTAGGAGGAGAACGCCGGAGAAAAAAACATAGTTCATACAAACGGGAAAAACAAAGAGCCGATGGACAGAAAGGCTCCCACCGACAGGAGATCAGGAGTGATAGTAGTACAGATGTGTGCGTGTCTGTGCGTGCTCATTTAAACACATAACACCCAACTCAGCCTGCCCACATGATAGCACTGAATTTACCCTCTTGTCTTCTCGTAATTGCCTGAGGAGACATAGAAAAAGCTTCCAGACATACAGCCGCTGCACATCTTGTGCCAGAATGCTGAAGTTCAAGTTATTTACTCAGACCCTCCAGTGGAGAGCCCTCTTCCTAAACAGCCATAAAGGTTTACAGGCCATGACAGAGAGGAGTGAAGAAGCTCATCATGTAGCTGAATTTCGCAGGCGGAGACGAGAGCGAACTACGTGACCAAGTGGATCCGAGGTCGAAGTTAGAGCCACACCACCTGGATTGTTAAAAGGCACCCAGTCTTTAAAAAACAGTTCAATTCATGATGTGCAAACAGTGGACGGGCATCATTGAGCGTGTATGAGCGTTGTATCAACAAAACCCACCTGCCCTTCAGTTTAGGTCTAATGACAACAAATGCAACAAAAGCAGCGTGTGATACACCCAGCCTTGAGGGGCCGCCACAACTATCTATTCAGCCTCTCTTTCACCTGTGAGGAGGATTCAATGGCTGTGCATGTTATTAAAAGCTTTCATACACGCAGGCTTCTGGCATTATGAATTTGCGTAGAGGACACCAGCCCAAACTGAGGGGCGGTTTTGCACAATGATTGGGCCATTGTTGCAGCCTCCAGGCTGGCTGGAAGCGCTGCACTGTGCTCAATGGCAAAGAACATGAGCTCTTATTTTAAACCCAGTCTTCTTTTGACGGTTTAGCCACATTAATGTGGATTTGCACAGGGCGTCTCACCGTTACAGCATATTCTATATACAGATCTGTATGTACACATGTATGAAGAAGAAGAAGAAGAAGTAGAAGAAGAAGAAGAATCAGCTTTATTGACAGTATATATATTTTTACATACACACAGTGAATTCGTCTTCTGCATTTGATCCATCCTTAGTTGAACACAGACATGCAACAAGGAAGTCATACCTATGCATACCAAAGGTTAGTTGTATCATATGCTACATTATGTTATATTTAAAAGAAATGTATTTTCTCTAAACATATGTTGGACAGGAAGTAGCATCCTGGTAGCACCCGTCCTCTACCCATTTGTAATGCCAAAGCCTGGTGACCTCATGTGATAGTGATTTATTGTGCAAGGGCGGTGAAACAATGAGGAGAAAAAAAACAGCTACTATAGAAAATATTTACTAACTCACAGTGGAGCACATATTTCCTCCTCAGCTCTCGGTATGAACTGATATTCTGAATCCAGTGGTGTACAGGTCGTGATCATGTGGTAGTTGGTGTGTCTGAATGTGGTGTTGGGAACTGAGTGACCCTCACACACAGCTGCACACTGTGAGACACGACGTCTCCTGCTTTATCTCAGGATCAATACCAGCGAGGATATCTCCAAGTGAAGGCTTGGACACACACCACAATGACACACTCTGCTTTGGGCTGATGTCAACCACAGGCCCTTAGCTGTGTAAATTCTGTGCACTTAGTCAGTCAAAAGACAATGACTGCCATCTAGTGGCGACTCAGTAAAGAGGAAGAGCGCAGTACCATGAACCACTTTTCTCAGAAAGGAAAAAACGTATGGTGGCAAATAGAGCTGAATGCACTATAAATAAAACATCTTCATCACTTTGTCAGCACATACGCAGCATTTTGAAACGAGCTGTAAATACACACAACTTAACACTATGGAAGGCCAGGCATATCAAAACTGTGTTGTTTTTTTTAACACATTAAAGTGACAAATATTTTTCTTTAATGAATCATTCTGAAATAAATATTGATTGCACAATATAATGTTGTAGAACAATGACACCACCTGCATCTTTTTAACCTCTGTTTATTTCCGAAACTCTCACAGCACTGACAGCACTGACAGCAATGCTCTCGCTCTCTCTTGCAGGAACACCCCGATCACATTCACACACTTATACAGAACATTCACACCTGGAAACTGCCGGTTCAACCACCGTTTGATCTGCTGGCCACTGAGCAGCTCCACTGATGCAGTTGGGGTTGCAGCCCTGGTTCAAGGGCACCTTGGTGGGTGGTAGTAATGAGGGAGCGGAAAGCTGCGTTATCACAGTTCCCAGCCAGATTTATCCTGTTGGTCCTGGGAATCAAACGGACCACCTTCTGCTTTAGACTGGTTCCTTATAAACCTTGCTTTTTCAATTCTGTCTGCCACCACAGAAAATGAAGACTGGTTGGTGATGCAGTCAGGCTGGCAGCCTCAGACTCAGCGGTGAATAAACTCAACATTTCTGTCCTACGTTTTTGGTGGATGTCACTCCAAGGAAAACCAAAAGCAATTCAGTTATCTTTGTGACAGCACTGCTGTCAACAGAATAATACCGCTTTGAAATGTTTGCTTTTTTGCAAATGTTACAGAAATAACCAAGAATTTCCTAACAGAGAAGTAGTAACTGCTTTCACTAACTATCAGCTCACCTTTTCAGACCAGGAGACGCTTCCCTCTATCGGCTCTATATCCACGGCAACACTGACACCTGCTGGCAATTTCAGATACAGCAAACCAGAATACATTCATGATTGGCATCTACCATAAATAACACAGCTAAAAGTTAGCAGTGACACTCTTTCAGGAATCTAATGGAAAAGATACATAAAGCTTTCTACATCTTACACTTAGAGATAAATTTAGTTCAAAATAAAGCACTTGAGCAACAGAAAATGGGATTTGGCTTACTGATAGATGGATGACTTCTGTTAATTCAGCTTTTCTCGTAATTAATACTTAATTAACGTTGCTTTTGATGTAACTCTAATTACATCCCCATGTGTGTTTTATCATTACAGCTGAAAAAGTGAAAACAAAGGGGAAGGGACCCTTGGTTTCAAAGGTTAGCCACATCCTACTGTCTGTGAATGTGCTGTGATGAAAACAGCAAACAAAGCAACAGAAAACATATTAATCCACCCAGTGATGTTTAACCACTGAACCAGTTGCAGCAGTGGGCATTTCAGACCTTCAGTTTCTAATGCTGCTAACCATCTGGGCTCCAAGAGGAATCACAATCTGCACTGAAGAAAAGACTAATTCTGTATTTCCTCTGAAATGTCTTTAGACGATACCAATTTATTCAAACATTCATGTGTGTTGTTTCCATAACATTACAATGGTAAACAAAGTAAAAAGCAACATAAAAATTCCAATTACAAAGACGGAAAAATTCAAACGAACTTTCAGCTGTGCATGATGTAAAAACTACTACAGAAACATCCCTAGTGAAGTTACGCAGACTTGCAGTCAACTGCTTCGTACACCATCACAGACCATGTAACAGCTGTCACAGCTGTTCTAATCGGTGTCACTTTCCTTTCTTCCGAGGTTTCTCCGGATAAAAACCAGACGCAAACTGTTTCTTTCTCTATCCATCCAGTAGCTTGAGGATGCTTTCCCTCTCCTTCAGTGCTTTCCAGGCCTGGTCCTTCTCCTTCTTGGTCGGGGTACGTTTCTTCTGCCTGGCTGCCATGATTCGTCGAAATCCCTCCATGACCTCATTGTCAGACACCCTGACTCTCTGCCTCAGCTCCTGTTTGTGCATCTCCTCTTTCGCCAACCTGCGAAGTGGCAGTAAATATAAAGTTAATGTTCTGAATGTTTGTGATGTAAAGCTTATGTCATGGTACACATATCCACAGCTGTTCTGTGTCCTCACCGGAGCAGCTCCTGCTTACGGGCTCGGTTGTGAGCAATCAGGGCTTTGAGCTCTGCTTGTCTCTTCTGCAGCTCTGCCAGGACCTCATCCTCAGAGTCTCCTCCTGGACCAGGTCGCTCCTCAGAGTCCAGCAGCCCCTGAGCCACCAGTTCCTCTTTGATCCGAGCCTCCAGAGAACGTGTGTGAGGAACACTGGAGGGATGATAGAACAGAACATATAAAGATATATGTGAAAAAGTTCAGGATGGCAGCTTGTTAACCTTATGAAACTTTATCGTACCAACACATGTCAGAGTACTCTGAAAGACACACAATATATTAAAGCAACACTATGATTGAGTCGTTTTTCCAGGTGGTCAAGTAACGTCTAACGTCTTGACTGAGCCAGAATCATTTAAATTACATAGAGTTGCTTTAAAGAACCAAGCTCACAATCAATATAACATTGTGGCCTGTGCACTGTGTAGAGATGTCACCAGCACCAGGACTGTAACCAACTACCCAAACCAGAAACCCTGGCTGAACGCAGAGGTCCGGTCTCTGCTGAAAGCCAGGGATGCTGCGTTTAGGTCAGGTGACAGATTGGCACTCAGGATGGCGAGAAGAGAGCTGACAGAAGTGAAGAGGGCCAAGGCCACATATACCCAAAGGATCCAGGGACATTTGGCATGTATGCATGGCATGAACTGTATGAATGTGTGCATAATGTGTGAAAATGGCAGCCAAAATGCCAAATTATCTCATTTGCAGAACTGATCTTGGTGCTTTTGATATCTCATACATTCATCAGGCGTTGCCCAAATACCTAAAAGCTTTTCCTTGGCTTCGAGGAGAAGTCCCAGCGCCATCATTAGCATCTTTCCCTGATATGTCAGGTATAGGAGAATCCTCCATGGGGGATATAATGTTCTCCTGGAAGAAAACAAAATGCAGTCTCATCAACTGTCAAGTTTCAGTGCTTCCAGAATATTTACATCTGAGTATTTCACATACTGACCTCTACAAGGGCCTGGAGCAGGCGCTGTGTGAGAGGACCGAAGGGACATCCATCTTCTGGAGACTCATGCTGAGACTCTGACTTTTTCAACAGAGAGTCCACGTCTACAGTAATTGGAAATGGAGATGAGTGTTAACGTGGCTTGTGCAGTCTGACATGGGAATGCCAAAGAGAAAATTAGCCCATGTGAGCTCATTTCAGGCACAGGCTGCAGTCGTCCCTCACCTTTGGCATCCAGTTCAGACAGCGGCCCTCCCATGAGATTCTTTTTCTTGTCGTTGGCTCGCGCTCCTTCCCTCTGCTCCTCCAGCAGATCCTCCTGAGCCCAACGTTGAGAGTAGTGTTTCCCAAGTGCTGGAGTCTACAGTTAACACAGACAGCATGAAGGTTCAACACTTATGTAAAATTAAATTTTTAATTTAGAGTAAAAACACCCATAAATGTGGCTGAACCATTAGTGAATTTAGGTATATAACACAACAGGTGCGTGATTTTTGATGTCATACTTTGAAATACTCTGCTTCATCCTCCGGGGGTTTCAGAAGTTCTTCCAGCAGTCGAATCTCTTCATTCGTGATATCAGCACAATATGGCTCGACTGATGCCCAAAATCTGAAGAAAAACAAAACAAAGCACTGAGGCAAACCAATTACAGTGTAACACATGTGAGCCATATTATGACAAGCCGTTGTTGCTGACCTGTTGGGAGCATCATTTTTCGGAGTGCGGGGAATGTCTTGTGGATCATCTGTAAATTCATACTCTTTCGGCTGCAAATTTTTAGATTTGGGTCTACCAGGACCTGGACCTGGCCCATGACCGCCTTTGCTGTCCAACTTTTGCTTCTTTGGTTTGTGGCGAGAGGGGGCAGCAGGGTCTGGGTCTTTTCCCAGCTTCAGAAAGCGTTTATCTCCCTTCTTGTCCTGCCAGTCTGTGAGGATCTGTGAGGCAGCACATCAGGGAAGTTACAAACAGCAGCCAACAAGAATGGAGTATGTGTTTTCATTTGAGATTAAGTCACAGACAACTGACTTGGAAAGAAAGTCTAATTTCATACAGACAAGTTAGATGAATGGGAGGAGGTTCCCATGTTCCCCCTACCTGTCTCTGCTCCTCCAGGGCTCGGAGGCGGCGGCTGGCTGAAGAGAGGAGCGTCTCCAGCTCCAGCTGCAAAGTGTCCAGCTCCTCAATACCGATGCCATCGTCCTCTGAGCGGCCGAGCACAGCGGTGTAGCGGGGACACACCTTCACATGCTCGACGGGCTTGAAATCGTAGTATTTCAGTGGGGGACAGTCCTTTAACTCACTCATGATGCTGTGTGGCAAAGAGCTGGCAGTGTCTGAATGACCTGAGACGTGAGGATGGACGGCGTAGATAATGAAAGACGATTAGACGGAGGGGTGTCCAGCTGTTGTTGTTACTCTCAGTTTTTGTCTCTCTATCAGATACATACATTAAACACACAGTCAAGTAAGCACGCACGCACGCACGCACGAACCCAAATAAACGTCGGTCCGCCTCACAGCATGCAAGCAGCTGGGCCCACACTGCACAAACTGTGAGAATGGTTGCTATGATTTCACCATTTTGCACACGAACGTTTCACACGAAAGACTTATAAGATTACAAAAGTTGAAAGGTACAAGACTAAAGCACAGATAAAAATATTAGAATGTTTAACAGAAACGAATTTTACCGTCAGTGTATGGCATCCATGATGGAAAAAACCATTGTATTTGGAGGGGGGGGTTAAATATATTCCAACAGTATTACGGTCTACTTTCGACAGCGTAGGAAATTTTACATAACATACTAGTTAGATTACATTGCAAAATTGATGGTAGATTATCAAACATTACTATCCATCAAAACGGACTTGAAGAATTGTAAATGTGTTATGCTAACTAGTGCTAGAGTGGTATGATCGGAACAAACCATATTCTGTCATGGAGCATAAAAACGATTACCGCTAAATTCCTAATTCATTCATTTAACTAGGTCTTATGTGGATTATGATCTTATAGTTTGTCATTTTTTATTCGAAAACAGGTAGCAAAACTTGAAAATGGCTCCTGGACACAGTGTCTCTGAACGAAATGTCTCCTGTTCACCGAACAGAATGGACGCATCGTAGGGTATGTTCGTTTTATAGCAAAGATGCTCCAGTGAGGCGTTGTAATACGAACAAAGCATCGCATTTCTTCTGTGTGGGGAAATCGCTATATAAATCTAGCGCACCCCATCTGTGCTCGACTATGTATGATTTACGGAAGAGGAGTCCCAGGCGTGGCTGAGGAACTTCCGTCTTTTACGGCACAAAAATGGTAAGTTGCTTGCACTGAAACTATCTTTATATTATATTATTTAGCCATTTACCTGATTGAACTATGGCTACATTCGAGGCGAGATTAGCTAGCCAGCTCCGTGTTTCTCACAGACGGGGTTTCTGGTTGGTTGCGGTGAAACGAGAAGGGGCATCCTTGATACGCTTTGCAGAAAACTAAAGTGATTGAGCTGAACTGTCTTTTCCTCTCTCCCCCCCTTTTCCTCGTTACTATGACTCGTAGCTCTGTTATTAGACGATGCGAAAGCTGCTTATACCTTCGGCATTACACACAATAATGTAGATGGGTGTAATTTCATGGATGGGCTGCAGTTTGGATAACCCGTAAGCATGCTATTTAGTACCGTTAATACAAACAAAAACCCCCCAAACCCTCGTTTCGAAGAGGACCCTCACCTTTATATACAGAAAACTTGCATTAGGGTCATGCTGATCGTTGTTTTTCTTTCTAAAATAACTGTTCATGGTTATGTCTGTAAAATATAAAGATGGGGAAACTGTAAGTGGATTGTAACTGACCCGTAACTACTGCATTCAGCTCATTTTGCTTCCTGACCAAACATAAACCGACCCTGCTAACTGAGTCACCCACAAGGTGCAGGGAGGTCCAGTTCGCCCTGACCTCAATAACAAGTGCATGCATCATCCAACAAGATCTTTTCTCCAGGGGGACCCACCCAGATATCTTATCATCAGATCTTAATGCATTTCTCCTTTAGACAGCGACTCTGCGCCCCTACTTGAACGCTGTGAGGGCCACCTTGCAGGCCGCCCTCTGCCTGGAGAACTTCTCCTCTCAAGTGGTGGAGCGTCACAACAAGCCAGAGGTGGAAGTCAGGTATGTTGCCGTGTATTTGCTGCCTCCTGTTTCTCCAGCCCTTAAGCTGTTTGCAGATCATCTCCAGCTGTCACACAAGTGTGGGCTTGTGCAAAATTGCGCTAGAAAATGTTGGAGAGGGGGAAAAAAATTACATAAGCATCAGGAAGGCTGTAAAATTGGCCAGCGGGGACTTGCTGCAACCTGTGTGCAGGTGTGCTGCCAATGCAATGTGGAGTTTGAATTTTCCAACAAGTTATTTTAAGGGTCTGCGCAGGGTCATTTGTAACAGGTGGATTTCATTGTGGTTACAGGAGCAGCAAGGAGCTGCTACTTCAGCCGGTGGTGATTAGCCGTAATGACAAGGAGAAGGTTCTCATCGAGGGATCCATCAACTCTGTCAGAGTCAGCATCGCTGTCAAACAGGTGATTTTTAAATCCGCAGCTCTCACATGGTTTTTGGTGAACTGTTCACGTTTCCTAATTTTGTTCCACCGTTCTGATGTGCATTAAAAATGATTCGCCGCAGGCCGATGAGATTGAGAAGATCCTTTGCCACAAGTTCATGCGCTTTATGATGATGAGAGCAGAGAACTTCTTCATTCTGAGGAGGAAACCAGTAGAGGTAAGTGTGGTGGAGGGGCAATCTGGGTTGTGTTTAATAGAATTTTAAAGAGAGAGCAACAATAAAGGGACACTGTACATACACTAGATTTTTCTGTATGTTGACAGAAAAATACGAACGAAAACTGAGAAAAAGTGTGAACTGACTGTGAGCAAATGTCATACTCAGATGATCTAGAAACTGTATACAAACCTGAAAGTACCTCAGTATTTATAATGTGTATTCCCATGAATACTATTTAATTAACGGGCTTTCTTGTGCTCTTATGCTGTGATTTCAGGGATATGATATTAGCTTCTTGATCACTAACTTCCACACGGAGCAGATGTACAAACACAAGCTGGTGGACTTTGTCATCCACTTCATGGAGGAGATTGACAAGGAGATCAGTGAGATGAAACTGTCCGTTAATGCCAGGGCCCGTATTGTTGCCGAGGAATTCCTCAAGAACGTAAGAAATTTATTCTCTGCTCTTATGGCTCAAATTTCTGTACTTGTAAAAGAGAGATGTGCTTAAATGGAAAAAAAATTTGACTTCTCCTGTCCACAGTTCTGATGACAGTGTTGTCCCCGGTCCCACACAAACTGGGAAGACGCTGCAAGGGCCAACCAGCACAAGAGTAAAGGAGTAAACAGCCAATCAGCGAGGACACGAGAGGAACACGACCAATCTGACGATGACACCCTTTGCACCCATCTCGAGTATTTCCCAGTACTCATGAATATCAATGACTGTATATAATGAAATATTTACCAGTTTCATTTTCAGCCACTTAGAACAAATCCCCAAACAAAGGCGGGTCCTTAAAGTATTAATCCAGTTGATATCCATGAATACAGGGGCACTGAGAACGTGTTGTTGCGAAGCAAACTCCCAGGTTTTTTGTATTTTGTGTATGTGAGTCCGTATGTTCTGTCACTGTTGTTTCAAATTTGTCTCCAAAATTTCTCTGTTCAGGAAATCCACATTTGAGGAAAGTAGCCCGTGTGGTGTTTAATCGTGGACATGGAGCAAGAGCTGTCTGTAAAGAAGCCACCAAAGCCCATGTATGAGAATACTGAAAAATAATAAAACTCTGTTGTTTATACTTAAACGTGTCCATCATTCTGTGTCATTCACAGTGAGCATGTTGTGCTGCTGCTGTGCCTATAAAAGGCCCTGTTGCGCTTTTTGAGGAAGTTGTTTTTTAGTCAGCACTTAGGCCACATTATGCACAGTTTCTGTTATTTCAGCTGTGAGGAAGAGGAAGTAATACCTTAGTGATGCAGACAGTGTGTGTGTGTGTGTGTGTGTGAAACCCTGTACAGTTTGTTCACATTTATTACTTAATTCAAATGATGTGACTATGGATTATAGTCCACTGAGGGAAAAAGGAGCATTTTTAAAACAAGCAAATGCTTTATAAATTCACTTTCATTTCCTCAGGTGTATTTGGACTCACAGTGCCTTCTCATAGCTACTCATCTGCTACACAGGGTTTGTACTACACCTGTTGCCTTGTTTGAGTGCACTGATGTAGTAATGGCTGATGAAAGGTTGAAGTGCTTGAAAGGAAGGCAACTGGATATCTTTATGTTGTTGAAGACGTTTCGCCTCTCATCCAAAAGGTGGTGAAACGTCTTCAACAACCTGAAGATATCCGGTTGCCTTCGCTTCTGGCATTTCAACTACCAGGACCCGGATGACCGAGAACCTACATCGACAGGTTGATGAAAGGTTTTCATTTGAGTCACTGTGGGAACTCAGAGGAGGAGCTTTAAACGCTGAGACAGATAAGATATCTCCTGAACACACCCTGCTCATGATCACATGCTTTCAGTTCCTGTGAGTACCAAAGCTTTGTCTTAATTTCTGTCACTCGCTCACTGCTGTGTGGTCGCCAACTAACTTCAGGCAGCATCTGGCACCTTCTGATTTTGTTGCTGGATTCATTTTGAATTTAGTAAGACAAAATGTGATGGTTGAATATGTCACTTGGGCTCTGGGAAAATGTGAGGACCATTTTTTCCCTTTATTGTCAGACATTTTATGGATTCAAAATAGTGAGGCCTAATAAATAACGAAAACCTACAATGATGGAGATGATGACAAGATGGTTTATAAAAATAACACATCTTTATTATAGTGGAGCTGGGACGCACATATTTAAGTCAATATTTCATTTTCACATTTCCACTAGCTGTGTGTGCAGATGTGTTCTTCACAAAACATGATTAAGGATGTGTTTTTCATTTCGCTGAAGGTCTGTGTGGAATCATCAGCTGAAGGAAACCATCAGCACGAAGTCTAAGTGCCTTGTTTATCATAGAAAACCTAATTATACCGACTCAGTATCCAAGTAGGTTCGTAATGTTCAAATTGCACGTTATCATTGAAGACACCTTCACATAAAACGATTGCACATTACAGTAACATGTCAAACATGTTCCAGAAAGTCACGTGATCATTTGATGAAACCACATGGTTAATACTTATAAATATATACATACATATACCGCATACCCGAACGCAGAACACGTCCAGGCTGAGCTCCTTCAGTTCCCTTAAAAAGACAATACATACATGTCACAGAGAGGTGTGTGTGTGTGTGTGTGTGTGTGGGGGGGGGGGGGGGGTATTGGAGGAGGCGCATCACCAGACGATCACCACGGTGAGCAGGCTGTGCGGATCGGAAAACTGAAATAACCTCATGAGTCCATCAGAAGGGAGCGAGAGGACGAGACAGCAGCCTCGGCGGGTGCCAGCAGGCGGTCAGAGGTGAGGAGGGACGGTCCTCAGGGCGTCTTCAGGTGGACGATGGATGTTCACATTCTGCAAAGAGGGAACGCATCAGTGTCAGATGCCTTCTCAAAGAATATTGCACGTATTTGCAGGAAGTCTGTATGATTTATGATTTAGTTTCCTGAACACTTTGGGAAAGAAGTGGCAGACCATGAAATCTTTCACAGACCACTTAAAATCTTATGTTGGCAACTAAAAGCCCAGGGAGGGTGAAGCGAGGAGAATTATTATGAAAAACACACACTATTGATTTACTGTAAATCATAAGTGTGTAACCACTGAGGGCACCGCAGCAGGAAAATTCTGTTTGCACTCGCAATAGCTGCTCCTTACAGTCAATGTTTTTGTTTTGATGACCGCAGTCTGCATATGCCATGTCATGGTTTTCAAGACGTATCAGGAAAAGTTAGTTTTCTTTTTAACGATGCGCCCACAGATGATCTGACCTCTTTGAAACTGTGAAGGTCACTTCGGGTTCCTTTTGATGATCAGCTTATCAGACCCATCTCATGACTGATAAGATGCTGTCATCAACACAAGTTGACGAGAAATCGTAGCAGCACGCTGTTTACCTCTTGGTTTTTCATGTCTTTATTTCATTTACAAGGAAAGCTGTCTTTGTGGAAAGCACTACTGGCTGCGAATAAGAAGTCTACACTTTCTTATCACTTTAAAGCTGAATGTAAAGAAATGTGCGCGGCACAGTGAGTGGTTTGTTCAGGCTGATGAATGGCACCCCAGTGGAGTCTTTGCATATGAATGAAAGGGGGGAAAAGACTCAGCCTTCAGTTTGCACAGCAGAGAAAGCAGGAAGGGACTGCGCCGAGCATCTGATATGTAGATAGTAAGAGTAGGAAGGAAGCAGTCTGCATCTTTTCATCTCCAAATCGCACGAGAAAGAAATATCCTGCTTTATCTTGAGATGTGCATTCAAAGTAAAGCTTATAACCTCAGATCCTAACTTCTAGATATTAAAGGAGGAACACAGCTGTCATGTCAAACTTTCTAAAATGAAGCACAAAGAAGAGTGTGGTAAGGATACATGAAATTGTTGGGTGTCGTTTATTTTGAAACATTAAACAGAAATAGCTTCTGATCAGTGAATATACCAGAATAACCTTCACATAACTGAACAACAACAACAACAAAAAAAAACAAAACAAAGTACGACTGTTTCAGGATCTTCATTAGACAGTGTTAAACGACCTAAAACTGGAGACAAACTGCAATCAAAGACATTTAATGAGGTGATAAACACAGAGTTGATTTTTATGTGCAAAATATTAAAAAAAACAAAAAAACAAAACCTAAGTTGTGCAATGCTGAAAAAACCAAGCTCAGTGTCCTGGATTTTACCAACAGAAATATAAAGTGATGAGACACTGGTAAAAAGTTAAAACTCAGTTCAACAGGTAAGATCAATGAGAAAATCAACTGCACGTAATCACGGCTTCAACATGAAAAGGTGCTGGAGATTCACTGCTTCACAGTTCAGACTGCAGCATCAGCTCAAAAAGAAGAAGAAGAAGAAGGGAAAAAAAAAACCTTCATCATCTTTTCATTTATTCTCCAAAAATGGGAGAACATGCACGGCACGAAATCCGTGTCAGAAGATTAATAATCAAAATTAGAAACTGGATTCCAGTCAATTTCCATCATCATCACATATTAAAATATAATTGGAGGAAAAACAGAAGATAAGGAGAGTGAAGAGTAATTTAATCGAAGGAAGGTGGTGAAGAAAGTCTACAAGAAGATGCTGAGCTTGGCAGGTGTATTGAGCATTTGAAGGGTACAGTGTGCATGTAAGAAAGGTGAGGAGCACTGCCTCATTGGTGAGCTGGCACTGTTTGCAAAGCCTCCTCTGATATCCGCGTCACTTCTACGTTCTGTTTGATTGAAAACAAACAAAGAAAAAAAAACACACACACACACAAAGAGGGGGGTTGGATCAAGACACACATGAAGATATGAAATCCACTGTACATACACGGGGAGAAGACGTTTTTAAAAGGTACGGTTTTCACACGCTCGAGGTTTTAATTATCGTCTTTGTCGGTTACGTGTCAGCAGTGAATGTGGGGAAGAAATTAAACCGCTCATCTCGTGCTATTTCTTAAAAAAATATAATAAATAATAAAAAAATATGAAAAACTTAAATCCCACAAAAATGGGTAAAAAATAAAAATAAAAATCTAAAAAGCTCCCAAAGTTCACCCGTAAATGTAAATAAAAGATCCTCGCTGTATTTCTAAGCCTCACATTACTCACATACAGTACTTATATATCAGGTGCATTTCACTGTTGACTCTTCAAATATAACCGTGTGATTACATTGAGCAGAACCCTGTGAGAGACTATAACATCAGGTGTCAGGTGTTTACCTTAAGGGTGTGAAAGACAACAGGAGCGCTTGTTTCTGTTGTGTTTCTGATGACATAATCCAACACAATAAAAACCTGCTCTGAGCTCACAAATATTTCATACTGCAGCTCATAAGAACAGAGTCATCGGAACGAACTGATGATGACAACATCAGGTGACACTCTGATGTTGAGCAACCTGTCTGTGAACCGTCCTAACCTGCAAAAACCTGTGTGTGTGTGTGTGTGTGTGTGTGTGTGTGCTTGTTTGCATGTTGTTAAACCCACCTCTGGTCTTTCTCGGTGTGTGTTTACTGCTTCCACATTTAAGCTGATGGACTCCACCTTACAGCCTGAGCATGCACACAGAAGTTTGGTTTCATCAGTTCGGGCAACAGAAGATTTTATTACCACTCAATAAAATTACATTTATTAAGAGGATTAGCGATTTAGACCAGTCCTACCGTAGGCCACCGGCGTTAGCTTCAGTACAGTGTGCAGCGGGCACTTCAGGTACGGCAGTTCCTCTGTGGGAACACACAAAAAAACACAGAACAGACAGTCAATGAAACTATCTGAACAGAGAAGGACCTCAAATTCATTTATCTTCAAGTGTAATTCTTCTAGAAAGGACAAGAGCTCAGTTTATTGGGTCTTATTGACACATTTAACATTCAGTCAGCACTGACAAATTATGCAAACTGTCAGAAGACCCAAATCAAGATCAAAATCAAGACAATGCTATGCTTCCAGCTTTGTGGCAGCAGTTTGTTAAAGGCCCTTGTCTATTCCAGCATGACTGTGCCCCAGTGCATAAAGCAAAGCTCCATAAAGACATGGTTGGGTGAGTTTGGCCGAGGAAGAACTTGACTGGACCACACTGAGACCTGACCTCAACCCTGCCGAACACCTTTGGGATGAACTGGAACGGAGACTGTTAGACAGTCCAACATCAGTTCTGATCTCACAAATGCTCTACTCCAAAATCTCGTGGAAAGCCTCCCCAGAAGAGTGGAAGCTGTTAATGCTGCAAAGTTGTCTATGTATTTAGAATACAGTGTCATTAAAGTCCTTAAAGTGCTGCTGCAATGGTCTGGTGTCCCAATACTTTTGTCTATATAGTTCTGCTTGGTGAATTGAGTAACTTCCAACATTTCCCACAGCCTGTCTCGAACATCTGAAGAGCTCACTTAAAACAGGATTTGGGTTTAGTTGTGGAAGTGCCTTATTTAAGACACCTGCCTGAGGCCCACAGGCTCGTCGAGGCTCAGTTAAAAGACTGACCTGCCGTCTTGTCCAAGAAATAGGCCAACAAGCATCGCATGACCGCCTGGTGACAGATGACCAGTACATTCTCCTGCCGCTCCAGCTCCATGATGACCGGCTCCAACCGCTGCACCAGGTCTTCATAGGACTGAGTCAGAGGAGACACAGAGAGAGGCAAATCAGACTAGCAGAAAGCACACACTGCCCTATTGGAAATGAATAAATAATAACTAAACAAAGCTGAGAAAGAGCTGCGAGTCTGTAACTTGAAACTCATAGACGATACACTCTCTTCACACATTCCGGGCGTAAACACATTGACATTTTATCAGGTGGAGAAATCCATCAAGCTGTCTAGACCAGCACTTGCTTTCAAGATTCCCCAAAGCCCCACATCAGTGCTGTCTGCCTGGGCAGCCAGCTAATGACCATATTCATCACCCCATGTTGGATTAATGGAGAGGTAATGGGATGAACTTAAGGTGTGAACAGACCAGCAGCCATTCAGGCCTGCAGTAAAAAAAAAAAACTGACCCCACATTTTTGGCACATACTCACAATGTGAACTAATGTGGAGTCTTTGTTAGCCGTCATCTGGTGTTCAGCCAAATCTGTCTGAGATTGGCTGCTCATCCGAGCTGAGGCTCATTAGCAGAGAGTAAGTGGCCAGTAGCCATCTGGATACAGATTAATTGTGTTTGTGGTTACGTGAGTGTCCTTATAATCACAAAAGAGGACCATCTTTGTGTTGGGAATTTCCAAAATTCAAACAGAGACACGCTGTGAAGAAGCACGCTACCTCACCGTTAACATACAAAACACACTTTTTTTAACAGTTACATAAGCACATCGCATCATTAGACAAAACATTTTAGCCACTCACCTCTCCTTTCGGGTACCGATAGCGGTATTTGTCCTGGTCTCTCAGAGCAAACTCTAAAGGATAATGGTCCTGGATCTCCTCGTACATCATCTCCTCACACACACCCTGAAGAGACATCGCACCCAGATTAAAACTGCGCCAACGCCACACACATGTCGGCAAACAGCTGCGCTTAGGAGTGGAGAACCTAATACCCACTGCATCGATCTCGTTCAGGACCTTCCACTGTTCGTAGGGCACGTCGAGGGCCTCAGCGGTCTGGATGGTTCGCTTCATCTGACTGGTCCACACCTTCAGGTCGCTGATGTCCTGCGCCTCGATGAAATGACTCAGCTTCTTTGCAAACTACATGGAGAAGAGAGGGGCAAATTTTATCTTTCACCAACTCATCTATTACAGTGTGCGTGCGCGTGTGTGTATACTTACTTGGAAAATACTATTTTCCATGAATTGATTTGTAATTTAATAACGGAAAAGGCAATGCAGCACCGGAATGACACTAGAGTTAGGCGATCTTTTGATTCATCTTCACAAATTTGCATGCATGCTTTATTTATTAACTACATAATTACATTTACAGGACAGACATGAAGTAGATTGTGAACACTTTCTATGCCATCACACACACACTGATGGAGCGAAGCCCGTTACTGCAGACGGAGTCCTGCAGTAACAAACTAGACCAGCAGACCAACACACACTGCAGCACTTAACAACTCAAACCAACTGTGTGGTGAAGAAAGTAACTCTGTTCTGTTTCACCTCAAAAAACCCTGCACCTGCAGCGTCTTGGACAGCAATGCAGCAAACGACACAGCAGCGAGTCTGCTCTCCATTGCTGGAGACACAGTGATAATAACAACAACACAGCAGAGCTCTTCACCTTCCCTCACTTTGTTCTTCCCATACAGGCATGACTGTAACATTCCTTCAAACTAATCTTCTGATTAACAATCCAGCCCACAACCCACTCCTGTCAGCTAGTCAGGTAAAAAGAAAAAGTCCTTTCTCCTGTTGAAGAAGTTTGCTATACCTCTTTGCCTCTGGGAGTGAGGCCCGAGTCTCCTCCAATTCGACCCTTGACGTTGAGCTCACTCTCGCCATGGCGGCACAGGTAGATGGAGCGCGGAGTGATGTGAATGTTCATGAGGTAGTAGACGATACGGCTCTGGATGTGGTCCAGCACCCTGTTGACTAAAAACCGCTGACCCACGTCCATGATTTTGATGTAGGAGAGATCACTGAGGGGAGACCACGGACGCTTTAAGCCTTCTGTTCAACACAGCTGAAACCACTAATTTAGTTTATTAGGACATCTTTACACACACCACACCAGCCTCCACCTCACCTGTCCAGGACTTCATCCAGTGTCTCGTACGAGTTTTCATAGCACTTGATCCTCTTCATGAAATCTTCCACCGCCTCCTCTGTGTTGCAGTTGGTGTAGTCGGGGCTACCCAGCTTCACTTGCTAAACAGAGAAAACGGTGGAAGAGTGACTACAACGCAGCAGCTGGGACAAAGTAAACATGATGATGAACTAAAGACACTCACCACTATGTTCTCCTTTATGACATCTGGGTCTTCACACACAGACTCCACAAAGAACACCTGAGAGAACAGGGGAAGGAGAAACAAATCAAGCTCAGCGCTGAATGTCAACTAATGCAGCGTCGCCTAACAAAACCGCCACGCGACAAGTTACCTTAAAGCCATTCTGCTCCGCAAACTGGATGATGGTTTCTCTCCTTTCTCTGGTGGTGTTTGTTGCATCAAAAACCTGTTCAACGTGGACAGAACAAAGATGGCTTAGCTTCCCGACGTTGCACACCGTATTTAAGTGGCCTGAAACACCATTTAACATTCGACCCACCGCCACTTGGCCTCCCTCTTCTGTGAGATACTGTCGCACATCGTTCAAGGCTGCTGAAGCACACTGCCTGCAGAGATCACACGGAAATAAATGTCGAATGGTTGGTGGTTAAATTAACTGTCCTCACGGCTGTCAGATGCCAGTTGCTGCTCTTACTTTCTGATCTTCAACCCCTCCTCGTTGTCTGGACGGAAGAACTCGAAGGACTTGTAGATCTTCACACACTCTCTCCTGTACTGTCCCACATTAAACTCTGTGGGGAAGACCAAGGCAAGAACATTTCCTGTTAGGCGTGAAACTCATGATGCACATATTGAATCAATTCCCTTTACGCTCTAGAACTGACGTTTCTAAAACTGCTTTGTTTCATTCTAGTTTCTTAGACTCTAACCACTGGAGCTGACTTGTCCTGAGAAGTCGTACCTCTGGTGGGCACTCCGATCCAGTTAAGATAGCGGGTCAGCTTCTTGGAGATGTAGGTCTTCCCCCTGGCAGGAAGGCCGACTGTCACAATCAGGGTGGGACAGTTGGTCATACATACTGGAATGAAAGAGACAAAAAGAGAAAGGGAGCTTGAGTCATGTGCTGATCACACATGAAAGAAGTAAAACTGCATAAACTGTGCATCACCTCAGTGAAAGCATATCTACTCAACCCAAAGTTGAGTAGTCAAAACCCACCCTTAAGATTAGCCGTGAACCAATATGCTCCCTGGGCGCTTGATGCTGCCCACTGCTGTGTGTTTCACTGCATGTAATTTGCCGGGTGTTGCACGTGTGTGCTCAACTAAGGATGGGTCAAATGCAGAAGACGAATTCAATGTGTGTATGTAAAAATATATATACTGTCAAGAAAGCTGATTCTTCTTCTTATTATTATTATTAACATTAGACTGCCCTCATTGGCATGTGCAACATGCCATACATAGACAAAACCACATCACACCAGCGCGGAGCAGACGTCTCTGAGGACTTGTGAAACACTGTACTGTAACCGCGTGAGACATCTGGACAGAGCCAGACTGGGCTGCAGTGTGTGCACAGATGACTGGGCCAAAGAGCATGATGTTTAGTGCAACTTCACCATATGCACCTTCTCATAAGACAATGTTGATGGTTTTTGAGGCATTAAGCATTTAGAGAGAATCTTTTACAACCACATCTCTGATATGTCAAGTTTATATTTATGCTGTTTTACTGAAGGAAAAAAAGACCAATTCTCCCATCATAAGCTCACGATTTCGTTTGCATTTTAAGGTCTGTTTTGACTCAAAAAATCCTTTCTCAGCCAGGCCACAGTGAGGACACACTGACCAGTGTGAGCACGGATAAAACGCAACAGCACATCCACAGGGCAAACCACTCACATGACTGCAGGGACACAATTCCTGTTTACCAACAGCTGGTGATGGACTTGGCATACGGTAACAACGAAATGCACATCCCTGATGCCAGTCCTTTCTCCTCGATGCGCGTAACCTTCGTCTGCGTGAATACAGTGAATCCTTACATAACGGAGCAGCCGAAAGACATCTGAACTCTGCGAGCTGTGGTCGCGGAGCTTATAACCATAGTAACATTAGCTAGCACAACAAAGCAGACTGTGGTTTACGTGTAACGGGACGGATTAGCATTAATTATTTCAGTTACCACGGTGGGTCTGGCTGCGTGTTAGCATGTGCGAACATGCCTCAAACGAATCAGATGAGGGATATCTGTAAGTGCGCATCACTACACGGGTGAAATGGCTATTCACGGCGATGCTAACAATTGCCGCCACGTTGTCATACGCACCCTTTCTTTGAGAAATGTGTCTTTCAGGAAGGCCATTTTTACACGGCATCCAGATCTTCTTGAGCGGGTTTTGGGTGAGTTCCCGCGGATTTGACGGTGTTTTGTCCTCCATTCCGTCCTGCTGTGAGGTGGCGGCAGCCGCGGGGAGAACACGGGATCGCTTCCCGTGATGCTGCTCTGAAGGTGAAGGTGACCGGTGTTTCATCCGCGCGGATATGCGGGGATGGAGATAGCCGGGTGGTCTGTCTTTCTCCCTCTCTCTATCTCTCTGTGAGTGCTGTCACGTGCTCCGATCTGGCCACAGATGAAAACCAACGGTCGGCCGTAATGACCGCAGAATGGACGCAGCAAATTTCATACCGTAAGTGCTGAAAAGGCGCAAGCATATTTTAAACAAGCTTTAGAGGCGTAAAAAAGACATGAGCTGCACGGTTTATTTGTCACCGTAAAAAGAGTCGAGATGTTTCATCACGAAGCTGTGGCTCTAAATTGACAGGTATGGTTTTATCCCTCTGTTTTGTGCTCGAAGCTGGAGGCGTTATACGAGTTTAACAGGGGTCCTATTTGCAAAAGACATTTTCGCCTTTCGCCGTGGAAACCGCACAGTTGTAACTAACTAGCTGCGCGAAACTGCACTTGAGTAATTATTTTGCGGATCTGTCACAATGAGCAACCCCTCTCACGTTACAACATGCCATTTGTTCCAGTTTTTATAGAAAAATATTGAATAGTGCAGTGGAGAAGTTGTTTGGATTTGGCTCGCTGGACTGTGCGTCTGTGCACCTGTGGTGGTCTCAATAGGCTGTACTCTTAAGAAGCGATCAAAAGTGAATTCAACATGACACATGTAACCATTTAGTTTAGGAGGGTCAAAGGGGGGTCACGATTGGCCTTTTAAAATGTGCATCAGTGCACTGACATGATCGTCCTTTGAAAACAACACCACTGTCACAGCAAATGAAGAGACTTTTGAGACAAAAGAAAAGCTGCTTTAAAAGGCCCCACACACTCATGGTCCACACAATCGCAGCCTCTTTTTCTTATTTTCCCTGATTTTAACAAGTTGCAACTCTGTGCCTCTCTTGCTCCTGCACGTTTTCACAGGTAAAATCATCAGTCACTACACGACAGATATTTTCTCTGAGGATATTGTGGGTTTTTTTTTTTAATACAACATTATCATCATCACACAACTTGAATTTTCCTTACAAACACACAGAGCCCAGCACTTTCCACACGAGTTGTCCATGAGATGGCAGCATTTCCCTCCCCTACTCACTGAATGTGAACTGACCACAGGCTTGTAATCTACAAGAATGTTAACACCTGTAATGCAGTTCAGCTCTAACAGTCCTGTCCTGGATTCTGTATTTCCTATCGATGTAGTGCTTTTAATATAAAGGGTTTTTTATGTAGATGTTTCTTATATATAGGGCCTTTCAAATTAATACTGTTGAGTAATACTGGGAAAATTACCTTGGAGATAAATCCGTGTCACACTAGGACAGTGTCAACCAAAACTGAACATTAAAAGCTTTATAAATATGGGACTTCTTGAAGAAAGTGCTGTATTGCCTGGTGGGACGTCACTGTACATTTTGAGGGTTAGTAGGCCTGTCAGTTCATCTGTTTATGTGTTCCTTATGGACTCTGAATCCAATGCACCCATTATATTAAACTTTAGAGTGGGCCTTGGTGGCGGAGGAACAGGGCATGTGACCTAAATATGGTGAGATGGCGAGTTTCTAATTAAAATAGCTCCTTCTCTCTAAAATTCCCTGACTGCTAGTAGACTGTATAATATATGTCAGGTTCATCAGGTCCACAAATAAATGGCACACAAACTCATGCAAGGGATGTATACAGTATTTTATAGCTTTCTTTATATAACTGGAGTGCAGAGTGTTGAAGAAACCCATACAAACTGTGGCACATGGTGTAAAAGGTGACAAGGCAACACTGATGTGCTATTTAGGGTAGCTTATCTTATCCGCATAAAGCTTGGCTGGCCTGTGTGAAAGCAGCAGCAGGCACAGAAGTCACTCTTAAGGACAGCTTTGCATGAAATATCTCAAATTAACAGTCTTGCATGCTTTAGCCACACAGGGGCACGAACAGGAAACAGATCATTGTGCTGCTCCTCCTCCTTCCTCCCTCTGAGCAGCTGCCAGGCTCTGATTGCAGCTAACTGCCTTTAGCCTGTAATATACCGGACAAGTCATTTCCCAATATAGTACGTTAACATCACACTGGGCGGTAAAGCAGCCTTCAGCAGGCTGAGAGAGCAGAGCTTCAGCTCCTGAGCCAGCATTCAGTGTTTGCAACATTTAGCTGAAATATAATACATTGCATCGCAGCAGCACAGTGTCATCATCATCATCATCATCACCAGCAGCAGCAGCAGCAATAACAACAACCATAAACACAACAAACAGCCAGAACACCTTAACACCCTTAACCTCTGCAACGGCATCTGCATCACGATCAGTGTGTGGATAATTAAAACGAAAGCAGGGAGGTCAGCTTCAGTCTACACGAAGCGGTTTGATTTTTTTTGTTAATTTCTTTTTCTTTTCTTTTTTTATTTCGGCAGCAGCCCAAAAACACATCCGCTTGGCTCTCCATCCTCCGTGGCACATCACAACCGCTGCTGTTACAAACCAGACCGGTTGCCATAAAAGAAAGCCAAAGATTGTCGCCTGTAGTTGCTATGTAGGGTAAAGGTCTCGGTGACAGCGCCGCTCTTGTTTACGTCGACGGGCTGCTCGACCTGCCCCTCGCTTCCCGACTCTCTCTGTCCTCCCGTTAAAGATGCACAATTTCAACTCCCGCAAGTCTCCCAAAGCCTGTCAAAGCGACGCCTCTTACCCGCTCTGTCCTGGCTCTGTGTGAGCTTGGATCGGCTGGAGCAGCCTCTCATCATGGACGTCCGTCTTGGTGGAGCACAGCGGCTGGCTGGCTGGCTGGCTGACTGACTGGCTGGCTGGCTGGCGGTGTGTGTACGTGCGTCCCGAGCTGAACGCTTACACTGATGTTCGCCGTATGTGTGAGTGCGCACACACCCACTGTGGTGTGTGGTGTGTGGGACCTCAGGTCAGGAGGAAGGCTTTTTCCAAAGCTGGATGCTGTGAGGTAACAGCCTACCTGCCCCCTGCACCCTCCCACACCCCACCCACCCGTTTGACAGCTGGGAGATGTCACCACCGGTGCTGACAGCACGCGAGTCCTGACTTTCTTTTATAATGACATGCATTTCCAAGAAACACTGCAGCATACAGTCATGCAGTTTAACTTACCCACTTGCACTGTACTCCACCCTGCACTACCTCACTTTTGGACTACCTCCAGAAAAATATTTATTTCACTTATTTTATTTTGTGTTACCTTATTCTATTTTATTTTCATTTTTATTTTATTCTTCAATTATATGTTACTGTTACGTTCTGTGTATGCACCAATCACCAAGACAAATTCCTAGTAATGTGAAACCTCTTCACTTACATGGCAATAAAGTCTTTTCTGATTTCTGATTTCTGATTTCTACAGCAGCCTCTCACACACACACGTCTGTGGTCTTGGCATTCACTGACGCTCAACATTTTCATTTCACATCTCGTATGAATAATCTGTATTTCGTCACACAAAAAGAAATAACATGCCATGTCAACAACGCCGCACCGTGTTGCCATTAAATGTTCTGGTCTGTACAGGAACATAAAAGGAAGAGTTCAGACATTTTTCCAGAAACAGTCTAACTTGCAGAACTTGTTTCTCGTCATAGAAGCATTAATCCTACTTCGGACTCAGCATATTTAGCTGCCTGACAACTTAGTATTACTACAGATCCATTCAGGCTTTCTTGGTTACCTCAGTGAGTCATGGTGTGAAGTGGAAGCTCATTGTATGCCCTGCTTTGTACTGCATGAGTAACAGATACTGAAGTGTGGGTAAGGAGAAATATTTCCCTTTATCTGTCACCATTATAGTGATGAGTGCTTGATTTATTTGGCTTATGTAACATGAAAAGGTTTGCCGTTCGTCAAACTGATGTGAAGCAGATGATTAAGCCTCACTGCTGTGACACACCTAATAGATTTCCGGCGCAGCGTATTGTTGATTCAAGTTGTTTGTCTGTTGACGTGTTGTAATCGAACATTCCAAGTAAACTGATGAATGAAAGTGACTTTAAATCAGAGCTGCTTTTGGTTATAAGAGAAAGAGTCTGTCTGGAGGGATGTGGACAGATGTGGACGCCTGCATGAATGAATTAAAAGTTTTCATAGCTCCAATCTACGCACCCAATTTAGATCAATTTGTCAAACTTAATCCATTGCTCCAAAGTTGCAAAAACTAAAGATATATGAAAACCGAAGGTGGATGCAAGCTGATACTTCCATCCGTCCACTACAGGCAAGAGGCGGGGTACAACCTGGACTGGTTGCCAGTCAATCACAGGGCTGACACACAAAGACAGACAACCACACACTCACACCTGGGACAATGTAGAGTAGCCAAATGTGCATGTGTGCATGACCTAATGTGCATGTTTTTGGTATTGTGGGAGAAAGCCAGAGTACCCAGAGAAAACCCACACAGGCACAAGGAGAACATGCAAACTCCACATAGAAGGGCCCAGACCGGGATTCAAACCTGGAACCCTCTTGCTATGAGGCAACAGTGCTAACCACTGCACCACCGTGCCGCCCAAGCTGATACTTTTTCCAGTATTTCATTTACGTTGTAAGTATCACAGATTTCAGCTGATTTGCTCAGCTGTTTTACCCTGAGAGTACAATCCTATGAAGTTATGTAAATCTGGTGGCCAAGAGAAGCAACAGGCTGTTTCAGTGACAGTAATGATACCCTTATCAGCCGCCTGTGGCAATGATCACACTAATCATCAGGCACAAGGCTTGTAATGGCACATCTGTGGATTAAGGAGACAGTCACATACACATACGAGGTAGCGAAAAGAAAAACGTCGGGGAATTGCTGACTCTAACGCACCATAAAGAGCATTAAAACATACAGAAGCTCGGAAGGCTTCAGACAATGTAGACAGAGAGGAGAAGAAACAGTTGGATCAGATGACTTGCAACTGACCTTAAAAACATTCCTCCCTAAAGGGCAGGGTGATCAGGCCTCAAGCAGCACGTCCCGCACATACTCGCTGTGTTACATACTCGTCGGACCTGACTTACTCAGGGCGCAGCAGGCGATAACACTTAATGAACAGCTCTGTGAGGCAGCAAGCTTCTTTCGGTGTGAGCTAGTAGCCAACACGACCTTTATTTGGCCCCTCGTTGTGGAATTTCACTTTGTTTACCATAAATACAACAATCAGCAGCAAACGGCCTCATCTGACTGTGTAATGATCAACATTGAAACTGCTATTATCATCGCACAGCAGTTAGAGATATGAATGAGTACCAGACTATTCCACAGGCTGGGACTTGCACTGAAGCTTGACAGACAAGAGCAGAGGAGTTTTACAAATCAATCAAACTCCCAAGAGAGTAATAAAAATAACAAATAACAGTATAGTAAGCACGTATTTATATCCTCGTGCCAACAATGCTGAAAAAAGTGACTGGTGACGGCTGATGTCAATGTCTGTGCTGTTTGTAAACCACTGGAAGGGGAAGATCAGCGGCTTCGACCGAATGACACAAGTAGGAATCGTACCAGACACTGTTATGTCAACATCATTTCGAGGTAACTGATACATGCCGCAATTACATCTGTTTTCATGCAGAAAATGGCTGACTAACTCGAGACAAATGCTCATCAGTGCCACCCTATGAGGAAGTATGTCATTTGCAACATACTGTAAAATTCCACTCACAAAATGCACTAAAAACTCTTATTGTGTACTGATTACAGGTTTTACACTTTCTTTCTACAAATACACAGAGCACCAAACAACAGCTGAGAGGTCACGGTCTATTTGGGCCACATCAAAGTATGGCTGACATCCCATATTTACAGCAGGGGAGCCAAGTGCTTCTTATGATTAGCTTCCCCTAACCCGTCCCCCAAATACTGCACAGGAACCATGTGATCCAAGTGGGGGAAAGGTACATACCATCTAATCTAAACATAATAATGGTGACCTTATTCAGCCAGACACCAAGTGTGATGGCTTGCTTCCTAAATAACTACTCCACTGCTGCTATTTATAGTAGCTTCACTAAGCCTGAAAGGCTCTTTCACAAAAACAATAGTTTCAAAGTCAATCCTGCACACAAACACTACTTTTTAAAGTTTTATTTACCATAGGGACAAATGCAATCAGTACTCAATCACCGATGAGATACACAGCTTTTCTTATGATTTAATATGAAGTGAAACTGTGGCCTGTATTTACTGGAAGCATTTTACTCAAGCCCCATTAACACACACACCACACACACACAGAGGACCTTTCTCAACATGAAAATGACGCAACTCATCCATGTACTACAAACAGCCATTGCCCCACTACTACACTGTTGCTTCAGTGAAAAATACTCACATTTTATTGACAAGTCGGTATCACACTTTGCTTTAATTGCCAAAAGCAACAGACAACATTAAGACAACACAGCTAATAGTGAGTGTTCCAGTTTCACAGTCTGTCCACAGTTGGTTTGTCTGTCTTCGTGTGTGATCTTTGTGCACGCTAGTGCATAGTTACAAAGGAGACCTCAAATAGGCAACCAAGCATTCAAATACACAAAACCTGATCACTACAAATCCTTCATGTCCACACACAGACACTTTTACAAACAGGAGAGATCTAAAAAAAAAAAAAGACATACAAACATAAAGATAACTAAAAACAGATGAGGCCTACAGTCAGCAGAGCTGTTGATTTCGAAACAGGCGATATATCTTGATATGTCTTAGAAATGTCCACTTCTGACCCTGCTGTTGTTCCTATGCAGTCCCTTTTGTTTCAGAAAACATTTCCTCAACAATCAGTTTTTCAAGAGTCCCAGGCAGGTCTCTAAATGATCCTCTCTTGCACAAATCAACTCTCCCTCCCCTCTTCTGAGCTGCTTTTCTTCATTGCTGCAGTTCAGCCTGGATTTCCATCAACAGTCCAGTGTCTCACTGACTTTGGCAGACCGTGGACCCACTTTTGGCCCCTGCAGCCGCCTTTTTGCGTCTCTTGTTGAGTAGCGGATTGCTGGAGGTGTCGAGGTCTTTGATCTTCACCTGGTCGTAGTCCACGCGCATGGTCGCTAAAGCGCTGGTCATCTCCTCCTGTAGAAGGCAGGGCAGAGGCTCAGCGTTATGTACTCCAAATGGAGGAGATTATACCATAAAGGACACGTCTGTCTTTTTAAATGGCAAATGATTAAAAGTTGTGTTTTAGGAGTTTTTAATGGCTAAATGATTGCTGCTTTTACTCCTCTACGTCCGGTAGAATTTAACTAACCATTGGATACATATTCAAAGAAACAGTTTGATATTTTTGCAAATGCACTTATTTGTTACAGCCAGGTAGCTTAGCTTAGCATAAAGACAGATGGTTGAAACAGATGGTTGCCCCTGTGCCACGGATATTGACCCCCCCGCCCCGATAACAAAGGTCAAATCTCCCAAAGGTCATTTTGCAGTTGACCTTGTTCGGTAGGTTTGCTTGTTGGCCACCCTTGTAACAGTAGCCTCTGACATGTTGGATACAAGAGGGGCTTGGAACATGGCTTATCTCTGGGTGAAAAAAAGGTCTACATGCTTCAATAAGGTGCACGTAGGTGGATTTTATAGTCTTTGGACAGAGTTAGACTTGCCATTGCCAGTTTTTATGCCAAAAATAACCAACTGCTAGTTTTAGCCTTATATTTAAGATACAGACATGAGAGGAGAAAATAAAATGTCATTTTTTTTGTCATTTTCCTTTAAAGGCTGTTCTACAGTGATTCACTAAATGATTCGTAGTGCAGAGAAAAGTAAACAAATTTGAATAGAGTAGAGAAAAAAAAACTGTACGGGGACATTCTTTTCAAAAAGCACACATTATGCTTTTAGAGAAGTGGTTGTTCAGGGGAGCAGTCGGAGACATTTTTACGCAATGCAGCATTGCTCACTGCAGAACCGAACAGTGGCTTATTGTGTGTCTATCATTTCTGGAAAAAGGTTCTTTTCAGACCTTATCAATTCAAACTTGCTCTTTCAGCTGTTGTGAAGCAATGTGTAATTCTTCTCATGATTTTTGCTCACATACAGTCATTGAAAAAAAAAATATGCAGTTGCACCATTGAGATTTTGTACGGTTAACCCCACAGTGACTTGATGAGCGTAAACAGCGCTGTTGTCCTTGAAGCACATTTCTTTGTGTAAATCATAGAAAAAGAGCCAGAAATAAAGTCACAGGGTTTTGTGTGTGTGTGTGTGTGTTAAATGTTAAACTGTGTGTATTAAATGTTGCACTGAACTAACTCAGTACAGACTGGATTGTGACCTCTGCTTCCCCCTAGTGTCCATCAGGGGACCATCAAGTTGGAGATTCACAAAACAAATATTCGAAAAATAAATAGGAATTATTTACACCTACTTCTAGACAAAAACAACCAAATTTTATTTTAGTTTTTGCAAATATAGTACCAATTATATATCAGAACTGAAACGAAAAAAACTACTAATGACCGTTGGTTTTTCTTACAAGGAAGACAGTTTTGCCCATGAAGTGCTAGCGTTCTACTAATGTATGCTGATTGATTAGTTAAGGATTTATGATTAGCAATGATACATTACGATAAGCTAACTTCAATTATCATTACATGAACATAACCACAATAATACTGTTTCGGGTTTTGTGTATAACCAACTACAGATACAGCAGAGGTCAAAAGTGTGGCTAAAACAAAAGAACTGATATGTGATGTGAGTTTTTCACTCCAAACAAAGCTGCAAAAACCTAATCTAATGGAACTATATTTTCATTCATTCTGGACTACCTCGCGAGCGCCCCTACATAACCGGAGGTTCTGAGAGTGGGAGTTCTCCTATTAGAAACTCTCTGTTAGAAACTCCAGATTATAACAGAAAGCCTTACAAATGGAGGGAGGGTAGAAAGTGCTCTTGAGTGGCATTATGGGAAACATACTGAAGATGCCAAGATTTTTTGCTTGTGCTTCACTAATTTGTTTGACAATTTTTATCTGTCTATACATTTTTATCAGTGTTCAAAACTTAATTGCTGGAGCACCCCTGTACCAGTGGAGCTAATCAAAACTTTTGACAGCTCAGCAGTCACAGGTTGTAATGTAAATGAGTGACCAGATGGGGGCAGTGCTGTCATGCTTCTGACCTTCACATCCTCCCACATCTCCCTGTCTTCAGTCAGAACTCGAGTGGTGTGAAGCGGAGTGGAGGGGACAACCATGGACTGCTGCAGAGTTCAAACACACACAGAGACACGAAGACGAGGATATGAGTAAACAGAGGCACAGAGAAACAAAAATCAGCAAAGGACATTTTCCATCTGTATTTGACACACAGGGCGGCATGGTGAAATAGCAAGAGGGTTCCAGGTTCGAATCCCGGCCTGGGCCCTTCTGTGTGGAGTTTGTATGTTCTCCCTGTGCCTGCGTGGGTTTTCTCCGGGTACTCCGGCTTACTCCCATAATACCAAAAACATGCACATTAGGTTAACTGGCTACTCTACATTGCCCCTAGGTGTGAGTGTGAGAGTGTGTGGTTGTCTGTCTTTGTGTGTTGGCCCTGCGATTGACTGCCGACCAGTCCAGGGTGTACCCTGCCTCTCGCCCGTAGTCGGCTGGGATAGGCTCCAGCTCCCCCGCGACCCTGACGGATAAGCGGTATAGAAAATGGATGGATGGATGGATATTTGACACACAGATACTTACATTTATCCACGGGTGGTTCATAAATTGAGTGATGGTCATTCTCTCATTAGGGTCTGTCTTCAGCAACTGGTGGATCAAATCTTTTGCTGAAGGAGCCAAGGCAATGCAAAAATGATCACATTATTAACAGAAATGTGCATATTGAAGCTTTTCCTGTTCTCATAGACAGACTGACAAGCTGGCCTACTTACCCAGCAAATAGGATTACATGAGAACATAGACTTACAGAAAAGAGTGAGACCGAGGGAAAGAACAGATAAAACTACGCACAGAGTCACGCTCAGTCACAAGTCATCTGTAACATAAGGGATCTTATCTGTGACGAGTTATCTGTAACATGCTAATTTGTTGTCAGCGTTCAGAAGTGTCAAACTGCAGGAAAGCACCAAGAAATGTCAGTATGAGTGGCAAATGAACTGGAGTGACCTTCAGAGCAACACCACACAAGAAAGGCAATGGAGACCATAAACCAAACCACAACGTGTTGTCTGTTTGCCGAGAATGCACTTAAGTAAAGACACATGAAGCTGTTTTAAACTCTGACTCATATAACATATTTTGTGTTGAATACGGCTGAAAAGATAATGCCCATGTCATTAGCATTTCTTTCTATTTGTGCTCTTACTCAGCTGCATGACGATTTAACAGCTATGGAATATGACACTTGTCACAGATGCGTAGTTGAACGTACGAGGTCAAATATCCCACAGAGAGTAGGAGGTGTGACATGTTCAGAACTGAAAAACGGAGAGGAAAGGCAAGTACTTCCAGGTGTGTGAGGATCAGTGTGGACAACACCTGTGTGGGGGTTTTCTCACCTTGCTGTGACACCTCAGCCCACTCTGGGTTGGGGAATTCATACTGGCCCATTCTGATCCTCCTCTTCATCCCTGGAGAGATGGCCTGGCCCGTGTTGGAGTAAAATGGAGGGAAGCCACACAATCTGCAGAGACACGAGTAACGTTAAAACCTTGAAAAGATTCACACGGAATGTATTATAAAACAACATTTGTGACATCGACACTGCCCCCACACCCAGCACTCACAGGATGTACATGATGACACCCAGAGACCACATGTCACACGACTTGTCATATTTCTCTGGGCCCAACACCTCAGGAGCTTTTCATTGACAAAACACGCACAAAAAGACATTAAAAATATATAAATGGAGAGATCAGTGGCAAAAATGACACACGGCAAATATATCCTCTTTCAAAAAGCCAGTTAACAGTTTATCTGTCAGGAAGATAACATAAAAGCAACTTACCCACATAGTACGGTGTATAACAGGGGGTCTGCAGGGAGTTATGTACTGTTGTCTCTTTAGCAAAGCCAAAGTCCGTTAATTTGAGGACTGTGTTTCTTTCTTTGGAGGTGTACAGCAGGTTCTCCGGCTAGTAAGGAGGCAGAAGAAGACATTTGAACTTTAACGACCCTGAGCTGATCACATTCTGCACGATTTGGGGTGGGTGATCGTCATCTTTTCTGCACCTTGATGTCTCTGTGCGCGATGTTCACGTTGTGGAGAAATTCGATGGCTGTGCCGATGTCCTTCATAATCTCAGAAGCCTCTGGGAGGAAAAGAGGCAAACACACTTTCTCAAACCAGAAGCAACTGCGACGTCACACAATGAGAGACACAAATAAAAACAGAGATCGTGTAAAATTGAGCAACAAACACGCCTACTCTTTCTTGTTCTGTACTTTCCTGTCTGACATTACTCAAGATGTCTGCCTTATGTCACTCTTTCCTGAGAATAATGGGTCATTCTTTCTCTCTCATATCCTGCAGTGTGTTTATAATTCAGTCCATTCATCTGTCAGTCCTCACCTTTCTCAGTGAAAGCCTGGTCTCCTCTAGCCTGGATCCGACTGAACAGCTCTCCTCCCTCCATACTGGACACACACACACACACACACACAATTTACAAACTGCACAAATGACACTCCATGTTATAATGTTACATACAGCAAGTGTAAATAAAGTTAATCCACTGCAATACTCAAAAACATGAGCATTTGTCCTCTGCATTTTTTTGCCGTAATAACAGTAGCAGTTATAATGATGATAACACCATTTTAGTCAAACTAATAAATACATCTGTTTTTTAGGCATCACAGTTACAGTAAAACTCAGATAAACACAACAGGTGTCAAGTAGTCTGCAAGAGAAAGGAAAGCTATAAGCTGATATAACCATGGACATGACAAAATACTGTACATGCAAAGTGACAGCTGACATCAATAAATCACCACTATAAGATTGACGAACCAGAGTATTTACCGTTTCCTGTCTGCTCTCTATTTCACGCTGAGTCACTGGGTTGAATTTCAGTGGAAAGGTATCGAGACATTTTGACATGCCAGATCACTGAGATTTTTCAAGCCTGAAGCTTTCGGTTTCTTGCGAGGAGAAGTGTAAGTGAAATTGAACTTCGACTAAAATGTTGAGTGAAAGTCTACATCAGTAAAACGGAGACTAAAAACCAGATCAAAGAGGGAAGAAGCGAAAAGCACCAAAATCTTCTGGCTGAAAAGAACTGACAGCGTTTATGTGAAATGAGCCTGCATTTTATTCTTACAACAAACACAAACGCTGACCTGAGACCTTTGACCTGATTCTTCAAAATTTCAGACAGTCTCACTACCAAAAAGCTTTCCAGAAGCAGCTGCCCACCCACCCACCCACCCGACACATCGAGCTGCTGCCGCCGATGCCTGAGACTCTTCCCCTTCTGGTGCTCAGAAAACAAACAAACAAAAAAAACCAAGACGGTTTGAGGTCATCTGTGACGTGCATGTGCATTAAAGTGGATCAAGTAAGAGTGTACTTTTTGTGGTTTGTGAGCACGCAGATGAACAGATAGCTGACAGATTAATGTGTGTTGAACTGGCTGCAATTTGTGCCGCTGTCCTCCTCGTTCATACAGGAAGCAGCTTGCAGCAGTGTGAGTGCGTGCACACACACACACACACACACACAAGGTCAACAATAAACAGTACTGCAAAAAGGCAATAAATGTGACTAAGACAAGTGTTGAAATTTCACCGTTGAAATGGTTTCTCTGCTGTCACACTCTCCAGTTTCCTCTGAATTCCATTTGATTATTGTTTCTTTCCACTTGTAAGTGGCACAGAGAGCAATAAAAAGAGGTGAGCTGTAGAAAGCTCACCTACGTGTGTGCACATCAACGCGCACACACTCAAATGTTTTATCACTGACGCTGGAGGCACTCGGGGTGTTAGGAGGGACAGGAGGGACAGTTTGTTATGACGAGCGAAGCCCACATGGAATCCTGCTCGTCAATCAGCACCGACATCTTCAGCGTCAGGTCTTATGACCGACCTTTAACACGTCTGCCCTCAGTGGCACAAAGCTTAAGCTCTGACAGCGCGTGCTCACACACACACACACACACACACACACAAGGCTCTGGTTATTAGATATGTGTATTAGATATAATGAAAAAACTGACTTCCTACATCCTTTTCAGGCGAAACGGCTTCAGCTGACTCCTCTCATACGAGCTGTGGCCTTCTCAACATAATGGGAAAAATAAATGCTACTCGTTGATCCCGTGTTGAGTTGAGAAGATGACACAATCTCGAAGGAGATATGTGGTGATTCAAGTCTCTTTCTTTCACTACTTCTGCATTATTCACAAATCATTCACATTCACTGTTCCTTTTCTGGGCTGACTGCCGCCATGAGTTCAACAGAGACTCGTTAGATAAATCAACACCATAATTTTCAAGTCCCTGCTCCTACGCAGAGCTGTGACTTGTGGGATTTAAGATTTATGAACTCATCACGGTCCACTGCCAACCTGTTGATTATAGATAATCAACAGGTTGGCATGACCTAAGGTAGAAGGACTCAATTTTAGAAAACTTTGCACTTTATCTTTCAGCATCGTCCTTTAATCCTGCCCCGTAGCATACAGATCCCTTCCTTGTAGAAAGCCACATCTTGGACCTGCACAGGGTGGCCCACAGCTGCGATAACATCATCATCACTGTCAAAATGGCGAATACTGATGTTCTTCTCGATCTCGGGGAAGAGGCAGTAATCTCAGGCTGCCATCCTCCCCCAGTGTTCCTGCCATGTCCTTAATAGGCCTCTTTGAGCGATAAGCCCTTGAGACGGAGGTAACGAATGACTGCAAGGAGGATGTCGTCCATTTTCTCACACAGCGCTGACTTAACTTTTGAAATACCACAGAAACTATTAAGGCTGGAAATTAAGGCTTATCAAGGAAATGTGGTCAGAAAGGTCAGAGTGGGTGTAAACTGCACAGAGCGCAGTGGCGAAATGTGAGTCCTACCACTCCATAACGATGAGCAGGCACTTCTTCCCGTGATGCATGTTCTCATACAGGCTGAGGATGCGAACAATATACGGTCCTCCCGATACTCGCCAGTGGAGCTCCACCTCTCGCCTTGCTTTGGGGCAGTCGTAGAGAATCTGGGAGACAGAGTGAGAGAAAGACGAATAGAAAATCAATTTGTGGTTTACAGAGAATAAAATTCCAGAGTGTGACAGGACTGTGAACTAAACACATTAATAATTTGTTGGATATTGTGTTTAAATTTGAGTGGATTCACATTTTGTTTATGTCAAGCTGTAATTAACCAGTAACAAAATTAGTTTAGATTTGGCTTTATATGTGCAAAGCTTTTGGTCTCATGTAATGAATAATAGGAACTTGTGACTTTGAGAATCCATTAGTAACTGACTGACTCATTCGAGTGTCTCTGGTTCCAACTTCTCAACTTAGAAGATTAGAAGATTAGAGGATTTGCTTAGATTCAATATATCTTTTAGACAGAACTAACAATAGGAAGACATCAGCCTCTGGGGAACTGTGATGGATATTTTAAAAATATTTCATAGCATAAACGACAGACAAATTAATTGAGAAAACAACAAGTAGGTTAACTGATCGTGTAAATGATGGTTAGCTGCGGCATTAAATAATCCAAATTCACACTGTAATAATGATGTTGACTGTATGGTATGGTCAGCCTCAAAAATCCCTCAAACCTGCAGCATCATGTCAGATCTTATACTCATTAGGCCAACAGCAAAACACGTTTACCTATTTCTGTTACTTATCTTGTTACCCATATGGATAAATAATAATAATTTTCTAATTTAGTGGGTGAACAGACACCTGTCATGAACGCAGACTCGGTAAAAGATTAAAATATATCAAACATCACTACACTAAAAACAATAATGCAATTATTGATTTTGTCTTCGCTGATCTACTACGAGTCAGCTGAGGACACACATGTAGTCCCTGAGGCCAGTGCTGGCTGATAAACGGTGATCAGGACGTGTGATAAACGAAATGCAAAAAGACCATCTGTAAGGCAGTGAAGTAGAAAACATTATTGCATCTACACGACACCCTGCATTCCCTTCCTTTAGGCGGAAGTCTCGGATACCTGGGACATATAGATGAAGACCCAGCTAGCTGTCACACTGGCTGAGAAAAAGAGAACTAATACGGGCAGTTGAATATTTGTTTATTTATCGCGAGTAATGACATGCCATAGATCTTCCTCGTACTGTGCAGGACTACTTAAAGCAGCCTAGTCACATGACAGGGTGTGTTTCTGATATAAGCAAATGCGTGGGCAGACACACACACACACACACACACACACACACACGTACACAGCAGGTGGTGGACCTTGACATAACACACATCTTCAGTCAGTGTGTATTTTTGGATATGACAGTGATGGGGTGAACTCCTGCTGTTCACAAGGCCTGTCTGGTCACAGGCCGAATCTGGAGTACACAGCACACAGAAAGGCTGACTCATTGACGTATGACAGACACACACACACACACACACACTCACACACTAAATCTATGTTCTTTAACAGGCGAGCCTTCTCATAATACCAAAGAAATAAAGGAATAAAACTTCATATTCAACTGGTGAAAATTCGAATAATTTCACATTTCTTGGAAACTCCAATGTCGAGCCGCTCACAGTGTTGTGTGTTAGCTTGCTAACATCAAAGAGGAAGTGAGGGCCGAGGGTTTCGAGCACCAGGGTGTTGAAAGTAGAAGCTGAGGGTTTCCGTTGACTTATTTGTCATGTGTCCTACTTTGTAAAGCAAAGCAGTGGGCAGGTGTTTTTCTGCGATGTCCTTAATAGTTTTATGACTTCAATCAGAGCAGACAGGCATGTGAGCCGGTCGCTTTAATTTCCTGCAATGAAACAGAATTGGTTGCAATAAAAGAAGACTGTGTGGATTAAACACACATATAAAACACTATGGGGGAGACAGAGGGATGACTGAGAGAATGAAACCGACTTTATCTTCTTATGCGAGGCGACATCACAGAGACCAACCGCACTCTTGTGCCTGATCCTACTCTTAGCCAATCAACCACATCCTTCCAGTCCTCTCTAAACCAATCTCCGTCCACCACTGTAACACACACACACCCACACACCTCTACCTGATAATGCCCACTCTATCAAACATTAGTGGATGTCAGGGCATTGGCCTGTATATCTAGATAATAAGGTGGTTTATTTTTACAAGTTCTAGTAATAAAGCAGTGCTCATAAAGTCTAGTGGTATGGGAAGTGGTATACAGTTCATCAATACGTATTTATATACATGATTGTCTGATGATACATGATGACTGTCACAGTTTAATAGTAACACTTACATTGCTGCTGCTTCTCTGGTTGTTCATGCTAGCAGCTCTGTGGGGCGACACTTGAGCTAACTGCTAACACGAGCAGGCTACCAGCTCACTGTGAAAATGCTAACAAGTTGATGTTTAGCTAGTATGCTTATCATGCTTGCTAGCTTACTTTAGCATGTTCGTACACTAGCATTTGCTAATAAGCGCTGAACTCTAAGTACAGCTGAGCTTAGGCTGATGGGGATCTTTAATCTGGCGGCTTTTTGGTCATAAAACAAAGTGCTGGATAAATAAAAAAAAAAAATCATTAGGAGTCATCCTCCATGATGTTCTCAACTAAATTTCATGCCTATGCATCTAAATGAGATTTTTCAGCCTGGATTGAAAGAGCGATGTAGGCCTATTGAACAACATAGCAGCCACATTGCTAGCTTGGATAAAATAATAAGAAACAGGCATTCCTTTTCTAGTTTTTGTGTAGTATTATAAAGCAATGTGGAAAAACTTTGAGTAAAAATAACAACATCAGAAAATCATACAACATAGACTCACTGCATTAACTTTCCACTAAAAACACTAAAACAATTTTGCATGTTTCTCCATGACATGAGAGGTAAACTGCTGTGGACTTTACACAAAACCTTGTGAGTAAAATCCCCACTGGGCAACAAAAACTTGCAGGAATGACTGACACTGACACTTCCAGCTCTTTCCAATACTACGAAGACCCTCCACGATAAAAGATCTCCTGTTGAATCCATTCATGTTTCCTCCGCGGTACAGTCAAAGCAGATAATGAGCTTAAATTGCACAACAAGCAGTTGAAGTTTGATAGTCAGTGGGGACTTAGAAGCCCAGACCTCTAAGACCGATCAGCTCGTTTAAAAGCACCTGCTGCCTGGAGCGAGTCTGCATAAACTGCATTAGCGCATTTCTCAGCAGTTTCTGACCAAACCACTGATGATCTTTTTTATTTATGACAGTTCGGTCTCTGTGGGTCCCAAAGGAAACCGAGATGTGTATGTGTGAGCATGTAATAGGTTTGAATACAGAGGTGAACACACACACACACACACAAAAAGATTTTGACTATGAATGGAAGCTTGTACACAGACCTTCAGCCTGTACAGCTTTCCAGATGCTAAGCTGGAAGGCACTTCAGATGCTAAAAGGGAACAATCGCCAGCTCGCTATGCACTTCAAATGGTATTAACAGTTAATGGTGGTGCTCAGGAGGTCTGCCATACACCACAGGGACCACCGAGGTCCCTCTCCTCCCAGGGGTCACACAAATCCAAATTAAAAGCAACCTGATGACTGTAACTGAATTACATTAAAAGGATGGCTCCCCTCCAGCTGCAAAGTGGATTAAACCTATACCCATCCATTATGTTTACCGCTCAGAGCAACACTTAATTAAAAAGCCAGTGAGCTAGTCAATCCCTCCTCAGCCCCCTCCCCATCAAACACTCTCCATTATTTCCTTTTTTCCTTCTCTTTGCTTTGAGATTAAAACAATATGGGGAAAGTCATAAATTAAGAAGGACAATAAAAATTCATATTGAGTACACTCTTAGTTCAGTGCAGGTCAGTAAGAAGGTCAGCACAGGTGCCAGAAAGAACTGTGAGGCAAATTATAAAGTCATGAGTGTTTTGTTTGTTAGTGCTGAAACCTTTTAACACAGTCTTCACAGGGCAAAAAGACCCTTTAGTCACTGAGAGAGGTGGTTTTGTGGCACGTTCTCTAAGCCGAGGTCATCCTGACCTGCTGTTAGTTTTCCCTGCTGGAAGCTCCAGTCTGCCAACCACCAGGTGATGCAGTTATGGATGCGGTCAGCAGTCGCATGACTGCAAAGAAATGTATTTTTGCACTACAATACAACAGTTTCTTAATATCCAATTAAAAGTTTCTTTCTTCTCTTCTCTTGTGCTGCGGTACCACGTAAACGCTGGGCGTTTTCTTGTAAATTCTGCTCCTTTTAAAAAAGCCTCAGCGAGTAGCCTGAAGATTTTCTTTTTATCGTTTATCTTTGCTTTCTTTCTTTGATTTCTGCAATGGAGTATTTGTGCTCTTTTCCCTTCCAGTCTGCTATCAAGCATCCTATCCCTCTTGGCCTTCCGTCCTGTGTTTGCGACTTCCTATTTTCTGCTTTTTCACTTTATCTTTCCTTCTCATCCGCTGTCTCTCTTTCTATCCCAGAGCTGCTCGTGACACTGCTGCCTAGTTTGGCTGCTCAGATCCAGATGGATTACTGTAAGCCAGTAAATCTCTCTGAGTCTCTGGCCCAGTGGTGACAGGTGACAGCCTGATGACCCGTGCTCGTGTGTGTTTACGTGTGCACGAAGACGTGCCAAAGTTTCCAATGCAGCCCAGAATAAGGTGTCACTGTCAAAATCCATGCAGCTCTATGAAGCAGCGTAATATATCACAGCATATGGCCGAGCCCTTAACTTCTATCTGATCCGGAGATTGGCTGAGACTTGACACAACGCAGCTCCATGATCACATTCAGCACGTGCCCATCTGGTTGCATGTGAACTCGGGGGGCAGCATGTACAGTGTATGGGAGCAGCTGGTACACACACATGCAAAAGCATTGCTTAGACATGCATCTACAGCAGTCCTTTCCACAAGCTTCACTGCTAGTCTGAGTCTTGTATGTCGGTGACAGGAATCTGAAATCAATAAAGGTCCATGTTTTTGAATCTTGGCTACAGACTTACCAGTGAACCCACTTACAACTCTTAGATCTTAAAGACACAGTAAAAGTGTCCATGTTCAGATGTATCAAGATGGCATTAATGACACAGTGAACAAAAATCAATTACGCTTCCAGTTACTGACATTTCACCCTGCTTTATAACAACTGTGTGTATTTAAAGGATCAATTCACAGTCTAAATCTGAATAGATGTGTATATTCACTCCCACAGTCAGAAAAATAAACTGTTGAACTGGTTAACAGGTTTGGACACAAAAATGTCTTATATCAAACTTATACTTCTAAACACACACTCAAGTAAAAAACAATCTAGCCTTCAGTTATGATCATTATGGAAACACAAAAAACGCTGCTAAGTCTATGTCTATAACTTTTATAGATAAAATTGAGGCTAATTGAGGTTTGACTGAGGTTTACTTCTGAGGTGTGTAAGCTGAGCTGGGGGGTGCGGGGGGGGGGGTCTCTCTAACACAGGCCTACTCATAAGTGTCAGGTGACTTTAGTACCTTCAGTGCGCACTTCTGTCCAGTCTTCTTGTTGAAGCACTGAAGGACTTTGCCATTGATCCCCAAGCCCAGAACCTGACCCGAGATCTTATAATCGTCCGTCACTGCGTTGCGCTTTATCTCCAATTTGGGATAAACGGGAAGGGGGAAGCGTGTGGACTCGCTGCCCGCGTCCTCCCCGTCCGCAGCGAAGGGAGCGGGCTGTTGCTGCTGCTGCTGCTGGTTCGGGGTGTCAGTCGGGGAGTCCGGCTCCGGCTCAGCCTTTGGCGCCTGCGGCGGTTTCTCCTTCTCGTTTCCATTCTGTAGCATGTTTATACCAGCCAGTGGTACGCGGAAGAGTAAGGAGGAGGAAAAGAAAGCGCCAAAAAATTCACCAAAAGTAAAGCGATGCTTCCTGACGTCCTTCCCGTACAGCTGAGGGGGATCCTCGAGCACCACTGGCGCGTCCGGTCGTCCTGGGCACCGCAGCCCTGATTCGGGACCCCACAGTAATCCCACTGTAGCCTAGGATCTTATAAATCTTCTTTCATTTGCTTAAACTACGCAAAAATTCACTGAAATGAAAAATCTGTCTCTTCAGAGAAATCCAACTATTTTAGGACATCTAAATATACATATATATAAAAATTAAATCCCAGTCAAGAAGTCGTTAACGTAACAGAGGCGCCGGTATTCTACCGATCCCGGAGATCTCGGCTTCCCGTTGATCTGAAGTCCCTGAGCTCACATGGACAGTCACTGTCACCGTTTGTTTAAGCGCCACCCTCCCACAGTTAACTCATATTTCTCAACCTGCCTTGTGCTACCGCCTTAAAGGAGCAGGACGTGTAATCAGTTCAGTATGCAGCGCAGTGGTGGAAGAAGTGCCACATTGCTGAAATACTCCACTACAAGTAAATGGATTTTAAATTCGTACCAAAGTATTATCAGCAAAATGTACTTAAAGTATGATAAGTACAAGTGCTCACTGTGCGGTAAAATGTTCCCTGTCTGTGTTTTATTATTATATAGTGTATGTGGTGTTTTGGGATTAATATTACTGCAGTATTAATGTGTATTGTCCATTTTACTGCTGCAGATGTGCAATGTTGAGCTAATATTAATTACTTGTGTTGGGGGGTTAATCTGCAGCAACGCATCATCGTATGAATCTCTAAAACGTCAACTTTTTGAGCTCTGATAAACAGTCCTGTTCTCAGCTTTGTGGCCCTGCATTTTCCAGCTTATGCAAGAGTGTTTTTAAATAGTTCATTTAACTTAAGAAGTTGAATTTTCTCAACCCTTAAAGGAACATTTAATCATCCAGGCTATCTGAAACATTCAAGATCAACACATAAAGTAAAACATTTGCCTCTAGATTGAAGTGGAGTAGAAGTACGAAGCATGAACTGAAACAGGAGCAGGATCTCTAATCTCAATAATCTTACATAACAATATTACACTAACATGGCACGGAGAAAAACTGTTTATTGCACAGACTAAAGGAGGCTTTCATTGAGATCATTTATGTCAGTGTCTGTGTTTGATTCTGTCTCAGCGACCACAGCAACTGCAGTCATCATCGTTGTGGGCTGTGAAACAAACATACTGCACAAACAGGTGTTTTCTGTCTTGTCTATGAAAAAGCGTGTGCGACAGTAGTTAGTAGTCCAGCGCACAGATGAGGGCGACTCCTCGTTTGATCCAGTGTCTCTGACTGTGATCTGTGGGCAGCTCCACAGCAATCACATAGTTGGTGGAATGACCGGTTGTAGACAGAGTCCCTACAGAAGCACACAAACGCAGTTAAGTGACATGAAGGCATTTGTTTGTATTTTTCCATCACTGCACTGAGTGATTCTGAGCAGTCGAATGTGCTAGCACAAGGTGTCGGTCGTGTGGGTGTGGGTGGAAAATACAGAGCTGCACTTTCAGACATAGTGTGAAACAGGACACTAACTGGAATCTATTTTGGGTGAGTAATAAAACCACCAAAAGGAGACGCACACAAACACTAGAGTGAGCAGTCTGACACTGAGTCACACAGAAAAACAAGGTTAATACACTGAGCTGAAGTTTTAGTTAACTAACAAAGAATTTCATTAGTCTCTAAATGAACAAACATTGTAAAATAGATGAACCCAGTCAGACGCGGTGTGTACTAACCAGCACGTGTGAGGGTCTTGTAGATGGGGCAGACATAGACACCAGAGGTTGGAGGTTTTCGGTTGGGTTTGGGGATCAGCCAGATGACAGCCATTTCTGTGTAGAGCTCCTTGGGCCTGGACTCTGTGAGCTGACCTGCCTCGGTATCCCATCGAGCCCCTTCCAGGAATAGACCATGAATGTAGCAGCCCGCGTTTGGTTTCTCTGTTATCTCCGACACTGACTTCACTATTACCTGAAGGGGATTACAAAAGAGATGAAGAAGAAACAGGATGATCATCAGTATTATCCGTTACTTACATTACATAACTTGACACTATATGTTTCATATACAGTGGGACTAGTGTGGTAAATGTGTAGTGCTACGTCTGGCAAAGAAAAAACCTGAACGTCTTTCGCCAGAATGACACAGACCATCAGGTTTACTGTCTGACCTCAAAGTCCAGTCCAATTGTGTCGATGGAGGTGCCGGAGCGACGGGCGTAATTCTGGAGGGTGCCAGTGAGAAAAGCCTGGGGGAAAAAGAAGCCGCTAATCCAGAACACGGGTGGAATTCCATTAGAGATCCATCTCTGCAGAAAATTGATCCTCTGAAGCAGGTCTGACACCCAGGAGGCCAGGGGCTTCAGAGACGGGTAGGCCTGGGGAGAGAGACGCACGGCCAATCACAGCGACGTATTCTTAGAAAGCATAGCCTGGGATTGTAAGAACAGCACAGAAATGCTACTAAAAGTTCATCTGATGTCCTGTAAAATGAAATCACTCCCAAATGTCAGATGTCTGAGTCTCATCCCCAAGTCCATATGATAACACGCACAGACAGATGTCATAATATTAGTTCAGTTCAAATCTCAAAGCCGTATTCTGTATTTTGACATTTCTCACTAACTTAAAACAATCCTCTAAAATATGGTGGATGGTGTGTTTATTGTGTGGCTTAATGTGTGTGGGTCAAAGCTTCTCTTTAAGTTGATCCAGGCTCAGCCATCCTGCCTACAAAACTGTTTAAATGTATAAAGAATGAGAAGGTGATCACTTCAAAATTGCTATTCTCAATGAGAATCTTTGTTTTACAGCAGGTGTTAACTTGACATCTGACCAATGGTCACTGGTAAGCAGAAGGGAATCAGAAGGAGAATAACTTGCTGTGTGAGTCTTGCCTTGGCTTTCCACATATCAGGCACCACGTTGTTGAACAGACTGTTGGCCATAAGCTCCAGTTCTGATGACATCACCACTAGACCCTTCAGAGCCTTCACAATATCACAGAGACTCTGAGAGATGACCACCAGCAACGTGTTATATCTGAAAGACACACAACACAAGGCCCAGTTACTCAAAAATGAATAATTTAAACTGGCAATACCTCACTGAGCGCTGCTCAGATTACAGTCATTACATTCACGTGTCCTTCTATTAACCTACTATTAAACAAAAACCAAGAACATGTGCATCAGCAAGACAAATGCAACAACAAAAGCAACAATAATTATGCATATATATATATAGTAATTCAATAGTAATAATGTGTGAATCACTAAAAAGTAACTAATAGTCCAAGATTCTTAGATGGCATTTATAAAACTGTACACAAGAATTATGTTTCACAGATATAAAACAGATAAAACTATCAAAAGTTGGCCACAACAAACCTTTGTGGTGTGAGGACAACAGCACATTGAAAAACGAGAAAAGCTTTTTTCCAAACCATACTACAAAAAGAAAATAATACATTTGTGAGAGGCTGATAGGACAACAAATTCAGTGTCAGAGGTTCAGAGATTTCTGACTTCAAGTCTGCTGGCATCCCAAGCTACAGCAGTTCACACTCCACCAAATGAAAAAGGTGTTGTTATTAGAGTATGAGTACAAAGCCTTATAATTATGGTTACTGGCTATGATTCTTGAAGGGTGCAATTTTAGCTGCTTGTCTCAAATAGTCATATTATATTACTGGTTACACCGTTAATTATAATTTTTACCTTGAAAGTGAGCTGAGCTAAATGTTGTCAGAGATACTTTCAGTGCAGCACAGATGGCTTCTTTCTCTGATGAAGAACCTGCGGTGTGGTTTGTGATGTTATCTTATGGTACAGCCTGTTATGTTACCTGATGGCCTCCTGGATGAGCACTGTGTTCATGGACTCTTCGTAGAGGACTGGGAACTTTTCCATCAGCTCCTGAACACAGAAAGGCTGAGGAATCTTTTCGACGATGCCTGCCACTATCTCCTCTACTATCTACAGTATAGGAAGAGGAACAACATAAAGATATTAACATATTATAACACGTCTCACCACCCATTTAGAAAAAGCATTGAATCTACCTCTTTACGCATCACAACCAAATTCCCGACAGGCTACTCAACATGGCACAGTTAGAGTGTCAGACTAAAAACACGAGTGTTAAAGGATGACAGTGATTTCCGTTGTCCTGCACCTCAAGTACACACACTATAATAAGATGCAAGTAGTAGTAAAACAAGGAAAAGTAAAGAAAATAATAATATTAAATAATATTTGTACCTCCTCCAGACTTTTTCCCCCAGCAGATGCAGCTCGAGGCTGCAGACGAGCCACGGCTCCCAGCAGGGCGAAGGTCTCATTCTGGGCAAAGCTGATGTTAGCGTTGTCATGGAGACCAAAGATCTCAGGTGTATCATTGATGGGCAAACCACGTATGTATGCCAAGTAACCCTAGGGTTAGAATTGCCATGGCAACAGGTCACTCGATGACACCAACTGTGATCAATTAGTTTGATAGTCTGCAAGTCAGAAGTTGAAGTGTTTTGCTTTATGTGTGGCACTTTGCACACTATAAGCATATGAATGTCAGTCATTTAAGAGGAGTTAATAAAATAAGTACCCTGGGTTCTTGCACGTGCAATTAAATTAAATTCATTGGAAAAATGCTGCATGACAAAACCACAGTATTTCTAATTTGGAATTTAACTGACCTAACTGCATTTGAGACCTTTGATAATAAAAATCAGATTTTTGACCTTTACTGCAGACATTCTGACTCAACATGTGCAAGCTTTACACCTGCGTAACTGCAGATATATATAGATTTTGTAAAATGACAAGTGCTCACAGTCTCTTCTTCTTATGTTTCCTTGTTTATAAAAGGAAGAAAGAACAATATCTATCCTTTTTCTTGTTTGAATTGAACCATTAATACAAAGAATAAATATTGAAAATGACAATTAATATCATAATAAAAAAATATCATTTTAGTATTATATTGTTTAGATATATGTTGACAGGCTTCATAGATAAATATTTTGCAGTGTCTCATCGGAGACATGCCTCTATACATACTAAGTTATACTGATTTCCAAGCCCAGAAAGCATACAGACTGATGCAGACAAAGGCTAAGTCTAATGCACTATTCTTATCACTGTCCTTCTAAATGCTCCTGCGTTTATCTAACCTTGATATCCAGATTTGTGTCTATCTGCCGGTAGACTCCAGACGAAGAGTAGACATGATCATCAATAAGCACAGCGGGACAGTAGAAGTCCTCCAGCACACTGAGCAGACATCGTCTGTCCCAATCATCTGTCACACGGCCGCCATAATTAATCTCCCCTGCAGTGTATCTGAGCACCTGGACAGGTGGAGGACACAAAAGGGAGATAGACAGATGAATATGCTCAAACACACACTCTCTCTCTCTCTCCCTCTCTCTCTCCTCAAGCAAGAAATTTCTGCTGTTTCTTGCTGAAGAGCTTGTGTTCCTGTAAGATTATACTTAAACTATCTGTCCACAGTGAGAGGATACATTTCACAACAGCAATTAAATGAGAGCAGTGGTCATATGCTTAGGAAGACTAAGAGGACAGGATCAAACTGATGATAGAAAAACAGAAAAAGAACAAAATGACACCAAAAGAAAAACAAAACAAAAGCGAAAAAATGTTGTGGCTTTGGTAGTGGTCTTAACAGGTAGTTAAATATATACAGGATAGTTTCACCCACCTTGTAGGGGATCTGCTGGTACTCGTCCAGGAACATTTTGAGTTGGCTGATACAGATGTTCAGGTCTCCGTCGGTGAACTCGTAGGGAATGTTAAAGCCCAGTGGGCCAAACTTCCTTCGCTCCAGAGCAATTCCATGGAAGAGACACAGAGACAGGAGCAAAGACTTGAAGTGTGTCATCTGAGGAGGGGAGAAGAGAGGAATATGTTAAGAATATATATAGGAACTGTTTTCAAAAACAGAAATGGTGCAAAAAGGTAAGTTCTATGATTAGAAGTATGAGAAGGTAAATGTAAGGCTAAATACAAGACCTTGGTGGAAGAGGAGATAAAATCATTGGTGAGTCTCAGGTAGGTTTTCTGTAGATTGGCCTTGATTCCCCTGGGGGGCTCAATGGTCATCTTTGACCCATTCTGAAGAATGGAAACTGGGAACCTGTTGCTGGGAAGACTTGTGAGCCACAGGCGAAAGTCCCTGTGCACCTGTTTGGGGGATGCATAACATGTGGTGCCAGTAGGCAAAAAAGAAAGAAATTAACACAGTCAAAATATATGAACGTTTGTCTAAAACGTTACTATGGTGTACAGCAAAGATATTTACTTATCTAAATACCTTTGCTGGGTCGATGTTCTCAATAAGTCTCTCCAGGGCAGGCATCCAGCTGGGCGCCAGGTGACAGTTCTGGAAGAAGACCCAATGACCTCTTTCCATGGCAGAGTGCATCATGGTCTCAGCCCAGGGGCCCTGAATCACACAAACAACATGTGTAGACAATAACAGGCGATGTGCCAAAAACAAAATGGCAGTAAGCTGAACCAGTGGTGTAGTGGCGCCTGAAAAACTGGTCAGACTCTTTATGCCTTTTATGCCTCAATTCTTTTTAAAGTGGCTCCTGCAGCAAAGGTTGACTTCATCCTGACACCAGCATGGTAGTGGTAGGCTAGTTAATGTATCAAAAGTAAAAGTAGGTACTTGGTATGCAGAATGGCATATTAAAAATTAGAATTTATCGCCCCAAAGATCCTTTGTCTTTTAGGCAGAAGAGTGCCTGTCTGGACTATCTGTAACCTGTTTCTGTCCTCCCAAACTGGACACAATATTTTTTTTTTGTTTGATCCATATTTAAGGAAAGGTCAACATAAGGAATACTTTGGCATACAGCAATCTCCCCAACATAACACACATCCCCTGACATTCTAGGGGTTTTTCAGGAAGGCTTAAGTGCCTCAGTTCAATGTAAACAGAAACTCAGGACAAGGTGATAAAGCAATGCAAGCAAGTAATGTGACAAATGCACGCTAACACTCACTGAACAGCTACAGGGCCAGTGTGTTGCTGGGAGAAATGTTTGGCTGACAACTTTAGGTTTGTGGAGGTTGAGTCTGCATTTTTCATAAAACCTGTGCCTGATGTTAATATAATTATTTTCTTAGCTCATCTATGGTGTCCTGGAATCTAGCAACTGTCAAAGTGACACATTACATTGCCCTGGCCTATGGTCAGAAATAGAGAAAACAATTAGCACAGAGGTGGCCCTTCTTAACAAGCCAAATGAGAATGGCCTGGTTCTTGTGAGGAAGTCATTTACAGTGGCTTTTCTCCAGAGTCAGATAGGAAGAGAGACAGGGAGAGAGAATTCCCAAGCATCCCCCAAGCCCTGACCTGGCCTTGGCCCAAAGAGATGGCACTCATTTTCTTTGAAAACTGCATGACGTCAGCAAACTTGTAGAGGTCAGCAGCAGGGTCAGTGCCAGGGGACAGGACAAAGATGAGGGGAGTGGAGAGGGACGACTCCTTGAAGACGACAGACAGGTCTGACGTCTGGAAGAGAGATGGAGAAAGGAGTAACAAGCTATAAACATGTACTGCAAACAACGAGAAATCATTTTCAGTTGAAGTTAGCATAGTTCGTTCTGTACTAAATATAAAATGATGTTTGCACTGAACAAACCACACAACCAAAACATAAAGAGCCATTATTGCCATGTTGACTTTACCATACTTCTAAGTCACAGTCACAGATACAGTATAAGAATACCTACTGAGTCAAAACATACATATTGATGTTGACATCAACATTAGATTAAAGAGGACATGGACTCTACCTGAGGTTCTATGAAGCGCTGTCCCAGCTGAGCTGAGACAAAGTCCTGCAGGCCTTGAACGAGACAGTCAGCCCTCAGACAGCGCAGGACCAACAGCTTCTGGAATGAGTCCAGCTTTGTGTCCCACTCTCCTGGGAGAGGCTCCCTACAGGCAGACAAACACAATTGCACAAGGTATGATATTGACATCTATTGCACAGCACAAATGAAGGAAACAAACGTGCATTTGTTGGCATAATAGTAATCCATGCATGCCTGTGAGGCTGGTTGCTATCAAAAATTGCTTTGAAACCATGCAGATGTTCAGTGAAGCTCTCCGCCAGGTTGCTGAAATTGTCCAGAGCGCTGAGGCCCAGGATGTCCTGCCAGGCACGCTCAGACAGCCAGCTGACTGCTGGGTTGATCAGCTCTTGGACAGGCATCCCTCCAGATAGAAGGTAGCGCCACTCAGCCTGTCACAAAAAGACAATGCAGATTTCATCAAATGTACGACTTGACTTCCTACAGGAAATTAAAGAGGTAAAGCAAACTCTGCTTTTGCTCACCATATCAATTTTGGTGTCATTCATCATGATGCGTGCGCATAGGAGGAAGGCAAACATGAGCTTGTGCTTCTCAAACAAGCTGCGGCACACGTTGCTGTACAGGCTGAAGGTGAAATATTCATTGATGTTGGCGATTCTCTTTTCCACTGTGTCTGTGAGGCAAATGTCAAAAATGAGTGGAAGCAGAAAAATATTTTTTGCATCTTGTTGTTATTGTCTTGTTACATCTTGTATTTTTACATACTTGTTTCAAAATCAGAAACCACTCCTAATGATTTTTCAGTAAAATTTTCTGTGGAATGTCTTTCTACCTGCTCTCTCAGAGTTAGCAATGCCAGCCATGAAGATGCCAAGGAACCACTCCAGTGAGTACTGGTACATGGGGTCAACACCGGACAGATCAGATACACAGAAGAAGAGGATTTGTGTGCGTACAGCCACAGGCACGTACTCCAAACGGGTGGCGTCAATGTCCTGCTCTGTCTGCTCTGCCGCCATCACTTTGACCTTTCAGGAAAACCAGTTTGCATTAGTGGAAAACCCAACAATAGCAGCTTATGAGTTTGATAGCTATAGTATCATATGTGATGTTCTGGAGCAGGTTGTATATGAGAAAGAAAACACTTCCATGACAGACATTTCAGAATTTCATGTTAGGCTATATATATATCATTTCCCACCATCTGACCTTAATCTCTCCAGCCTTTATTTTGGAAGCCTCCAGCACTTGGATAAGTTCTTCGTTGTCCACAGGGTTTCCCTCTGTAGAACTGAGTCGAAACAGAATCTCATCCTCAATTTCTTTTAGGTCCTGTTTCATCTTGGCGTTGCTGATGATCAGCTGGTTCTTCGCCTCCTCCAGGTCTGGACGTTCCTCAGCCACCACCTGACCGAGCAACTGGTCCTCCAGACCACTGGGAACACACAGAATGTACATTTAGACAAACAGTAAGACTAAAACATAATTCTCAGAAGTTAATGCCCTAAATCGATTTGATTGAATCGATATGTTACCTGGGCGAAAGGGTGAAGTTTATAAGTGTGACGTTGGTGGAGACCTCTGGAGAGTAGTGTGGATTAGGCAGCTTGGTGGTGATGTACATTCTGAAGGCTTCATGGTAAGGGATGACTGAATCTCCCAGTTTCAGCATTGTGCTGCCTTGCTGCTTAAATGTCTAAAGGCCAAAATATAGCAGAACAGGGTAAACATGCGTTTGACACTGCCTTACTCTACAAGTGACATTTGTTGGTAATAGATGTCCATATTTTTTCACCTGTTGCAACAAGACAGGTTCTAGGGCAGGATCCAACTCCTCTCCTACATTCTCCAAGAGGCAGGGTTTACCAAAGCGAATGGCATTCTCAAGGCTGCGCAGAAAGTCCCGGTCACTTAGCTTCATGGCCTCCAATCCATTGTCCCGTTCCTGCGTGACAACAGGAAGCAAGTGTGACTGAGCACTGGATTATATACAACCACAGGACATCCAAATGGAATCAAGATGTCCAAACTCGCTCTAGCAGACTTATAGATTCATAGACTCGCAGACTTTTCGTGTTGATGGCTGTCCATATCCACATTTTATTCAGTGCACAAGGGTCCTCAAGCAGACTTTTTGCAGACTTCTACAGAGTACAGAGTACTGACTTCACCAGACTTGATTGATATAATTACCCACAATTCAGTACAATATGGATGTCAAGTTGTAGTTTTTCATTGACGACTAAAAAGGCAAAAAAAGTCTGGAGGGTGGATATTTAGATTCACCCAGACACCAAGAAGATTACCAGAGGAGCAGGTACCTGTTTATGTACTGAACCTAGTTTAGCAACATACTGAATAACGCGATACTCTGCTATGACAGCTCTTGATACTAGCAATTAAAGTCGAATTACAAGCAATATATGCGATATGAAGAGACAATTGAAAAATACTGATATGGCTAATTTTCACTGAGACCCTCTGCAGTTACAGTCATATCAGCACTCTCACCATGTTTTTGATCCAAGTGTTGGCTTGTCCCTGAGGATCAATGAAGAGAGGCCAGCGCAAAGAGTACTGGGCAATCACACCATTCTCCACCGAAAGGTTATCCTTGGGTAAACCTGATATCTGCGCAAATGACAATGTATGATGACAAAGAAGATACTTCAATCAAAGCCTAAGTGTAAAAACATTCAAAAAACTAAGTCAGTCTGCTGGTATGGCTATTAACAATTAAGATCTCTGTTTTGAGGCTTAGATCCTGAAGGTAAGCTGCTGACAGGTTGGCTCTGACCTGCCAGGAGCGGATCTTGACTGGATCTCCAAGGGTGTTGATCAGGTTTGGTTCGTCAGTATGTGGAACATTTAGCTCTTTGAAACAATGCAGCCACTCCCGTGCCATGGCTGCTCTGTATTCCCCCTAAACAAAAACAAAAAATAGACATGCAATAGTGCTGATCAGCACAAATATAACAAATTACGGAACAAACAGAAACAGTGACACACTGTGGCTATCCTACTGAATTCTCATACGTGATACATCTGATAAGTTTTCTACTGGACTTAACAATTAAGTTCGAAATTCACAACTGTAATAAGTCTGATTTTTAGTTGAGTGAACTGGAGCAACAAATGCTCAATGCAAAGTTTTTTGATGTTTTGATGTTGATGTTGTCATCATCATGTTATTAAATGCAGTTTATTGTAATGTGAATGATGTATATGATGTATATATAGTATATTTTGTGTAATGCAACTTTTAATGCACAAACAATCCACTTACAGTGAAGGGTCCCAGGTACGCAATGTAAGCTGCAGACAGAAGCACATCACCTGCCACATTATTGACCATGTAATCCAAATGCTGCACTGTTTCTTTCCAACGCACCTTCTCATCCGCCAGTCCACCTATGAGCTGGTGAAGATAAATGCATCACGGCATAACTATCAATCAAGTTAATCATCTTGAAAAAATTGTATTCTCCTTTGACTGTATTATATTGCCATTTATAGTATACTGCATTTAAAATGTATACATGAACATGTTTATCAAATATTGTTATTCAGTTCACATGAACTGTTCATGTTATATTTATATATTTTTAGGTGCACTTGTTGTGTAATTGACATATTCCAAATATGCTGTACCTACTATGTCACTTTTGCTTTGGTTTTGCATAAATATTACATTTACACACTGATTTAGGGTGAAATGCTGTTTATAACAAGATTTAATTTCTTCTTCTTCTTCTTCATTTCTAACATTAATTTGTTATCCATATGTTTTGTTTTTTTTCTGTTGTCTTCATATCTGTATCCCATTGTTTATAACCCATCTGGTCTGTTTCCTGTGCCGCTGAAATGCTAAATTTCAGTGAAGAGTTGATTATCCTATCCCTCCTTCTGACCTTGTCTGCTCGGACAAGGCGGGTCTCACACAGCTGATACTTCTTGTCCAGCTCCTCTTTCTTAGCCAGACAGTCCTGATACTTGGCCTGCAAAGAGGCGATGCCGGCCTCAACTGCTGCCAGTTTTTCTTTGGCATCATCCAGGATGCGCTGGGTCACCGCTAAGTCTTCCCGGGCCTCCTGGAGAGCTTGCTATACAAATGTTTACATTTTTAATGTTTAGATGACTCTTTCATTTCTCTCATCAAAAAGATGTAAGCACAGTACTGTCGTACACTGACAACCAATACAGTTCCTCAAGAGTGCTTTTCAATTTTTACCCTTTTAGGGGCCACGGCCTTGGCCACAAAGTGATACACGTGCATAGCTCGCACCCACTGGCAAATGGAGGTACAGGCTTTGGAAACCTTGGCAATGGAGGCTGGCTGGAACTCCTCGTTATCTATGTAGGGCTGGACTAAACTGATCACACTGTCTGGGATATTGTCCTGCAAAAATGACGAGTGGAAGAAAAAGTGGAAAGAAAGACTTCTCAAAGACAGGAAATGACCACTTCAGCATCAAACACTGAAACTTATAAAACTTTACATCTTAAGATTAAATCTTAACCCTCAGGAGTCGACAGACGTGCCGGCGCGTCCTTATCACAAGACCACTTTAAGACGACGTAGCTGCAAGACGCAGCCTCGCTGAATCTCAGTTTTTTTGTGTCGAAAGTGGGCACCTCAAACTATATACCAGTTTTAAAATTTTGTTAATATGTCAAGTAAAACCCGAGTTATGATAAAAAATATACGCACTGTTTTTTTCATGACCATTGCCATCACGTTTGGTGCGCGTTTGGGGCGCGCATTTTATGCAAGAAGACGCAGTAAACACCAGCGCATTGAGCGCACTTCATTCAGTGCACTTCAGCGCATTTTCCCCAGTCGGGTTTTAGAGTTTTGTGTGATTTTAGGTCCAGTGTGTCAATACAGTATGTCAAAATGAAAAAAATAACAGTAAATCACACTTGTGAGGTTGTGCTGATCAAAAATGATTCCAAAATGGCAAGATAAAAAAAATTTGAAAAGTTGAAATATAAAATTAGAATCAAAAATAGTCAACAACTGACAATTATGCCTGACTTCAGAGGGTTAATGAAAAAATAACCATGTTCTGGAGAGAAAAGGACAACATACATTATAGACAAAATGACATGGCAATAAGGGATGTGCTCTACCTTATCATACTTGAAGAGGCTCTCAAGAAACTTGCCAGGGTCTTGTAGCAGACCCTTACCAGGTTCCCAGTAGTCATCTATCTTGGTACCAGGCTTCTCACCAGGTACCTTTTTGGGCTTGATGCCCTTCATAATACAGACTGCCTCCATAACCATTTTCACCCCTGGGGGAGGTCGCTGCATGCCTCGCACCTGTAGAATAAAATTTTCAGAAAGTTATATTCTAAATATAAACTACCAGTGCAGTAGCATTTGAAGGATATCTTTCCCAGCCATCATTAAGGTCCCTGACCTCAGTGACATCATTCTTGTTGAGTGACTTGAGGCTGGCGAGGGCAGCATCCAGGGCAGGCAGAGCCTCATCCAAGTCTCTCTGGGCATCTGCTGCAATGGCGCCTGCAAAACGGGCTTTCTCTGAAGCTTTGGCCTCCTCTTCCTGCACAGACTTCCGGGTCTCCTCTGCTACCATTGTGTCTTTCTGGCAACATAGATGATAAATCACACTCGAGGTTCATGGGATATTAGCTGGTAAGTTTTCCAGAAAAACAGCTCATGGGCATATAAGGAACAAACACTATACAGAAAAAAATGTGCAATTCATATCAGTGACTAGTGAATTGAAGGACTATACAAAGATGCGTGTACGGCTCAAACATTTCTACCTCTGTTTATTTTCTCTTACTTTGATGGTCTCCATAGTGACTTCAGTGTCCTTAGTAGCCTCCTCTAGAAGAGGTCTCATTGTCTCAAGCTCCTCTTGCATCTTACTCACATCCTCTGCTGTGCTAAGAAGCTACAGGATCAAAGATGAACAGGTGGTCACTTTAGATTGCTAATTAAGCAATCCTATTAAATTTATATTGTCATTAATTAAATTTATATTAATTAAACGGTAAGCGGTATAGCAAATAGATGGATGGATGGATGGATGGATAATTAAATCTACATTGTCATTACTTAGTCGAGTCCAGCTCCTTACCTTGTCCAGGCCAGTCTTCATGCGCTGACGAGCACTGCAAAGTTCTTGCTTCTTGCATCCAGTGAGATTTGAGAAAATTTTGAGCAATTCGAGGTAACTCTTCGGTGTGACATAGTTGTGTCGAGAAAGCTCAGCCAGGTACTGTTCACACTTTATGGCTACCATCTGGTGGATCTTCACACACATCATTGTCTGGAAAGGGGAAGAAATTAAGGAGGGATTGTGCTTAACAAAAATTATTTTAGTATTGTTGATTGTAGTTTTCCTTTTTCCTTTCCTTTTTAGGCAGTAGGTAGGTATTGTTATACCTTATACCCAAGGTATAACAATAAATTTGCAAAGAAGTTTCTTGCGTATGGTGAACATGCAGTAGTTGTTTTTGGGTTTGTTATGTCCTTTCCAAATAATTTATTTCCTTTTCTTATGTCTGAACCTTTTTCTCTATGTTTACTAAAAAATGATCAGTTTGTTTTCTCTTGGCCACTCTTAAGTATAAATTCACAAACAAGTATATAAGCACACTACATTTTCTCATTATCGTATATATCACTGATTCAATGGGTAAGAATACATTGTCTCACCTAGATTAATAAAACTGCACATTTTTTGAGACTTGTGGAGTGGCAGTAAATCTGAAACATTATGTTGGTCACGTCTAGTTGTACTGCATCACTGCATATATATTGTAACAAGTTCATGATGATTGTGTCTGAGAGTCTCTCTCAAGCACGTTTCAAGTCATTATGACCAACATTCACATATCTTGTGGCTTTCCCACCTTATGTCTAGTCTCTTATCATAAGAGATAAGACAAACTCAGTGTGGGCTCAGTGTGACAGCCATAAATATATGTAAGATACTGTACACTGTACAGAGATTCTATAGTATGCAACAATTAGCTTGTTGATACATTTTGTTTGTTGGTGAGGTCAAGTTTCTTTCTACTTAGGGATATTTAAATCACAGATATTATTTGATGTACAGTCCATCCTTGATGTGCCAATGTTATTTTTAAACCTTCATACCAATAAAGCTCACACACACGCAAACACCAGTCCTCACCAGTCCCTTTATGGCTGTGGGGCTGGCTTCCAGCTCAGGCAGCTCATTAAGAAATGAAGTAGCCACGGCCTGCAGAGCCTCTTCTGGCCAGGCATTGAACCAGTCTATGGTACAACATGTGACCAGCGAGGGAAACTGTCTCAACCGTGCACGAAACACCTCACCGATAGGACTGTAGAAGAGGAAGTGAAGAGGAGGAAGGGTATATGGAGAACAAAAATGGATGGAGAAACTTTATCTACTTCTTTTAATTTGCTTTGCTTTTGATCAAGTAAACAAAACCTTGTACAACTACTAACCTCATGCAGAGTACAGTGTGGATGTTGCTGCGGACCCTCCTGATGTAGGCAGCCATAAGATTGGTTTTAGTTGGCTGCTGGCCCAGGTCTTGCACCACTGGCTTCATAGCTGTCATGATGCGCTCCTGCTCATCTGTTGCATACAGGTTGGGAACATCTCCGGAGTTCAAAATGTTGTTGATATCCTCCAGGAAGGACTCACTCTTAATCTGGGGGATTAACATGAAGGTACTAATGAGGAAAATGCTTCCTTGTCTTCTGGAATAGATACATGACTTTATACATTGTATGCTTTAGATCACTTAGATTATACACATAGATCTACATTTTGCATTTTGTTTATGCTCTCCTGAAAAGACTAAAAATAAGGGCCAGCAGCAAAACGATATCCCACTGATTCTAGTAATCTACAACACATTGAGTATTTTGAAGTAGGTGATAAAAGAGTGACATCATTTACCTGTGTGTCTACAAAGAGGAAGGTGATTTGCTGGTTCTGAAGACCTGCCTTGAGCATGATGCTTTTAATATCTTCTCTCCACTCTGTCTGACCATAGTTCTTAGCCAGCTCAATCTGGAAACACTCATAATCTGACCTGAAGATGGACAAATGGATTAACAGGAACAGGAAATTGTGTACACTTTATGGTTTAACAACCTTACAAGGAAATTCAAATTCAGCTCCTGTGTGTGCAAGAATCATCACTGAAAGGTCAACAGCAACATTACAGTATAGAAAACATACGAAAGCCAGCAGTGTAGGGTTGGGCATCGGTTCACATATCTTTAAGGTACCGACCAAAATAACCCAGCAGCATTGAACTTCCCCAGGAAAACAGTACTTACATTTGATTCTTTTTATACCAAGATCTAAAAAGAAAAAAATACTCATGTGGTTTTGCTTACAGACACAAGCTGTGTCACTAGTGTCCTGTGTGTTTGATGGAGCTGGCAGTTCAATGGTGGCATTTTAAGCAAGTAAACGCTTTCATTCACATGATGGGTATCGACTGAAGCACTCAATGTCGGTATCACTTTAGGAACACTGGTATTGTTACTGGTATGATAATTTTGAGATCCAGCCTTGAATGTGATCCATTAAAAGCAGATATTTGGAGAAAAAACCCTTCTGTTTCATGAAAATTATGTTCAGTCTGCTGGCATTTGAGTTGTGTAAAATGTGGGAATCTCACATATACGAGGCCAGCTTAGTGAGTGACTGGCGACCGCTTCCCCCCACTCCGAGCAGCAGAGCGTTGCCCAGGGGCTGGCGCAGGATGCGGCTGATGCGACACACATGCTCAATGGCATCCATGAAGAGCACCAGCTTCATCTTGGCGGTACTGATCTGGTTGTAGTCTTCCATGTATTCCTCCATGACTTTAACCAACTAGTTAGCATAATATAGGGGTATAAATACAACCATTTTGCTGAAGAGTACAGTTACCCTCTTAAAGTATATCCAACACTGGTTAGCATCACTCACCTTTTCCTTGTCTTGTATGGTTGTGTAGACTTTGTGGTCAGCTCCAGGAATCATAAAATCTCCATATAAAACAGGTTGGCAGGGGACAACTTCTTCAAAGGTGCAGTCAAACTCCTGGATGCAGTCCTTCAGGAGCCTGTTGAACCAGTCCCTGTCCTCAGCACACACCAGGCGGTCTTGGAAAACCCGGCAGTTTTCATGGTACCACAGCTGCAGCAGCTGCAATTTGTCCTAAAATCACCACAGTAATGAGAAACACACCTTTTACATTGGTAATTTCTAAATGCACCTTTCAATAGGTGTGAACGTCTTCATAGATGATTATTCCAGGACACCAATAATATGTCTACAGTTATGCTATAGCAGCACAAATTGTAACCTCATAGATCAAATGATTTTCTACTTCACTTCTACTTCAATAAAAATTTGATTATGTGAAATTTGACTCTGTTGTATCTGACTACCTCAATCATTCCAGCCTCAGCCATGAGAATGCCCTGGAAGACTTTGGATAGGTCTCTGAGGTTGAAGGTATAATGGGACTTGGTTGGTGTTGGGAGGAGCTGAGAGGTAATGGTAGAATAGACTCGGATAGTAGCGTCTACAAGAGACTCATTCATTGGCTGGATAGCTGGCACAGGTCCTGATGACAAACAGCAGGATAGAAGAAAGAAGTGATAACATTAAAATAAGAAACGTATGTAAAAATCTTTTTATTGTAGGATTTTGAGACAATGATTTTTCAGAAAACACTTTCACAAGCTTTGGAGAACCACTGATTTTTTTTTTTTTTACTTTATTTCAAAAAAGTTCTATAATATGTGCTAAATGAATAAAATGACTTAAACTGACAATTACTCATATATGTTTTGTATGTTTTTATATCATAGGTATACAAACTTATGCTTATGTTATTAAAGATGTTTCATACACTTTTCACTCTCTGTCTACTTTGTTTCTATGTGTCCCTGACTCACTGCCTGGCTCCTTTTTACTCATATTTCCATCTGAAACAGAACAAACATAGTCAGAAATTGTTATTACTTTGTTTTCACAAGCTAATGTAAGTTCAAAGACAGATTAGCAGCCCAACTCACCCATCCAACTGCCCAGAATGGTGGAAAAAATCTTTTTCTTGCTGGTATCCTCCATTTCAGTGAAGGACAAGAAGTTGAAGTGGCGTGTGAAGCGCTGGGTGATGGGGTTCCGACCTCCACCCGGGGGTCCCATGGCACAAGCAAAATTGATGTCCACTATGTGCTTGAATGTACCTGTGGAGAACGGACAGGAAAATGAGATGAGAAGGGAAAAGAGAGGCTTAATATAATGAGATATCTAGCATTTCTGAGTGAAAACAACAAAACCCAAATCTGTGTATCACAACATTTAAAATTCACAAACTAATCCCCCCCGGAGATCAATAAAGTTTAATTGAATTGAACTGAAGGCATAAAGAAACACTACCACAGCAATGAACTACTAGTGAGCTAACTCTAAAACTGCAGCATTCTCACCTATCTGTTTCCTGTCGTACCAGCCTCCATGGTCCATCCACTGCCTCAGCAGCTCAATAGGAGGCTGAGCACCATAGGTCTCCAACATTGGCATGTTTAGATCATCAATGAAGAAGATGAAATGCTTCCCAATTGGAGGTCCAAACACACCTTTCCGCCTGACACATGCATCATTGAAATGGTGAGTCACAAACATGCTGTTGCACTGTAAATAATGTGTAGCTAGTAGAGCATGCATACCTTTTATCTAGTTTACTGTCAACGTAATCTTGAGTCTGGTTGGCTGAAGTGCGAGCAGAGAACATGAGGAAGTGTGTGATGTACTCAGCAGGCATGTTCTTCAGCAGCTTGTCTGACATGGTCAGGGTCTTTCCTGTCCCAGTTGGCCCAATGCAGAGCACCTAAACCACAGAATGTAAATCTACTGTAATCATTCCTTTTTCGAACAAAAGCATTTTAATGTGAAGCATGATTGGATTTTGAATAAGTGCTTCAGCATAAAATGTTCACAGTTTATACTAACAAGTTAATACATCACATGCTTTTTTTAACTTTCATTCCAAACAAAAGTATTTGTAGTAGCAAGAATACATTGATATCTTGATCTCTCTACATCTGATGACTTACGTAAACAAATAAATGTAGTAAAATGTAGTAAAAAGCACAATGTTTGCCTCCAAAAGTAGCAGCATGGTAGTAAAAAATAGTAAACTGCAACTCACCCCGAATTGCAGTTATGCACAGTAATTCAGTTAGTTACATTCCATCACTGGTTATGTGCGTCACATTCAAAAAATGAGTTGTCTCCTTGATTACTACTAATCGGTACCCAAACTGAAAAACCACTTCAGTCTTTCTCTAATTTTTAGACAGAAGTGTGAAGTTCCACTACAATCAAAGCACTCACAGGCTTTTTATTGGTCAAAAGCAGATCCATGAGGAAGGACATTCTCACTGTGTCAGCAGTGGGAACAATGATGTCAGCATAATTTGTCTCTGGGGTGATCACAACGCTCTGTGCAGAATTCATCCAGCTGACCCACTGGACCTGAAGTACAAGCAAAACAAGCATCAGAAAAGCAAAAACGCATGTGATGGTCTTGGCTGCATGAAAAATCTGTATGATCTTGCATCTATTTACTTTTCTTTCCTCGTCTTCATCGTCATCCTCCAAATTACTAATCCCTGCATCATCAAGCCTGTAGTCATATACGAGGGCCTCCTCTGGAAAGCATAACTGAATCTGAAAGACAAAAATATTATTAATTAAAATATACCTCTGTCAAGGGATAATCCAACTATCAATACAAATTACATAAGAAATAATTGGTATTTGAAACTCAAACAGAGATGGTGATTGACCTTTTCTTCTGCCATTTTGTTCTTGAGCCAAACACTGAAGAGCTTACGACTGGCTGCTTCTCCTGTGCCACCTACACTCCATACCAGAGAGAAAAAGAACCAGGGCTCAATCAGCTCACTCAGACGGTCCAGTTTCTTTTGAGACGGTGGCTTCTCACCCTACAAGACAACAAGGAATTGGTCAGGGGATCACAATCATCAACAAAATTCACATACACAAAAGAGCAGTTTCATCTATTCTGGTACAGAGAAGTTGTACACACCTCTTTAACATCAAATGGATTGAAGAAGCAGTCCATAAGTTTAAGCAGACTGCAGGAGAGGTTGCTGTCCAGGGATGCAATGACCTCCTTTACTGATGTGCGGACAAATGTGATGGAGTCCTGGGCAAAAGAACAGAAAAATAAAAACAAAAGCAGTACATTGTTCATACCGTTACAAGCTACTAAAGATTCCCTGCTATTCTCTCTAAGTCATGTTCTCCACTTTCACCTGTAGGAATCTGGCAAACAGCGACTCAAGCTGCTTCGTGTACGGTTTCAGGGCTTCAGGGATGCGCTTCAGCCAACACTCTGTGAAAGGGACGAGGCCCAGAATACTGGGCTCCAGGTATACCATACCGCAGCGAGACACTGTGGCCGGAGATGCCACAGCCAAGTCTTGGACCTCAAACATCATGGTCATGACCTGCAAGAGGAAGAAGAAGACCAAAGAGTCTCAAGAGGGACAGAAGACAGCAGTCTGTGAAAATGAAACCTTACATCGGTGAGCTTGATGATTTCCCCAGAGCTCAGGCACAGTTTCTTGTTGTCATCCAGCACAGTGTTCATGTTCTCAATCCATACAGCATCCACTGGCCCATCAAACATGTACCACTTTTTCTCTTTGTCCATGGATGCTGCACCTCCGCGGATAAGAGATGAGAGGATACCATCTGTCCTATAAGTTAGAAAAAAGGCAAAATGTGTGTGTGTGTGTTTATACAGTATGAGTCTGATTTTTTGTTCTGTAGTTTGTGTAGATCACTTACCACTCATGTGTGAGCAAGTCATACTCCCCGTAGAGCTGTCCCATGGTGATAGACTTGGGGTTGAGGACATATATCTGAACCGCTTCATACACACCACCACTCACAGAGGGCTGACCCTTCAGAGCAGTTATTGCTGCACCTAGAACCTCGTAACACTAAAAACATACCACAGTAACTCGTACATATAGGACACCACAATGCAAACCAACCAACGCTGTCAATTTCGAAGGGCTGTGAACAAAACTGCCAACAATTCACTGACAAGTAAAAAACTCACCTTGGTTTTGCCCGATCCAGAGGGTCCCACCAACATCAGGCCATGTCGCACCACAGTGGTCTCATAGAGCTGAACACACTTACTAATATACCCTGCAAAGCACCACAATATTGACATGTACTCATTCTAGAAAAAAAACAGGTAACTGCACATTTGAAAACATGTCTGTGCTTTGAGAAACACTAACCATCCACATCTTTGAGGTTCTTTTCAGCACAAACATTACGCATGGACTCTTCAAGTGCACCATAGTTGATTGGCTCCTGCTTTGTCTTAGGGAAAAGATCAGAGACAATACCATTGAAGAGCTTCAGGTCATCTTGTAAAAACTTTGGCACATTGACATCTAGAATGGCCCGTAGGCAGATCAGCTCCTGGGAAAAAAACATAAGGATAACATATTAATTGGACAGGTAGGTTTTCTTATACTTTGTTCGCAGTATAAACAAAAAAAAAAAAACATTTCTCACCTCATTCATGTCAGGATTTTCTCTCTTCAGGTTTCCAGCAGCTGAGATCACAGTCTTCACAGCTCTCATGCCAAAATCATAATGATCCTTCATATAAACAAGAACAAATGTCAGCATATGTTTATATTATTGTTATTCATATATACATACACATACACACACTTCTTTCCCTCCTCTCCAGAATATGTCAGTCCTGTGTATTTGTATGCCTGTTAAAATATAAAGAGATAAGGCTAACTTGCTTTTTCAATGTCACATACATCCTGGACAAATCCTTTCTTGGCAGGCAGAAATGTTTGTGAAGATTAAACTGATGCTAGCACTGATCTTCTCTGAATCCATACAGTACCTGAGAGCTAAGCTGTTCAGAGGAGAGCTTGAACGTGGTGGTGATCTTCTTGGAGAGGACTTTCGCATCACTGAAGCCAAATGAATACAATGAGATCTCAGCTATCATCGCATAGTCAGGAACCATCATGGCCACAGGACGAAACAAGGCCTGTAGAAGATAATAATCTCCTTTGTTAAGCCCCATCTGTTTATCCTCAGTGTCATTCAGTTATTTAAAACTCAATTATCCTTTCAAACCTTGAGATTGTCAGGCAGTTCGGTGCGTCCAGCGTAACCAGGATTCATCGTGATGAATACGGCACAAGAAGGAACAAGAGGAATCTCTGTCCCCTCAAACACAAACCGCTCTGCCTAAAAACCCAGCATACACACAAATATTTTAGAGATACACAAGATGAGAGGAATGTAGTGCTAGTTTAAATAAAGTTTTATACTTGTAAAACAACAATACCAACATGTATATTTTAAAACTTCATAATAGAAAAGTACGTTATTAAATGTAAAAATTTATTTCGAATTTTACTTTACTTTAAAAGACAGGTCACTTTCTCAATTCGCACATACTGTACAAGTACTTACAGAGCTTATAAAACTCAAGTACAATAGGTACCAGCATGTGAATTTCTAGTGGCTCAGCTTCTCACCCTCTGCTGTTGGGCCTTTTGTATAGTGGTGATCTGTTGTGCCACCACAGACAAAACTTCCACATCAATACGATTAAACTCATCAAAACATGCCCAGGCCCCAGAGCTGGAATGGAAGACAGAAAAAACTGTAACATGAATATGACCGGTGGAGGATTTGTAATATTTAACAGCAAAACTAATATTTTATCACAATGGCCCTCACCTGGCAAGTCCTTTCAGAAACTTGCCCATAGCTATGAAGTCCAGTTGATCAGAGCAGTTAAAAACAACTGTCTGGATAGCCAGAGCCTTTCCCAGATCTTTCGTGGTTTCTGTCTTTCCTGTTCCTGCTGGACCTGCAGGAGCACCTCCAAACTTAAGGTGCAAAGCACCTGTTAGGGTCAGGTAGCATCTGAAAGAGGGGGAAAGTGGTGTATTCAAAAGACTATATGACATTCAGAAAATAACAAGGTGAACAACATTAGATAACTACCTGTCAGTGAGCGGGGTGATGACCAGACGTCCGGAATTACCAAGGTACTCATATCCATACAAAAACTCTGCGTTCACTGCTCGGATGTACAAGTCATCCTTTGCCCAGTAATATCTACAAACATTATCAGATTATCAGATTAGTAGACCCCAATACCCAACATCCAAAAAAAAAGAAAAACAGAATAAAACAAACAGTTAACCTGAGCTGGCTGATCCACTCAAAGTCATTAATGCTTGACACCTCCTGCTCCACCAGATTGGCTACAACATCTTTAGCATGGACCTCTATGACAATAAGGGCTGACAACACAGCTCGCTGCATCTTAGACAGACGTCCTCTCACCAGCTGCACCAAGTCACCCAGCTTCAGACACAACAAGGAAGAAGGTCAGTATACCGTATCTTGCAGTGTGTACGATGTTCAGTGCCAACGTGAGCAGAATGTGTGTATTTTTAGCAAAATATGGACGTTTGTTATGTAGTCTGAATATTGCCCAGTCTTATACCAAGTGCTTACCTGTGTCTGTAGTTGGGGATAAAGGCGGTTGGCCAAATCTCCCTGCTCCAAAGCCTCAGACACCTCAGCAGTCCAGAAGACCTGACAGCCAGCTATCACCACTTGACCAGGCCACGATAGCACCCACTCTACCCGAGGTTGCTGTGGGGTAAAGAGGGCAAACTTAAATACTGTATATCTCATCCTGAAAAAGCAATGAGTAATGCAAGATTAGAAAATACATCAAAAAACACCAAAGCCATAGTCAGGGCTGCAGACCTCAGGATAGACTTTGAGTGAGCGGTCAATGTTATCCCTCAGAGTGGCCTTCATGGATTCCTCCACATCCCTGAGCCAGTCCTCCACATTTCCTGTAGGCCACACCGGCAGGAACAGCTTCACCTCCTCCCCCTCTCCAGAGTACATGTGTGTGATCTGTAGATCTGACTGGAATTGCAGCTGAAAACCAAAAGAAGTCTCAACTGCATGTGGTATGGATGTCAAACTACCAGCTACATATGAGTAAAGTAATTGTAAAGAGGCAACTAAACGGAACAAACCTGTGCAATGTTCTCAAAGCATTTGCGCAAGTGTGGTTGTACAGCAGTAGGATCTTTGGTCTGGGACAGAATCTCAAGAAGCTCATCATCTGACAAGAAGTAAAACCTACAAACAAATATTCACTGTAAAGTGCATTGTACTAAGTATGTGTAATCAACAGCAGGTCATATTTAAGCATGGAAACTGAGAGAAAGAGGACACTTTCGGGACACTTATAATGATGCTTACCTGGGGAAGGATCCTCGTTTTGTCTCCAAGTAGTCACTGAGACCCTTCTGCACCTGCTCCAAGAGTGCATTGCATTCTTTCAGTTTGTTTAGTAGACGAGCATCTGAACACAGCTCAATCACCTATAGATAAATGCAAAATTATACAGTTACAGTTTACACCAAACAAATGAGCATCACCATCATCTGGTCAAACACATCTCTGTATTAAAACAAAAACTTTTGTCATTTAATACAAAGTGTTGTGGGGGCTCTGACCTTTCTATTATTAAAGGCACTTTTCATGACTCTCCTCCATGTTTGCTCCATTTGCTGGTATCTTTTTCCTTCCACAGGCAGCTGCTGGTTGATATCATCAGAGCTAAAGATGGGCTCCAAGTAGAGCCAGGAGCGCTGGCACATCAACCACTCCTCCAGCACATCCTGCAAGCACCAGAAGAGGGCAGTAGCACAACATAAGCACACAGCATGATAGTGATACAAGCCACAAGACCCTAAGTGATTAAGTGCGTGCGTGTGTGTGGACACACCTTCCTGTAATTGTGGGGCCTTATTTAGGACCTCACAATATAAATCATTAAATATTAGGGTGAAGACTTGCTCTAAGGTTAGGCTGAGGTTAGGTTTAGGTTAAGGTAAGGTCTATGTAATGTCACCAGAAGTGATGGAAACACGACTGTGTGTGTGTGTGTGTGTGTATGTGTGTGTATGTATTGTGTGTTTGTACTTGAGTCATTTTGAGCTTGCTCTCCCATGCGTTGATGCGGCCCTCAAAGGTTTTTTTGAAGGGAGAGAAGGACATGCTCTGCGTCATGACAATGTGGTCGTCCAGCAACTGGGTCGCTTCATCTGGGCTCTTCAAGATGTAGGTGCCTGTCTCCTTGTAAGGCAACACATCAAACACTACTGCGGACCACTCTTGCTCCATCTTTTCCAGGGCCTAAGTGAGAAGGTGTGAAAAATGTAACAGCCAACAACTGTGCTTTTTTCAACTGCTAATGCAAACAGTGAAAAAAGAAAAGGGGGCAGAATCGATTTAAAGTGAAGCAACACGAGTCACTTAGTCTGTTTTCTGCCAACATTTTACACTTTTAACTAAACTGCCTTTTAACTGATTCAATTTTAAGTATTATATTCACGCAGACAATGAAAATAAGCTTCTCAAATCATGTCCAAAGTCTGCACTTCCACAGTGACAATGAATTCATCACATATCCTACAAAACACGACATTTCATACACTGTAATTAGAGTACAACTTCCAATCAAAGGTACCTGTTCAATGGTGTACTCTTTCCCAGCCACCTCAGCCACACGAGCTATGTCATTCACATGATTCTGTAGGCCAAGCTCCAGGCAGCGTGAGAAGGTCAGGTTGGCTTTGGGTTTTACTTTCATCTGAATGCGTTCTGAGAGCATGTCCCAGTGGCGACTCCTCATCCCTGGGTTCCTCAAGCCCTGAATCAGAGGAATGTAAGAGCGGAAGTCTTCAATCTTGCTGCGGATGACAGTTGCCACCACCTGGCAATCTAGTGTTGTAAAAGACAAAGAAAGCGGAGCAAGAAAAAAAAAAACATGTTAAACATATTAACAGTCACATGTCAGTGTGTCAGGTTTTAATGGTGATACATGCATCACCTACCAGGAATGTCCTGGAACTGTTTAACACATTTGTGCATGGTCTTGTGGGCATCTGCAACATTGCGCTCAAGCTGCTCAGGGTCAATACAGGACAGTGGGTCATTGAGCCAGCTCTCATGCCAACATAGCCAATCAGAAGTGGTGGTCCATAGGTCTTTAAAAGGCTGGAAGTCTTTTATCAGCTTCTGCAGACGATTATACTGTAACACATGTTTACATTTTATGTCAGAAAAACACATAACAAGTGCATATTCTTTTCAACAATTCTTTGTTCAACAGTTCCGGACAAGAGGGAACAATATCACATCTGGAATGAGCTTGATGGACTGTTTCACTTACATTAGTGACAGGAATACCAAACAGACGCTCTCTGGTGTTGTAGGTTTGAGCCATTATCTGGCACTCCTTAAGGTGCTCAGTTGTATGCCGGACCTCACTGGCCACTTCATGGGCATGATCAATGTCTGCATGGCCCGCAAACCCCGCAACCAGAATCTACAAACAGTGCAAATATAGAACCTAATAACACATGCTTACCTTGCTGAACTTGAAAAATAGAATTTCTAACATTATAATGTAACACACTAAAGCCTGTCTCAAGTGGATGATTCTGGAGATTGCTAACAGAAGCTAAGGGAGGACATCTCACTTAAAGACCTCTGAAAAAAATACAAATTATAATGGGAGTGTACTTTCAGACATTTCCAAATAGCTCCTCTGAAAATCATCTCTAACTCTGCTGCTGATGAGTAAAAAAATCTAGTTGGCTCAAATGACCTGTAGAGAGTCAATCTGATCCTCAAAGTTGTTCTGGTTGACCAGCTGAATCTTACGGAAGCACTCCTCTTCCTCCACATGCTGAACAGCTACTGCCTCCATCTGACTTATTATCCTATGAGGCCATCCAATAGCTATCCACCTGCACAGATAAGTAATGATAGCAATCACTTTCACTATATATCCATCAGCTTTCACATAAATAGCAGGATGACAGTTCACTCACTTTTTATTCATATCCTCATCTGATAGACAGTAGCAAAATTCTTCTATTAGCTCATAGTCTGCCAGCATCTTGCCAAGAACTTCCTGCTGGGGACAGATTGAAAAAGGGATCAGATTTATTGTCCAAGTAATGCTTCAAATGACATGCAACAGAAATAACAAGTTCATTCTTTCAGTGACCTTGTAACTCTTGATCTGGTCAGGGATTTGCTTCATCCAGTCCTTCTTTTCGGTCAGTTCCTCAATGCTTTTTGACTTCTCACCCAGCTTTCTACTTATTATGTTCCACTCTTCACATGCCTGCATACATACATATACATACAGATAAAATCTGAATGAAAGTTAAAAAGGCAGGAAAAGACACTTACATACCCATATTGTGTGATACTGTATTACCGGTAAGTACTTAAGTGTTTTTTGGCCTCCTAACAAACGACTTACATCATCAATTTGCTTGCGTAGCTTCAGAGTGAGATGGTACAGCGTTGCTTTGGCTAAAGCCTTTCGTTTGTTAGAGAGAGCCTGACGAACAGCCTCCACACGAACCATAAATGGACCAATGACAATGGAGGATGGCAGGGAGCTTTCAAGCCTTTCTTTTTCTTTGAGATGTTGTTCCACCTCCTTCTTCACCTCTTGGGATGTCTGTTCTGCATGTGTACGAGATCTGGCAGAGAAAATATAAAGCATGCTGATTGAGCCATAAACATCTTTAAACTAGTGTGAAAACTTGCGCATGTAATTTTAAGTCAGCTTACTTGAGAATAGTTTCTACGTCCGAGTTCTGTAACTCCAAGAATTTTTCATATTCAGCAGCATAGGATCTGAGAGGTATGGCAGCTTGTATCAGAGCAATGCGGATCTTCTCTCTCAGCTCGCGTACTTCCGGTTCCCACAAATTCACTGATTCGAGGAAGTGATCACCACCGATAAAAAGCTTCTGCATCACTAACTAACAAGGACAAGAGAGGAACAAATGAATCATTGTCACTTAGGATATGCTTGTCATCATCCATGGATAGAGGAGCCCATCACAAACAAGATTTATAGTCTTGCATTTCCATTTTTAATTTAACTAATTAATTCATTTTCATTCAAATCTTTATTTGAATAGGAAAGGGTCATTGAGAGCAAGTCCTCTTTTTCAAGATTGTCCTGAATCAAATACATTTACAACACACACATAGCATATGTGTATACAACATAACATGTACATACAATAATGCTCTAATGCTCTGTGACTTACGGTGATTACAGATTTTATTTTACCTTTTCAAGCTGTGGTACGTGGTATGTGGCCATAATGCCCCTATCAAACAGATTAATGATAGATGTCTCAAAATCCTCCAGAGGAGTGCTGTAATGTACCCCGGTCTGATCCAGAACCAAGTACACCAGGAACAGAGGGTTCCCCTTTGGCCTAATTATAGAGATGAAGTAATGTTGCCAACACAGTAATAAATATTTAGTATACTAGTAACTTATACTGCACATCAAACAATTATTAAAACAGAACCGATTATATTACATATAACTGGTAAGATTAACAAAATGTGAGGATGTTTATGTAAACATGAATGTGTGTCCATGCATGCTCATACTATATGTGCAAGTGCGTGTCAACTTACTTGTAGGGGCTAGTGAGGAGGTTGTTTCCCCAGACCATATCCTGACGACATGTCATCACACTGTGGCAGGCGTCCAACAGCAGCTGAGTCAGACTGGCCAGTGAATCCTGCACGAGGAAGCGCAGGGAGTCCTGCAGGTTGAAGCGCACCACAGCCATCAGTTTGTACAGCTTGGAAATCTTGTAAATGTCCCAGCGAGATTCATTCACATTGTACCAGCCCGGCCCACTATGCTCCAGGTTGGAACGGATGATGTTGCTCAATGAGGCTGCCCATGCCTCTCTAAGAAACAAGTTTATCTGGAGAAGGGGGGAAAAAAATTGATGTTTCATTATTCATGTGAAATATGGGTGTCCTCTTCATCTGCAAGGTTTGTCTTTCTAGTACTTCCCAGGTAACACAGCCACAAAGTTTATCCATAGTTAACGTCAAATGAATGATACTTATTTATGACTCTTTACACCAGTACCAAAGTAATTCAGGATAAGTTAAAAAAAAAAACAAAAACAAAACATGTTGCAGTTAATCTTTGGGAACTGTTTGAACATGAACAGTGGTTAAATATATGTGCTACAAGTGCAGTGATTAACAGACAATCAAACTATGCATTCAAATTCTTACTTAAGAGAAAAGAACACTATTTTGAAGTCAAAGCTAAGTTATTAGCAGAAGAAAAACTACCCCCGTACTACAATACCTGGGTATGTAATTGAGACTGGCTGTCCTCAAACTCGTCCAGTCTCAGTGGTTTACTCAAGGTGACACTGAATAGTCTCATGGTTGCTACTTTGTTGCACTCAGACCATATTTCAGATAACACACAGATAACTTCTGGTTTTCTTAGGAGGGAACGGGAGACGAAAGCAGCTTGGTTCTCATCGTAAGAAAAGTGAAGAATGGGAACACATCCTATACACAGATAAAACAAACAGGTGTTTAGATTGTGAGGGTAAACGGCAGGTATTCGAAAGTAGTACATTTCTACAACATAAATGTATACAGGGATAAAAATCTTACCTTTTTCTGGCACGTACTCAGGTTCCTTTTGTGGCAGGGTGATGTGTGAAAACTCCTCTGGGTGGCTCATCACTACTTTGTCAAAGCTCATGCGGTTCATAGTACGGTCATATTCAAGTTTGACCTCCTTTTCCAGGTCCCCTATACACTTCTCCAGACTGCACATAGAATATTCCATTTATTCACCCTATTGCTTAGCTTAACGTAAGCTCAACTTTTCAGCTCAGAGGGACCTAAAAAGAACAAGGAGAAGATGACAGCAGTGACATGACACTAGCTTTACTCACATTTTCTGCCTGAGCCCACAGGCTGAAAGGGCACGTCTTTTGATGCGCTGGAGACTGTGGATATCAAGAGATGGTGTTCCCATCCAGATTGGCATGCAATCCACAGACAAATGATACAGCAGCAGAGCTTCTGTTTTGTCTCTCCAGTGCAGGGCAAACTGGATCCTTTCAACAAAGACACGTGGATCCTCAGCACAGAATAACAATCTGATTCTCGGTACCCAGTACTTAGTGCCTGCTAGCACAGTGTTCACTCCTGTACAACGAATGAAAATTGTCAGCATACTAAGATGCTCAACATGACAAAGAAAGACTATATTGTGTCATTAACGTGCAAAGACATAAAACCAACCAGGACTTTTCTTCTTTTTGTGTTCTTTGGTTTGATTTCCCTTTTCATCTATCAGTTTCGTGTTTTGTTGGACCTTCTGGACCAGGTACTGACATTTTTCCTTACAATAATCGAGAACCCCAACAAAATGCCAGCTGTACTCCATGGAGGAACTTTCAGAGTCCTCTTCAAAAGGGAGAGAATACAATAACTATCAAAGACAAAATAACATCTGTTTACTATTTACACTGTATATTTCTGAGGACATTTTGTACCAGGAGGAATTTTATCATCTGCAGGCAGCAGCGCTTTTGCAGGAATAGGTTTTCGAACATGTGATTGTTCCTCATAGCCCAGGGCAAGCCAGTCCCCTGGCGTCCGGCAATCATACTCCTCATTGTCAAATATCTAAGGAAGAAACACAGGAATGATTGCTGAGAGGTAGTGCTATGCCCCAAAATATTAAATAAAATGGTAAATGTGAACCCAAATCCCAGAGAAAATACTGCAGTAGTAACAGACTCACCTCGAGGGGGAGGTAGGGTGACACAGGATTGTCTGGTGCAGTAATTGCATGCTCATCACTACTGCACTGATGTCTTGGCATCAGGAGATTAGAATTTATGTTTTTTTCTAAGAGGAGCTGTTCAAAGTCTAGCTTCAAGTATTCCCTTCGACATCTATAAAAAAAACAAAATAAAACAAGTTTTAACAATGCTCAGGTAAAAGAAATCCCTTTCTGGATCGCATAAATCAGCCAACTACATATGTTCTGTATGACAGAAGCTCAATGTCTCACTCACTCACTCACATGTGACCAGAAAATCAGGCCTTACAGTACACAGAATATAATCACTACAGGAAATACAAAGAAAGGAAAGTTCCACAGCACTAAATGATGTGCCCTCTTCAGCGACTGCACACAAACAGTACATACCTTTCTACTGCTAACTTGTGAGGGATCTGGCCAGGAATGGTTTGGAAAGGCACCTGGACCTTTGGTATATCTCCACGCCGGCAGAAGTAAGAAGTCTCTGAGTACCATGGGGTGGGTGCAGGACTATTCTTTTCAACAAGATAGCACTGGTCAGATGGAATCCTGAAGGCTGAAGCTTGGAAAACAGAAAGACAAAGATTTAAATGTTTTTAGAGGAGCACAACATACTCCTCTTATAAACATGTAGTTGGTCTATCAGAAATAATGACTTTTAATTCCCAAAGATGCCATGTAGTACTTCTCACCTTTTCTTGGGTTGGCATCACTGACCTCAATGTGGGATCGGCCCTGTGACCCTCCTTGCATATCAGGTCCCGCTGTGCAAGACTAATGAATAAACAGTTACTCTTGGTTTTGTTCAGGGCATAACAGAAGCTCAGTAATACTAAAATGTCTGTCATAACTTGAAGATCTGCATAAGGTCATGTGCTTTTACCTGGAACTTGAATGTAGTGATGATATCTGAGTAGATGCCCTTCTGTTCATTCAGAGAGCGTCTTCTGATTGAAGGGAGTTTGCACCTGTGAGTCAGAGCTGGAGGCTTGGGATCTGGAGGTTTGTTGGGAGGATGAGGCACCAGCATACCAAAACCAGGCAAATATTTCCTTTCCATCTTCTCCATAAGCAGAACAAAATAATTATTGTGTCAGCAATGGAGACTTGATTTCATCCTGCTTCTAAAACAACTTGTAATGTATACATTATTGCTCCAATATATGCTTTAGCAAAATCTAAAATGTTTATGAAAACTACAAGTTATTATAGTTTTTATAGTTTGTTTCTGACCTAGGAGTACCTCATGTTATTTTGAAAGGAAGAATGGGAAATTAACAACGAACACGGCCAAAAAAACTACTAAAACAGCAAAATAACCATAGAAAAACCGTAACTTTAGGTTAAGAAAATTAGCTAGCGTTAGCTGTACTAAGAGCATTGACTGAACGTTACGTTCCGATTCGAGCGTTTGCATTCGCCAACTCACTTCCCTGAAAGAGTAGTAAGAAAGTAAAAGTAACTAAGCTGAGCTAATTTCGTGTTATAAACTACAGAACACAACTATGTTGACGTACCTTATTATAAATGTAATTATTAACTTATGGCGTTTCTAACGTAAAATACTGCCGAGCGCTCCTCTTGAAATCTCAGTTCCCAAGTAGAAGTTAGCGTCAACTACCGATATGAAGTTAACTGTTGTACGGTTGTCATGGAGATAAAGATGTGTGGCTACGCCAACGGCAGACATAACCAGAGTAACACGGCTAACGCAAGAAAGAAAAGACAAGAAAAAAGGATAGAAGAAGGGAAGAAGGTGGTTTGGTGTGACATGTGAATACTGTATTTAACGTTAAGGACAATTTTAAGCTAGTGGTACTTGAGTATAACTATGCTTAAACTAAAGATGTTTTTACATTCTAGTTTTACTTCTTCCTCTTAAGTAGGAGATCTGCAGTACTACCAGTAACACTAAGAAATTCAGGAGTAAACTAAGAACCTTTGTCTGGAGAAAATCATTGTTTTCTCGAAATGTTTTTCATTGAGAAATCCCAGAATCCTCTAATTCAAACATACGAGTAACGTTTAGGCAAAAGCAGTATGAATCTGAAAACAATAGTAGAAGTAAAATATACAGTCTTATATACATTATCAATATATAGCTTAGACAGTTTGAGGCTCTGGGAGATTGGTATTCAAAACTATGAATAAATTTACATAACCACCCTAAAAGAATTCACAGGACACTGTTCTCCACGGCACCAGAACACTCACATCCCATGCTGCCTCTAATGAATATAGTGATGGTAATGGCAGTAATGATAAGCGAATGGAATTTGATTGGAATGCACACTTTTCTGTGTGCAAATTTCCTCCATCTATTCCCTCCACACTCATGACAGCTTGAATGTGTCCACAAGGGGGGAAACCCCATTGACCCATGCGATCCCCACACTCCTGGGTCACAAGGGCATCATAACCTCGTCTGTTTCCCATGGCAGATCACAGGCATCATGCACTGCGGCCCCTGCTCCTGCCCCTGGCCTCTTCAGTTGAAACCCATCAGAGCAGCCTGAGATTGGGAAGCCAAGCACAAATGAATAGTCTCATGTGTCTGAACCCTCACGTGTCACTTGCAAAGGACATGCTGCCACGCAGATATGGATAAATTAAGGTCGAGAGGAGAGCAGCGAGTAGCTGAAGAGGTGCAGTCTGTGTGAAAAGCAGTCTGGGGCTGGGATCATGAGGACAAGGGGGTCAGAGATGACAGTATATCACTGTACTCAGCTGTGTGAGACGGTCCTGAACACAATGGTTTACAGTGGAGCCAAAGCACACAGGTCAAGTACGCAGCGTTACTTGGTATGGATGCTATGGATATTCCATCAGCGCAGACAGGCCATTTGAAATGTTTAGTAAGAGGCCTTCCGCTTCACTGGCTTCCTCTCAATCAAGCTCAGTCTCAAAGCAATGACCTCAGCCAACCAGGATGCCTAAACCAAATGAAAGACTTCCCCCGGGGGTCTAAATAACCCACATCTAATAATGACGTTATCATATCAGAGTGGCCTCGGCACTCACAGCATCCTAACCACAGCAGGCTATTAATCATTAACACATGTCTAATGGTATTGATTAAATGAGTGAGGAAATCTCTTTGGAACTTCTCTAGGCCAGAGTGGTTCCAAAAAAAAACCTCATGAGAACCACAAGTCTCTGAAAAGGCGGTGGTCCTCAAAACATGGTCACCTACCAATGTTTGGTTGGCAGCATTGTAGCCATCTCTGGAGCCAGGAGCCCACCATGGTGATGGAACTTGATTGGACAGATGTGGCCAGCACCTCTGGGTGAGTGGAACCGATTAAACCCTAACGAGCTTTTCGTTACAGCTTTGATCCACCCTGTACTCGTCTATTTCCCACTTCTCACTCAAACAGTCCAGCAGCAGATACATACTGAGATGAAAGATTTGGCTCAACATCAATATTAGTCACTTACATAATAAGCCAGATGCATAATCCATCCTCTCATCTCCTCGTCCTAAATTCCTCATATTATTCATCTTTTCCTCCCTCTCTCCTGTTTTTACAGTATTTGTTGTGAGGGTCATACCCATTTTACACTAATGACATCGGCATGTGCAGCTAACTTTAGCTCCTCCTGAGGGCCAGATGTTGGCTGACAGGATCAAACACTGACTATACCCCTCTTATTGTCACATTGTAGGGCAGGCCAGGAGGGCTTAGCATTCGCACATATTTCCACATACCTCTTTTCTCCTGCAGAAAGCCACAATTCAACCGCAAATGTGGGCACACCCTTAAGTTCCAGGGCGATTTTATTTTTGCATATGCATGCAGAAGTAGAGACATACAACAGCATGCAGTGGTTTCCAGTAAAGTCTCATGATTTACACATTGACACTATGGAGCTATAGGAACAAACAGAATTCCTGGACATGTAAGAATCATTTACACCTACCACTTACAGTCTAATACGTATTACTGCCCTCCATTTTCAAAGTACTTTCTCTCTTTTAAAGGACATCTGATCTGAGCAACAACACCATCGTGGATGAAACAAAACCACCACAAGGGCAGCAAATGTCATATCAACATCACAGTGGTTTGTGGTGGTGCATTTACAAGATACCAGCAACATACATGTGAGGCTGTCTCCATGCAGATTTGATTTTTGACTGTCTCCGGTCATATGAGGCACTGAGGTTTAACGATGACCCTTGTGCTTGGCTGTACATTGAAGTTGCCCTCATGGCTTGTGTGACTCACAGGTGGACTCTTGGCATGCCAATAAAGACTTTTTTAATGAGTTGAGAAGGGCATGAAAGCAGCGAAGTGGACACACATGAGAGACAGAGTGAAACCCCCAACCTGTGACCCAGGACCTTGAACAGCTGCATTTGATTTTTCCTCTCGTTTGCTCCATTTCTCAGTGTGACTTTTAGGAGGGGAACCAAAATCAGACCATAAAAATATGCAACATAGTGGAAGAATCTCAGCGACGAAGAACTAAAACTGTTTGCATTTCTGTGAGCATAAACATTACGTTTGTGTCTCCCTTCATCTAACTGAACTCCCCTGTCACACTTGAAACTGCTTAGCTTTGTTCAGCTAGTTTACCATTTTATATATGCCACTTTATAAAGTGCCAAACTGCAGTTCCTCTGAATCCATTCAAGATCTTTGTCTTGGCAGGCTTTATCTAAGTGGGTGTGCGAATATGAGCTGGATGAATAAGAAAGCAGTGAATCTGGAACACATGTCTTTGTGTGTTGTTGTGGTGTAAAACCAGTGTGTGTGCTGGCATTCCAGTTTGCTTATGTGGGTGGGCGATGGAAAGCCAGGAATGAGCTATCAAGAAGCTGTGTCTGTGCATGTGTTTGTCCGTCAGAGTGACAACGTGTTTATGTGAGTGAGTTGGTGACACAGAAAAGTAAATCTTAAACATGTTAGTTGATGACATCATAAACAAATGTTAAAAAGTCAGACAGGGACACGAGACTGAATGGACCATCGTATCAGAAGTGATAGTGTTTTCAAATGTGGGAGGTTAATTTGTTGTCCGGTTTTAACAGGATTTTCAGTTTGTTCCAGTCCACCTTCTCGTCACTTGCATTTGTGTAAGAGTATATGGCCACAACTCTTCCATGAACAAACACCCACACATCCACACACACAAGCTCACAGATGCACACGCGTTGGTTTGGCAAGTTGCCCGAGTGCTTCGCAGATGCCTTGATTTGTCATCCTGCCTCATCTGGCCTTTATCGCTTTCTGCTCTGACAGTTTAATCTGTGTCATTCATCCTCTCACATCAAAGAGATAAGATGCATTATAAACCTATCATGCCGACACATAAGTGCACTCATACATGATGTAGATGTGCACAGGCATATGATGACAGAATAACTTAAATTTTTTTCTCTGAGGATTATTTAAAAAAAACCCTCTGACATGAGGATCATAGAAAGCATCAGCAGTTAGGAGACTTTCTTTATAAGCTGTCCACGGTGATTATCACGCTCACAGTAATAATAAATTCAAGCAACAGAGCAACTCAAACTATCCTAAACAAATGCAGTTCTCTTGGTTTTATTGGACTTGAACTGTAAACCTTTGCATTTGACCTGTCACCTTGACCTTTTCACTTCAAACTCTGAAAGCTTCAGGGTAAAGTCTTATTTGTTGCATGAGTGCAGCTGCCTTTCTTCGATATCTGACATCAGTACTTTATAGTTTAGATTGTAAAAGCCAGTCTTTCTTCAAATATTCAACAGGTCCATCAACTCCATCAACCTCAGTGCTTAACTCAAGCACACTCCATTAACCACAGCACCTACTGGTTGCTCTAGTGGCCCGAGGATAAAGTCATATGAGAGTTGCTGTATGTTGCTATAATATCCGTAAGAAAAATGCCAGAACAATGTGAGACACATTTAAATTAGACAGCCATAAACCTGATCGTTTCAAAATCCACTTACACCAACTGAATGGACTACTATTGCTATGTGGAAGATCAGTCCAAGGTCTGTTCACATTGGCCTGTGAGGCTTAAATGCAGAGAAGTCATGTAAGGAAGCAGCTTAATCCTCTTCATTCCTAAAGGAACATCTGAGCCAACATGCAGAATGCAAAGACCAAGAGGAGGCATGGAGGAATAAGAAGAAGAAGAAGAAGAAGGAGACGTCAAAGTGTGGAGTGACACCGTGTGCTCTCGATACGCACAGCAACCTGGACAAACATTGAGGATTATGACAACAAGAAGGGGCCAGGGACTGGGGGGTTGTGCTCATCTGACCCCAGCTCCCTAACCCCCGGCCCCCATTAGGCCCTGTAAATAAGAGAAAGAGGAGCAATTAGGGAAGCTGTCATGGGGCAGGTAGGAGATCCCTGTGACCTTTCTTGACTGGTATTTGACCTCTCACAGCTGGAGGCTGTGATGAAGATATATGCTGAACATTGATGTATTCTCTGAAAACAACTAGAAGAAAACAAAAGTGTACATTTTTCTTTCAGCGCTGAGAATGTAACACATATTTGGGACTGTGGTGTACTGTTGTTTATCCACTCTGTTATGCTCTAAACAAGTATTTTATTGGATGTGGGCAGCTCTGCATTCCTATATCACTGAAAAGTACCCTTAATTACAATTGAGTCAATTAAGAAGTCAATGTGTTTTGCATTTTGAAGCCAAAATGAGCAACAAAACATAGTGAAACAGCTGCTCTTAAATTGGTTTATGGCTCTGCTGCAAAACGTGACCTCAAACCTCAGTGACTTTCATTTACTGAAACCTGCAGTTTTGCAGAAATCAATCACAAAGAGTATGAAATTCCCCCAGAACCACCTTAATTAGGTAAATAAAGGCAACCACAGCTGGGCCACTATGATAATTTGTTTTAAGGAGGAATCCTTAAATTAACAGGTCTTCCCAACCAGCAAGCTGTGAAAAAATGTGAATCTCATTTGTCCCACTGAGACAGAACTGACTCTAAATCAGTCAAAAGCAGTCAGAAACTATCTCTGTATGCCACTGACATTATCACAGCTAATCCCTCATAAACAGTATTACCCTAATCTCCTATAAAGCTATTCTTAGCATATACTGCGCCACTGCAGGGAGACGAAAGGAGAAACTGTGAGATGAGAGAAGATGGAGAGCCAATGAGGTTTCATTGTGTGGAGGCCTGCCAGACTCTATAGATGGTGTCAAAGAGTGGAAAGCAGGAGGACAGAGAGATGAAAGGAAAGACCAGTGAGGGGTGAACAAAGGCAAATGTATAGCAGATATAGATGGAGTTATGAGTTGAGAGACTGTGGAAAAGGGGTATAAACTTTAATAGTAAGATACAGTTACAATGTAAAGTCAATGCAGATGGACGAATGTCAGATTAATAAAGACCCATGACTGGGGCACAATGATGTGAGTAACCATCATTTTTTTTCTGCCAGTACAAACAAAAGACACACACTGGCTTCATATGTCATTCCATGGTGATTCTGTTTTGGGGCCAAAGTTCTGGGGAAAGCGAGCAGGCATGTCTGTAAACAATGTGCTTGTGCTTAAAGACATTTACAGAAACTAATCCAATTTTGTGTGTCTTCTCCAATTTTCTGAGCCTCCTGTATTTTGAAACTGAGTCGTAAAATTGAAGCGACATGGTGTTTATTCTTCCAAGGGCGGGTATACATCAGGCTCATAAAGGGACCTGACGTGTGTGATTACAAAGAATTTAAAAAAGAAGGACTGCCATGTGTCAGACCATGTGTTTATTATCCAGTGTTATAATGAAGAAAGGCACAGGGATATATCCATGCAGTCAGGCAGACAGGTTTTTGTCCAAGTCCTTTACATGAAACTCCAAGCTGTCAGTTTCTTTCGGTGTCACATAATGCGCCATCAAGCTGCAAATAACCGCACTGGGGACTATTTTTGTCGCCCTTCTCAGGTTTCTTCCTGCTCGACTTCAAAGAGACCTGTAACATGGAATTACTGCAGCTGAAAAACAGGGGTGCAGAAGCAGATAAACTAATTTCCTCGCCTTATTACGAGGCCCTGGTTAATGGAGGGACCTGGTTTAAGCTGGTATGTGTGGTGCGCCTGGTTCACATTAACTGCGGGGACGAGCCCGTGCGACTCGCAAATCTGTCCTCCCCCCTGCGCACGATCTGTTGCAGAATGAAAATGTGGAGACAAATGCTCCACGTCAATCCAGGGAAGTTCTGCTCCAGTGTTGTTGTTTCGGTACGACGTCCTCACGATGCGTGTGTGTGCGTATTTATGTGGAAGGGGAGGACCGTGGATAAATAGAGCTCACAGTCATCTCCTGTGCGTAAACGCGTAGAGCGCTGGACCTGGCTGCGACACGAAGCCTTCGGGTTGGCTGTGAATTAATGGAAACATTTACATGAATTAATTAGCATAGAAAAAAAAAGATCATTTTTCATTTTCATCGTTTAGGCTAAAACACCGAGATAGTTTTCATTGCGCAAAATGGATGAAGATAAACGGCTATTAAATGGAAATAAGTGACATTTGTCAAATGTGGACGTTCATTCTTGGACTAACGGAAGATTCATATTTTGCTGTACAGTCTGTCAGAGAGATGCCTTAGCTGTTTCTGAGGATGCTTTGAACTTTATCAAGGATTTTTCTTTTAAAGTGTTCCGTGGAGGACATCAGAAAAACACTCCTCGAGCTTTGCGCATTGCGTAGTCGTCAAAGAAATGCGCTTGTCCGCTGGATAGGCTCCGCATAATGTCGGGACTAATCTCTACTGGAAAGTGTCTATCGCACCATGAATGTTATAAACACAACAGAAACAAGGAGAGTGCTTAGCATGCCCGGGAAACGTCGACATGAAATGCTGGTGGCGCTCTGTGGGCTGTTTTGGGTTGTGGCGAGGAGCGGAGCAGGTGAGGTGCACCATCATCTCCGCTACTGTTGCTGCTGCTTCTCTGAATCAGTTGCGTCATTGTGGTTAAACATGCCTTCTCGTTTTTCCCCTCGTGGACGGGCTATGTTTATGATTGGGCAGACAGTTATGGTAACTCAGTTGCGTTATACGTCCGTGAAATTGAAGACTTAATGATGTCTTGCATATTCGTTTGCAGATGACGTTTTATTTGATTGTATTTTGCTGTCCTGAAAGTAAAGGCGATACCCTTTGCTGATACATTTACAAGGGTTGCTGCCACTGTTCCTTTTCATTAAATGTAACCTGAGAATAAAAATGCTGTTCAAAGGGAAAGGAGTGGGATTGTATGTCACATCAGACTGAGCAGCACAGTGGCACAATGGTCAGGCAAATAAAATATTCATAGAAAACCCAGTGAGGAGGGCTTTGGTTTTGTCCAGTGCTGGAAAGTGCTTGATGTTTTCTTTGTAGGCTTTTCTGTCACTAGATGAAAATCTAAAAGCACTGATATTATCTTAAAACACAAGGCTCTAACTGACTCTCCATCGCCCTCTGTGTCAGTTTCCAGATGTGTGGACCATGCCTGTAGTCCACCCATTGGGAACCTGGCTAGTGGCAGGACCCTCCTCACCCTCTCGAGCTGCTGTGGGAGCAGCTCCGGCCCCTGCCTCCATCCTCCTGTGGCTCCCGACCTCTGCCCAGAGGACACCCACCCATATGCTCACATGACTGATGACCCCTTTTTGCATCCTGATACCTGGTGGGCATCAGGTGCAGGCACTGCAATTCAAGAGCAGGAGGATGAGATCTGGTTGGACCTGGAAACACAGTTCTGTCTGTCCCATGTGGTTCTGGTGTTTAGGTCACCTCGACCTGCTGCCATGGCCATCGAACGCTCAGCTGACTTTGGAAAGACCTGGGAAGTTCTTAAGCTCTTTTCAAAAAATTGCAGCTTGGAGTTTGGTTTGCCTGATGAATTTAATCAGCCAGGCTCTTTGTGCACATCCCGTTACACCAGTGCTACACCCTGCACTGGAGGGGAGGTAAGAGATTATGTTTAAAAATACAACTTATTATATTTTAGCAGATTCACAATGTTTGATTCAACGTTGATTAATGCTCTGCTGCTCCTCCAAGGTGATATTACGGACACTAGACCCCAGCAGTGCCAAAAAACTGGACCTTTACAGTCCGGAGGCCCTCGCTCGCCTCACCCTCACCAACCTCAGGATCAGACTGCTAAAAGCTCAGACCTGTCCGACACCTTTAAATCCCCCTGCAGAACAATCAAGCCCCACAGCGTCGGTTCTGACCTCCACATCCACCTCAGAAAGCCCTGCCTCAGCTCCTTATGCTATTTATACATTACTGGCCAGAGGGACCTGCCTGTGCCATGGACACGCTGAGCATTGCGTAACACACAACAGCAGCCGGAACACAAGACAGGACAGTGACATGGTGAGTGGCTTTTCCTGTCATTGCTAATCAGACCATCAGAGACAGAGTGTCTGTCAGTTTTTTGCTTGGGCTTGTAAATAGCTTGATTTGCTCTTTACACCACTTGCCTGGATCTACACAGCAGGGTCTTTAATGGTTGCTAATGTAGCTGAAGTAACTGAGCAGCCCCAGATGTCTTCCAGGTGTCTGGCAGGTGTCTGTGTACCCACCACACAACAGGAGATCACTGTGAGAAGTGTGCTCCGCTCTACAACGATCGTCCCTGGAGACCTGCCAACAGCAGCAGTGGGGAATCCAACCCATGCCAGAGTAAGGGACCGGCAGGAGGACTTCATGACTGTTAGATCAGTCCAAACTTCATGTTGCCAATAAAAAATACTGTAGATGAGAGCTTTCAAATGTGCAGGGATTGGCAGAGGAGATATATTGATATATATTGACCACACTACACATGGAGATTTTGTAGACTGAACAAAAATCTAAGATTCTGTAAGATTCTGTAAGATTCCATTCTCTAAGATTCGTAAGATTCTGTAGTCACCCAAGTTCCTACCTTCATGTCCTCACTTTGCCTCTTTCTCGTCTCTCTGGTTGCGATGGCATCACACACCTCTGTGACCTCAGAGTGCCAGTGCCACGGTCATGCAGATAGCTGTCACTTCTCTCAGCGGGCATGGCTCGCCTCCGGTGGCACCAGTGGTGGCGTTTGTGATGACTGCAGACACAACACCGTCGGGCGCAGGTGCCAGCGCTGTCGCCACGGGTACCACCGGCACCCATCCCAGCCACTCACCTCTCCCCACGTCTGCACACGTGAGAGACACAGAATGTGGAAGGGGGAGGTGTGGGACTAGTTTATGTGTTTTTAACCAAACAGAAAAGCTAAATAAAGAAGCATTCATGACTGATTGGATTTTATGGAGGCTTGTGAATAAAGTTAAGCAGTGCCATTATGTCATACGTCATGTCATATCTACTGGTACACGTTTGTAAAGTTACAATTTGACAATTAATGAAGAGGTAAAACTTGAAGGTTTCTGCAACGTACAGAAATTGATCTGTGTCTCTGTTTCTCAGGCTGCTGGTGTGATCCACGGGGCTCTTTGCCCCCGCGTCCTGGAGAGGAAGGACCCTGGTGCCACCCTAGAAGCGGGCAGTGCCACTGCAAACCTGGTGCAGGGGGCATAGGCTGTAGCCACTGCCTGCCCGGCTACTGGGGTTTTGGAGAGGAGGGCTGTAAATCATGTGCCTGCCCCCACAGCTGTGATCCAACCACGGGGCAGTGTTTGGACAGGTTGGCCACATGAATAAGTCGCAGCCAAGTTCTTTAGACATACACATGGAAGCTAAAACTGAACTCAGTGTGCATAATTGTTAAGAATGATCCTTGACCTGATGGATTCACATCTACTTTTGCAGCCACTCAAATAATCAGGTGTTCAATGTGCCCATTGGTGGAAAGATTCCTGATCTGGATCACATGTTCACAATTGAAGAAGAGGCACAGTGGTCGAAGGAGCTTGCAGTCTCTGCTCTGCATTACACAGGTGAGTGATTGAACAACTTTGAATTAGTGCTGTGTTGCCCATTTACTGTGACGTCCAACTGCATTACAAGGCTTTAAACTTAGATTCTTACACTGTAATTATGTTGCCTAAAGTGGACTGGACATTAACTAAGTGCCTGTACACAGGAAAGTGTAGCTGTAAGGAGAAAAAGCTGAGAAGTGTGTCTGACTTCTGTAAGACCAAACATGACTACGGTAAGAAAAAAAAGCTGCAATTTCCAGTTGTTAAAAAATTGATTGACAAATTGAAATGATTATTTAAAGTATAGACTACTTTGGCAGGTGTTTCTGATTGCCTTCAGAGTCTGTGGTCTTTCTGTGTTTCCCATGACAGTAATCAAGGCCAGTGTGCTGTCTGCTCATGACAAAGGCAGCCACGCAGAAGTGCAGGTCAAAGTTCGCAAGGTCCTTCAATCAGGCCGAGTGGCGCTCTCCTTGGGGACCATCAGCATCTATCCCCTGTCCTGGACCAGCCGTGGCTGCACATGTCCTATTCTAAACCCAGGCAAGTTCAAAACATGAGATTAAAAAATTTGAATATGATTGTTTTCTGGAAGAGGTTTTTAGTGTTAAATGATGAATACTCAAGCTGACCAAACGGTGACACAAAAGCTAAAAAGCATCACTTTGAGATTCAAAATTAGGTTTAAAATGTTTGACCTTTTTCACCAGGTATGGAGTACCTGCTAGCAGGCCCCGAGGAGGCTGGGACAGGCCGTCTGCTGGTCACCATGCAGAGTGTGGTGGTCCCATGGACACCAAGGCTAGGTCTAGTTATATCAGAGGGCCTGAGGAATGGATGCCCATGAACTACACTTCAGAGGATTTCACAAGGAAATTTATGAGACAGTGGACAATTCAGAAAGGGGACTGAAAGCCACTGGACAACCCGCTGCGTCATGCGTGGGGAAATTATACGAGAGTCATACTCATTATTGGTAAAGGCACGCACAATAAGTGGGTGTGCAAGCATAAAATAAAGACTGAGATGAATGATTGTGTAGTCACATTGAATAAACTGTGCCTTTCATAGAGGCTTTATACAAGATTTATTTTTCACCACAATGAATGCTGACGACCAGTTTGATTTTGGATCCAGTTAAAGCTGGTAAAAAAAAACAAAAAAAAAAAATCTGAGAGCTGACTTTGAGTTTTAGTTCTTGCATTTCAGACTTGGTATAAATGTTAAATATAATACATTTTGAAAATTAATCCTCTATGATTTGGATCCAGTAAAATGTTATGAAACTCTAAAGTCTGTAAAATATGACAGTGTGGTTCCGTCTTATACACTCACATTTTCCTCAACTTGAATGTAAGCAATTTCATTTTTTAATTTAATTTTCTCACATAAAACTCGTCAAATTTTCAATGTGCAAAAAAAAAAAAAAAACGTGTTTTGACTTGAAGACAACATAAAGAAAATGTGAATGTGAGACTGTTTAACAATCATTTTAATATGGACAGTTTTTTGAGAAAAAACCCATCAAGTCTTTCAAGGCCTGAATGACACTGAAAAGTGTCCACAGCATTAAACCAGAGACTGCAGGCAGTGTTAGGACAACAAGACATTTATGCAGCGACAGTTAAATGTGACAATACTTTGTTCAGACAGAGCCAACTAACAAAAGTGATGACCTTTCTTCATACAGCATCAGATAAAGATGGAGATCAGTTTCTCTGCAGTTTCTCCAAGATGTCAACAAACAGTGAAAAATGTGTTACCATCAATGTATTGTTCACTGAACAGAAGCACTAACAATAGTGTTGTTTATTTCTAAACAATAATCTGTGTTTTGGTCTTTCAAATGATGGAAAGAAAAAAGATTTAATAGTTAAAGAGCTAAAACTGAGTCAAGATTTCTATTTTTTTGTCAAAATTTCTAAGATTCTGTCCAATGTAAATGATGAAACATAAAAGAGATAAGTTCAGGGCTAAGTGATATTCCTGACCAGCTGACATAAACATTACAACACACATGATTGCCAACAAAAAGCTCTCCGGTTTGACATGAGAACACACAAATTCCTACTGCATGTAAAGTGAGTCTTACAGCTAACGTCTCTGCAGCAGATAACTTGGCCCGTTGTCATTAAATTATATTAAGCCTATACTTTTGTATTACATTTCTCTGTATTCACAAAGTCCTTGCCCATGAGAGTGAGAGCTATGTCAGTAAAGCCTTTATGCAGGCTTTGACAGCTCCTCATGGATTCACTTATACTGGTCAGTGTTGCACTCAGAGAACCAGAGCCTGGACGGCATGACTGAGCTTAGCTGGCAGTCTGGTTGCCTGTAGGTGACGTGCTGTCAGATGAGACTGTGGTCTCAGGGGTCGAAGTGGCTGGGATAGAGTCAGTTTCAGGGGGCAAGGCAGAGCCCTCAGTCGGGGCGGCGGAGACAGAACCAGAGTCAGAATCTGCTTGGGAGGAGATCTCGTTATCTTCCTCCTGAGGATACAGCTCAGGGTACCTCTGCATGCACTCCTGCATGTTACGGAAGTGGTCGATGCACTCGGAGCCCTTCACCTCCTCTTTACTGTAGTGGAAACAGGAAAAAGCCTCTTTAAATTGAGAGCCACATGGTCCACTGGCCATCCCGCCCAGGCATGGGCAGTTCCAGTTGATGTCTCCATTTGGCAGGATCAAACCTGAAGAAAGGGAAAACCAGACCCGACAGAAGCAGGTCAACAGAGCTCCTTCGAGAGGTAAAGAATGTTTGAAAGTTGGGTCTACCTTTTCCCCCACAAAGACTTAGTGACTAACCCTGTTCCTCATAAGGATCGTCTGGGTCCTCTGCAATGAGCTCAGCGTTGCTGGGTGTCTCATGGTCCTCCTTCGTCACAAATATAATGCGATCTTTACCTTAAATTACAAAAAAAAAACAAAGGAGAAAAACGTGAATTACACTAAAATCTCGATGAGAAAATCTGGTTCTGGTTAATATGTATAACACTAATTTACTCCCATTGCTGCTTGTAACGTGCAGCTGTACTCTCTGCTTGGCAGTGACCCCTGGGGGCGCACTGTATGAGCCGACCTGCTCTGACGTAAAGTAGCACTGACAGCGTCTCCACAGCTAACATTAGCCGATTGACCGCGCTACCAATTTTTGACTTAATAAAGGTGTCGAAAATGCTGCAGCTACCACTATATTCAGTCACCATCATGCCATACGCTATTATATACCTTTACTTACTATTGCTGGAGCACCTAGTCGCGTAGGTAACCTAAAAGTAATCTGCGCAAGTTAACGCAGTTTCTACAAAGTTAGCATAGCATGGTGGCCACTGCGGTGACATTGATCTGCCATGGAGAGAAAATGAATGAAAGGTCGGAAATTACCCTCCTGCCTGCAGTAAGACATGTCTGCCGGTGTTTTTGTCCGTTGACCTTTGTCCGCTGTGGTAAAAGATGACCAGCGTGAGAGAAATTACTCAATAACGGCAAGGATTTCATTTGACAAGCTACCCGGCGTCCAATAGTCTGTCAGCCCCTCTAATCGGTCCACATGGGGGCGCATGGTAATGACGTCACTCCTTTCTTTTCTTTTTTTTCTTCCAGAATCAGAATAAGAATCAGTTTTACTGGGATGTATGTTTACATACACACCGTATTTGTATTGGCATAAGGTGCAAATATAAAATATGAATATAGAATCAGAATTTTATATAAACAATAAAAAAATAAATCAAGATGAATATCATAACAGCTTTGAAAATGGAACTTTTCAGTTTAACTTGAGTAGAAGTTACACATTTATACATATATCTAAGTTTACAAACTGATCATATAAATAAACAGTAATTTCCTGTTTTAATTTTGATTTGCCTTCCACCCATTCACCAGTTCAGGAGATGTGGGGTTTTTCTTTGTCTTTTGGGAGGTGATTCATTTCTGTGGCGCTAGTGGGCACAACAAACTACAGGTGATAAACACTGACTGTAATTGTCAGTGGTGATAATTAAAGAAAAGAATTTTCACTTCACAAGTCTAACTTCTGGGCACAAAATGTTGGCTTCAGGTTCTACACAGTGAAGCTCAAACATTCATCTGTAGGAACATGAAGGAAAAACACTTTTGACTGGAGGGGAACTTTAAAAATTGTATGTATTGTACGTACGTACTGTATCCATAAAGACACCATCTCATAACTTGCTGACTTGGAGACTTACACTTTCAGAGGATAGGTAACTGGACTTGTGATTGGTCTTGAAGACATTTCTTGTGCCGTATTTATTTCACTTTTCGTTGTCAAATGAAAGTCCTTTAAATCAATATTTCTACATACAGACTGACTGTAACGTGAGAAGGCTGGTGGTAGCCGTGTTTTGTGAAGTCTCCCCTGACAGATTTGTACTAGTTAATACAAGTTAATCTTAAACCTGAGATACAGTGACCTCTACTGGAAGTTAAGTGATCAGCACAAGTGAAAGCAACTAAACTGAACCTTAGCTAAGACAAGTAATGTCTTAGCTGTGTCTGTGGTTATTTGATCCCCAAATCCTGCCTATCTAGACTATCCTGTATCCACCACCGAACAGACAAGGACAAAACACAACAAAACAAGTCTGTTGGAAAAAAAATCCTGTGTTTTTAATAACACAATTATGTCTCTTACATAAAGTAAAAACCAAAATGAAACCATTTTTGTCCCTATCAAACCCACCCTCATCCCGACCATCTCGGCAGTATTGTGCAGCAGATCAGTCTTGGAATAAAAGACAACACACACAAAGTTTCCTTTGAGGACACAGAGACAGAGGACAAACACTGTGCCCCACATAAGACCAGAGTGAACATAAACATAATCCATCATTTAAAACATCAAAATAAAATGTAAATAAAAACCACCAACAGCTTGTCTGAGATTATCAGAAATCTTGTCAGGAGTACAAGCGTATTTTATTTATACTCCACTTTGACATCCTATGATAGGCCACTGCAAACCTCAAGCATGACCGCTACCTGTGATGAACATGACATGGCTTTCTTTCAACTCCCTCTAAATGTCCAGGCACTGTGCTTTCAGCTTGAAATGAGCACTAACATGTTGTCGCTGTCTTCGTGTTCCTTGAACAATGCTGCAATGAACAATGCCTGAGGTAAGCCAAAGACAGCACCTCACACTTGTGTGCTTTTAGGTATTCTTTGGCTGATAAGACAGTCATTGGGGACTTAGGCAGCCTGCAAAGAGATGGGTGATAGCTACTGGTGTAAAAGGACTGAAGAGACACAATACTATGCGCAACCCTGGGAGTAACTCAAAACAGTTTTCTCAGCATTGACGTGCTAGAGATGTCTGGTGGAAAACAAAGGTGGTAACAAAATGATTAGAGGTGGATATTCTGTGTCTGATGTGTGTCAGAAGGTTGGTATTTTCTAGAAGAGCAGTGCTCCCATGCTGCCCACTTCGCTCTGCTCCTTCACAAAGATTTCAAAGTACTGGTAGATGATGGTCACAGCCAAGAGGATTCCTGTACCCGAACCAATGGCACCCAGGAAGTCAGCCATGACTGACAGCCCTCCTATACAGAGGCCACCAAAGGCAGCAGCTGTGGGGATGTACCTGCGAATGGTAAATCTATTGTAAGTACACAGATATTCCGGGAGACAAAATCCCTTATGCTGCAAGTAAGCAACATGAAAACTGAGAATCGGCTTGCAAGGTTTCTTTGTACCTGTTGAGCTCATGCACCATAGAGGTCTCTCTGTGTCCCCTCATTACCATCTGCTGCTCCTTCAGCTGCTTCGCCACCTGAGGCAGACAAGGTGGGATATGCAAGATGCTTTCATGTGTGACCGAGAAAAAGCAAGTTGCAAATTTGAGTATGAAAGGGAACTTACATCTTTGGCAGAGGATCCTGACACCTCAATCCAGGTCTTGGAGAAGAAGGCGCAGGAGCCGAGCATGAAGACAATGTAGATAACAGCATGAACCGGGTCATCCAGAACAGAACCAAATGACTCCGGAGGAGAAAGGTAGTAGCACAGACCACCCACAGGATAGGCCCGAGCAGGTCCGCCACTTGTGGTGTCCTAAACAAAAAAGATATTTTAGAAAGATGCAGCATCTCTACTGACAGAACTTCTTTACCAAAATAACAAAAGGACCCCCTAATATAATCTCCTGGTCTTTAAACAAGTGACAAAATTGAAACCCGATGTGCTGGAGGTAAGGCACCCGACATATTACTTACAGACCAGGTTCCCAAGAGGTTGACAAGGAAGTTGCCGCTGAAACGTGTTGAGAGCATCTGAGAAATGACGTACAGATTGGAGACCAGGGCAGACTGCAGGATGATGGGAATGTTGGATGTGTAGAACAGTTTGATGGGGTAGGTGTTGTACTGTCCACGGTAGCGCGCCGACTTGATGGGAAGGTCTACCCTGAAGCCCTGGTGAGGTAGCAAATATCAGTAAGCTGATAGTTGTTTCAAAACATGTAGTCCAAATCCATCAAAGCAGGGAAGAAACTGGACCGTATGTAGATGACGTTACCAGCTCACCTGGAAGTATATGACCACTGCAAACACAAAGACGGTGGCGATGAGGTTCATGAGGTTAGGCAGGTTTTGTCTGTAGAAGGCCTCTCTCAGGGCTCGCACCTTGTCTGTGCGGGTGGCCAGGAGATGAAACAGAGCAATGATGGCTCCCTCAAACTCAGTACCTGTGATAAATAACAGGAGTCACTAGGTTAGCCATAATAATTCAGATAGCGATTCCTAATTTGCTTTAAAATGTGCTTGTTCCCAGTACCCATACCTCTGCCAGTGTTGACAGTGGTGGGGCTGAAGGCCTTCCAGACGATTGTCTCACAGATGTTGGTTGCGATGAAGAGAGAGATACCCGAGCCCAGACCATAGCCCTTCTGGAGCAGCTCATCCAGCAGCAAGACAATCAGACCTGCAACAAACAGCTGAAAAAACAGGCAGGACGTTTGTGTTGAGCCGAATCAGGCAGACCAGTTGTCCCAAACAGCTACGTATGACAAAACATTATGACAATCACAACAACCCAGTGAGGGTATGGATTTTCTGATATCTACTACTGATTTCATGAAGGGAGATTACTTTTGATTTGATCTGCTTACCATAAAAAAAGAAACAAATGTAATGGAAAACATATATTGCGGACGAGCTAGTGTGTGTTTCATGCAATACATGACTGAAGACACTGTTTCCAAATACACACATTTCCATAGTTTAGGCTACAAAAAAGCAGTGGGAGTTTTCATTAACCTGGATGATGATGAGCAAGCATATCCCAGCACCCATCTCTGAAGGGTCTCCATACATGCCAGTCATAACATATACAATGGCCTGTCCAATAGTGATGATCATTCCAAACACTGCAAAAGACAGAAAAAAATGATGTAATTGGCAGTCTTGCAGAGGCAGTGACAACTGCTGTAACTGAAAACTGAACAATGTGCTGTGTCGGAAATCTTAAAATAAAAAAAAAAATCTTCACAGTATTTAAAGGTACGTGACAACATCTAAAAATAGCAAATGCAGTGAGTAGAAGACCTACATTTCTGAGCTCCATTGAAGAGGGCTCTGTCCTTTGGAGTGTCTCCCACTTCAATGATCTTGGCACCAGCCAGCAGCTGCATGATAAGGCCTGAGGTGACAATGGGTGAGATGCCCAGCTCCATCAGAGTACCTGGAGGGCAAAAAAGGGAGTAGTGTTAGTGTTACTATTAGCATCAGTTTGCACAAGTACCTGAAACAGTGCATAAGGTCCTAAGACTGCTGACCTTTGACTTATCACCTGTGATAATGAGATTATGTCATAACTGATAACAACGGAATTACACTGTTTTTCCTTGTTTGAGCTACACAAGGCATAAATGATTAGGTCCATGTAACATGCACATTTCAAGCACCTCTGTTGGAAGCCAGGATTACTCTCATCCAGTAGAAGGGATCTGCGGAATCTGACGACATGATGCCAAAGAGAGGAATCTGAATTCGAAAGAGAGAAAAAACAGTGTCACTAACTGCTGTCACCAAAAACAGAACCTGTAGGTTGGCTGTCATGGAGGTTTCCTCATCAACAGATACTAACCTGGCAGCACACCAGAAAGATGAACAGTGTGATGGCAGTCCATAGTACTTTTTCTCTAAACTGAATCTGTGAAACAATGCAGCAGATGTCATTCATATCCATTCATACATGCACAGTAAAGAAATTAACCAGCTTAATAATATGTGTTCAAAGACCCAAACGTACCTTTCTTTCTGGTTTCTGAATTTCAGGTAAGACCGCACAGAACGGCTTGATGACCTCTAAAAATTTAACTGCAGAAAAGAGATCATCAGGTTAAAAGACATAATAATAACAATAATAATAACATTGCATTTGCATCACACCTAACATCAGCAGTTCTCCTGAGTAATATCTTAAGCTCCTGGGTTTTTTAAAGCAGGTTAGCTTAGATGCTACGTCATCACTAACCACCAGCTGAACAGCTGCCAGCGGCGAACCGGCCAAGGCAGCAACAAGCAGAGTACTTTTCTAACAACATAAGGATTTAACATATAATAAAGAGAAGTAAGGCTGAAATTAACTACTCTCCGGTGTGTATTTTTATACCGCTCGTAGCCTCTTTCAGTGCTTAGTCTTGTGTTGGGGAACTGTGTCAATCACCGAGATTGACTTTGACAGCAAGCGGTACATACAGACTCCTGAATTATTTCCTGGTATTAATCGCCCAGTCAATTTGGCGAAATGCAAACCTATTAAAATCAATCACACGCAGAACGCAAAAAGAAACCCCTTTTGATTTTGTCTTTAAAGTGAAACTATCCTAGATGAACAGTTCATACAGCTACCGTCAACTACCATTAGCGCCATGCTAACTAGCGCTGAATCACACAACGAGTGAGCAATCACTCCAAAACGGGAAGCTTTGACGCCTGCATGAAAGACACAGCCGAGATGTTAGAAAGGATCTCTAATTGTGAGACAAATCCGAGTAGCGTCCCCAGCGACACCAATTTTCATAAGAATATGAACTACAAATCAGCTCCCTTCATAAGCTAGCTACAACTTGCCACCTAACCAAGGTTAGCTAATCAGCTTGCCGAGCGAACGCTTTACGCCCATTATTGTTCTACATCAAAACGACAGCGGGTGTTTAAGATCACCGTCAATGCGTTAAAACAAGAGAAAAGTGTCACGTACTCCCCATGGTGTCCTTAGGCCGAGTCCTGCCGTGTTACTGGTACCAGTTTGAGTGCTCAGTGGAGTCAGTGAGGCTCCATCCAGCCTCTCCGTAAGAAAAGAAAGAGCAATAGAGACACGTCACCAGACTAACCGCTAACACACGTCACTTTTCTGAGACACACTCACACGCACACGCGAGACCCGTCATACAGTCTACGGTCACACTGCACAATGCAGGCCGCACACAGTCGTGTCCATCAAGACTCTTTCTTTAACCTGCTTAACACGTCTTGTCAACTCGACAAAACGCACATCAACAACATTTCCTTTAATTGAAACCGTCTGCAGCACAGAGCTCTCCTATCCTCCAGAGGGCGCCACACTCCAGACTCATCGGTAGCTCTCATCTGCATGCAACACACTCTTCCTCTTCCTCCTCCTCCTCCCAGAGAAAGACCTATAAATAAGAGCCATGGATGTATTTCTGTAATATGCCTCAATGCATCAAAAAAACGAGAGACAAGTTTATGCAGAAGACCAGCAGTCTTCTGAAGAGATTTAGTAATCTCATTATACATGTGTTTTAATTATTCTAATGAGTTGTTCTATTTCTCCACTTTTTTTTCCCACCACAGCAGTTTTATTTCAGCTCTCAGACTGTGGGTGCTGCAGCAGTGATAAAACATTTAGATTTGTTCTGGCAGCTATTGAGGAATAATGCAGCTGCACGATCACACCGTCAGCATTCGGTCAATGTCCTAATTTATAACTACTGCTAAGTAATACACCTCCCTCTTCCACTCAGCAGCACCCGCTACTTTTTACTTCTTCCTCGTGATATCTCAGAAGTGAAAGTGTCTTTTGTACTGCACCACATTTCTTTGACATCTATCCAGTATATGTTAAGCTGATGGTATATCTTAACTTGATTTTCACAAGCAAGAAAGCCGCTCAGCAAACCCACACTGTCAGATGTCACCACATGTCAGCGTAAACAGCACACAAGATGAGCCTCAGTCATGAAGTTTCCTCTTCGTTTCATTACATTTGATTTCCTTTTTCTGTAGGATTGCAACAGGATTGAAGGGCACATGTTGCATAAGTGCTCCATCCTCAGTTCTAATAAATTTGGCCCTGACATACTATATATGAAAACTATTTACCACGCAGAGTTTTCACACTGCAGTGTTAAATTTTCTTGTGAACGGATATCAACAGTTTAGGGGACGTTTTCATATTGCAAGCAATCTCACTGTTTTCCTCATTGTATCATCTCATCTCACCACTAGAGCTCAGTGTTGTTCCAGTGTACCGTGTGTGCCTTCTTGTGTCTCTGCAATGTGTACATGTGTGTGTATGTGCATGTGTGTGTGTGTGTGTGTGTGTGTGTGAGAGAGAGAGAGGTTAAGTGGAATTCTATCAGATGAAAACAAAGGAAAATAAATGAGTTTAAATGGCTGAATTAGACTGTGATGAGATGATTTCATCACTTCATTAATGCTGTCACATTGTAGGCCAGTGATTGTTGTATTGAATGCGCTGGTGAGCACGCTTTGTTTGCATTGAGCTGGTGGCACACTTAGCCACTGACCCATAATAGTAAAACAATAGCGTGATGATGACCGGAGCTTTCAGCCAGCTGTACAGAACATCTGATCGGTCTAAAATCCCTGGACCTGTTATTGTGCTATAATCTATCACTAACACACACACACACAGAAATGGAGGCAGTGGAGGGTGGTTGGGAGCCTGCTCATCTGCCCGCAGATAAAGAGATATTTGTTTGTGTGGTTACATAATGACCACGGAGCTGTGAGCTAACACAGAGGTGAGGACAAGCAAATACCACACAGGCCCCCCTCCAGTCACTGCCTATCACAGAGTTTTGAATAGCCGGTTATGTTAAAGATCTTGCGTGCAATTTTCTCTGTCAGTCATAAGGGAGCTGTGGTGGACTCTGGCTTTGATAGGTTAAACAGATGTTATTATAAGTTTGTGGGGAATTTGGCCTGAATGTTTCAATGAAAACTAAGGAATCCAGAATTTGTTATTTAATCTGCTGATCCAAAAAAAGATGACACAGACTAACACACACATGTGCGATCAGTCTCTCGGCGACAGATATTGTGAAATACACTTTGTGGCAACGCACAAATATCTGAAGAAAAATACATACACATAAAACGTGAATGCTGATCTTATTTTTTGAACTTGGTAACGTTTTCCCCTCTGGTACCATTGTTCCTGTGTGTACCTGTGGAGGACACCGTGTCTGTCTGCAATCTTACGTAAACCCACCAGTGTATGAGGGTGCATGCAAACCTCGGGGCATGGAAACATACCCAGCGCCACATTGTTTACATTCTAAATTTGCATAGAGACAAATAACCTGAAGAGGATGTGTTGTGCCTCTGGCTTGGGTGCTTTAAGACCAAACAACCTTGGATTATCTTTCAACATTATCAGCATGAAGTCCTTATGTAATAAAGCAGCAACCTCTAAAGATCTCATTGACTTAAATCATGAAAACTCTCTCTCTCTATATATATATATATAGATGTATATATTATTGTACAACTGATTTGATTTGATTTTTAGTCCCTTCATTAAAAACATGTAGGAAAATGACATAATTTTAGTGCTGTGATAATTTCTTGTTGTTATTACTAGTTACCCTGTTGTTTTGTAAACTGATCAATTCATTGTTTTATCTATAAGATGTCAAAAATCAGGAAAAAAAAACACCACTTCACCATTCACTTACCACAACTTTCCAGTTGTTTAAAGAGAAGTCTTGAAGTTACTGTGGTTCATTTGTCCAGCTGTTTAATTTTTAAATTTAAAAATCTGGAGGAAGCACATGTTTGGCATTTTGTCTTTAAAAATTTAATTTATTATCAAAGTAGTAAATCCTCTGTTGACTGGAATAATTGACTAATTTCTTTGTGCCTGTTGATATTTGGTTTAAGCTTTAGCATATTTCTCTGTAGTCACTGGGCTTAAAGCAGGTGAAGGAGGCTTCACAGAGAAAAGCAAAGCAGTGGTTGAAACATTTGCACTTAAAACTTCGAAAGAACAACAGACTTGAGGTATGACTGCAGCTTAAATTAAACTGGATGACCGCTCCCCCTTGATGACACTACTTTGTTTCTATCAGCGGCTGACTGAGGCTGCTTTATTTAAATGGCTCCTGCAGTATATCAGCATCTCTCTCTCAGTCAAAGCGACGGCACGCCATCACACGCTCCATTTCCACAACGGAAGATATGAAAAGACAAACTCAGTTCGTTACATCCAAACAAATATATATATATTGATCTCCACCCGCACACAGCAGACAGACACAAATGCCTCCATCTAGTGATGTTGTGCACAGTGACACAGACATGAAACACACACACACACACACACACACACACCTGTTGATTTTGGCTAGCCGGTTAATTTGCATCTGTTCCAGATGAGTCAATCTTTTCTTTTCTTTTTTTTCCTCTTATTTTTAGAGATGAGTAAAAGCAAGCGGTGAAGTGTCCCCGCAGGTGTGGAGGCATAAGTGTACACGAGTTTTAGTCAGTCAGTGGGCAGTCTGATCAGCAGATAAAGGATCAAGGATTTTGCTATCAAAAACAAATCAAATATCTGTGTTCTGCTCTCTTCACCTTATTTAACCCTACAGGTCTTTAGGTGGAGGCTAAACTATTAGCAGTGACCACTTTCCTATGTATGTACAGTATGCGAACATACATTTATAGATGCGTGTGCATGTGTGTGCATGTTGTTGTATCAAAGCACCCAGATAATCATGTCACATTCCTGCCCATCAGCGTTCTCAGGCTTACATGAATCCTGAGCTGTTCAACAGATGGTGTAGAGAACTGACACACATGTAAAAACACACATACACACAAATACTATTTATGTATATGAAGAGCTTATATAAACCGACCAATGAGGACGGAGGTGTGTCTGCAACTAGTAGGGGATGGCGGCAGAGATATCAGTGGGTAGGATACAGGGAGCTTCTTTGGATCAGGGAGATCATCTTTGGCTGTGTTATTTGAGTTTCATAATAAATTTCTCGCCTTGTCTGGAACCTGTCTGTCACTGAAACCACGCCAGACTTTTTTGGAAGACACACAGCCAAACTGCTTCACAATGGCTTTATGCATTCACTGTATTTGTCTATTTTTTGACCCTAAACCCAAACTGCTGTAATCCCATCTAATCCAGTTGAGGTCTGGCAGCGTAATGTGATCCAGAGCAACACCCTGGGAATGATTCAAGAAGGCAGAAAGTCTTCCTTCACTTGACCTTCACGGCTGAGCTTGAATAAAAAGAGTTAAGTGTTAATCTACGTGTCCCATGATTCATTAGAGTAATTAGGAGGTCAGTGTAAATGAGTTTGACAGACTGGACCGGCATATCGAGGCCCCCAGGCTAGTTTGAGGCCCAATGCCCGGTCAACAACGTCACTGCCACTGTTATGTAACACTCTAATTACATCTTGGCTCGATTTTGCTTTTCCCCTCTTGCTTTTGCCTTTCCGTGTTTGTGTGATTCTGAGAGCAGCCTCATTTGAAGTTCTTAGAAACAGTTAATTTGACTTTATTTAGTGGTGAAAACCCACAACATGCGGCTCCTGTTAGTACTGGATTACTTGCAGCCTGTGGATCTGTGAGAGAGCATATAGACAAATGAAGACGGGGATTTTAGGAATCGAATAATTTAGGTTGGAATAGATTTATTTCATGATGTTAACTTTCAGTCATAAATAAACATCAGTGTATGTTACATCATAATGTTTGCTTATTTATTTCATGAATCATTCCTGGAAGCAGTTTCTTTTATGATTCCGTTTTTTTAAAATACGTTTTAGACATTTTTTTAATTATATCACACATTTTTTAAATAAATATTTATACAAAAATTATATATTTATACATTTTGGTTGATGACTCGATATTTGGGCTTGAAAGTTCATTCCCAACCACTGGAATGGAAGAATAATTTCTCAGTCCACTCAGTATTAAAAAGTTAAAAAGACAAAATAATTTTTACTCAGGGTCTACTTACTTGCTTTGTTAGGAGCCCCGCATCTCATAAACTTTGTAAGAAAATGACTTAGTTGTCATGGAGTCAGTTTGTCAGTGAATCTCATGAGATGCTCCTGCAAGCCTCAGAGAAAGCCAGTAAGTGGAATTTGAGCCAGGATTGGTTTTAGGCACCTAAGTGGTGTGGCTCTAAGGATCCAATTACAAGTTGGTCATTCCACCACTTTGGTCCAGCCTGAAAATTTTCAGCAACTAAAACACAAAGTTGCTGTGAGCATGTTAGCATGGTGACATTAGGATTTAGCTCAAAGCAGCTCTGCATCTAAGTTCAGCGTCAAAGATCCACTGCCATGACTGTAGCCTCATTGAAAACTCATATCTTTGTCAGTTGTGACAATTTGACCTGATTAGAAGAACCTCAGTGGTTGTTTAATGAGGGCAGCAAATGAGAGCTGAACTTAAATTTAGATCTATTGTACAAAATGAGCAAACAGGGTCTTTGTTAAACACCTTTGAGTATACTGTATGTGTATGCAGATGAAAGGAAACTTGTTTTCCTATGATAATAGGGCTCATGTTGTGTCTTTTGGCTGAGGATGAAGTAATGAAAGTTAGTCATACTTCAATTCAACTTACAATTCTAATTCCTTTATTTGTGTCTGACAGGTCCAGCCTTTGGTCGTCGCAAAGACACTCAAATACAAATCAGGGCAAGGATATAAGAGTGCAGAGAGAGAGATTGGCCCAGCTACAGGTCTGTTTTCAGTTTGACATTTAAGGAACATTTTCTATTTAACAGTGTACACACAAAGAGAACAGGTGACAGGGAATAACCAAGGCAGCACTCAAATGTAGCATCGTGACGGACAGCTGTCAGTGTGTCTGTCTTCTCATCACACCATCTTTACACTTAAGCTATAAGCTCGTCCAAACTGACCTAAAAACCACCTTTGCATACACACTTTACTGGTGGCTGAACTCTAATCAAATCATATATAGATTTTTAAGCAGGTCAGGAGATTAATCCCCTCCACCATCGTCTTAATCACATGAGATTTCTTTTTCCTGCATAATCTGTAGGAGCTGGAACTGCGTTTTCTACATCCAGTCTTTCTGTCTTTCATGGCTCCCTCATTACATTATTGACCCGTTTATGTAACCGCCTCTGCAGAGTTGGTCCCCACTGTGTAAGCTCAATTTAGCACCTGTCAAAACAGGCCCTATTCCTGATTCATGCAGGTCTCACTTTCTGTCTTTATGTTGGCTTGACTCTAACAAAATTTGACAGTTTTCGCTCCTCGTCACTAAATATAAACACCATGTACAACATTGTCTTTATGTCTGTAATGCTCTGCTCATTTTGGCAGTCGTGTTCTACTCAATTAACAATTCTTTTAATCAAATTCCAAGTGTACAAATTGGAGGTACAGAAATAAAGCATTCAGAAAAGGTTTCTCATGTTTTAATGGAGGAGGGTTTTGGTATGACTGGTTGGTGCTGTCTTTTGTAAATAGGGAGAACTGCATAGAATGATGTACCTTGACCACGACAGCGCTGACTGATTTCAACCCCCACTCTGTTTTCACAGCCTGAGGCAACAGCATCCACTGCATGTTTGTACGCTAAATTGTTTGACGGGACAATGGAGCAATTCTCAGGCGGCAGAGAGAGGTTGCAGTGGTGCACGGTTGCTGGAGATCACATGTAGAAGACATCGGGCAGTTAGCCTGCAGACCACAGAGACTGGTTGTGTTCACTGATTTTGCTTTTTAACCAAACACCGTTAATGAAGGGAAGAACTGTGTGATATTGTAGGCCCTGTGTTGATGTGTGAGTGTGTGGGTCTGTAAGCGTGAAAGAAAGAGAGAGAGGATGTGGGCAGGTTTATGCAAGAGGAATTAGCCTTGAATTATGCAGTGCCTATCAGCATTCATGAAAATATTAACACCGTGAGAAAATTAAAAATAGATTCACACAGGGTATGAAACACACACAGCTCCAGCGGCACACACAAACTCTCAAATGCACAACCGAAAACACAAACAACAACAACAACAAAAAGAAAGCTCAGCACACTTTAGTGTGTGTCCTGTCATATCTCCATTTGAGAGGATGTCAAGAACAAGCCCTATAAACATGACATAGCTGAGAGGAAAGTGGAGTTGTGGTAATGAAACACAAATTTGGTTCTCTGCATGCAGAAGAGTGAGACGGGAGAGCTGTGGAACATTTAGCTTGCTTTTCAACAGTGTTGTTCGTGAAAGTGCTTCACAGTTGTTAGATCATCCTCAGTCTGTTGCAGATGATGAGTGAACTGCTGACTGACAAGGAAATGAGTTGATGGTAGTGAAGAAACAAGGAAAATTTATTTTGCATTATGCATCACCATCAAATACAACTAAATGTAGCAGGATGACTTTTGCAATGCAAAGGATTTACTGTTAACCATTAATCATGAAAATGTGTGGTTTGAATAAAAGTGTGCACCAACACTCTACAGTGACTGAGATGATACGATGAATGAACAGAGTAGTGAGTGAGTGTATGTATATATCTATATAGTATCTGTGACCCAAAAAGCTACGACACTATTTTATTCCCAGCAAAGGTTGCTGTTGCCATAGTGATTTTAACCACTGTTATGCAACTGCTCCAATTGCAGTGGCAACCTTCACAAAGCAACGGGCTACGAGGATGTACGTGCACACACGTGTCAAACAGTGGTATGCTAGTACCATGGTACCACATCGCAGCGAATCTGTAGTATGCATGTGGTACAATATACATATGCATGCACACAATATGATGACAGAATGGGATCATTCCGATGTTTCAAAGGAGCCCACTGACCCTGAGGCGGTTACGCAACATCGGCCACCACCCCGCCACCCAACCCTCTCCTCTTCCCAGCAGAGTGGATCTCATCTATCAATCTTTCTATCCCTCTGCAATCACACAGCACACAGAAACATTGCATGCACGTTCTGCCTCAGGACTGACTGTGGCTCTGCAGCTGCTCAATGGCAGTCTATTAAACATAGCAAATAATGTCTGAAAGCTGCGCGTAAATACAGCATGTGCTCATAAATCCCTCTAACCCGGCCCGAACCCATACCCTTAAAGATTAAAGTGTCTGTCTGCTCGGTCGAACCCTTTGCTGGCTCACAGCAAAAGGTTTGACCTTTTATTTTACTGTCCTGAACTGCAACAGGATTACAGGAAAAGCAAGGTGCTAGACTGAGAACAATATGCAGTATATAAAGAGTTTATGTGTTCTCAGTAAACCAATGAGATCATTAAGAAAACTGTTAAATTGGAAGTATCAGGGCACCCAATAACAGAAATATTTCTCCTCATCTACTTCAAATACAAACTTCAAATAAAAAATAAAAGTCAAATGAATACTTTTTCATTTAAATATATCTGCAAAGATTAGTATCCTGTATTTAGTATAAATAAAATGCACTGTGTATATGCAATGTAAATCTTATTACATTACATCTCATTACCTATATAAAATGTGAGGTTTATTTAAACAGATCCAACCATCCATTATCTATCACCAGTTATCCTTTTACAGGCGCACGGAGGACTGGAGTTCATCCCAGCTGACATTAAGCGAGTACATCCTGTGACGTACTGTTCAAACAGAGCTACTCATTACAGCCTGTAAGTCTGTACCATACCTCATGGGCCAATCTATCACGCCCATGTGACAGATGGTGATACGCAGGAGGTCACTATTTTCAGCATTAACTGACACAGGACGTACTCCAGCAAATGTGTGAGGACAAAATCAGGATAAAACAGGCGTGCTGGAATGACATTAAAGTTCTAGTTTAAGAACATAATGAAGAATGCAGCTGTGGGTGAGTACACCAGGCACTTACATTTTGGACAGATTTGTAAACCTGATGATGTGCCCACTGGATGTCTGTGGTCGGTGGTACAGTACATTGCAGGAACAGACACACTGACGTGGTAATGGACCGTGCTCTCTGTTGACACAAGGCACCCCTCACATCACACAGAGCACACTGTCCAACTCTGCTCTGTCTGCCTCAGACTGGTTGGAGATGACCAAGACTAGTTGAGGCAGCTCAGGGTGCAGTCATCCTCCTCCAGCCAGAATAACCTCCCATCTCTGATTTAACATCACTGCAACAGATGAATTCTTCTAGACTGAAGAAAACTAGTGCATAGATGTGTATGGGGAATCCTGTGTCTTGGCTTCACTCTCACACAACATTATATGAATGCATACACAGACCCCAAATCCAAGATATTTACATGAAATGTGATTTGAATTTCATGTGAACAGGATGTCTGTGGTTTCTTTCTTAACCAATTTAAATATCAAATTTGAAAGAAGACACAGATGTTAGCACAAACCCAAGTCTTTAATCCCCTCCCCCCAACAGACTGTGAACAACACATACATACAAGATAGAGGTATCCAAGTATGTCAATAACAATATTAATTCATATCATTATAACATTAATAACATGGAATGTAGCACTCTCCATTCACAGTCTTTTTTGAACTTTTTGTTTATTTTATGAAACATGTCAAATAAAGAAATAACTCTATATCATCTGTCTCTGACAGCCTTGCGAATACAGCTTCTTTGACTGAAGATGAACAAGGAAAGAAGGACGGCAAACAGAAAAGGCAGTATAGAAGAACGGCGGGTGTGATCTCACTGCCTCTCCTCCCATCGACTCTGTCCTCATGCAGCTCCTGCTCTCTCATGTAGCCCTGTCTCAGTGTAAACACACACTTGTTAAACAGAATGTGTTTCAGTGCATGTCTGTGCGTGCAAAATGCTCATACTTTCTTTGGAATCAGACACAAGGAAAACATTTCTACTGTCTCAGGACTTCAAACTACTTTTATTCGCTGCCTACCCTTTTTTTGTCCTCGTGGGGAACTGGGTTAAACAGAATGATGGCAATGGGTAAATCACCACATCAGTCACACAGATGGCTTTTCTATGTTACGTGAAGTTCTGTTTCATATCCTGAAGATGGAAACACACAACAGGAACATCGAGAAGCACCAATGGCAGAAAAAGGGACGGGGTCCGATGAAAGGCCAGCTACAACAAGGTTTAATTTTGAAGAGGAGAGGAGAAATACTCTCCCCTTATGTAGTCCAGTCCTCGTCTTTTCTTCCAAAGGTTAGTAAATGCCAGTCTTCATTCTGTGCTGTGGTTCTCCAGCTCTGAGATGATGGTGATCAGGTTCTGGAGACCAAAGAGGTAGCCACTGTCCAGGCCCTCGTACACCACACTATCACCTTGGAAATGTCTGCAGGTGGTGTGGGCAAAATCTATCATCCTGACGTCCACCACGGGGTCTGAGCAAGACAGGCAAGACTGGCTGATACTTGAGCTCCCAACACTGCTGCTGCCATCACTAGACTTGGAGGGGCTGTGAGGAAAACCAAGTGCACCTGCTACTTCACCCACCTCCTCCTCCTCGTCCTCTTCCATTTCTGGTTCAGCCTCTGCCTCCTCGTCCTCATCTTCCTCTTCTTCTTCAGAGAGGCCATCCTCAGTGTGTTGCCGTGTCTGCTTTTGGGGGGACGCGCCATCATAGATGATGAGCAGGGAGCTGGAGTAGAAACGGTAGGATTCGCAGGCTTCCAGCGCGGCCTGCATCTCTCTGAGTCTGCGCAGCACCGGAGAGAGGAGTTCATGTCGTAGACGGTGTCCACTGTGGAAGAACTGGAACAAAGCCTCCTTGAAATCCGGCAGGGTAAGCCTGCGGCCATGGAACTTGCTCATGAACATCAGCTGGCCTGTGTCAGACCGGTATACCTGAAAAGATGGAGTAACAATGAGAGGTTGGAAAAGTGGAACAGGAATAGTGATATTTTTAATAAATTGTCTTTGTTCCACCTGCTCTAGCCTGTCCAGCTAAAGAATTTTACAGCTAATTTAGAGTTACCTGCACAACAAATGTTTTGCTTAACTTTTTTTTAAGTTTCTACTTAAGTAATCAGACGTTGAGAGGTACGTTAATCACCTGCTGGTTGCGGCCTTACATTTAACAGACAGATATGGCAGTGTTATACATAGTCTCATCTAACTCTTCGACAGAAAGAGGATAAACATGCAATTACTATTCCTTCAAGACAGAAGCTTTAACGGTGAGGCCAGTCTTGGATTGAACCTCACCTGCATGCCAGAGAGGCAGACTCCTATCAAGGATGCAGTGCTCTGCTGACACTTGCGGATCTTCACAGCCTTCTTCTCCTCAGTGGCATCGTCTCCATGCTGCTGTGTGCCCATCTTCAGGTCCAACACACACGGCATCATGTGCCGCCATGTCAGGTTCTCCAGCAGGATGAATTCTGGAAATCGAGTCAAGAAAAGTGGAAAAACCACGGCCTTCTGGACTAAACCGCTTCCAAGGTTAGCTAAAAAAAACCTACAAATTCTAAGCTTTTCCCTCCACAAGTTACAGGTACAGGTAGGCTACATCAGTATCAAGTAACTAACGGGAATGTTTTGGAGGGTCAACTCCACAGGACAAAGACACTGATAGCTAGACAGTGTGTTAGATAACGGGTCTCAGGTACTTGGTGGAACTCCTGATAATGATGCATAGGTTTCAACCACAGGTAAACAGGCAGGTGTCGTGGTGTAAGTCCTCAGTCACTGAAAGGATACTGTACTGGTTGCGGTGCTTGGCGTTTTCCTTCATCTTTTGCAGGTGCTGCTGTTGACACTTGAGGCTCCAGGGGTTGTGTTTGAGCTGTGGTACGGCATTACTGTGACTGCGCTCTAGTCTGTAGTAGAGCACCTCGGTCTGCCGCAGCCACTCCAGCTCCACATCCTCCTGCAGTTTGTGAATACTGGACGGCAGAGGGAACGAAAGCCTCATCAGTTTTAGGCACAAGAAAGTATGGTTAAGGTGGTGTGGGTAAAGTATGCATGTGGAGTGTATATCAAAAGGGCAGTGATGAGCTGCTATATTGTATGTAAAGAGGCAGCCAATGTAGTCATGCCTTTTGCTCAATATGCAAAATAAACACAAGTCAGCCTCAACATATATTTTCATAATTCCTGTCACTTTGCCAGACACCGACTGAGTTTTGTGTTTGTGTACATGCATGTATATGCATCTATTGCGGGTTATGTAACCCTGACACTGTGACCCTCTCTCTGACTGCCAAGGCCAAGGATCAGCCTCTCACAGTATTTAGAAGCAGTTTTGCCTTAGGTTGTATGCGTAACCACAAGTGCGTCATCCGTCGATTAAAGTGAGTCTTCAGACTACAGCTTTTCCATTCATGGAAAACTAAAGATCCCTTTAAGTATGTAATGCTTGTGTAACTGCTCTGAAGTGATCAATGCATCATTTTCGCTTCAATTTACGTGACCCTCCATGTATGTGAGAAAGTGACTCACTTTCTCCCCGCCTGTTGATGCATCAACTATACCTTCTGCTTTATCATGAGTAATAAATCCCTCAGTGTACTGCTGTGTCTGCTTGGACATTTTGTTTCATCTCACCTCTTGTCCTTGTCTTTACTGGAGTGGCGGCTTCGGCTGTCTATGCTATAATTTTCACTGTCCACAAGCAGCGAGGACGATATTGTCTTCCCCCACTTGGGCATCTCATTTTTGGACTCGCAGTCAGCTGAAGGGTCCTTGTTCTCCAGATCCGCTGCTGGGTCACTCTGGAGGGGGTAAGCGATGAGGCAAAGGTTCCCTTCTTCATCCTCCTCAAAGCTCACTGACACCACACCTGAGAGTGGGACATAGATGGAGACAGAGACATTGGTGTCACGGAGCAGTGAAAAGAATATGTCTCAGATACAGAATCAAAGCACAATAAAGCTGACAAGATAAACCAGGCTCTTAAGTGCTAAATATTTCTTATCTTGCTGCTTTAAGCAGGAGCTACGCTTAGAGCAGTTTGTGTCTACGCTCACATCTCTGTTACCTCATGAATACCTGGACAGAACTAACACACAAGAGAGGATGAGACAGAGATACTGCTCTCAAAGCAACACAAAAAAGACAGAATGAAAAAACAATCAGTCAATATCCATATGCAGGCAATTGGTTTCAATTGTGTAAACCCATAAACACACAACAAACCATGCTCTTAAATGAGTTTAATGGCAACAAAAAAACCCCACCTAAAATAAATAACAGCCCAAACACAAATGACGCAAGGCTACAAAATTTAAGTCAGTTCCATTTATTCCCAAAAATACAAAACAGCATAACAAAAGGATGAACAATATATGTATATAGATATATAAAACATACAGAAACCACAAAGCATCACCCCACACATACACAGAAAAATAGATATGATGCTAGTCTACAGGCTTCAGCTGCAGATAAAGAGCACAACAAAAAGGGAATATAGGGAGCACGAGACATATTTAACTCACGAGTTTCTAGATCAGTATTTTGAAAAGGGGGATGCTATTTTATTATCAAATCCCCACCACAGATGACATAAAACTTGAAGAGTTTATTGTGATGTGTGTGAGAGATGCATAGGTATGCTCAAAAACAGGCTAGCCTGTTGGACACAGGCTTTGTTTGTAATGTCACTTACTGTGCTAAATATTTAACGAAAAGGGTGTGGTGGAGGTTTTGTATAGCCTATGCTGCCTATGTTGACCTTTTCAGATGACCTCAGGGTCTCTGTCCAGGAGCTCCATGGATTTCTGGATCTGAGCAAGGAAGAATCTCACTTTGCATCCATTTCTTCGCACTGGCTATGTGCCGCAAAAAAGCTTTAATAAATAAAAAAATCGAGGGAATACCTCATTTGTCTTTGTTAGTACAGCTTCATACAAACAGGACATCACAAGTGGTTTGCCTGTGTATAGAAGGCTCATTTGGAGTGTCAGCTACAGCACCCTCTTGTGGCACCATTTAGTACATGCTGCTGGCAGGCACCTAGAAACAACACTTTAGCAGGAGCAGTGAGCTCTGTTTCCTAAAAATCTCCAAATTCACACTGTACACACAACCTACATTAATTAGGCGGGTCTGCAAAAATATCTATTCTCATCTGACACAAAGAGTAATGAAAAGCCGAAAGAAAGAGAGAGATGCATAGCAGCCACAACACAACAACCACAAAACAGGATAGAGAAGGCTAGTTTGCATTACCTCTGTACTGGGGGGTAAACTTCCTCATTGCAGCAGGCAGACTCTTGTAGAACTGATGTTCACGGGGGATGAGGGGCTTGCAGATGGTCTGCTCCCCAAAGCGAAGAACGCAGCAATGTCCCCCCACCTGGTGCACAAAGGGCTCAAGCATCACCCCTTTCTCCAAGTAGCACTGCTGGTGCTGCAGCTGGTGCTTTTGCTTTTGCTCTGCATCCATGGCCTTCTGCGCCTGAGCCTCCACAGCCGGACCCATCCTCCTCTGGCCCTGACCACACTACCGTGGGCATTAGCCTTCTCACGCACGCACACACAATGTGGTGGGGCCCTATCTGGCAGGGTTACGCACACACTCACTCACGCACTGCAGAGCCACAGAGGACTGATCGTGGTATCCCACATTAAGGCTACAGGGTTTTTTTCCAAGTTGTTCACACGGTGTCTTCTGATGCTGTTGTGATGATGATCTGCTTCGTCCGTGCTGTTTCGGATTCTGCTTGTCGAAAAACACAAAAAGGAGGAAATAGAGGAGAAACAATAAAACCCCAAGATTCAGTGGATATTTAATTCCTTTTAAACTCCTTGTCTGACAGTTGCTGTAGCTGAGTAGAAACAGAGAGCCACAGAAAGTCCTCCAAACGCTGATGTTTGGACAATTGCTGCAGCAGCAGACAATGCAAACAGAGACAGACTCTGCTCGTGCCTTCACTGAAGACTGGATGCTCTCTGACAACTGCTAGCTGGCTCACCACTGCTAAAGCCTGAAACTTGGACCGCCCACATCACAGACAATCCACCAATCAGAAGCACCCAAAGCAGGTTGTTGGGTGGTAACCCTTCGAGGGAAAAGAGCAAGCAAACAAAGACAGTGGTGGGAGGGGGAGTCTAGGGAAAGGAAGAGCGAGAGAGAGGGAGAGAGAGAGAGAGAGAGAGAGAGAGAGAGAGAGAGAGAGAGAGAGAGAGAGGACAGAAGAATAAAAACAAGAAGGGGGGACGAAACTGAGTCCAGCTGTTTGATATGTCAGCAGGGTTTTAACAACTTGACGGGACAAAGAGAATTAGTTCCTCATATGAAGTGTGAGGAAGGGAGCAACGGAACAAGCAGGGGATAGAAACAGCATGTAGGCATGTAGCACAAAACACACTGTAGTCAAGCATAAACAAACACACAGTAGTCAAATATTAAGTTACTTACTAACTACACAGACAACTACCCTGAACCAACAGATTTGGTATGACAATAGTGCAAAATAAAAATACCTCCATTTGAATGTTGTCAGGTTTACATAGAGGCAATTTTCATTACCCAAACATGTCCTTTAAAGTTACATGTTTTACACTGAACAACAGGGTCGGTCAGGGTTAACACTCTCAGGCTTTCATCTGACTGGAGCTAATATCTAAAACACTACTCAACTGACCTACTCACTTTGTAACCATGTAAAGATTACTTAAACTTTACTTCCCCATCCTGAACAACTGCAGCGTATCAACATTATACTAGAAAAATCACACTTGCTGACTGATTTGCGGGGACTCTGAACTTGAAGTATGTGTAAAAGTAGAAGATAGAGATATGAATGGCAGCAGAGGTCAGGATGTTGTGTTATGAAAATTAGGTGGAGCGAAAAGGTGCGCTGCTGAGAGCTTGTGTTGTAGTCAGTGTGGAAACTATAATCCTCATCTTGCACACTCCAAGTCCTTCTTGACACAGATTATCGTAGCAGACAAAATAACATCTGATTAAGCCAGTCACTCGTTGCCGTCTCCATTCATATGAATTAGCTGCCGTGGAAAAACACAACATGAGGGTGAGGTGTATTATTACACAAAACTATAAAATGTTCTCCAGTGTATGGTTGCGTATTTGTAGGCTCTAAAATATCATGTTTTGTGTGTACGTGAGAATGTGTGTTTGCGTGCGTGCACATGTGTGTCTGAGCGTTTGTGCTGAACATTACAGTTGGCTGTTTGTGCAGAGAACAGAGTCAGAAAGCCCAGCAGTAATCTCTCTAATCCTTCCTCTTGGAACATGAGAGTAAAATAGACCATGAGAGACAAGTTCAAAATAGCGGCAGATACACTTAAACACACATTGTGTTTGGTGTATATGCACAATCACATCTATAGCTTTATTTCTGATGGACTTCTGGGCACCCCCTTATGAACACCCCTGCATCATAATGGGCAAACAAGGCCTGCTCAATCTTAGCAGGGCAAGTTTTATTCACTTCATCTTATGTTTCACAGTAGCCCAACACAAGCACAGGTGGTCTCCCTGTTTGCACAAGTATAAAGTCATGATTTGAACGAGGGCCATAAATACAACCTGTTACCGCTGAGCTTATGATCATGTGCTCGTCTTGCAGTGTTAACATACAGCTACGCCAGTGTCAACACCTGTATTACATATTAAAATTAGAAAGCACAAAGAGAGAGAGTTGGGAATGACAGATTAAACATCGAAATCAGGATAACACTGAGACACAGGAGTGATTTAGCAACTTTGGATGTCATTTAGATTAACATTTAAAGCAGTATGACACATACTACTGGTATTTGAAGCTCAGTTATTTGAAGCTCAGGACTCATCTGACTGACATCCACAAGCTCACAGACCAGCAGGCACAAACACAATCACAAATGTATGTATATCAAACAAACATTTATGGGATCTGCAGTATAAGCAATATACCTTTAACAGTGTGCAGAGGAGTTTAATATGCATGTTATGGAACACTGAAGCCCAAATGGGAAAATGACTGAGAATCTAGCAGAAATGACATAGTGAAGAGAGCAACAGAAATAAAAAGAAGAGACAGGGAAGTGAAAGCCATGACCTTGAAAGAAATGGGAGTACAGCATGGGGCAGTTAGCAGGGGCTTTTCACAGTGCTGATGAGGAGTGTGCCAGTCGCAAACAGAGACGCTGGCATATGCAGCCAACAGGAAGTTGGAATCTAGCCCCTCATCTCCACATAAGAGCACAACAGGAGTGCAGTGAGAAGAAGACCTCCTGACAAAATCAGGGCTCTTCCATACTTGACAAAAGGGCGAGAACAGGTTTTGATCAAGATCAATGTATTACAAAGTCCTTGGTTAGTCAATGACAATTTTAGTTTGTTCTGTGACAGCAAACAAGATTTGGGCTCACTTAGGCTAATACCACATGCTGGAACTGAGCTGGCTTTAGTGATCTGACACACCATAAATGTCCCTGTAAAAATCAGTATGAATCCTCAGAAAACACACTCGATATAAAGCGGAATACACAAGGAAGAAGCAAGGATATGCAGGACAAGGTTACCAGTCCATCAGCATCAAAGACAGACAAATTTTCATTAAAAGTCATTTGCAAAGTTGAATTTCAAAGTTCATTCACATACACCAACACGTCAGTGACATATGTCGCTGCTGCCATGGCAAAGATATGAACTACCAAAGAAACAGCAGCTATAGCTAAATGCCAATCTTAGAAAAACATTTACAGTCATTTTTCTAAACTTGCTTCGTGCCGGTTTTGCTACCTATTTTTGCACAAACATTTCTTAATGGAGCACGAACAATTGCAAAGCAATTGCAACTCCAAAACTGATAATTGGCAATGAAAGGTCACATGCCCGTTAAGGTTGTCAGAAGTTGTCTTCCAGGGGCAACTGCAGCCCCTTGAGGACACCAGTGATGCAAGAAGACCTTGAAAATTCCCACAGAAAAGTGCTAAAATCAGACCTAAAAATGTCATTCTTGCTGTAAAGGTGACAGTGCATGCTACACTATCAACACCCACCCAAAGTCACCATGTCCTCTTCACTGCAATCATTTATGTTAACTGTTTTTGAACTGGGCATTACCTTCTGCCCCACATTCAGAGTTATTCACAGTCACGCAAACAACTGCTTCGGCATCCTCACCATGATCAACACGTTTACGAAGATCAAAGCACTCACTTAACAATATTAATCTGTGAGCTTTCATCTACTAACAATATCAGGGCAGCAAAGGGGACAAACAGAGAGCAGGTATGTCACATTGAGGTTATCAAGTGGGTCAATGTAACATTGAACTCAGGGTGCAGCAGCTCAACAAGGCTTTAGAGCACGTTCAGGAGTTCGAGAAATGTGATCAGCAGATATGATTGTATTAAGAGGACCCGTGCACGGAAGGATAGTTGGTGACGGGGTGGGAGTGCAGGAAGGAAGGAAGGGTGGGTGAGATCTGCCTTTTGCACATGTATGGCCATGGACACTGGAGGACGAGGGGGCTAATATTGAGGTGCTGCGTGAATTTAGATATAAAACAAACGCAATGGAGGTATTCGGGCATTGGAGGGAACGTGAAGGGCAAAGTAACTACACAGACACATTCCTTTATAGATACAGTAAATGTCTCCAGTAAGAATATTTCCTGCTCTAAAAACTTTGTTGTGCCTTTGTACCGCTGACCTTATCAACTTCAAGAGGTTTAAAAGATTTAGGATGAGACAAATAATCTGAATGAGGCGGCATGGGGCTGGATTTACTTGGACAGATTTACACAGTGGCCAAGGGGAAACGTGCATAGACACAATGACTCACATTCATGTGCACATAACAGTCAGAAGCATGAATATCACACACGCAGACAGGCAGAAACAGAGCAAACCAAACTCAAAAATCACATTCAAAAACACATTCGAACATACAATTACACACACGCTCTACCTCTTCTGGCTGGAGTGAAGTGGAAAAAGGCTGATGATCTTACCTGTTTGGCTGTTAGTAGGGTCATTTTCCAGACTTGATCACCTCACATGACATCACAACAAGTAAAGCCATGAACCAAATCCTCATGGGTCACCAAACACCTGAGGCCCCACTAAAAATAACAGGGGCTATAAGTAATTCAGGCTGCTGAGGAGCTAATAATAAACAAACCCTGCTCCATGAGACAAAAAAACCCAACAGGGATCATAAAGAAAGGAAACAATTCACTGGCTGCCACCACAGGCCAATAGGGCAGACTTTGAAGTCGTAACTGAACGAGGTAATGTCCTGGCAACAGTCTCTGCCTGTGCCTGCATGGTTAACAACTGTGCAGACCAAGTCCGTCTACTTTTGAGCAAGCAGTCTTAAGTATGCATGCAAATACATTTGAATACAATGCAACACTGACAAGAAGATGATTTCAAATAAGACCAGTTAACAAAGGATAGAAAATCCTTGTCAAAACACTTTTGCCCTCAAAGGCTGAGCTATTCAGAGTGATAACACAAGTGATGCCTCAAGATCCACACCATACACGGTATAGCTATTAACTTTGACAGCTACAAGAGGGACAAGACTGCCTTAATGTTTGTGTGAATGTTTGAGTGACGAATGGAGGGGTGTCAGAAATGAGGTCACCACCGCCCTCACCCATCCTAGACCTGTTTCCTGTCTAACATCTCTAGTCTCTTCCTGTACAGGGAGGTGAAAGTTGATAAAAAGATAAAAGGGAGTGAGATTATGATGAAAGGCATACACTGGGTTTTTGGCTTGATGATTGGACAAATTAACTTGTAAATGAGAAGTACAGCACAGGAAATATCCTAATGTCGTCAGTGGGTGACAATGGTAAACTATCACAACAAAACATATTGTTAACAGCCTTTAATTAAATTTAATTTAATTAAACACTAAGTGGGTTCTCATAAACTATAAATATATATCTTAAAATGTTAGAATGGCAGAGCATGTAGAAATAAAAAAGGATCACTCCTGCAGATGGATGTTTTTGGTGGTTATGGTTATGCATCAATATTTAATGGGTACATCGAGCAAAAGACCTTTCTCAAAGCAGCCACTTTGACTTGCCAAAGACAGGTACATGTGGATAATAGCATTAATAATGGCTGCATTCCATTCAGAGGTGCCAGCTCCATGGCCCTAAAAGTGCATGCCAACTCACTGCCACGGTTTAGTGGCACACTGAAATGAAACAGGGCCAGCATTCATGCTGTTATACCGGAGCTTTCCTGACTATCACAGCAAAATTTCAAAACAAAAGATAGATACTAGATACTAGATAGATATCTAGATACTAAAGAAATGCCATGCAGAAGGCAGAGTTTAGACTTGTTGGACAGTGAAGATGTGAAGATGATGACAGTTGACGAGGAAGATGGGTTTTCGAATTAAGAGAGGTCCAACTGGCGCAAGTCTAAAGTTGGGAAGTGGGCAGGATTAAAGCTGTGAGTGCTCAGAGGAAAGGGGGACAGAAAGAACTTGTTCTGGAAGACACCAATCTCCTGCCAGCGGTAAGCTATCTCACATTAATTATCCAATCACAATAGTCTCACAACTCTGCCAAGAGCAACGGACACTCTCCCAAATAGTCTTTATATCCTTGCAAAGGATGAAAAAGAAAAAACCCTCCCTGTATTTTAGTCTTTTGTGACTTTAAAAACAGTACAGGACTGACAAACAATATGATTTGCAATGCCTCCTTTCTAAACTGTAAGCTGTTCTTCCTAGTATCTGATAATCTAGTGGTACTGTCAAAGTTTGCCAAAGGCTAATGGTGAGTCATTGAATTAAGTGAGTACTTCTAAAGCTGTAAAGCTCATCAACATGGACAGGAAGTAGGGATGTGTGGACGTCACATACTTCCTGGATTCAGGCTTAAAATGTCCACACTTCTCAGAATCATTAGACAGAGAGTCAGTTGGCTTCAGCCCATTGACACAATGCAGCTACATCAGCTCTAGTCTGGCAGAAAACTGTTGATGAGTTCTTACACTACTGGATGCCTCATACACACCAGGGTTTTGTCACTGAAACAAAATTTGCCATTAACAGACAGCAAGGAAAGGCATGACTTCTAAATTTGTCAGCAAGCTATAATGCATACAAATATTCTGATTTCCTTAAAGTTTGCCTTAGTGTTATGCTGTTCTTCTGTGTTTCTCACCAATTAAAGTTTTGTGTGAGTCATATACTGGAAAAGCAAACTGTACATTGTGACATTAAACACATATTCCCCGGATTGCTTTAGTTCTAGGGTTCTGCTCCGACAGCCCTGGACTGGACTATTTCCATGGCCATTTGGCTGCATTCCTCCTCTACTGCTGAGGAAGGTCAAAGGTCATTGGCTCACCCACACTCTTTGGTTCAGTTTCTAGGAAGCCTGACAGAGAGGACAGCAGGGCAGTCTCTTCTGTCCCAAAACAGGACTATGGGTTGGTTGGTGAAAACCTCTGTCTGACTGCTTCTCATTTGGACCAGCTCAAACAAAAGTGTGCAATTCTACTCAGAGGAAATGACAAGTTGTTCTCATTGCAAAATCTGGCCAACATTTGTGCAGTCTATGAGAACTGGAGTGAGTGGTCCTTTCCACAAAAAACAAGAACACAACAGATGTTACAGGAGTTTTACTGTGAGTATCGTATGTCAGACAGCATGGACTGAGCAGGACTGTGGGCAGGTAAACATTAGGTCAACCCAAGATATCCATTATAGTCGCTCTGTGTTTGGCAGAGACCTTCGAGTTGGGTTACATTGTGTGAGTAAGTGATATCCGTCGACATATCAGTATCACAAGCACCTTGTCAGGCTCCTGAGCCTGCTGTATTGGGGCTGAAGCCCATGTTCAGTTAATCCTGTAGATGTAGATGTAGGAACTTGACATAGTTGCATGTCAGCAACACTCAGCACCCCATCCACGGCTTTACATGCGGCACCCTGACAGTGTAGACACTTTTAGGTCTACCAGGATAGTCAAAACACAACAGACACTAGATGCTTCAGTTGCAATAGCATGGACTGAGGATACATCTATTTGTGGTGTCCATGTCAGTAGCATTTTCATCTGATCTAGTTTATCCCTAGATAGTTTTGCATTAAAATGTTTCCTGGCCATGGGTACCATATAGCCTTCCACAGAGTGCAAACAGGACTTGCTTTATCTAATCCCATTGGCAAGCTCTCCATGAAACTATTAAAAATGCACAGTATCTGTTCAACTAACAGCACATCTGCTCTGATGGTTCAAATATAATTCATATGTGGTTTTGCTATAGTTTAAATCCAGTTCGATGCACAGAAGGTCTGGCTCTCAATTTCTCTATTTTAACTATGAATGAGGAATGAGGTAAATGCACAAATGTCATTGGACACTGTCTTTTCTGCTTTGATTTCAAGTCTGAGGTATTCAGAGCACTCCCCCAAAAAAATCTGTAATGAAGAAGTAAAGCAAATCTGGAACAAGATAAAGGGAAAAGAAAAAAGAAAAAAGTAGAAAAGATACAAATTATTTGTTTGCCAGGAGGGGAACTGGTGCCTCTTTCTAGTTAACTTGAGGCCACCTGCTATTGGAAAATCCCATGATATTGAGGAATTTAGGGTGCACGCGTGTATGTATATGTGTGAGTGTGTTTGTGTGAATGTGTTCAGTGCCTGTGTGTTTGTTCCAATACAGCATGTGAATCCTTGACATTTCCTCACCTCCAAAGTGTGTCAACTCATGCCATCACCCCACGTGATGTGACGGGATGAAGCAATGTACATATCCTTTGGCACATTGGCACATCTCTCACACCAAATATAAACACACATACACCTCTCTTACCATAAATAACAGCACTCATACACCTTATCACATACTATTAAAAGCTGGTAACTGACATAAACACAATGGTATGCCCTCAGTGTAACTCTCCAGACCAAAGCTCTTTACAGACACTCACACTGTTGTGCATAGCCAGACAGAATTTGGATGCAGCCATTTCTTACCCAAAAAGGGCAGGACATTACAGTTGGGACAGCACACTGTTAAACCATGTACATCTATTATGTCTTTACAAGGATGAAACAGAGCCAGACTTAAAAAGGAAGCAGTCATTTCAGATAACCAACAAATATAAAGGAAATACGAGAAGGACACCCCATGAGGTAAGACTGGGACACTTCAGGAAAGACGAAGAAACAAGAAAGAATAGGAATTCGAACTAAGGAAATATGAAGCCATGGCTTGAAACCTGATATCATCATGTTAAAAGAAATGGGATCATTGCAGTGGGAATACAAGGAACTGCTTTATCCAGGACACCTAATACTGTAAATCAACTCAGCATGCAGAACGCACACGGTTTCAGCCACTGCTGACTGCTACCCAGATGAATATTAATCCTTGGAAAAAGCCCACACACGTGCACCAACATAATACGGTAATATAAGGCTCTAAGACGGAGTACAGTTACAGCAACTTAGAGACCTGGTGCAGACTCTCCTCAAGTACATGCACATACTCTTTACATGCACATATACACACACATAAATAATCTGTAAACCCACAAGATGCTTGGAGGTGTCGGATTTAAAATTCTATTTGATGGTACAGACAGCTATTTCCTGTTCCTACTCAACTTTAAACTCCTCAAATATCCCACTGTAACGTGTACACTACAACACATCAGGAACACACTAAAAAATATATCCATTATGCATATCCAAAGGAAACACATATATTATATTATATTGGAAAACAAATATGGTCCCTCTGTAAGTGGGTCAAAAAACATGATTCCCATAATTACTGTAACCACCACTGCTAATATAATCGAGGAAGAAGTTCCATTTGCATGGTATTTCACTAAGGCAAAAGAGGGTGAATAAGTAAAGCCATAAAGCTCCACTATAGCAAAAGTGAGAAAACAGTAGATAGATTTATAGTGAAGTCTGCATAGTATGTTTACAGACTGTGTAGGCAGGGACGTTGGCTGTTGATACAAAGCAGTGTGGGCTGCGTTGGCAGCAGTGCAGTGTGTTTCTGTGCCATAGACAGCTCTGCACTGCAGTGCTTGTGTGTGCACGTGAGGAAGAGCGCACATGTCAGAGGATTACAGAAGAGACCATCCATATCCCCCTCTGCAGACCCCCCACCCAACAAAATCTACACCCCCTGGCTGCACTAAAGTAGCCCTTATTCTTATCTCTTTTGTCAAGTGAACATCCAGCCAATCAATCAAACAGCAGCATTTACCCACCATAATAAAAGCTTGATTGCCTTAAATCTGCAGCCTACCCAGCCATGTGACATAAAGTAGACAACATTCAGTCTACTAAAAGTTACATGTAAAGAAGGAAATGACCTTCCCTGGAGAAAATTTGACCTGCACACTTTTTTCCTCACAGTGCTTCCCTCCACCTGCAGTCTACTGCAGTACTCCCCATTAATATCTTATCCATCAGTTGTGTTAAAAACTTGTATTCTCGTCTGATTCTCCGTCCAAGTTCTGTACCTCCATGTTGATCACTCTATTATGACTTCTTCGACAAATAAAGAAAGATTTTCTGAATAGCACAAGGTGTGGCGAGTGGAGACGTAGGGACAGAATTAGCTCTGTCCAATCAACTCACATGAATAGGCTGGTGAAATTCATAACTCACAACACATAACTGCAATTTTTGAATCTGACTCAGAATATTGTCCTGTAATGAGATCAACATTTATATCGCATCGTTTATATCTATGTTAAAACAAGGCATTCCAACTATCTGTCAAAATCCATCTACATTGTCCAACCATCACTTAACTCTTCTCAGAGCTAAGACGATATCTGGCATTCAGATGGACTTTCCCTGCTGGCTGGTATGAAGTTACAATAGACTAGACAAAAAGGGCCGATTCATTTTTACCCTCTGGAAGGAACGTTTGCACTGACAGGGTAGGCTTTATATCTGATCTGGGTTGTCTGTGCCTCCCAGTCCTAAATATAATTGCATAATACTAATATGACCTGGCCTTGTAACAGCACACCTGAGACACAGTCAGGGTCAGATGAGCAGGTAGAAAGTGAGCCCACATGGAGGAGATGGGGAAGGCAAAAATAAAATATTAGTAAAGCATAGGATTTTTACACCTTTGGCCTACAAAACACACAAAAATACAAAAACAAAACAAAAGGCCAAGCGGGTTAATCACACACACACATAAAGAAGAGGCAACAAACAAAGTCAATCCCCAAAAATAGAACTATTGTTTCCATGCCACTGACCTCTTCTTCCCTGACAGTGTTTTCGCCATGAAGGAGTTGCTTAAGTGCATTTCTCCAGCGGCCAAACACCACAACTGAATTCTCCACGAGCCAGTGACAAATTAGAATTCACTCTGCCTAACTCGCTAATGCCCAGTATGAAGGGAACAGTGTGTTTCTCAAAAACAGTGCATGTACACGTGCATGCACACGCGCATATGCCCTCACACACACACAAATTTCAGAGCACAATAGTAGAAAGACTGAGGTAACTCTCTGAATGTTCAGATCCTGCATGTGAACCACAGCTGGAAGCGCCACAGGGGAAAAACTAGGTTCTGCACTGGAAAAAATAGATGAAAGAGTGACTGTATTAAAGAGAGAGAGAGAGTGACGTCCTTGGAACAGAGAGATGTGAGACAGAGGGGCTGAAAATGTGGAGGGGCAGCGACAGGAGACAGACGCCAGACAGACAGATATGGATCCTAAATGAGGTGGCAGTGCCAACAACTACTTCGACAGTGCAGTGATAGAGCAAACAGAGGTTAAATATAAACTCAGTAATCCCTCAACAAAGAGGCACTTAATGAGAGTCTGCCTTTTTGGTAGGATGTGTGCTAGAGGGAGTGAGGTGGACAGAGGAATGCAACTGGCAAAGGCCCAAGATTGTACCATAGCTACACAGAGCAGGACAGCCACTCACTGAATGAAAGAGCTTCATGTTCAGTGGCCTCTCAGTGACAAATATCATGTCCTCCTTCTCTGTCCAACTGGCTTCCTTGACCTTACAGAACCATGAATACTGCACTCACAGGTACTAATCGGACAAATTAATCCAGTGAGGAGATTATCATATGGCGTCTGAGGATTAAAACTCATCATGCTTTCCATGACTGAGAGATGGTGACTAACTGGTAAGTCCCAGTCATGAAGAACGATAGCCCTTGCAGTCACCCTGTTGGATTGGGGTAAGCACCTGAATTATTCAGAAAGGTCAGAGAAGTGATCCTGGCTCCAAGCCTAGGCCACGCTCCAAATGAGATGCCAGTACAGTGTTACTTTCTCTCCACAACATAACCCTGCTTTGGTGTCGTCTCGCGTTCACTGTCAAGTGGTTATTTCTCTCTACATTTTGATCTACATAGAGGGAAGCCCTTTGGCACTGCGGTGGAGATATGGATCAATCTTTAATGTAATATCACCTTCCTTAAGGCCAACATACTGAGAGAAGAAATAGGGGATCCATTCAAGGTTTTTTTAGGACGCGGTACATTTGTGTAACTCTGTAATCCTCAACATCAAAGAATGTTTCCATTACTAAGCCAATGGTGGCCGGTCAATTACTCATCTCAGTGACCTAACATACCAGGTAAAGTATGTGACCATGTTCCTGTGACAACTTTAAGACTTGTACATAGGAGAACTGATAAATGTCCTAAATAGGTAAATCAGTTCAGATACATAAAAAGCCTGTAAATCCCAGTTGGTGCAGTACCAGTTGACATGGCAGTGTGTATTTGTATGTGTAATAAGAGCTCCCAGATCAGAGGTTTGGGAGATTAGCAGGGGCTGAAAGATTGACTGCAAGAAGCTGCATGCCTAAATGGGACAGAGGGTCAGATGCTAGCGTGCTGTGGCTCAAGAGCTGGAGATAACCAAATGAGAAGCGGCTACACAAAGAGACAAACTGCTGCAATGCCTCTTGCATTATGTGAAAGTGGAATTTGGATAGATTAAACACTGTGGTTTTTTTATGCTTTATACAAATTTGCCACCATTTACTGTATATTTAAGAGCTCAGAGATCGGGGGCATGTCAACCTGATGACTTAGAATCCTGACTTCTCTGTTATTAGGGTTGAAACTAACAATTATCTAAAAAAATGTTACAAAATACTGAACAACATCCAAGTTAATCCGAGTCAAAAACACAATCACATTCGGTTTAGAGTACAAACGTTGAGCGAGAACACCCATCATTCAATGGATGGATACATCATGTTTCCATTGTATATGCTTTGAGTAACTAAACACGTTTGCGTCAGCATGCCCACATGCGCTGTGGGAGATTGTGTGACAGAAAATGAGAAGTGACCGTGAAATATGTGGTGCTAAATTTTAGCGTCAGCGAGAAGGCAACTTGTCATCATCCATGCTTCACTTTTCAATGACACTGAATACTATCACAGCATGGGGGAGGCCGGCCAAGCCGGTCAGAGCTCTTTTTCGTGTGGGGGAATCCTCATCATAACTTATGTTATGTAAGTGTTCAAGAAGGGTCCTATCCATTAGGGGAGATCCCAGAGGTTTATAATAGACTCACGTGAAAAAGGTCTTGTTCACTGGATGGGCTGAATTGGAATTAAAACTGCAGCATGCCAAATCAACATCTGAAAGAAAAAAAAAGATCACCACTGATCTACAATGTAAACCATCTGAAACGCACATGGTGGTTGAGAGGGAAACAAACTGAACAAAATAATAAATCCTGGCTGTGTGATGCTGATCCTAGTAATATACTGAGGCTAACTTAAATCAAGTCTCAGGTAGATCCAGTGAAGCTAAAGATATTGCTACATTTAAAAGACACAAACAAAGCTAAGGAACAACCACAAATAACACACATTCAAACAAGGGCACAAACCTACTCTAATCATGAGACTTCACCATAACCACAGTCTTTCCTCAGTAACTACAATATTTCAATAATTTTCACATTACATAATGCATTTTTTGACTAACCATAACCTTAACGTTTCTTTCTGTCTGCGAGCAGCTTATTTGGAAAATACCATTACTATGTTTTTTCTTTGCATCTCTTTAGTACCTTCCATTAATCTCACACTGCCCATGACTTTAACTCAGACTATAACCAACTACACGTTTAAAACCTCAGTCTTATTTCTAACGGTACACAAACTACACCGTCAAGTTAGCTTAAGTTGTCAACACAAGCTGGCAGGCCGGCGGTATCCATGGTTACGCAGCTAATTTTAGCTTCTTGGGTATAAAGTTAGCTTGTTATAAGCCAAAATTGGTCAGTTCTGATTTTGTTTTATCTAACGTTACAATAAATGCTGTTCCCGTTACGTTGAAATTCAAGTGCGTAACCAAACAGTTTAAATAAACCGGAAGCTAAAGACTGCGAAAATTTTAAATTACCTCTCACTTTTGTCTGATGTAAACCCCTCTGCACTTTCCGGTTTTGGTAGGTGACTCTTGTTGGCCCACTGCTCCAAAGAGGGGCTGTGCACTAGTGCGCTATACCGGAAGTACCTGTTTGGATGTCATGGCAACACAAGGGATTTAGGTTGCAAACAGTAAAAGGCAAGAAAAAGGGGGAAAATGACCAGAAAGATGGAGGCTACTCCATTTACATACTATTTGTGTACTTTCATCCATCATACCATGTAGAAATTTTACACAGAAAGCAATGGCAAACTTTTTTTTAATGGAAATTAAAAATTACCTCTTCCTTTTTTAGGTCCAAGTCCATTTCAGTGACTGAGGATCAGAGTTACATAATAGGTCATGAACCTGAGTGGGAGAGGGGGCAGACAAGCTCCCAGGCTCCAGACGGATATCAATAGACAAATGCTTTACAGGGACACTCAATCCAACCAGTTTTGCAGTTTGTGTGTACCTGTGTGTGTGTGTGTGTGTGTGTGTGTGTGTGTGTGTGTGTGTGTGTGTGTGTGTGTGTGCTGGTGAAAGAGAAAGAGAGGTGACACCATCTGAAAGTGTTCGCCCTCTGGACCCAACCCAGTCTCTTTCTCTCTTTGATGTGTTACTCTGCTTCTATTTTCAGTTTCCTTATTTACTAAGCCTTTGACAGATAGTGGGAAAACCACAGATGCATCACCCATGTGAGGGAAATAAACACACACATGCTCAAACACATACTAACAATAATGCACACATTAACACCAGAGAAGGAAAGAACCAAGTGTGACTGTGCTGCCGACACATGTTGGCATGGTGTGTTAGGTAACTAGCATATCCTTCGTCATTAACCCTTGTGACCTCGGTGAGTCAAGAGGGAAAGGATGTGAAATGTAGAAGCGTAACAGCATGATGTGACAGTGAATGTGACTGCGTATGATTTTTCAGACCATGGAGGTCCATGTAAACCAGACTGGAGAACCTGATAGTGTCAGTCTTCACTAGATGATGTCAGTGATCTTCATTTGGATTGGAACATGCAGAGCAGGGGGTTTGCTCATACCCGCTGGATGCTATTGCTGTGTGATCCTCCAGATCTGCATTCAGTGGAACAGGCGAAGAACAGAGGAAGCTAACATTTGCTAAATATTGAAAACAAGCATTAAACAATGGCAAACTCAAGCTGAGAGCAAAGTTTGCTTATTTTTTCATGCTCATAGTTTTTCTATTAATTTTTGTGGCAATTTTTTAAAGAAGTATTTTTCCAATGAATTTGTCACTGTTTTAGTACAGTAGAAAGTCAGACATGACTTGATCTTTGAATTTATTCACAGTATTTATTTACATTTAATCTCTACTTTAATCTCTACTGAAGAGAACAATGACTGTAAAAGTTTCTCAAGCGCAGCTTTGATTTAATGACGTAGGTCAGCGCCCAGGCATTTGCAAATGTCAGCGCGGCGCAGAGAAAGAACAACAGCAATATGAACAATAGCATCTGCAGATTACACAGAGAAACAAGCCTACCCGCTGTCCCTGGAGCCTGTTCAAGGAGCAGTGAGTGGGCTTGTTACTCTCTAGTCAGTCAGTCTGAGAAGACAATGCCTCCTTTTTGTCTCAAACAACAAGAGCGAGGTTATACTATGTCCCCTCAGACAACCTGCCCTTGTCACATTTGGACCGTAAGCCTCATGGTGGGTTATGTCACAAGAGCCATACAACAAGACCATTTTAGAAAAATGCTGACATCCTTTTTTTCAGTAGGCCAGATCTCTCCAGTTTAAGGACCCGTTCTTTGAGTTACACAACAACTAATAAATTTCATTTGATTTGCTTTCTATTAATTTATTAACTATACTATATTATCTATTAACTGCACACTTTGACAGAACCACCTGACTGAACCACCACATCGAGGCAAATGCTTTATGTGTGAAAACCTAATTGGCAATATATAAACTTTTTGATCACAAAAACACAAATATATGTAGACTGTAAAACATAAATGAGGAACATCAATCCAGGGGGACACTGAGCAACTTGAGGTGTTGCCAGAACCAAACAGTATCCTCTTGTCTGTGACCACATACAAGGTGAACAGGCCACATGAACACAGACGAGGTAGCAAAACATTCACACGGATAGGAGATCCAAACAAACACAGAGAAAGATAAAGGAGACATGGTAGCATACGTAAGGAGAAAGGGAAAAAAGAGGAGAAACTCAGTCTCCTGGAGGGTGATGATCCAGATTTAAACATCTGAATGGGACACACACTGCCACAAGACCTCCGGCATGGAGAGGAGAATTAGAAGAAAACTAAAGAGAGGTAGAGAAAGAGAGGAAGAGAGATGCAAAAATCAGAATTGTTTGAGTGTAGAGCATGGAATGGGATTTAAGGTTAAGTAAGATCCGATAGATATGAAAGAGTAAAGGACCATTTACAGTTTTCTATTTCATCAGGAGCAAATACAATCTGACATGGATATTGAGCCACTGAAGTGAAGCTAAAATTGGTATAATATGGTCAGATTATCTGGTTTTAGTTGAGAGTTTGGCTGTAGCATTTCATACTGTCAAAGAAATTTATTGTCAAGTCTCCATATGCCCTGACACGATGACATCAGCCCCTCTGTCACTTAGGTCTGTGATGCAAGTAGGACAGAAACGGCAAAAGTTTGCTGGGTAGTCACTCCTGTCCCAGTTATGCAAACCTTCAACCGATGCCAATTTGACCGTGATGTCTGTGGGGGCAGCTTGGAAGTGGAACCAGACTGAATAGAGTTTGGATTAATTAAAGCAAAAACATCCTCTCCCTGCAACCCTCCATCCGTCCGGCTGTCTGGACAGTTGTCCACCTGCAGATTTCATTCAAGCACCTAACTGAATTGCTTTAGAGCTTGACTGGCATCTTTGTAGCTTTCCAGGAGCGATGACGACAAAGCCACCAGGAAACCAAACAGCGTGGCTGGAAACACACAGTGGAAAGGCACACTTGAAAGGGACAGAGAGAGAGAGAGAAGAGAGTGAGAGAAGAGAGAGGTTGCATAACCAACAGCACGGGATGTTACACAGCAACAAATTACATAGCAACAAATGAGAAAGCAGAAAATGTCCATCCGAAAAAAAAAGCCCACAATTAGTTTGTGCTTGTCTGTTGGCCGGAGGTGAGGGGTACACAAGAGATGTGCAATATAATAATATAAGCCCAGAATCACACCCCTCAAACACATAAAACCAATTACACAATATATTTCAACATCAACCATACAGGCAATGTTACATTACTGTATTAAAAAGAGTCTTACACACACACACACACACACACACACACACAAATACAAACACTCAGAAAAATATCGATTAAAATGACCAATACAGTTAGGTTGATAATGTGACATTTTCCTTTAAAGGGAGTATGCCTTGGCAGAACAGGTTCATATGCTGTGTTACAGACTTGTTATGGTTCAGGTGGGTTAGGATTTCAGTTTTTACACTTTTTACTTTCCAATTAAAACACTGTATGGAGTTGTTTGAGAGAGTGACCACGTATTGCAAAACTTCACTTCCCTTCTGGAGATCAGTCTCACGTTATCTTATAACAGCTATTACACTCCCAAAGCAAATGAGTACAGGAACAAGGTGGGTCTCATTTTGCAGGAAGTTGTATTATTACAGGCTTCTATCAGAGCCCACACACTGTCTTTTCAGAACCCTCCAGAACATCAGAACATTTTGCCCCTTATTTTTATCCCCTCCTGCCAAAGTGCTGCGTTCTAAGTTCTATGAACCACTTTCAGTCCTCTCATTATCAACGCACTGCTGATTAACACATCACCACAGAGAGCTGGTTGGCCATTCATTCAGGTTTCAATGGGAATGACGCAAATCCCTGACCTGTTCGGTGCCCCGTGCTCCGGACCTGCGCTCTTGGATCGTGGCTCTCTTGCCTCTGCACGCCTATGTTGGCCAGAACAGCTGAAAGACAACAAGATCCTCCAAGTGTGCCACAGGAGGTCCCATAAACTTGCTACAGCTCTCTGGGCACAATGTGATGTTGATGTGACCTTGAATCTGTACCAAAAGTGGTGTGAGTGTGCACTACATCACTGTACCTTGATCCTACCCACCATAACTGTGAAGTCTATCCACTGATGTTATGTTGAGTTATTCCTTGTCATCGATTGTTCAGTTACAAGTTAATATTCATTAGATGAACTGCCTGTTTTTCCAGCATAAATATTATTATCATTAGTACTGTATGCGTTGCACATATCAGATCACACTTAAATACAACCCTTTTCCTCTTTAATCTGCCTTTATAAATTGCAACTTTTTGTGTTTTTTGATTTGCTTCCGTATTATATTTTATTCTATATGGGCCGGTTACTGGCAGGAAAAGATTTCGTCTTATTGTCTTTACATGTTATTTATTTTGTTATACTCTTATCTTTCTAGTTGGTCCAATTATTCCTCTATGGTTATTTCTGAGATTAGTTTTAGTAAATATGCTTGGAATGGAGCGGTCAAATTTGAACCAATATATTTTTTTAAATGCTTACAGAAGCCTGATTATCTGTATGTTCTGATGGAGGTCTTACTTTATAGCTTCCTTCACCCCATACAGTCCAAGACTACTTGGGTTTGCACAGCGTGTGTAAACGCAATAATCCGTCTGTACTTCAGTTACTGATGGTGAGGTAGTGTTCACAGTTTCCGTTATGTGGCTGAAACTCTGTATCAATTCTGCCATCTACTGGCTGTTAAATGTCCTACTGCTGTGTGTCTTCCAAAACTGCCTAAATAACCATAAAAGGTAATTCAGCGGTAAATCAGTGAACCATTAAAACTCTTTTAAAATAATGTTTAATTCAGTTAATGTTTCATGTCCTTTGCAGTCCTAAACATATGAGTGAACGCTGCAAACATTCAGGCTACATTCACAAAAAGGATCGTGCAGCATAGTGTGGCAGTACAGGCGTATACGAAATAAACTCTTAAAGTGGATAACACGTCTAAATCAATCTGTGTGTTATTTCTTATGCATAGCGTATCTTATTTTCAGATCATCGACACGTTATCATTATTTTGTACCTCAAAAGTTTCCCTTCCACTGCCGAAACCCGGGATCGAACCAGGGACCTTTAGATCTTCAGTCTAACGCTCTCCCAACTGAGCTATTTCGGCTGGTGGATACGCTGCTGTTGTCTGTGCACTTTGACACTGTGCCCAGCAGAGGTCGGTCGAGTGCAGGTTAATGTCTATTATTGACATTATTGGCAGCTTAAAAGTACATGTTTCAATTTTCCACATTCTTACTAACTAATCGTTTCAGTCCAAATTAGAGAGAACATTTGTTGTGTGGATACTCTGTGTGTTATGGTGCGGTGTGATGTGCTGATTGCAGCCTACAGTCAGAGGTATATTCAGAGTAAAGTGATTTTGCAAAACACACATGAATGTGCATTAACACATTCACACACAAGCCTAACCTTGATGTTTTATGCTTGCTTAAACGAGGATGTAGTGCGTTTGAAACAGTCTCTGCGCAATACAAAGCCCACACAAAGTCACACAAGGTGGTGTTGCCATCTCATCGATTAAATACAGCAAAAATTTCATTTTATCTTGATGGCATTCAAATCAAGAAAGACGATTATAAAAACTTTATCAAGTTTATTTGTCAAACGGGTTAAAAACACGTTGGCTAAAACACAGAAAGGGGATTCATCTGTCCATAATTCAGATAATAACCGCAGCTTCATTGTCAGTGACAACAACTTGAGCGGTACTAAGAACGTCCACTACAGGGGCAGACAAGACCGACGACTGTTCATTACTTAAATAATTATTGACGTGACTTTACGTTTCTTTTCTCTCTTTTTTTACGAGACGTTACGCAAGATGTTACGTAAAATTAACATATTCCTCTCCAACTTCGATGTTTGGCCTACCAAAGAAAGAAAAAAAAGAAAGAAACGAAACGAAACCAAGGGAATGAAAGAAACGAAACCTAACTATGCAGTTTCCACTCCATCCCTAAGTACCGGCAGTTTTGCGCTTGATTCTGCACGGACAAAACTCAAAGGCATTTTTGTTCTTTAATAAACACTGCAGGAGACGAAGTCCTCATCATGAACAGCCTGAACCAACAGTATGAGGAGAAGGTGCGTCCCTGCATTGATCTCATTGACTCTCTTCGCTCTCTGGGAGTAGAGAAGGACCTGGCGCTGCCTGCTATCGCCGTGATTGGAGACCAGAGTTCGGGGAAGAGCTCCGTGCTGGAGGCGCTGTCAGGGGTGGCTCTGCCGAGAGGAAGTGGTAGGCTGTTAAAAACACTCTTTTCCCTTGACCAATAATTACCTTTATTGTAAGCCATTTCTCACCGCTTTTTGAGGGATTAAGGTGAAAAGAAGAAGGGAAAGAACAAGGCTACTTTCAGAGATTAAAATAAACAAATTAATAATGGCTAATAGTTCGTGAGAAAACATCACACTTAACAAAGAGGATGAAAAGCATTTTTGTGCGGCAGTTATGGATTTTATTCTACCAATCATGAGCCTATTTTGTTGATCATATTACACGTATGTATTCATGTTTTATGAATTCCAATATGGCATCAAAGGGACAGACTTTTAGGTTTGCGGAGACACCTTTTCAGTTGTTGTTTGAGATCAATCTTTTTACAAAGGAAACTGGATTTCACTCTGACTTTGTTTTTCAGGCATTGTGACAAGATGTCCTCTCGAACTGAAGATGAAGAGAAAGAAAGAGGGAGAGGATTGGTACGGAAAGATAAGCTACCAGGACTATGAGGAAGAGATAGATGACCCTGTAGATGTGGAGGAAATGATCCGAGAAGGTACAGTGTAAAGCATTCCCATCAAAAGTACAGTAATGAAGGAGGTTTAAGGAGTAGTTTTATTTGCTTTTCAGTGATCAGCACTTTCATCTTTTTCTCTGATCAAATGGCCTTGTGTCGGGGATCACAAAAATTACATAGGTTGCAGGCGGTTTCATTTTTTTTTTCAATAATAAGCACCTCTATCCTCTTGTAGTCATCATCATGTCCTCTCTCTCTCCAGCTCAGAATGAACTGGCTGGTGATGGGGTGGGGATCAGTGAGGACCTCATCAGTCTGGAGATCGCTTCTCCAGATGTTCCAGACCTGACGCTCATTGACCTGCCAGGCATCACCAGGGTGGCTGTGAAGGGACAACCAGAGAACATTGGAGACCAGGTGATTGTAGCACTCAGTACTTTGGTCCAGAGTAAAATTTCTTGTCAGTAACTGGAAGGATCACAGAAAATTCTGGTATAAACTGGTCGCGAATCCTCATGACTTTGGTGATCTTCTGAGTTCCCTTGTAGCAGAAAGTATTGACTGACTTCCCACGACATTTGCTGTGGATATTCATGCAACTCGAATGACAAATCACAGCCATAGCCCATATGTTTAATCAGCAGATGGCGCTGGTGAGCTTTCCAACCGTTATGAGCCACCCACTGTAACTGTAGTTTAAAAAACATCAGGTACGGTTATCTCCTAATTAGAAACTATTAAATACTTGGATGCCAAATTGATTGAGAATCAATTCTTGATTTAAATAATAGACAAAGATTTTCATTCTATTTTCCCCAGTATACTGTGCGGCAAACCATTCACTACTGTCCTCAGTTCGCTGAAATATAATATGAAACACAACTGGCAGATAAATTGCCCTCAGTTTTTATTTTAAAAAGTTAACTGCATCAATTTATTAATTTGAAAGCATCGTACAGCCTTCTGTCTGTTTGAAAGTAACGGATGCTTGATGGTCAATATGAATGAATGATTTCAGATTAAGAGACTGATCAAGAAGTTCATCACAAAACAAGAAACCATCAGCTTGGTGGTTGTTCCATGCAACGTGGACATAGCAACCACAGAGGCTTTGAAAATGGCCCAGGAAGTGGATCCTGATGGAGAGAGGACTTTGGGTAACTAGACCTAATTTTGGAAAAGGCTGACTTGGCGGCCAAGTTGCTTAATGTTTAGATATTTCACTGTCTGTTTGACCTTCTCACTCTCAGGTATTTTGACTAAGCCCGATCTGGTGGACAAAGGCACAGAGGAGACGGTGGTTAATATTGTCCATAATGAGGTCATTCACCTGAAGAAGGGCTACATGATCGTCAGGTGCAGGGGTCAGCAGGAGATCACAGAGAAGGTGTCTCTTATTGAAGCAATGGAAAGAGAGAAAACCTTCTTCCAAGATCATGCACATTTCCAGTAAGTTCATTCCTTTTGGGGTGATTATGCAAGGAGTAATTTGCATTTTTAAAATATGCACCCATTAACTTTTTACTTTTGCTGTAGGATTCTCTACAATGAGGGTCATGCCACTGTTCCAAAACTGGCTGAAAAACTCACCCTTGAGCTGGTCAATCATATCCAGGTGAATATGTACTGGAGCTTCACCTGTCTAGCTCATTACAGACTACTTTTCCCACTCGATGTGTTTAAGGTTTGACCTATGTGTGATTTGTAGAAATCTCTCCCTCGACTGGAAGAGCAGATAGAGGAAAAACTAATCCAGACTCAGACAGAGCTGAATAAATGTGGTAACGGACCCCCACCTGAGGCATCTGAGAGATTCAGTTTTCTCATCGATGTGAGTTTACTAGCTGTCATTTTACATTTAAAAAACACTGCACCTCCACCAATCCAGAAGAGTAACCAAAAGGATTTGAGCTTCTGGAAAAAAAATAATAATTTGCCTTCCTCTTTTATATTGTGTTATATTTTAGAGAGTGACAGCATTTACACAGGATGCTGTGAGCCTCAGCACAGGGGAGGAGCTCAGATGTGGAATCAAGCTCAATATCTTTTCCATACTCAGAAAAGAGTTTACATTGTGGAATGAGATCATAGAACGCTCTGGGGTAACATGTAAGTGCATCAACAATTTGGCATTCACATCACTTACTCTAAAAAAGTACCCTAATATGTTAGTATATATATATAAGTTATATAAGTTAACCATCAAGTAAGACAAGGAAATATTGTTGTTTTTAAACTCCATTTTCTTATTTCCATGAAAAAACAACCTATCTGACTTTCAAATTTGAAATGTTGGTAAAGTTCATGTTTATGCCCAAGTTTAAGTCTTGACACAGTCTGCTGTAATGACTACCGCTAACCAATTGCAATCTCAATTGCAGTCAACTGGAATATTGAGAAAGAGGTGGCTCAGTATGAGCGAAAATACCGTGGACGTGAGCTGCCGGGATTTATCAACTACAAGACCTTTGAGGGCATGGTCAAGGAACAGATCAAACAGCTGGAAGAACCTGCTGTCCTGCAACTCAAGGGAGTGGCAGGTATGTCTTGTCATGATGCAGTGATGTGAAATACATTTGAGTTATTATTTGATTTTGTTCACGCTGTCTGAATTTGTAATTTATCTCTAGAAATTGTGAAGAAGGAGCTGTTCAAGGTGGCCGACAGCAGCTTTGTTGGATTCCCAAACCTCATCCGAACAGCCAAGGTGTCATTTCCATTTTCTGTTGGCTGCGTACATATTAATAAATGTTGTTGACTCTTCAGTGCAAAACTGAAAATAAATGTTTGTGTCCTTTAGATGAAGATTGAGGCCATCAGAAAGGAGAAGGAGATCACAGCAGAGACCATGCTGAGGACTCAGTTTAAGATGGAGTCCATTGTTTACACGCAGGACAGCACATACAGCGAGAAGTTAGGGAAGCGAAAGAGAGAAGACGAGTTGGCTGGTGTGAATGGCTTCGCCAGTAATGACAGTAAAGCCACAGTGAAGGAGATGGTCAAACACCTTAAATCCTACTACCAAGTAAGTCTAGTTTGCTTTATGTCTTTTAATACATCGCACACATTTTAGACACAATATAAAGGTAGAAAAGAATTGTTGTTCGATGATTTTCAAGAACTGTTGTAATTTTTTACTGTAATTGCCAACATGGGGAAGTCTGAAGGCCAAGGCTTTAAAATAATCTCAATAAGCCTTCACAGATCATCACTGGTCTTCTCAAATGAGAATCAGTGGTATTAATAATGATGAGATCTTCAAGTTAATACAATATTGTTGGTAAAGCATAAACTTTCAGTAAACATTGACTAACGCTTCACAAAACATTTTGTTGTCAAAACTCTGCCAAAAGAAAAGTAAAGCTGCTTATACTCTGAGTCATAAGTTGATCTAAACTAAAGACAAACACATTTAATCTGGACCTCCTCCCATTGCATGCATGTGATCCAAATGCATATATTTTGTGACATAAACAGATTCAGAAGCTTTGCGTTACTTTCTCCTCTCCAAACCACAGATTGCCGGCCAGCGCCTGGCTGACCAGGTCCCCATGGTGATCCGCTACCAGATGATGCAGGAGTCTGCCATCCAGCTGCAGAGGGAGATGCTGCAGATGCTTCAGGACAAGGAGCAGACTGAGTCTCTGCTTCAAGAGGAATTGGGCATAAAGTCAAAGAGAGTCCAGCTTCAGAGTTGCCTCAAGCGCCTATTAAAGGCACGCTATCTGTTGACAGACTTTAGTATGAACATATACAATTTCAGCACAACACCACTGCAGTACAAATCAGATTCTTAATAGAAGAGGTCGCTGAATTGTTGAGACTTTTTGTCCATTTTGATTTCAATGACTCCAGACTTTTATTCCATATTCTCAGTTTTTCAGTCAGTGGTCTTTTTCTGAATTGCATGCAACATATAAAGTGAGACTGGAGTAAAGACTCCAAAAGTGAGGAAAATGTTTGGTTTTTTTGAGTAGTATATTATTGTTTTTGGTTGTTTTGAGCATGTGTGCTAAATCAGTCTGTAGCGGACATACTTACTGTGAGCAGTAAGTATGCTAATAACATTAATTTTGTGTCTTAACACAGAAGTTAAAGTACATAAGTTAACAACTCAAATAATGTTATATGATTCATTAGTGTGTATGCAGTGAAATAAACAAGCTAGCTAATAAATAAAGTTTGTAATTTTAATTAAATCAAATTTCAGCGGCTTCAGACTCGTGAGAAACATTTATCATAGTTCAGTTGAACATGGTTTCTCCACAGTCAGCTTGCTCTGTTTAGTAAGCAAACCTCTCTAATCATTTCAACAGAGGTGTTGTATCATGGCTTATTTATTCTCTTTTGTTTTGTCTTTTTTCCTTCCTGTGCTGCAACTTAAAGAACGAAAAAGAAAACAAACGTGTGCATCTGGTGCTCTGATATGGCTGTATGATGCAGCACCAATGTTATTGCCATGCCATTATCAAATAAATACTGTAAGTAAGTAAGTAAATGGTTAAACTAGTTGATTAGTTTGGTGCTAATGGTGTTAGCTGTTAGCCTGTTTGACAACATATTAGTCCAGAACTGTAACCGTGTGTCAGCGATTGTAGTGTAAATATAACCCATTGCTTATATGATAGGTTATATTTGCTTAGCATGACTTGGCCATTCCTGTTACTATGTGGCTTTCTGACAGATATGTTTTTATTTTACTTAAAGCATAAAGTAGCTTTCGACAAAAAGGACAGTTGTTTGGCCGTCACAGTGTTCCCGTAGAAAAGTAAAAGGTGTTGGAGAAGAGCGATTGCAGTACTTATAACTGACAGTCGTCAGTTATATTGTTGTTATGCAAATATAACGTGTGACCTTTGGAAACAAAACAAGAGTCTGTGTTTAATGAAAAAGGAAGAGCAGCGAGGAAATGAAAATAGGTATACATTATGTGTTCCAATTAATTCTGCAGAAAGTGTGAAAATAATCGACATATTTCTGCGCAGGTTGGATCTATCTGACAACATGTGAAGCATTTGTGGGGAAAAAAATAAAGCAAGGTGACAACCAAAATACAGAAAGACACTGCAAATGCAGAAAATACGACTAAATCGTTAAAACAAAACCAAACATACAGAAAATCCTGCTCGGAGGCAAAATATAGATATAGTTTTACCCTAACCCAACACCATCAATGGTGGGCTAACTTCAGTACTCTCGCGAATCACAAACCAGGACACCAACATTAAGCCTTGTTTAAACATTAATCACTATCGGTATGTGCTGGTGTTGGTACAATTTGAAGTAGTGAAAGTGAACGCTTCCAGTGTCTGGCAGTCTCCACCTGCCACACGAACAGCAGCTGCTGTCTCGACGAGACCAAACTCGTTTCACTGAGCAGGACTCGCACTCAGCAGGTTTCTTTATAGGAGACAAGTCCTCATCATGAACACTCAGAACCGACAGTATGAGGAGAAGGTGCGTCCCTGCATTGATCTCATTGACTCTCTTCGCTCTCTGGGAGTAGAGAAGGACCTGGCGCTGCCTGCTATCGCCGTGATTGGAGACCAAAACTCGGGGAAGACCTCCGTGCTGGAGGCGCTGTCAGGGGTGGCTCTGCCGAGAGGAAGTGGTAGGTTACACTCACTGAGAAATCTGTCTGAAGTCAACACTGAGATTTATATGAATATGTTTGAATATTACACACAAACTGTAGATCAACGTAAACAGAAAGAGAAACAAACAGAAAAAGGTCATGGGTTTGCAGCGCCCCCTGCTGGGGTAGGGGGCGCCTACTACTCCTACTGCTACCCCTACTACTCCTACTATTGAAGTAATTATTAACGTTATGAAAGCAATTTTCATTTGTGTTTGAAAAATTTTGGTTCATTTTTGCCTTCTGCTTTGACTTTTGATTTAACTGACCAATTGAAGATCCATCTGCGTGCACTTTATATATAGAAAGCTTTCTGACACTAATTATAGCGCTACGTTTCATTGTTACACATCAGTCATCATTCATTCATATTTAAATTAGGAACTGCTACTCAATGTCCTCTCAAGCTGAAGACGAAGAGGACAAAAGAGGGCGAGGAGTGGTATGGAAAGATAAGCTACCAACGCAAAGTCAATGAGAACTACGAGGAAAAGATAAAAAATCCTGCAGATGTGGAGAAAAAGATTCAAGAAGGTACCACCCAGTCAAGCAAATTCAAGCATTCTAAAAATAGTAATGCAAAAATTATTTAGGTTAAAGGCCGTTTAATTTCCTCTTCAATACTCAGCATCTCTGACCTCTTGTAGTCATCATCATGTCCTCTCTGTCCAGCTCAGAATAACTTGACCGGCACTTCGGTGGGGATCAGTGAGGAACCCATCGATCTGGAGATCGCTTCTCCAGATGTTCCGGATCTGACGCTTATAGACCTGCCCAGCATCAACAGGGTGGCTGTAAAGGGACAACCAGAGAACATCGGAGAGGAGGTGCGCTCCTTCGGTCTCCCAAAGACATTATACCAACTGTTTTCATAGGGACGGTTTCTTTCATATCAAGTTATTCCAAGGAAAATTGAGAAAAAATGGGAAATCACTTCACATATTGACCATTATTAACCAAACAGCAAATAGGACATAGAACATTTCACGATTTTTCCAGTCTCACAAGGCTGTAGACCAGGCATGTCAAACCGGTCCACAGGAGGGCCGGTGTGGCTGCAGGTTTTCTTTCCAACCAAGTAGCAGCACACCAGACTTGACTCATTTAATCAACTGATCTCCGTCTTCAGACAGTTGATTGGTCAAACGGTGTGCTCTTGGTTGGTTGGCACAAAAACCTGCAGCCACACCGGCCCTCCTGTGGACCGGTTTGACACATGTGCTGTAGACTTTTAGTCCTGTCACATTTGCTCATTATTTCAGTTGAAGTGAAGTGAAGCACAATGATACATGTAACTAATAACTTGAATGGATGAACGAATGATTTCAGATTAAGAGACTGATCAAGAAATTCATCAGAAAACAGGAAACCATCATCTTGGTGGTTGTTCCATGCACTGTGGACATAGCAAACACAGAGGCTTTGAAGATGGCCCAGGAAGTGGATCCTGATGGAGAGAGGACTTTGGGTAACTGGACCTAATTTTGGAAAAGGTTCACTTGGCCAAGTTGCTTAATGTTTAGATATTTCACTGTCCTTCACTGTCCACTGACCTTCTCATTCTCAGGTATTTTGACTAAGCCCGATCTGGTGGACAAAGGCACAGAGGAGACGGTGGTTAAAATTGTCCATAATGAGGTCATTCACCTGAAGATGGGCTACATGATCGTCAGGTGCAGGGGCCATCAGGAGATCACAGAGAAGGTGTCTCTTATTGAAGCAATGGAAAGAGAGAAAACCTTCTTCCAAGATCATGCACATTTCCAGTAAGTTCATTCCTTTTGGGGTGATTATGCAAGGAGTAATTTGCATTTTTAAAATATGCACCCATTAACTTTTTACTTTTGTGGTAGGATTCTCTACAATGAGGGTCAAGCCACTGTTCCAAAACTGGCTGAAAAACTCACCCTTGAGCTGGTGCATCACACTGAGGTGAATTCTTTCTTTGCAATCTTAACAGCTTTCTATGTATTACTTTGTTTGCTTATGTAATGTTTCGGTTTTGATTTGCAGAAATCTCTGCCTCGACTGAAAGAGCAGACGGAGGAGAAACTAGCACAGACTCGTGCAGAGTTGGACAGATGTGGCAATGAACCCCCGTCTGATGCAACTGAGAGACTTGTCTTCCTCACTGAAGTGAGGACACTGCATACCATTTACCTCACAGCATTAGCGCTCACAGCCAATATGAATTTGTGTGTAAACATTTTTACATTAAGACCTGTAAACAACTATTTGTGTTGTCACACGTGTTCTGCAGAAAGTGACAGCATTCACTCAGGATGCCATCAGTCTGACCACAGGAGAGGAACTAAAGTGTGTAGACAGGATCAACATCTTTACTACGCTCAGAAGAGAGTTTGAGAAGTGGATTGTCCACCTGGAACACTCAGGAGAAAACTGTGAGTGTGTCGTTTTGATCTGGACTCCAGCTGTCCATCAGCAGGACTCTGAAATTATGTTTGTGTGTTGCAGTTAACAAGAGGATTGAGAAAGAGGTGGAGGAGTATGAAGAGAGGTACCGTGGAAGAGAACTGCCGGGCTTCATTAACTTCAAGACCTTTGAGTTTATAGTCAAGGAGCAGATCAAACAGCTGGAAGAACCTGCTGTCAAAAGACTCAAGGAAGTAGGAGGTATGTGAAACCCTCTGGAGTCGTCTGGCGCGCCGGCGCGTCCTTGTCACGTGACCATTTTAAGATGACGTAGCTGCGAGACGCAGCGTCGTCTTTGTTTTAAAAACAAGTCACACTTGTGAAGTTGTCCTGAAAAAAATGATACCAAACAAGGCAAGGTAAACCATTTTAAGCTGAAATATAAAGGCAAAAATCAAAAGTAGTCAAAAAAGGACAATTATACACATGACTCCGATATGACAGGTTTAATGCGTGTTTCTCTGCTGCTGACATTTTCTTGATCTAAGTGGAGATTGAGCTGCTTTATCTTGTATTTCTTTTATCTCCAGATGCTGTTCGGAAGGAGTTCATTCAGCTGGCTCAGAACTGCTTCGCTGGACTTCCTAACCTTGTGGACAAATCCAAGGTAGTCATCTTCTGAAAATCTGATGACATTTGGTGACATTCTTATAATTTGTCATAGTCAGTACTTTGGCTGTCAAAATTTAATTTGAGTCAATATTATGGCAGTGCTCAGACTTACAAGAGTCCTGTTTTACAGGCAAACATCGAAGCCATTAAGAAAGAAAAAGAGTCTACTGCTGAAAACATGCTGAGAACCCAGTTCAAGATGGAGCTGCTTGTTTACTATCAAGATAAAACCTACAGCGGCATCTTGTGTGACAGAAAGAGTGAGGAGAACAAGGAGAAAGACGAAGACAGCATGGATAATCGTGCATTTCAGAAGCTGATGTTGGACCTTAAATCATATTACAAAGTAAGTTTTAATTTAGAGGAATGATTCATGAACAAAAGCAATGGCAGGAAGGTTTAGATAGATTGTATGTTTTTCAGTAACTGTCTTTGGTTGTCAACCTTTTCTTTTTCCCCCTTCAGTTTGTCAGCCAGCATATAGCTCACCAAATCCCCCTTGTGATCCGCTACCACATGTTGCACGAGTCTGCAGTCCAGCTGCAGAAGGAGATGTTCAAACTGCTTCAGGATAAAAACAAATTGAATTTCTTGCTGACGGTGGGTTCCGACACTGGCCAAAAGAGGGCTGCCTTGAGGAGTCGCCTCAGTAATCTCACGCAGGCCCTTGCATACCTGGTGGAGTTCTAGAGGGGGTCAAAACTTGACATCATGATGTTGTTTTTTAAGCTGTCTCATAAATTCATCATTGCGAAGTTAGTGTATGATTTAGATCTTGGGTGTAAAATGAAATGTTATATGTGCAAATGATCTATTTGATGCAAATGCTAAATCAGAATGTGTGCTCAAAGCTAGAAGTTACTAAAACTAACCTACTATCAAAAAAATGTTCAAGCCCCTCAAGCTCCTGAGTCATCATAACAAGAATGAATCAGAAACATTGCACCAACATGGTGATGTCTCATCTGGCGAGGACCAGACTTGAATATCGGTCTTTCTGTCTATCATGTTAAAGTCACCAAGAACCCGAGAAAGAGTGGCAAATACGATTTAAAGGGCTATGCAAAATAATAGCCACAAGAAATGGTCAAGAAATATACAGTCATAGTCCTCACTGACTTTCTTTCACAAATGAATAAAAAAAACCAGATGTATATTCTTTCGAATTGACAGCAATGAATTGTCTGATGTTACATTGGGCATGAATTGAAATAATCACTGAATAAAAATGACCATTGTCAAGGCTGATTCATATACTGTCTATAATCACTTCGATCAGTGGACAGAATTTGCTAGAAGGCCTGCTGTGATTCATCCATCCATTTTCTATGCCGCTTATCCGTCAGGGCCGGAGCCTATCCCAGCTATCTGCGGGCGGGAAGCACCCTGGACTGGTTGCCAACACACAAAGACTCACACTCACACCTAGGGGCAATGTAGAGTAACCATCCATCCATCCATTTTCTATACCGCTTATCCGTCAGGGTCGCGGGGGAGCTGGAGCCTATCCCAGCTGACTACGGGCGAGAGGCAGGGTCCACCCTGGACTGGTCGCCAGTCAATCGCAGGGCCAACACACAAAGACAAACAACCACACACTCTCACACTCACACCTAGGGGCAATTTAGAGTAGCCAGTTAACCTAATGTGCATGTTTTTGGTATTGTGGGAGGAAGCTGGAGTACCCAGAGAAAACCCACGCAGGCACAGGGAGAACATGCAAACTCCACATAGAAGGGCCCAGACGGGGATTGGAACCTGCAACCCTCTTGCACAACAAACCACTGCACCACCATGGTTCCCCCTGCTGTGAGTCAGCGATCAAATTCTTTGGGGGATTCTTGTGATTCAGTAGGCATAAACTGAAAGAATTTAACATTAATCTGCTGAAGAGGGGAAGTTTGATTTGGTGATATCACAACTAATTGGCAAGCCAGCGACGGACCAATGCAACTTAAACAAGTGAGATGTGGAAACTTGGAAATAAGAGATGAAAACCGAAGTAGACAGCTACAGGTTGAGGGTCGGCCAACCTTGAATGCACGTAGAAATGCATTTTTTTTTAAATAATTAGTTTTACTGTTTTTTGAAGTTTCATCATACATCCCAAACACGTTCTGTGTGTAATAAGGATGCTGCTGAGCTGAGGCTGCGAAGTGGCCAAGCAGACCGCAAAATGAGTTTTTTTATCAAGTGTAAATTATTTACTGTGGAATTTTTACCCAAAGAACAAGAACATTTTCTCTCCATATGGCATCAAACAAAACCAAAGATTTCGTGCTGAATGCATATTTTGCTAAGTACTGCATCCGCTCCGTCGATGTTGGTCCCATTTACGGTGAAAGGATACGAAAAGGAAGAAAACGAAACTTAACTCCGTCGCTTACTGGAGCTCCGCAGTCTCCACCTGCCATAAGAGCGGCTGCAGCTGTGTCGCCAGGACCGAGCTCGTTTCACTGAACATTTCCTTTAACAAACACGTATTTTAGACAATCATGAACAGCCTGAACCAACAGTATGAGGAGAAGGTGCGTCCCTGCATTGATCTCATTGACTCTCTTCGCTCTCTGGGAGTAGAGAAGGACCTGGCGCTGCCTGCTATCGCCGTGATTGGAGACCAGAGTTCGGGGAAGAGCTCCGTGTTGGAGGCGCTGTCAGGGGTGGCTCTGCCAAGAGGAAGTGGTAGGTTACACTCACTGAGAAATCTGTCTGAAGTCAATACTGAGATTTTTAAAAAAATATATTTTACTACCACAAACATTTAAACGTAACACAACCTTTCATCACCATTCATTTTACAACCCAGTACTACAGTTAACAACTGCTAAACAAAACGCTCTGCTTTTGTAAAATTACAGTGAAACTTGGCACGTAAATGAAAACTGGGCGCTGGTTGTATCTCTCACCCGTCCAATAAAAAACACACCCGAACAGGAAAAGTCCAGTGAAAAGTTTTCCCTTTGGAAAATGACCAAATGTTGGGTTTGCACCGCCCCCTGCTGGGCAGAATGTGGAACTGGAATCACATATCGTCTTTATTTCTCAGAAAATTAAAATAAACAAAATTAAAATTACAAAAATTCAAATACAGAGTACCAAGTACATGTAATTTAGCTTACAGCTACGGTACTTTGCAATGTTCTTAAGCAATGCATGTACTGCTAACAAGTTCCTTGTGTCATTCATTCAATCGTTCCTAATTCAGGCATTGTGACAAGATGTCCTCTGGAATTGAAGATGAAGAGAAGGAAAGAAGGAGAGGATTGGTATGGAAAGATAAGCTACCAGAACCATGAGGAAGAGATAGAAGACCCTGTAGATGTGGAGAAAAAGATTCGAGAAGGTAAATTTAATTATTCTTAAATATCCCTATCAAAAGCCAAGCATTGACAATGCTACCTCTTAGGTTTCAGTGATGAGCACTTCCATCCATTGTAATTATCATACATCATGTGCTCCCTCTGCAGCTCAGGATGAAATGGCTGGGGTCGGGGTGGGGATCAGTGAGGACCTCATCAGTCTGGAGGTCGCCTCTCCTGATGTACCAGACCTGACGCTCATTGACCTGCCCGGCATCGCCAGGGTGGCTGTGAAGGGACAACCAGAGAACATTGGAGACCAAGTATGTTTGTTTAGTTTCCCCAAAATGTGCAGCAGCTGTCATGGGGATATTTTTGTGGTATAATGTTATGTTGAAAAGTTGAAACTGTGAGGTCAAACCTTTGCCCTGAGTTTCCCATCCCAACATAACACTTTATGAATGCCATCCCATACTGACCATTCCACTCAGAGGACCCCCAGGCCAAAAAGCAAAAAAGACTGCCGTGAAAATCACATTTCATTTCACATTTTTTACAGCCTTGCTGATTATTTGAATAGAACTGACTTAAGCAACAGTGACAGTTGTACAACACATAACTTGATGCCCATTATGTATAAACAATTTCAGATTAAGAGACTGATCCAGAAGTTCATCACAAAACAAGAAACCATCAGCTTGGTGGTTGTTCCAAGCAACGTGGACATAGCAACCACAGAGGCTTTGAAGATGGCCCAGGAAGTGGATCCTGATGGAGAGAGGACTTTGGGTAACTAGATCTAATTTTGGAAAAGGTTCACTTGGTCGGGTTACTTAATGTTTAGATATTTCATTGTCCATTTGACCTTCTCACTCAGGTATTTTGACTAAGCCCGATCTGGTGGACAAAGGCACAGAGGAGACGGTGGTTGACATTGTCCATAATGAGGTCATTCACCTGAAGAAGGGCTACATGATCGTCAGGTGCAGGGGTCAGAAGGAGATCACAGAGAAGGTGTCTCTTACTGAAGCAATGGAAAGAGAGAAAGCCTTCTTCCAAGATCATGCACATTTCCAGTAAGTTCATTCCTTCTGGGGTGCAAGGAGTAATTTGCATTTTTACATGAAACTTGACACGTATTCAGTAGCTTTATGTTCTTACTGTAGCACTCTCTACAATGATGGCCACGCTACTGTTCCAAAACTGGCTGAAAAACTGACACTTGAGCTGGTGCATCACATTGAGGTAAATGTTTCTTATTGCTTCATCTTAAATTCATTCAAAATCATCTTAAATCATTAATGTTTTGGCCCCCCTGTGTGATTGGCAGAAATCTCTTCCTCGACTAGAAGAGCAGATAGAAGAGAAACTAGCACAGACTTGTGCAGAGCTGGAGAGATATGGCGATGGAGTCCCGTCCGACACAGCTGAGAGACTCCTGTTTCTCATTGATGTGAGCTATGTTACTCTACAACATTTACCTGACTACTAAAGACAAATGCTCACCAATGTGAATTTGTGTGAAAATATTTTTACATAAACATTAAGACCTGTAAACAACTATTTGTGTTGTCACATGTGTTCTGCAGAAAGTGACAGCATTCACTCAGGATGCCATCAGTCTGACCACAGGAGAGGAACTGAAGTGTGTAGACAGGATCAACATCTTTACTACGCTCAGAAGAGAGTTTGGGAAGTGGTTTGCACAGCTGGAACACTCAGGAGAAAACTGTGAGTGTGTCGTTTTGATCTGGACTCCAGCTGTCCATCAGCAGGACTCTGAAATTATGTTTGTGTGTTGCAGTTAACAGGAGGATTGAGAAAGAGGTGGAGGAGTATGAAGAGAAGTACCGTGGAAGAGAACTGCCGGGCTTCATTAACTACAAGACCTTTGAGTTTATGGTCAAGGAGCAGATCAAACAGCTGGAAGAACCTGCTGTCAAAAGACTCAAGGAAGTAGGAGGTATGTGATTAAATAAACAACAGATTTAATGTGTTTGTCTCTTTTACCAACATTTTCTTGCATTATCATGCAACCACCAGTGAAGGAATTTGTGGAGATCGAGCTGCTGTATTTTGCTGTATTTCTTTTATCTCTAGATGCTGTTCGAAAGGCGTTCATTCAGCTGGCCCAGAACAGCTTCGCTGGACTTCCTAACCTTGTGAAAACAGCCAAGGTAGCCATCTCTGTACAATTTGGTCATGGCATTCAGATAATCACTATCAGCAAATTTAATTTGCATGATTTTATGGTAATGTTCAGACTGACAGAAATCCTGTTTTCCAGGCGAAGATTGAAGCCATAAAAAAAGAAAAGGAGTCTACTGCTGAATCCATGCTGAGAACCCAGTTCAAGATGGAGCTGCTTGTTTACTCTCAGGACAGAACCTACAGCGGCAGCCTGAGTGACAGAAAGAGAGAGGAGAATGAGGAGAACGAGGAACTGCATCGCACCTCAAGCATTAGGCCCTCATTTACATTTGGGGCTGTTGTGCACAGCATGGATAATCACGCAACACTTCAGGAGCTGATGTTGCATCTTAAATCGTATTACAAAGTAAGTTTTAATTTAGAGGGATGATTCATGAACAAAAGCAATGACAGCAAGTTTTATCCAATAACAAACCTCATGTCACACTTTTCTTTCTTTCTCCTCATTCAGATTGCCAGCCAACGTCTTGCTGACCAGATCCCGCTTGTGATCCGTTACCAGATGTTACAGGAGTCTGCCATCCAGCTGCAGAGAGAGATGCTACAGGTCCTTCAGGACAAGGAGAATGCAGAGTTTTTGCTGAAGGAGGATTTTGACATTGGTAGCAAGAGGGCTGCTTTGCAAAGTCGCCTCAAACGCCTCACGCAGGCCCGCGCATACCTGGTGGAGTTTTAGAAGTGGTCAAGTCCTGGCAGCATGAGGCTATTGTGCTACTTATTATTATTATTATTATTATTATTATACAGTAGCAGACTGTAGAATTGTTTTTGTACTGTGTTTAGTTTATAATGGACAGGTTTACGTCAGATGTAACAGGTAGGCCGGAACAAGTCAATGATAGCATGGAGGGGTTGCTTTAAATGTGGTGTAATATGTACAGTAATATGTACTCCTATTAAATATAAACTAAATGTTCAATAGTTTAAGTGTCTGTTGTTTCGCACAGCCCAAATAGATAAGAGCAAAAGATTTACATATTTGTGACACTACCAGTTGGCAACTTTAAAGAAGATCATACATGAACTGATCAATTACTAAATTGTGATCAAAATGTAATTTACTACAATCATGACAGTCCTTCTTCCAGGACCGCAAGTCTGAACTGTATATAAAACGATGTGCTTTCACGTCATCTCAAAAAAAAAAAAAAAAAACTGCTTCAATAGCAAACAAAGTTGTTATAAAGTGTCTTTATTACATAGACCTACTACAGATATTCTAACACTGTACACCTTTTTTCTTCCATGTAACCAATAATCCAACATGGTCTCCCACTCTCAGGCAATAAAAGGGCTACATCAGTGGTGAAAATACAAAGCTGATACAGACCCGACTTCCAGTCAAGTAAACCATCAACTCAGTCCCACTTTTACATCAATCTGATGTGTCTCTCTTGCATATCATTTATTTCCATCATCAAATCCTGTCAGCCTGGCAACCTCAGTTAACTATGAGTTTTGAATTTATGAGTTTAAAAGTTCAGATCTCTAAAAGTCTACTTGCTGGTAAATAATTAAAACAAGACAGACATGAACAAGTCAGCTTTATTCAAAAATACATACAAAAGGACTTCAGGACAAAAAAAAACCAAAATCATTTAAAAGCAGTTGAGGTCATTGCTTTCAGTCAGGATCTCTGCATGTTTATTCGCCATTCTCTGCTGGGCTCTCCTGACTATTGTCGTCATTGTCCGATTTCTCGTCATCTAGGGAAGATAAAAAAACGATTTCACAAGACATTGGTATCTCAACTAACTCTAAACGTAACAAATTAAATGGATCCACATTTGCATCAGAGCAGCCACTGAGAATAAAGTACACGTTAAAACAATGCAAAATATGACACCCAAAAGGTGCTTGTTTACTCACTCTCAAGTGTCTGCTGTAGCTCCTGTATGGTACTGAGTAGAACATGGAACTGCTTCTTCCTTAACTCCAACTGCATGAGCAGAGCAAATTACATTATTACTAATGATTAATAAAGATATTACAGGTTAGAATAAAAAAGATGAAAAATGTATTTGAACCTTTGCATCCACATTCTCTTTGATGTGAGACAGTTGCTGCAGTTCTTTGTCAAGTGCCTCCAACTGCCTGTAAATGATCAAATCAAAATTAAGCACAAGCATCAAAAGTGCTTTGATACATGAAGCTCAACATGTGGATGAAGCACATGACGGACCAACTTACTTTAGTGTTTCATGCCGATCCGGGTGTTGCTGGATTATCTTTGCCAAAGCATCATACTCTGAAAGCAAAGGAAAAAAGTGAGAATATGAGACATGAACAATTTCAACCTGTACACTGTAAGTCAACATACAATTCAACATATACGGTCACTAATTCTTCTAAAATGACAAAAATGCTGAACATTCTGAACTTTCTTCTGATCATTTCAAGTACTCATTAATCTGATCGTATCTCATCTTTGAATAATTTAGCAGTCATTTGGTTAGTAAAACATCAAGGCTGTGTCTAAGAACTTCATGTTTAGTCCAACCAACAAGCCAAAGATCCAAGATATTTTCTTTACAATGATATAAAACAGAAAAGGAGCAAATCCTCACACTGGAGAAGCTAGAAGCAGAAAATTGATTGGTAAAGGATTTAACACAGTGACCCACTGCAAAATGCAAATAATTGTTTACATCTTGACTAACTGATTGACTAACTGTGTTAGACTGTTGAATGGATTTATTTTACTTCAAAAAGGTGACACTACACCTCCAATATTGCCTTTCGTATGTATTGGTTTATATAGAAAAACACAGCAGTAAATCTCTCCTGTTCATAATTGCCTAAATATATCCGAACGCTGAAAAATATTCTTACCTTGCCGGTTTTTTCGTATTCTCTTTGCCCTCTGGATTTCTTTTTTGCATTCTGCTATCTTCTCATGCGCAGATGTGATGTTTTGTTCTGTAATGTGGAGATAAGATCACTTTCTGACACGTTTGAACACACAAAAACACTTTTTTCTTTGATTTTTGTGATAGATAGATTGATAAATATCCTTTATTAATCCCAGCCTGGGGAATTTCACAATTGCCACAGCTATGTAAATTCACTCTACATTTGCAGAAGTATATTTAAAAAGTTAAGTATTCTAAAAGATATACCACTAAATAAAATGTGCAAAAAAGAAATATCACTCATCCTTCTATAAAATTCAAGATGTGAGATCAATTGTTTCAATTGTCTAAAAGAATCCACACAGGATGAGCTGTGAGGAACTTAACTGCGTACTTAATAAAAAGCTGTGCTGCTTGTGCGTCTAAATATTCATGATCACAGTGGGAAAATACCAGTAAGTTTCCTACCTATGTTTTTGTAGATTTTCTCATAATTCTCCATTTCCTGAAGGTTCATGTCATAAACCATCAACGTCTTCCCCATGGAGAATTCACACTGGGCCAGGGTGCCCAACATCCTCTGATACTGCGTGAACCTGAACAAAATCACGAGTCGGTTTACGGCTCAAAGAAAGTTTCTCACCACAGTTCAGTACGGTAATTACTGCTGACAAAGTCCAAGGCTGGGGTCTGTACAGCTCACTTACCCGTCCTCTGGGGTCCCAGGCGAGTTGCACCATTTCGTGAAACTCTTTATCAGCAAATTAATTCGTCGGTCATCACCAGCTCCGTCCCCGTCAATAAGTAGACGTTTCCGAATGACTTCATCTAAAACAGAGCCGAAGGCGAAAATCAAACAGTCCTTCAGACACAGCACGTAAGTTGCCGCTGAGCTAAATGTTAACTAGCTAACGTGGCTACTATAACATTAGCTATTTTGAAAGCAAGCCGCTTCTACGTGTAAAAACGGTTCGTTTTGGACAGTACGGTCGGTTACATTTTCATACTCTAAGAACTTCGGAACACATCTATACTCGTAGCTTTCACCAAAAAGCTAAAATGGATGAATTAAAAAGCTACTTACCATCTGTAACTGCGCCCATGTCTCTGTACCTTGTTGCATAAACTTTATTGAACAACAGGAAGTGAACAAAGTGGCTCGCCCCGCCTCTACGACGGACAGACGACGGTGATTGGTCACAGAAGCGAGCACGTTTGATATTTAAAGGTTTTAAAAAATCTTTATTCAAGACAATAACAATCTGCTTAATTTATTTGAAGGTTCAAAGAAAGAAGCTTACACGTGAATGATTTTGCCCAAAACATTCATGAAATAGCATTTAATTTATGCTACTTATTAAACTAATAGCATCAGAAACATGAAGCAATGACCTAACTCATTACATGTAATTTATCCTCCTTTTAACCTCCCCAAATGTACATTAGATAAGACAAGGAGCTGTTTTAGCACAATCAACAATTTTACATTTCTGAGCAGCACCTCCATTTCCTTTACATTGTTATGCAAAAGTATTTGTATCAGGCTGTTTTTCAGGAGTTGGGCTAAGACCCCTTACTTCCAGTGAAGGGAAATCTTAATGCTTCAGCATATCGTTGGGGAAGGAAGCCCCTTTTCTATTCCAGCATGACTGTGCCCCAGTGCACAAAGCAAAGTCCATGGTTGGATGAGTTTGGTGTGGAAGAACTTAACTGGCCCACACAGAGTCCTGACCAGTCCCCATCAAACACTTTTGGGAGAGAGCTGGAACAGAGATTGCAAGCCAGGTATTTTCCTCCAGTATCAGTGCCTGGCTTCACAAATACTCTAGTGAATGAATGGGCAAAAATTCCCACAGAAACACAGAAATAAATCTTGTTAAAACTCTTCTCAGAAGAGTGGAAGCTGTTACAGGTGCAAAGCTGTCAGTGTATTTAGAATGTGATGTCATTTAAAGTCCCTGTCAGGTGTTCCAAAACTTTTGTCCATTTTTGTCCATTTAGATGTACAATATACAAATGATATAGAGAACTAGAGGAATGTCAATCATACTGTATTGTCAACTGAAATGTTATAAGGCCTGATTGCGCTTTTACAATTAACAACTCAATTAAAAGATAATGTTATCTAATATGCTCGTCACAAATTTTATTAGTTTATGGCATTATATTTCATTACAGATAACAGGCTAAAAATACTCTGACACCAGTGAAGCTCCCCAGTGTGCGTGCGTCCTGGCGCAGTGACGTCTCTGTCCCAGAATGCAGTCTGGTAAACAGACATGGAAGCACCAGGTGAAGACCTCCACAGAGGCTGAGCATTGCACTCGCTCTTTCCCACCGTCTTCTGTCTCCTTCGCCCAGTGCATCCACTTGATTTACATTTGCCTGGTGTGACGTTTGCTTCTTAAGCATCCAGAGACTCGGTAAGAGTGAAGTTGTTGTCGATCCGTGACGACTGCTAATGACTTCTGCTGTGCTGTCAGGCTTCTGCCAGCTTCCTCGCTAAAGCTAGTCATGGCTGGTTACAGGCTTCAGTTAGCAGGCTAATGTAGCCACCACTGCACTCTAGTAACGGTTGTACCAGTCACAGACCCACACTGGATGGAGCCTGTTTTCTTAACATAACTCCCGATAGATAGTATATCTTTTTTCACATGTTGTATTTACGATTAACGTTTACTTTTTATGTTTATTAAAAATGATGTACGTTGTTGTGGTTAGTGTGTACGTTAGTAGAGGTGGAGCAACGCTAGCAAATAAAACTGCTGGCTCTTGAATGTCTTTGCTAGCTGTAAATGTTAGCTAGCTAACTGAGTTGTTCTGACAAGTCTTGTACCTGCTCAGCAATGACAGGTGCTACGTTTCTAAAGAAATCACATTATATCTTTTGCCAGTTGTGGCCATTAATGTACAGCCTTCATAGAGCCCAAACCACGGTTTACTTAAGCCTGAGCTTCAAGCACTCCCATGTTTATACATAAAATAGCAGAAAGACAATGTTACACTACTTAACGTTGCAATACACTCACTCACATGTCAAATTCGTAGTTATTGTGTGTAGAAATACATAAGGGCTGGGTGACAGTTCAATGTGACCTTTTGTTGACTTTCAGTAAAGACCCAAAAATAATATACTCATATCAAGATGTGGTTGTACAAATTACAAATGGACGAATTCGTTTCAAGCGGTTTCTTAAGGAATTCTGAGTAGTCTACTGTTCATAATATCGTGACAGTGATTTCAGTCACTTCAACCACCGATTATAATTAAATAAAATTAAAACTATGTAACATCATCCGTTTGACTGAAAAAAGCCCTGTTTATGTGTGATTGATTTTTGATATAGGCTGTTGATTATAAAATTGTCAAACGTTGATGTCATTATTTTTTCTCATGTGGGCAGTGCTGTTTGTAATTATTTGAATACTGACATTTTTGTCAACAACAAACAATGGCAAATGAAACAGTGGCTATTAGTTCTGAGCTTTGACTCCGAAGGTGGTTGATAATCTTCATATCAGCATTGTGTGAAAGATTAGGAGACTGTAGACATTTTTATGCATAGCTACACGATTTGAAGACACTACTGTACGTTTTATAGTAGAATGTAGTATTATTAATGGTGTTAGTTATGTCTATCTTAAACTCCCTTTCATGATATTAGACTGCTGGTCTACACTATTAGTGGAAGTATAAGAAATATCAGACATTTTTCCCAAGTTGTAATACTTTTTTTTTTCACAATACTTTTAAAGGTTTTATTATGCATTTGCAGGTTTTGTAATATACCATTATTATATGTATGATGATAATTCTTAACTTAATGCAGCTAAGTTTAATGTTTTAATTTATTCCTGGGTTTTAATAGGCTTTATTTGACAAATGCCTTCTCAAGTATTGGTCAAATTTAGGCACATCTAAAACAGGTTTTTGTAATTCTCATACACATGATGATCATGATACATATACGTATTTACAATGCGTGTATCAGTTAGGACAACAAAAACAATAATGAAAGGGTATGATCTCAGTCTTGAACATGTGTCTTTGGGAGTGGAGAGGCTGTTAGGGATGGTGCTTAATGGATTGAGTGAGCGCACAGAGGTGAAGAGCTCCATAACAAGGCCCAGAGAGGACTTTTCAGATATAGTCGTACAATTCCATACTCACTGATGAATTCTGTTCAGAAATAGAAGAACAAAGAAGGTGATACTGACTTGTCTTTTCTCAATACATGTCTGTATGTGTGTGGGCTTGTTTGTGTCTCCAGACTTCCCCTCCAGTGTGTGTGACAGTCAGCGATCACCCAAACTGATGAGGATCGGCTGATTGAGTTAAAAAAAAAGTTCCTTTTTTCTTGTTTTACCAAGGTAAGATCTCATAGCTCATTACTTGACACTGTATTGACAGTCATAGTTTCCTATAGTCGTACAATAATCAGAAGTAGTTGTATAGTGCTTGACTTACACATTGGAGTTCAGTATAGAAATTTTATACTAATTGTCTTTGATTGAACACACACCCTTGACCTTCCCAAAGAAACTCTTTTATTGGTTCATAGGTTTATCGTGATGTTTTCATTTAACTTAAACGTTGATATTTTTTTCTTCTAGTCATTTTGAACATGTATACAAGCTGGGTTAAAAAAAAGTTGGTGCGATGTGTGTAAAACAGAGTGATAATGCCATGTATACAACTTGTGTTTGACTTTACTGGCGGTGTCAGATTCACACTTGAGTGATATGAAAAGCAGTATTTGCAGAAAACTAATGAACTGTTTATTTCTAAAAATAAGCATTGATAATAAGTATTTAGCTGGTTACATTACATGTTTATTTATTTTTTCAGAAGACCATAACAAAGCACTGAAAGTCAAAATCTATGACTGTACACATGTTCTCATCCTAAAACTATAGCAACAGCATCTAGCATTATTCTTGCTATGTCTACACAGCTAGTTACTGTATTTATCCATGCGTGATATTAAAATAGTGAAGTATCTTTGACCACCCTGGGAACCTGAATGTGATGAACTGTATTCTGCTCAGGTTCAACTCAGGGTAGCAGTTCTAAACTTGTTGGCCTCTCTAACTGACCCAAATTCAAACTTCAGGCTGTCCCTTCAGAAACCTACAGTGATGTCAAATATATCACATCTTTTGGACACACAATTTGATACCATGGATCAGTCTGTAAGATGTATGCATGTGGAAGAAACAGGGACTAAGGGAAATAAAACAAAACTTTTTTTTGTGAGATGCTGGCAGCATCTTCTGGACAAGCTTCTTAATTTGTATTTCTAAATTTAGTGTTGGTCTAAAGACAAAGCCAAGTTTCTCAATTGTACACTTTAAACTAACAACAGAGCACCAAGGTCATTTTTGCTCAAGGCTCTTCAGGATACAGGAATATACATGCAACTTTTCTGACATTTATTGGGAGGATTTTTTTTTCTTGGGGGGGGTATCCTCTATTAGATATCAAAAAACCCCACCAAATAGGGCTGCATAAACTGTCTTTGTATCTTGTGTCTTCTATATATATATATATATATATATATATATATATATATATATATATATAGATATATATATATATCTATATATATGCACAAGCACAAACAATCAGTCACCACTTTATTCACATAAAATAAGAAGGACAGCACCAGAAATGTTTATCCTATTTGTAAGTCAGTCAGTGTATTACTGTTTATAAGAACCAGCAGCTTTTTTGGCTAAATTTTCACATATTTGTCACAAACATTTCATTTTGAAAGTGAAAGTAAAGACAACCTGACTGTGGGTCTGTACACATCAGAAAGGTTCAGGAGTCACTGAGGAATCTGTTCAAATCAATCGTGAATCTCAATGAATGTGACATTATTCTTTCACAGACACTTTATTAAAGGCCGTATAAAGCGAGTATGTCTCTATAGCAAAATAAGAGCCAACATCTGTCTTGTGTGTGAAGACTCACTTTAAAGTTAATGTCTACAGGAAAAGCACAGCAGACATCTTAGTATCACAATGTGATATGTGGTAACACAAGTCTACATATTGATCAGAAGCCGTTATGTTACATTAGTCTAACAGTATCTTGATCAATGTTATACCATAGTGAACATATCCTGTGACTCAAGACATGACAGGCAAATTTGTTTTGTCTTCCTACTGTTGCAAAATGACCCAAAAATGTATGGCTTACCTTCTCATGACTGTTATGCTTTAGATTTGAAATGCTTCCTTTCTAGAATGGAATGTATTTACTGATGTTCAGGATTTGCATGAACATGATGCTTAGTAAGCTTACACTGTATATGCTGAGAAAATCAAGAACTTATTTATTGACCAACGCACAAGCAGAGTTATTTTATTTATATTTATATAGCCCAATATCACTGATTTGCCTCGTCCTATTGGAGATTGATAGGTTGTTGAAATTGAGACAGTTAAGCTTTACAGTTTGACTGTAAATATTTCATATTACAAGGAGCTATGGAGCACTTTGCAAGAAACACTGACATACGTAAGCCAAGTTCATATCTGTACAGTGTGTACTGTAGGGCTATATTCTGTAATAATTTAGCATAGACCTAATATACCTTACTCATATGATGTATGATGTTATTATAAATTACATATTATTAACACACGCGCGTAACTTATGTGTGTGGGTGTCGTATTTAATAAGCAAGGTTTAACATTAACCCCGAGGTAGTTAACGTTGTATAAGCTTTGTACTTGTTGCTTGTCAAGTGGCCACACACAGAGGGTTTTTTTCCCCCTCCCTTTTTTTTGTGTGAGGGGCGGGTGCGGTGAAACAACACGCGTTTGCGCGTGTCAATCAGCGAAAAAGTCCTCCTATCCCGAGCGCGACCAACGCTGACTCTTGTGTTGTTACATTGTAGCGGAAAGAATGTCGGAAAGGGCCGATGATGACGTCAGGGGAGAGCAGCGCCGAGCGGCCAGGCAGCAGCTGAAGCAGCAGCAGATCCAGCGGGGAGAAGGCTCCACAGCAATGGCGACTGTTGCGGAGCGGAGATCATTGCCTAGTCCAGAAATAATGCTGGGACAGCCTTGGAGCAGCTGGGTCGACGCCGCTAAACTCCACGGCAACGACGGTGAGTTCCCCAGCGTCCCGAATGTGCGCGACGAAGCGAGGTGGAGCGCGACAGTTGCCAGTCCTGTCCTTTTTTTGGCCGATTGCATGCAGTTTTTGGTGGAATATGAAGAAACGCTACTGGTAGCAACAGCACGGGCAGGCAAGCAAGTGCAACTATTTATTTGTCTGTGTGTCGGATCGCCTCATTTTCAGGTGCTGAATCGGAGGAAAGTTTCAAAGACTTCGGGAAAAATCGAGAAGCCATGCGTTTGTGCAGAGAAGGTGAGTGTGTTTTTTTTCTCTCTAGGGCCAAAGGTGTATTTTGGTTGTGGAGATTTTGCCCACATACACACACAGATGGGTTCAAACACTTTGCATGCGTCGTTCGGCCAAAATGTAAACCTTACTGTAAATCATGGGCATTGTGAATTTACAGTAAGGTTACTGGACAACCGGATATAGTAAGTGAAGCATGTGTCTCTTAATTCGTGTGATAGTTGACATTTACATCTGTCCCTAAAATAACTTACCGGTAAATAACTTAACTCAAGACTCACTTTGGTATGTGCCCAAACACAGTACTTACAATGTCATGTTATGTTTGGGGATTCATTCAGTAGACTTCAGACATCCACATTTCTGCCATTTTACGTATGCAATAGTCCACAGTATTTCATGTCTTCCTTCATCTGAAGCCAACAGCAAGGTTTGTTTCCTTTAAGAATTTTAAGGTAGCAAAATTGTGTAATTTAATTAGTACAAACTTGTGTGGTTTCTCAAAAGGAGAACCACCGATGAAAGTGTTACTGTTAAAACAGCAGTTGGGACTTTTTTCCTTCTTAGTCATAGAGCTCTTAAAATGATCTGAAATTAGGACATGGTTTGCTTTTATTTCACACGCTGCTTCAACACAAATTATGACCAATAGTAATGTTTTTTTCACCACAAATTTGATTATCAAAATGCTAAATGTAGGATACCTTTTTAATGTTTTGCCCGCTTACCAGCATAGAATAAATTTCAGATTCACACAGACCCGATGGATTTAAGTCTGAAGGTCTGCCATCACCGAAAAAAAAAAACAAAAAGAAAAGAAAATAACTAGACTACCCCGATAATGATAATGAAAATGATAGGATGATTATATTCCTTCTATTTTTTCCTCAGTAAAGCTGAAACATGCGTCCTGTCATGGCAGAATGAAGACAAATATCAAATGACATATGTGATGAAACCCACAATCTCAGAGGCACACATCATCTGGCTTCTGAGCCACAGCGTGATGTTTCAGAGCAGTTTGTACTTCAATTTTATTTTTGGAAACACCTCGATTAGTGTTAGCTGTTCTGTTCTGCTGGCAGGCCTGGATTTAGAATGAGCCTCAACACAAAGGTAAATTGTTGTAACAAGAAAATGGCATCTCGCTTAATTATGACTGAACAATCGTGCACTAATTTCCAGCCTCACCAGCCTCTAAGAGCGACATCAGAACGAGAAAGATGACAGGGTGTGTTGACAACTAACCTGTTTATTTAACTCGGAGTTAAATGAATGATGAATAAACTTTCAGTGACAGTCATACAGTGATTATAGTTTGAGGCCATGCTTGTTTAATGAAAGGTTTCATGCTTCACTAATATCCGGCACTGTCTTAAGCAGTCAGTTGGGCAACCCCCTTAAAAGCGTACATTCACAGAGATATTTATTGTGCAGTTTATGCAAGTCCGCAGCACACGCTACAACTACTTTCCTTAAATCTCTTGCTGAAGGACACATGAGCATGGTGTGGCAAATGTGACCTTGCTGTTATAGGACGGTCATCACACCTACTGGGACATTAAGATTAAGATATGTCACTGCGTTTGAGCTCTCATTTCAGAGCTAAGTGTACACAGAAAATAAACATATTCTTTGTTGTTTTCTGTTCTGAAATTCTATTTGTGGGTATAATTTGGCAGACAAAAATGGAACTAATTAAGCAGAAACTAGTAGGATCATCTTCAGATATTCAGTCAACACCATCGTTAATTCTACAGCCAACCACAAAGAGATCACTGTGGTGTGAATAACTGGCATAGAATTTGACAGTTTTCTGACTTGGGTGACTCTGCATGTAGAACACCTTTGGACAATGATTTGTCCACACGTGTTGGACTGTTTGTTTCTGGGTCTCATGCTGGTGTGTCATAGTGTATTTTCAGAACAGGGTATCTGTGTGAAGATATATCTGTATGAAAAGTGATCATCGGGAATGATGTTTCACTTTTGGGTGCGTCATTTTGCCCACACTTGATGTCATCAGTGTGTTCCCTTTTCTCTTTTCTTTCCCTCTCCATGTGTTGCCGTAACGTGAACGGTTAATTGCAGGCTACATGACAGGCTACATAGTCAACAATGTGGCCTGTGTGCATACCCTAAGACCACTGCTGGATGTCATAAGCACATGTTATCGAATGTCCCAGTGACAAGAAAAATAAAACCTTCATGTTACAAAATCTTTTAAATGGCGCAGGATACGTTATGCCAAATACACTGGGGTGGTGGCTCATCTAAAGAGATGTTGTCTGCTAAAGAAAAGCATTTTCAGAAACAGGCAGGGAGAGAAAATAATCATTTACAATTCAAGTCTGAGGTCATTTGACATGACACTGGTTTGAAACATGTCTCTATCATGTAGCTCCGTCTGTCAGTGACTGTCGTTTGTGTCATGGGGCTGATCAACACATGCTGCTCATGGCAGAAGTGTGTGTTCATACTAGAATGTTACTCTGTGTGTGTGTATGTGTGTGTGTGTCTAGTAGGGGTATTACAAGTGGATGACTACACTTTTCTGCCATGACTCACCACCAGATTCCTGGTGTAACCGCCATTCTAACACACACAGATGATTAACACATTGTAAAAATGTATGGCAGTTAATTATGAATTCACTCATCTGTCTCGGTTTTTATGCATTTTACGGTGGCACTGTCATAGTCAGGGAAGCTGGTAAATGTAGTGCCAGTGTCGGCCACAGGTCAGATTTGGCCCGCATGTGTGCTGCTCAGAGGCAGCCAGAGCTGCTACTACTCCACCTAGATCATTTATCACTGCCATGGATGAGGATGCTGAAATTAACTGGACTCTCATTCTCTTCCTCTGTCTTGTGCTCACAGGCTCTCTTTCTCCTCAGGTCCTCTGCTGACTCTCTTTTTGTCTTGCTAGGCTTTGGCCCGCTTCTCCGCTCTGTTTCTCGCTGTGTTTTTTCTCTGTCTCGCTCCTTTCTTGGCTTTGCTTGGTTGTTCTCTCTTCTTTCTCCTCCGCCACTACTTCCTTTCTCTCTCCCTCCTTTTCATCTCTTACTTGCACAAGAAGAAAATGGAGATTGAGAACAGGGCAGTTTTTAGCAGTACGGTTCAGTTGTCGCCAGTGTGTTGAATGCAGAGCGGCGAGGCGACCTAGCCGAGCTGCTTTCATAGTTGAGCAACCCGTTTGGAGAACGCTCCAAGTGAGCTGCAGCAGCAGTTTGGGAATGAGTCCCGTTTGACCTTGCTATTGATCCATCGAGGAAATGTGGTTGGCCCGTTCCAATAAAGGATCTGACGGAAGGTAGAGTTTTAACGGAGAATACATGGGAAGTGATTGATTTAGCAAATATTTGCTCTCTCTCATTATAACTTCAATTTGCTGGTGTAGCAGGAGACTGGCTCATAGAGAGAACTGGATGAAAACAGACATGTAGAACCAAAAGGTTACCCAGAACTTCCAGGCTGTTTTCCAACTACTGCTCTAATGGCTTCTGCGAGTGGCTGCTAGTGAGTTCTACCCTCCACATCACATTTCTGCACTTGTCCTGTTTGCAGAGTCGTCAGACCCTTACTTGTGCATAACTCAAGTTCTATATCATTCACGTACCTTTGTCCATTAAGTGAAGACATTTGCTTTTTCTCTATGGCAGACCCCAGTTTCTGTGACATACCTGGGTGGTATTGTGCCGCTGTTGTTTTGTTCAGTGGTTAAAAAAAAGGCAGCGTAAAGAAGAGTTTTCGATGCAGGGGTATTGCATGATCTCTGTGTAAAAATGGCTCAAGTCTTTTCTCTCCACTGCTGTTGAAGGAGACACTTAAGCAGAGTGGCTTCAGACAATTAACATGCATTAAGTGGCATCAGGCTTGTCAATTCATCCACACAAGACTGCCACTGTCCTCCCTGAGAGGGAACCTGCCAGGTAGGCCCTTTTTAAATGGTCTTGCTTAATGGCCCTCATCCCTCCCAGACTCGGTCAGTGATGTTTGGAGAACCCTTCACGGCCCTGGCAGAGTACACATCGTAGAGAGCCTCCACTTCTCTCCACTTGTATGCTCTTGTATCCCGTCTTCTCCTCGTCTCATCGTAACGCCCCAGGCAATCTCTTAATTAGCCTCTTTAATTAGGTGGTTTCTGGTTTTCTGCGCCAGGGTAAATTTTGATCACATTCTGGTGAGGAGCCCCACTTCCCTCTGATTCGCCTCAGAGTGGTTGTGAAGCGTGAGGCTTGGTGCATACTGTTGGCTGGCTAGAGATGTTGGAGCTGCAGACGTGCCATTCGTGTGCCTTGGCATCTGTGCTGCTTGTGCTTTTTATGATAGTGCCATTTCTTCCAGTTTCTTTCATTTAATTGAATCCTAGAGACAGGCACCACACTGCTATAAGTTTGCCACATTACACAATGTCTTCTTGTGCGAAGCATGAGCTGGCTGCAGGGGAGCAGGTTTCAGATGAGTTCTGACTCATGACAACGTGACCAGCATTACTGGATCAGATTATTTTAATGGTTCTTAAGCATTTCTATCTGTGAAGTGTTTTGTAGGGTTGCTAATGATTATTTAAATCAGTACTTGTTTTTTTATCTTATTTTTTTTACGTTTATCAGTTCATCATTTGGTCTGTCAAACATCAGAACTTGAAAAATTTCTACCACAATCTTTTAAGGTGGTGACTTTAAATTGCTGATTTTGTCTGATCTGCAGTCCACAAACCTAGAAGTGGCATATCTTCACAATTGAGAAGCTTCAACTACAAAGGTTTGACTCCCAACGGTTAAACAATTATGAGAAGTTGCAGGTTATTTTTCCTTTGATTAACTTATGTCGTGGCTCTGTTTGAATGTTTTATTTTTTTAAAACAGTCTATTCAATCCTGTCCATTCACTTATGACTATCAGTATAGAAAGCATGAAAGAGATACGAGAAGTTACCCAGAACGAGATCAACACTGGAAACATGAGGGGAAAACCACATTTAACATTATTCATTAATGAGACGTCCTACTTCACAAATCATCCACATGCTCACATCTTGCTGTCTCTGTGCTGTCTCTGTGCTGTATTTGTGTACATCTTGGAGAGACGTTAATTCCTTCACAGTAGGTAACCTTTGGATTGCTGGCTCGGCCCTATTTGTGCTTCTTATCACTACAATGGATGTTTCGGTGTAGATTCAGATTGTGCTGCCAACTCGAGCACCAGGTGAACTTAGGTCTATTTTATGTGCCTCTCCTTGACTTGTGCCCTGTGTGTTTGATTCTTTTCATTTGTACAGACATGCCAATATTTGGCCAGTGTCCCGCACAGGACGACTTCTACCTGGTGATGTGCAGCCACTGCAGTCAGGTAGTCAAACCCCAAGCCTTCCAAGCGCACTACGGTAAGTGTCTCACACACACACACACACGCGAGCGAATAAGCATGCATGTATTCAGTGTCATCTTTCATGAAAACACCTGGCAGAGTTAGTGTGAAGAGCTTCTGGATGTTATGCATAACGGCATACAAGAAGGGAGAGACAGTAGGTTAGTGTAGACGGTAGTAAAAAAGTAGTTATCACCTGCAGGGGACCACATGTGTTGTCCTCCTCCCACCCGGTGTATTCCTTTACCACTTTTTTCCTTCTCCACGCAGTATCCTGAGAAGCAATGCTGCAAACTTTGATTTATTCATTTATTTATTTAATTAACTCACTGTCTCACTTGTGTGTGTGTGTGTGTGTGTGTATGTATGTATGTGTGTTTACAGTGGCTCTGTTAATATTTAATGTGGCTCTCTGGGTCTTTGCAGTAATGTAGTTTTTTAACATGCACATATCAGATTGCTGGTTCTGTTAATATTTGGAGATATGTGTTTGTGCGCTTCCACTGCTCAGTGGTTCAGCTGAATCTCTGACTAGAACACTTAAGTACGGTAAATGGATGCATTATAGATCGGCGAATATAGTGGCTGCATCACTGTGGGTCTTGTTAAACTTGACGGTGTTCACAAACGGCAAAATAAACTGTCTGCTCACTCTAAACTAATTTCCTTGAAATGGGACACCTACCATATCTTGGCATGTGGGGCTTTTTGTTTAAAATAAGAATTGATATTAGTCCTTGAAACTCAAGTCAATTTAAGGGGATAGGAATTAAAGTCACTTCATGTGGCCTCAGTGGAAATCTGATGGCTTTCACTCTCATTAGTATCACTTTGTGTTTCATCGTACGCTCTCAGCATCTAAAATTCCTGATAGCCTACTCTTCTTATAATTTGAGATTTTTCTTTTGTCTTAAGTGCTTGTTGAGTTGTAGTCACTGAATCCTTTTTCAGTGGGGTGCATTGCCCATGAAGTGTGACAGCAGTTACAGTTGTCAAGGTCAGCCACAAGGGGGAGGTATAACAGCACATGGCTCCTAGAGGAACGGCCCTCGATAGGGACTCTTCCCACACTTTTAAACAATATAGACTGATACAAGCCTGTCCAGACCAGACTATTGCTTACGAACTACAGCATCCATTGGAGTTGTCATATTTGCATGGAGATTTTGAGAGGGATATAGACAAACACAGGAGGGAATTATGCAGCGTATGAAGTAAAACAGTACTGACAACATGCCAGCAGGTGGCTGAATCTTTAACACGATGGTACTGTGAATGCAGACACTGCAAAGTCTAATAAATGGAGTACAAGTATCCTGAATAATCAGTGGTTTCAAGCTTTTTAATAGACATTTGTTTCTTTAGCTGTCTGTAGTATAACACTTGATGTTTATTCAGGATGCACCAGTCAGACTTTTTCTGTCCCAGTGCCAGTTTTTGTAACTTAGCCAGAGGTATCTGCCAATGTCTACCAATATCAAGCCCAACCGATATTTTATATAACAAAAATAAAGCAAAATTATGGTCCAGAGACACTGATGTTGGCACTAAAAAGTAAGCGTGGGTACCAAAACCTGGTATTAAATGAAATCTGGGGCTAAATTGTTGAAGAATATAGTATGAGTTAGCTCTGATGTTATCAGTTCTGCTCTTGGCACTAGACAAATAAAGAAAATAGACTTCCCATTTATCATTAAGTTAGCTTGCACATTTTATTTCACCAACTCCATTTTTGTTAAGGACATTTGTCTGTGATGCATTTCGTTACTTATACTCCAGATGAGAGATCTCTCTCTCTCTCGCACAGTGTGCAACACACAGACGCAGACTCTGCTCTAAGTTACAGTAAAGTAAGCATTAGCCAGGTGAGTGTTATGATTCTGTTCTTAAATTCAATCTGAAATGGTCAAAGCATCATCTGAACTGTCGTTGAGAAATTCAGTTTCTGTTTCAGATCACTCAGAACAGGGGAGGATTTAGTGATTTGTGAGCAGCTGGCAAACTACCACACAGTAAAAATACTGTCAAAGAAAAAGTCCTGCATTTAGTTTTATTTCTTTTATTATTTTATTATCAGCACAATGTACTTTCATTTACTTCACATCTGTTTAAGATAGAGCTTTTAATTCTTATAATGCTGGATAACCTGATGAATACTGGTGCGTCATATTATATGTGTTATATTTTTAGTATGAATCGGTGACACTGTGTCCAGACTGCTCTGATGTGAGATCAAATGGTTGGATTGAATTTATGAACTCATCTGTTTTAACGAATTTGTTAAATTTGTAGCTACAATGAACCAACCCCCTCCTCCCTCAACTATGAGTGGTCCAAGCCCAAGGCTTATTTTACAGGCAATACATATAACAAAATAAAGCAATGTTAATTCTGTTAATTTGTTTTTTTTTTTTAATCTGAAAAATACACTGTCTTAATGTATATAAATGACAGTGGAAACACAAATATTAACACTGACGGTGAAATTATGTTGTGGATTGGTCACATTTGCCGATGCCTCGTCTGCTTGATAAAGTCACCATCGCCATCAATTCTCCATTGATCCGACTGATGAAAGTTTGAATGAATAAACAAATTGTATGCTACATATTTCTTGTATCACTGACTAATTCATACCATTTGCTTAACGAGCAAGGGGGCACCCCCTTCCATTGAAGTAGAACTTGGCAAGCACCAGAATAGGACTGCAGCTAGTGATTCATTTTATTATCAGCTAATCTGACGATAATCTTTTCTTTGCATCAATAAATCTTTTAGTCATGTCAGTGTCAGAAAATACAGAAATTGCTGATCATAGTTTCCCAGAACTGAATATATGTCTTCAGATATGTTCTTTTGTCTGACCAACAGTTCAAAATCTATAGATTTTTCATTTACAGTGATACAAAATAGTGAAAATCTTTTTGACAATAAATTACTTAAATGTGTGATAGATTATAACCGTAGCTGACTGACTAATCGTCTCAGCTCCACACTGGAACAGTACAAATCGATGTGAAATTCTGTGGCTGTGCAGCTGTACGTGGTCATGCAGAATAGGTGTGCTCTTGCTGTTATCTTTGTCCTGACTCCCTCCCTCTGATATCATTATAGGAAGACCCCACAAGGCATTAACACAGGGTTAAGATACTGATCTCAGCACCATCGAGATGCTCTCGATATGATTTTAGCATGCTTCTTTGAGCCCATCTGTCTCACGTTAGGTGTTTGTGCTTCTCGGCTGAGTCTGATCCCAGCAGGGGTGACACTCATTGCAAAACAGGAAGCTGCAAGCTCGGTTGCCGTTTTATACATTCATTTATGAACTCGTTGAACAAAGATTTTCATGCACTGCCTGGCTGAGTAAACACACATTTTAGGATCATGCGCCTTGAGCTTAGATAGCAGAGAAACTAAGCCTGGTGAATTAATTATTGTTAATAGAAGAGCAAGGTTATAGTTGTTACACAAATAGTGCACAGAAGATGGAGCTTGTGGAGATGGCGGTAAGGCCATCACACTTTGGTGTTATTGTCTCCCACATCCAGGGATTCCCCTTAGCACTGAGCCAACAGTTTGACAGTGCGAAATAGGATATTAAGGCTCCTCCTATTCCTTGTGTCTGTTGCTGCCCCCACACATTTTTTTCAGCTCCTGTTCTACTCCTTTTCCACTTGTGTTGGCTCTCCTCTGTCAGTGTTAGTGTCACACTAATATTTCCTGGTGTGAGTGTTGTGTGGAGGGTGTGCTATTGACTGCCTGGGATAGGACAAGACAGCAGGGGAAGGAGGCGGGTGGGGAGGAAGGCTGGTAATAAGAGGGAGGAAAGATCTGGCGTGTGTCGTGAATGGGTGTGTGGAGAGACACCCTCAAAAGCACTTAAAAGGGAAGGAAGGGAGGGAAGCCATGACATTAAAAGATGTGTGTTTTTATTGTGTGTGTGATGCAGGGGCAGAGAGAGTGGCAGCCCTGTGCTTGCATTCGTGTCAGTATTTCCTCTATCGTTTCTGCAGCAAGAAGGTTGTTTGCTGATCACCTGCTGAGACTGAGCTTTGGCCCGCAGCCCACTTCCCAGCTTTGTCATAGAGTTAGCTCAAGGTGGCTAGCTGCTGACAGATACGAAAACCCGTCAGTGCTCCTGTTCCTGAAATCACATCCTGGCTTCGTTTTTGCTGCTGATTTTTTTTCCCCCCTCCTTGTTCTTGCACCAAAGAGTTGACAGAAAGAGGGTCAAGTTAACCTTCAGTCTTCTCAGTTCCTTAGCAGACATCTCTCTCTTTCTTCCCCCCTCTCCCTGTGTCTCTCTCTGTCTACTTATGGTCAGAGTCTGCATGACCCTTGAGGTCCAGTGTATTTGTAATATTTGCTGTCTGCCAGACATCCACAATGTTGTTGCAGTAAATGCTTAATTAAAAAATAGTTCCTTCATGTTTTTATGAGAATTTCTGCTGTGGCAACTGCTTAATTCTAGACAACCTGAAAAGTTTGTGTTGTGATGAAATAGATCTGGGCCGTTGAACAGTGGTGGAAATGTCAATGAAATTATTTTGAATATACTGTTTCGTTGTAGTATGCCATTACTAAAAATATCAAAGGATAAGAGCTTCTTTTGAAAGCTCTCTGCTTATTGCGGCAGCACATACAAGAGGCCAGCGTTTGATGATGTTTGGAAGCCATGTGTCCTTTAGTTTTCCTCAAATGAAAAGATATTTATCTTTTTGGATGCAAGTGCTTAGTGATGAACATTTTTTGCTTCTATTTTTGTCTTTCCATCCACAACTCTGTATCACCCTAACCTTTTCTGCTGTCATTCTGTCTTTTATTAGTTAGCTCAGTAGCTGTTCTAAGAAGCTCAGTCAGGAAACAAAGCTTTTGACCCGTTGGCCGTTTCTATTTCAGACTAAGTTGGCGTGAATCACAGATGCTCTGTATTTGTTGTCGAGGTAACCTGCTCACTACTGTCAGAGGAAGATTTCTATGTTCCCGTGTGACTTGCATTTGCTCCTGACTCACAGCCCAATTATTGCCACGTTTAGCCTATTCTGTTATAGTGTTTGATCAAAGCTTTATGCTGCTTAATTCTGCCCATCTAATTGAGTTAACTCATGTTTTAATGCCAGCCTGGTTTATACTGTCACTCCAGAGAGAAGACACAGTTCGGCCATCAAGCCGGCCTCCACCTCGCCCTTCCCAGTGTCTGGCAGGAACCGGAGCAGCGGCAGTGGACTGGGGCCTGGACTGAGCGCGGGGTCTGTAGCTGGAGTGACGAGCGGAGGCATCCTCGGCCGTCCTTCCAATGCTGGGTCCAGCTTATCCTCCTCTTCAACATCCTCCTCCAATCCCAAACTCCTCAAACCAGCCAAAGAGAAGCAGCCCGGCATTCAGCGAAGACCCCCGTTTTCTTCCTTCAGGATGGTCCAGCCGGAAAAGAAGTAAGTTTCACTGTGCAACATTTGCAGCGTTGCGTGTTCCTAGAATCATTTCCTATCAAAATGTGATTTAAAAGAGTGAAATGTAACAAGTGAAATCTTAAACCAATGACAACTGATTTCACTTTCTGTAATGACAGCTGTTGTCTATAAATTTACTCAGCTGTAGTTCATTCATAATATTTTTAATATGAATATTAATAATTCATTTTTGGGTCCCGATCTGAATCTGAGTAGTTCAATATTAGATCTCTGTTGAGTCCAGTCTGATACTTTAATTTACTTAAATGTTGATCCCTGTAGTTTTTATAGATATATAGATAGATAGTTTACTGCAGTAGCCGAAAACTGACGATGAGCATGCTTGATCTTTATCCATGTCCGATATTTCACTGTGTAATCAGTGGTATAGTGAACCAAATGGTATAATCATTAAAAAAATAGTGATACACTTTTGTATCAAGATATGACATTTTTTGATACTATATTGATTCCCAAATTACTGCATTAATTTTTAATGAGTAGTTTACAAGCAAACACTTGTGGCAGTGCTTCATCTTGTAGTAAAACCCCTGACTGCTAGACCAGCAGTGCTGTAATCACCCATTTGACTCTCTAAAGCAAGTCGATGTCAGCCTGCTTCACATCAGAATATGCTGAATAGTACCTTTGTCGTAATACATAATTTATGACCAGATAAACCCTAACTCTAGTGTTAAAAATAATGTCCAACTCACAGCTGTACTTTGATCTACATCTATCTTATTATTAATCATATCTCCTCTACTCAAGCTAGATTTCAATCAGTCCACTTGTGTTTTGAAATGGTCCTACTCATTAAAAAGGCTGCAGTCTAAATTAAGTTGAATGAGTTAAATAAGTTGTAATGTGGTGTCAGTTGTTATTAAAATCTATTTTTCAGCCAGGCGTTCAGGATCTGTTGGAGTAAAGTTAAACAATTTAATAGCTGTTTTTGTCTCTTTTAACGCTTGATAAATGATGGATCATGTTAGAATTGTGTTTTGTCCTCCCAGCCCCATCCATACGTGCACATCTGTCTCCTACCATGCGTTTCTCACTGGCTCTGTGTTTCTAACGCTCAGCTTCCTCCTTGCTGCCCTCTTCATCTCTGTAACCTTCTCTTCCAGCCTCACCCCGGCTGTCAAGGTGGAGAAGATGCATCTGAGGCTGGACTCGTCTGCTAAGCTGGTGCAGGCCCCATCTGCCCCCACCACCACCTCATCCTCCTCTACATCCTCCGCTAGCACCACTGTGAGCGCCAACACTACCACCATCACCTCCTCCTCATCATCATCAGCCCTCAAACCAGGCCTTAACTGTCCCTCCATACCAAAGCCTCCATTACTGGCCCCGGGTCAGATTCCCAACGGCAAGGGCCACCTCTCAGTCCTCTCAGACAAGAAGCAGGACAGCAGCAGCAGCAGCAGTGCCAGTAGCAGACGCCACCTTAACAAGAAAGTGACAGGTCAGTTGGAGGCTGGAATGGAGGGAAACTATTACAGTTGTGTGCTGTCAGTATTTTCTCTTGTCAGGTTAATTCATTTTTGATAACATTCCAAAGACATGCAGCATTTTGATACTGTCTCATACATCCAAACATATTGATCCATCTTAGGCTAATATTTTACATAACACAAATTATAGATAAGCAAATTTCCAGAGTAGGTGATTTGTTACAATGTATGTGTATGTAGGTACAGTTTTTCTTCCCCCTCATTCCTTTCCTGTGTCTTCAGAACGTGAGTTCAATCCAGATATTCACTGTGGTGTTATGGATATGACAGCTCGGAAACCATGCACAAGATCCCTAACATGCAAGGTAACTGGTCTCTCTGCTTTGTGCTTTGTATAAAACATGCAATCTGGCAATGTTCCACAGATCCCATTCAAGGACCAAATCCTTTAAGTGGAAATACTTGTTTGTAATTCTTCTCAGTTGTGTAAAGTACTATAAACTAAAGTGATACTGCAGTTAATGGGAATATTTTCCATTTTTGAAAAGACAGTGTTTGAGACAAAAAAACAACTGTCAAGCCTCCGGGTGGGTGTTTCCCTTTGCAGAGTGTCATTTGAGGATAGCATTTGTGGGGCACGTGCTGACGGGAGCACAACACAGCCTGCAAACCTTTAACAAGCCTACATAGCATTGTTTATGTAGTTGAATCCATCTGTCCAATTGCACTGTTCAGCATATGGGACGTATCAGTCTGTATTCATCTCAGAACATGGAAACTGTTGAGCTAAGTTTACTAACTTAGAAAATCAAACTGGTAAGACTGTCTTGCTAATGATAGCACGGATAGGTCGATGCTATCTGCTTTTGCAATTTTTGAAAAACAGAGCAACAGACTTCTGAACAAACCTTTTTCACAGTTCACTGCATGTGTTTAAGACACTTCGGCTCTGTAGGATGTACGGGTCTTCTAAGTTTGGACTATGAATATCTAGAAATTTAAATTTGTGGTAATGTAAATCACACAGCTAACAGACTGAGACAAAATAAACTACAGTGTCTGTGTTCAACATACTATAATGAAGGAACATATCAGTATTTCATCAGTATCGTGATCATTTCAGTCACAGTAGTCAACCTGAACATCTTACCTTTGACTTTTGACCTTTGTCCCACCAGACACATTCCTTAAGCCAGCGGAGGGCGGTGCCAGGGCGGAGGAAGCGCTTTGACGCACTGCTGGCAGAGCACAAGAACAGAACAAGGGAGCGGGAGCGGGAGAGGGAGAGAGAGAGAGAGCTCCACCAGCCCCATTCCCAGCAAAACCCCTCTCTCAGGGACCCACATCCCCCCTCCCACCTCACCGCTGCCCATGATGTCCACCAAGTCGCACATGGCAACGGCCCTACCCCAGACGCCACTAAGCCTTTGCCACTCGGCAAGCCCAAATTTCACAGCCCTGGTCTTCCACGGTACGTCCTGCTCCAGATCTGAATTTTGTCTTGTAGGTCTTGCATGCATTGACAGCAGACAAATAAGCCCTCATCACTGAGAGATGAAACAAGGACAGTTAAAATTTAACATTTGACACATATTGCGTGGCCCCTTTAAATACTTTATGATTAAGGTGAAAATTACCAACCACACTATCTGTCCATCAGACTAAACAGCAGTCACGGAGGTGGTACCCCCGGAGACCCTGCAGTAGTCCACGAGTCACCGCACCATCCCCAAACTACCCCAGATGGGATTTCCCGACCCTCCAGCGATGAGGGAGAGAATGAGGAGCGGGAGGACAACGCTGACAAACTGGACTGTCACTATTCAGGTTATCACCCTCGACCGGCAGCTGTAAGTGCGCTCTGAAGTCACCTTTAAGTTTTGTTGTTTTAGTTAAACTATGAAGGACTGTAGATTGTAATCCAATAATTGTTCACTGTGTTTAGAGTATACTGTATATATATCTATAATACACATTTGTGTATCGTTTAAAAAAATGGCAATGAGTACACCCTCTCTGTTCTCAGTACTGTACATTTGGAAGTCGACTGTTTGGAAGAGGCTTCTACTCCTTTGACCGGCGATGGGACAGAGTACGATGTGCCCTAACCACAATGATGGATAAGCATGTCAACTCTCAGATGTGGAAGTAAGTGTGTATGGTGCAAATGTTTTTTGTTTTTTTTAAATGGCCAAAGGACATAATAATCAACCTTTCTCCTTAATGGTTAGCATGACTTACTAACAGTCATAACTAATGAATGCTGTTCTTCCTTGTTGAAGGAAAGTCCCCTTGGCCTTGGAGAACTCCTCCTTCATTGCACCTACCCATAGGACAAGCACAAATTCCCACGGTAGCACTCCTTCTTCAGGCTTCCTGGGCCCCCCTGCCACCTTGCCCCAGACTCCTTACAGCCAATGCTATGAGGGCAAGTCTGTGCTCTCCTATGGGACCACTTTAAATGCCCGCAGCTCCCCACAGGGCGGGGCTGAGCACCCGGCCTACGGCATTACGCAGGCCCGACAAGTGTCTTCGACGCCGCAGATGCCTTCAGCCCACTCGTCCTCATCCTCGTCTTCTTCAGTTCCTTCCCTCGCCTCAGGCCGGGCGCTTAAGTCCCGTTCCTCCAGCAGCAGCACTACCAAGTCGTCATCGTCCTTCAGGCCCAAGGAGATCTCCTCTGGCTCCTCCACACCTGTCATCCCCAATTCCACTGTTGGGGGCAGCAGTGGCGCCAACAGCAACAGTAGCAGCACTAACTTAGGCTCGGGGAAGAAGAGGAAAAACAGCTCTATTCTGTCTTCGTCCCATGGCCCTTCTGAATCCTCTTCCTCTAATGCCAACTACTCTTCCTCCTCCTCCTCATTCAAGAAGAACTGTGCAAATGTCGGCAGCTCAGGGAGCACCTACCACCACAGCTCATTAGGTTCTTCATCCTCATCGTCATTATCCTCCTCCCACAGTGGAGTCCACAGCGTGGGGCTTAACTGTGGCCCCACTGTGCGGACCAACTCACTTAGCCTCAAGGCCGAACCTTCTGGGGGCTCATCAGGCGGTTCCTCGGGGCCACCAGCACGAGGGCCTCCCTCGGGCAGCCCTGCAGAGTCCATCAAGCGCATGAGTGTGGTGATGAACAGCAGTGACTCCACCCTTTCTCTTGGCCCCTTTGTCCACCACCAGTCCTCATCTGACCACCACACCAGCTTCAGCCACCACTCCTCAGACGGGCGCCTAGAGGGCAAGAAGCGCAAAAGCTCTCCTGCCTCCAGTGGTATTAATAGTGGAGGTGGGGCAGGAGGACTTGGAAGTGGAGGGGGGGCAGGACCAGGTAGACCCAAAGTGGCCAAGTCACCTGCCATTAACAACATCCATGGGAAGCATGGACGAAGCATTCCAGGGACACCAGGGCTACCAAACAACTCCCATTTACATCAGGTGGGGTTTGTACTGTAGCTGTCAGGATGCATTTTGATAACAGTGGAGACAAATGTCAAATGTAAATGAACAGCAGCCATCATTTGAAATGTCAGTGGGATTTTGAACCAAGTTTTCTTACTTTTGCAGTTGCAGTTGGGCATATCGTGTTTACTATAAAGCAGTGCGGCCTGATAGCAAACAAAATATATTTTTTTAGATCTTTATTTAATGGAGTTACGATTTTTCAACCAGGATAACTTGTCAAACAGTCAAGTACAAAGCGCTGAATTAACACCATTCCATCTCTTTGCACTTACCTAAAATATATTACGGTACTTTTAGTCACTGAATACAGTTAATATTGTAGCCCAGAATGTAACCCAGAAGAATGCAGACTCCTTAGTCATTATTATTTTTTTTATTCTTCTTCTTTAACTGCTCCTTTTTCCCCCTCCCCTCCCTCTTCCACAGCCAAAGGCTCGTCCCTGACAGCGGTCTCCAGCTTCTGTGTATGGAACGGGCAGGTGGACGGGGACTAGTCCAGAGCAGTCTGCATACAGCTCTGGATTGCACGAGGCCTTTGAAAATCAAACCCACATTACTCTCAGCTTCCCACAATCCTCAGGGTGGAGATGATCTGGACTGCCCAGTGAAGTCAATGTGGTCCTTACTATTTCTCCCAAAGCCATGTGTGTGTGTGTGTGTGTGTGTATGTGAGTGAGAGAGAGAGAGAGAGTGTGTGTGTGAGTAGGAGGGGGCGGTGGCACTGTATGGTGATAGCATGGAGCACCAGGGGTCTAATGAGCGAGCCAAGGACCCCCGGCGCAAGTGTTGTCCCGGTATTCTGAGAGGTCTTCCTGTCTTGTTGGAACAGTAGCAACAGCCATGGGTCTCTTGAGCTGCGGTCTAAAGCTCATTGGGTTCGGGTTAAGGGCTGCCGCATCAAACCGTCATGATGCTGAGCAACAGGGGAGACAACGAGCCGATCTCCTCCGTGTCTGTTCGAACGAGTGTGTGAATGTAAGTTGTTTTTCTCATGTCAGATTCTGCTGGACTACTGGAATTTCCAATTTAAGTACACCCCCAGCGCCTGATCTCAGAAGCCTTGGAAGGAGAGCAGGAGGAGCAGCAAAAGTACTTACAACACCTTAAACGACACACAATCTCCTTTTGGTTTCACTTTCCGCTAGTCTGACTCTCTGGTGACATGTTGAGTAACCTTGGGTTACATGCTGTAGCCTGTAGGGACGATCTGGTCCATTCTTTTATTATCCAGAATGATTATGCAAGTGTTACCTTTTTATGATTTCTTATGAGCTTTTTACACTGAACTACAAAGAGTCTTTGTAGATGTGGTGGAGACAGTTGTGCTTTCAAATGTGAAAAGGACGCCTGATGTGCCCATTCGATTGAACCTTTTGTCAGAGGAGATAGCTTGGTTTTGAGGACACCTGTTAATTTTCTGAACCTTTTCATTGTGCAGAATGATTGCCACAGTAGACCTACCCCCAACTGTGAACAGCACTAAATAACTACTTTCTCCACAGGCACTGCTTAGTTGTCCACAAAGCTAGCCAAAAGCTGCTGACAGCTTTGCCAACCTCTTGTTTTGTTTGTTTTGTTTTTTTTTTTAAACTAAAAGATGGACAGTCTTGCTCATGAAGCGGTGATGGTGCATTGCCTGTGTGGATATGAAGAAAATCTGTGCAAACCGTGTTGTTGTTGTTTCCACAACTTTACATACTTTTCACCCATACAGCTGTGTGAAACCCACAGCTGTGGGTAGATGTGAATTGTAATGTTTATTTTTCCTACATAGGGAATCAGGTATGGTACGTCTTAACTGGAGCAAACTTTATGCACGTCGCCCGTCTTCTGTGGGTTTGATTGTCCCTCCAATGTGTAACCACTACCCAAGCTCTGGGTGTTACGGTTTCAATGCCTCGCCTAACACTACGTTGGTGTGTGTTGAGAAAAGATTTGTCACAATTAAAACAGACAGCTGGTCATTATACTCCTTATATTCCTTTGTCAAAGTGGAGTCTTAAATCAGGCACTAGTTGCCAATCTCATTGGGTTGTTTGCTTATTTTGAGTAGTCTCGAGTGGGTTTTCTGGTGCGGGATTCATAGAGATGGCTTCATGGGACATACTTAAGCTTTTTTGGCAACACTTGTTGATTTATGGAACCTTCACTGATGTCAGATAGTAGGGCAGACAGTTTTGTTTTTTTTAATTTAGCTTCTTCCTTTTTTTCCTTGTAGCCTATGTATCAAACAAGTGTTCAAGTATCCCTATTTGAGAATACATATTTTGTTAACAACTTGTACATAGTGAAGTATGTATTTTTGCACAGGCATTTTTCGTACACGCTGAATTTTTTGGTACAATTTAAAAAAAAAAAAATATTTATTTAGTAAAAAAGAAAAAAAAAGAAAGAAAAACTGATGAAAAGTTAAGAGTGGTTCACTGCCAAGTCTATATAATGCAATACGCCTATATGTAGAAGCTGAAGCATCTCATGAATCATGTCCTGAAAACCTTTAAGGAACAAAGGTGAAGTGTTGCCACTGTAGCATGTCTGTCTGACATAAGATACCTTTATTCACTTTTCAAGGTCTCAATCACATGTGCTTTTATAAGACGTTTTACGTTGCCTATGAATCAACACAACAACAAAAAAAGTAGTTACTATATGACCCAATTAGCCTGTGATTTTGAACAGTCCTGCAGGCTTGAAGCTGTGCCCGTTGTCTAACTAGTTTCCACTTTGTAGACCTTAAACACATTTCATGATTGAAACACTTGCGTTCTTTTATAAAAGGCTGAAGGGACTTGAGCAATCACTGCAAGGAAAAGGAACACTTCAAACAGTCCAACTGCTTGCATTACCGTTGCCAAACAAGTAATTTGAATCACAGCTTTTGAAGAAATAGTTTGCAGCTTTTAAAAGAAATATCAAATTAAGAAAGTGCCTGAATTAGTTTCACCCTGACTGTTTGAGGACAGTATTCTTTGGGTTGTTTTACCTTACTTGAATGTTCAGGAGTTTGCTTTTAAATCTGCCTGTGAACCCTAAATGTGGTAAAACCTGAGCTTGTCAGCTTCCCATTATGTAACACTTTAGCATTGTGTATTTTTCTGTGGGAAGGGGTGGGGTTTATCAAAGTTTTCCAGACAAAGACATTGAGATTTTCTGTTAGCCTCAGCGCGTGGCTTAAGCCCCCCCTCTGGTTTACTGGGATTTGTACGTATAAACTTTCAATCAAGTGTTTTGTTTACCCTCAAACGCAACTGACATCTTGGCATCATTTCCAGTAGATGGAAACACAGCGAGGGTGCTTTTTTGTTTTTTTTTTGTATTAGCACCATAGACTTGGAATGTGAGAGAAAATACAGCTCGTGTTTGGGAGGAAAAAAATAAATCCACCATTCATACTATGTAAAAGCGTGTATAGATTTTTTTTTTTTTGTATACATTATCAAAAATCATTTTCAGCTGGACTTATGTATTGGCTGCTATGTAATTCATGAACAAACCATAGGTTAGAATTAATATTTAAAGAAAAAAAGATTGTATAGTATATTTGTTTTGTAACAAGTTTCTGTAAATAAAATAATTTATACTGCTATTTATATGAAATGATGTCTCTGCCTCTTTTCCTAAAATAATAATTAAGAAACAGCCAAGAGAGATGCAATCCCAACAGTTAAACAAATTTTATTATATACACAATATAAGAGTCACTTTTTGTCAGACAAACTACAGGTTTGAGTATACGAAGAAGAATGACGCCATTTCCCCGTTGCTGTGATGAGAAAATATGGCCGCCATGGTTACATGTTGATAACTCTAGACAACTTCTGGACTCTGTTGAGCAGCAAGTCGCCCTTCTTGATGGTTTCTTGGTACTGCCAGTTTTTGCTGTCAGGTCTGGGGGGGAAAAAGAAAGGGAAGAGATTTAGAGTTGTGCCTTTGGTTATTGTGTTATTTCTGGATATATTGATGTTTGAAGAACAGTAACATTTAACCTGTTGGTTTCCACAATCTCATTCACTTTATCAATTTTACAGTGGAGACGGCCAGCAGCTATGAATCGAGACAGTTCCCTGAGGAAGGAGAGGAGATTCAGTTCAGTTAGCCAGAACAAAAAAAATAAAAATCACTTCCTTAAAACTTTAACCTGAGCATGTGATGCAAAAACCCCCAAAACAAAACAAACAAAAAAAGGGAACACCTGAAGGATTAGTTTACACTTTGGGAAATGTGCTTACTCCCATTCTTGCCAGAGTTAGGTGATGTTTTTGAACTTCTTTCAAACTGTGCCATCTTTACAGAGCTCTGCTTCTTGACTTGCAATGTCAAACAATCAAAATCACAACAGAGCAGATTGCTGATTCTGTGGCTTTCGTTTGGATTTTTTATTCTCACCTTAAACAACAACAAAACATTTCTAAAAATCCAACGTTAAGTCAAAGACTCTCATGACGCCCCATTTTACACCTTCCTACATGTCTGCTGAAGAAAACCGAACCTTAGTCCCACCCCTTCTGTCACAGCTGATCTGACTAATCACATCACAAAAGTCATTATTTAAAATATTCATTTGACAATTGTAAGTCAAGATTTACATCACCTACATAAGTTATCAAACTGCGAGAATATAATTTTCAATCAACATAAAAGTGAGAGGAGAAGACTGATGCCACTTGTGTTTCTAAGGTTACTGTGAAGCCACAACCAGCAGCTGCTTAGCTTAGCATCAAGACTGAAACAAGCAAACAGCTAGCCTGGCTATGTCCAACGCTAAAAAAATTAGAACGTAGAAATGACAGGTTGCAGTTGTACGGGAGGTTCATGCTTGACTATTTCTCTGCCAGGTGATGACAAGAACCACCACCTTCATATTTGCCATGGGAGGGTTTTATCAGTGTTCTCACCAAACTGAAAACTGCCTAATCTAATTTCCACTTCCAATTCAACACTATATCATGGTAGCACTTAGGGATAAAAGACTGCACAAGTAAAACTAACTAGGAACACAATTCCGGTCACTGGTTCCCCTTGATTGTGTCTTTGGTGTTTTATCTGTTTTTTACGAGCTCTTCCACAAATTTTAACTGACAACTACAGGTCTGAACTTCTACCCTGATGCTCTTAAAAAAAATCCTGCTCCATGTTGCATCTAAAATGTATAACTTGAGCCTATCCGAGATAAGCATGTACATGTACGCTCACACCACCCTGCTCTAAAATCCTGAGAAAAACATGCTGAAGCGGTGTACAAAACTGATTTTTAGAAAGTCTCTAGCGGATAACACATAAACATAGTGTACAGGCACTCACTGGTCGATGAACTCTGTGCTGACACCAAAGGCCTCAGCCATGTAGCCCAGGGTGAGTGAGCGGTAGGACTCTAGCAGCTGGCTGTAGGCCTGGATCCTCATCTCCCTCACATAGTAGCGGTAGTGTGGTGCAAACAGCCAGTCCTTCTTCATCTCCTGCTCCACCATGGCTGTGGCACAAAAGAGAACCAAGTTGTATTATTGAAATGTCACCATGTGGCCGAACAGGAAAAATACAGTATCTATTCTGCCAATTCAAATATCAGAATAGCATCAAATAACAGACTGGAAAGAACTTCCAAATTTAAAAGGAATTTGGAGTGATAAAAATAAAAATATTCCACAAATAAAAAGAGATTTTATTTCCTACAAGCTTTTCAGTGTTATTTAGGTCAATAAATGAAATGCTTACTCACCAAGAGACTGGAAGAAGACAGAGTAACGGCACTCGTAGAGGGAGAAAAGATACTCGCGAACTGAAGGCAGACTGTGCAGGACCTCCAAGATCTCAGCTCCCTTTATTACCTGAAGACCAACAACACATTTCATTGCAGTGAGGATGACAACTTACACACAGGTGCCCCTGGCATACACGGTGTATATGGCGTTAAAGCAGTTACAAAGACACACGCAAACCTCCTCAACAGTCTTTTGTGACTACACACACTGCCCTACCTTTTCACGGAGGTCAGGCCTTTTGAGGGCGATCATGCAGACGTAGACGGTGTAGGTGACAAAGGTCTTGTAGTCCATGAGCTCGTAGGAGGTGAAGGTGGAGACTGTATCCAGGAAGAGCTCAGCAGCTTGTTTGAAGTCCCTGATGGCCACACAGTACAGGCCCTGGTAGACCTTCAGACGATTCCTCCTGTCCCAGTCTCCCCCCTCCTCAATGAGGCTGTGGAGACGGAGATGCATAAGATGAATGAGTACTGAAACTGTCGGTGGAGATGTTCCAGAACGAGGACATCAGAACCTTTACCTCTTTGCTTTCTCCGAGTTGCGCGTGATGAGGTCACTATCCATGTAGAAGAGGCCAATCCTCAGCAGGTAGAAGACGATATCTAGTCTGTGACCCAGAGCCACTGTCTTGTCATAGGTCTTCCTGAAGGCTGTTAGAGCGCCCTCCTGTGGACATAAGAATATGTCAGTAAATCTGCTACTATTCAAAAAAAACAAAAACACCATTACTAAGTGTCCTTACTGTTACACCACTTTGGAAAGAGAGATCTGGTCAAAATATAAAGGAAGTAGCCACAGTTATCCAAAATACTGAGAAGCTGATTATGAGCTGATTATGTAAACTGCAGTGCCACTAAATGTCAGACAGAGGTTTCAGTAGTACTCAGGATTTTGACGCTGATACAAAGCAATGTTACTAAATAGTAAATAAATCACACTTTGCACAGCAAATGACAATCACAGTTATTCTCAATATGGTGCTGACTTTTTCCCCACAACTTTTTACAACAAAAATGAAGAAATAAAAATAAATGGTTTTTCACAAACTACTCTCTGTGATGGGCCAACTTTTCTGAGTCACTGTCATTTGCACAGCTATGTGACTACTGTCAGCTGCCAGTGTATCAAAGAGTGGCAGATTATTTATTACGATATAAGCACACCCAAAAACACGCACAGGCTGCCAATTTTAATTGTTAGAATTAACAGACCATTATGCCAAAGAATGCCTACTCATATTTATTTTTAGTGCTGACTTACCTTGTCTCCAATTCTGATCAGATACTCGGCTTTGGCCATCATGGCGTCTCGTATCTCACTCTCTCCCAAATTCTTCTCTGCATCCTCCAGCACATCATCCAGACGTTTCAACTCCTCCTCGTTAGCCTTCTTCATTTTGTTCAGTAGGTCACCGTCCAGCTGCCATTTCAGGTCCTTACACAGACCCTCATAATACGGTGCCATATCTGAAAGAGAGAGTAGACGAGACTGTTTAGTCTGTTGGCTAAATTATGACAGCCCATAATGCAGACCCTAACATGTCGCGCATCTTATATTTACAACCAAGAGAGGTTGTAAGTTGATTTATCTACAGAAGAATATTATTTTAGTTTAGAAAAACGTGGCCCTTGTATTTCTGTAGCTTCTAGTAATGTTATGCAAAGTTTTAACAAACAACCCTCCATCAGATTTCTTGTTAGCTAACTACCTAACATTTGCTAGCTAGCTAGCTCGCTAATTTCCATGTGATGATCGTTATGTTGAAGTGGAAAACATTTTTTGAATTGATGAGACAGGTAGTAAAACGTGTGCACGTACACGAAAGTCAGCACCGTATATATAACGACCAGTCTATTTAATACTAGCGCTACAAGTTAGAGCGATTTGCTAACTCACTGTTAGCCTTGATAGCGTCCATGAGCTCAGCCTTCACTTTAGCATCCTGTCGGTGACCGTCCATTGTGAGCAGGAACTTGAGCTGTGCTATCCTCAAATCGGGATTCTTGGGCAGGCCCTCTTCCTCTAGATTTTCTAACGGCATTTTTATTCGTAAAAATAGAAACTAACACCCAAACTGGCAACTTTCTTTGTAGAGACGGAGGCCAATATGCGCCGTTGCCAGCTAGCGAACGATGACTACGGAAAACACTGGACGGTGCTGCTTCCGCCAGAGCGGACGAGGGGAGAAAAGAGCGGCGGTTATTGTTTACTACCCTCTGCTGGACATAAGTGTGAACGACAACAAACTTTATGTTTCCTCAAGATATACTTAGTCTTGTTCATATTTATGGAGGAATATACGGAGGGATATAGATATATACTGTATATATATATATATGTATATACATATACATATTTATATATTTGTTGTTTGATTTCTAAGATCTTTCTGGGTCTGTTTCAGCATCTTGCAGCTGTGAGCAGCACCTCTTTATCAGGCCATTTACACTCATCTTAAATGCACATATAACTGTCACAGGGAAGTCAGGAATATGGGATGATTGCTGGTTACTATATTTCTAGTTAGACAGTCTGAAAAGTTAATGATAACCAGCCTGACTTGCTTAACAGAGTCCATGAAGTCTGCTCATATTCACTTTGAGGTCCATGCCTGAAAAGACAGAATGGAAACTTTGCTACACCAGCTGGTAGGCTGTTACTGAATTCTGCTGACTTTGTGTAATAGAAGACAATAATTCCTTTATTTACTTACATAAATATTCACAGGACAATTGAAGCAATAAGAAAAATATGTTTCCGCCAAAATTTTTAAATATTGCTATTTTTCCTGTTTATACTGTATGTTTCAGCTGTTGCAGTCTTTTGCTAGCAGGGAAAAGGGAAGAAAAACATGTTGTTTCAGATATAAAGGCTGTTTTTTAGTATGTCAGAGCTCAGTGACTCATCTTAACCACAGTTTTAGCTGAGTCATTCCACGTTATCCTTTCTGACTTACTTTTAAGTCTTGTCATTCAGCACGACACTCAACACATTTAGAACCGTGTAATCTGAGATGTAATGTAAGGAGACCAGTTGACCAGAGATTAAATCTCTTTGGATTCACTTTTGAGTTGAGCAGGCAATTATTTCATATTGTTACATCGTGTTGGTCATCGAGTTACAGTCTTGTGGTCCTTATTTTAGACGAGGCATTTGGTGTACTCTGTGCTTTTACGATTGCATTTCCTCATACAAGACCAAAACAGATTTCTTACATATTTCATTGATGGTGTTACTTTTCCACAAACATGTTTGCCTCATAAAAATACAACCCTTTCTTACAGAAGATATGGTATATGGTATAATATGGTAAACAGCTAATGTCTCACTTATAGATCAGGTAAAAAGTACATTTGTTCATCCTTAAAACACAGGACTGAGGTATGAAATACCTCTTGCATGTCTCGAAAAAGATATCTTGAAGTAGCATGCTTAGTGACAAAGTCTTCAGACGTTTCTCTAAAAGTTTACACCCACAAACCCAATAAGAAAAAGACCAGAGTTAAAGAAATGAATGAGGTTAAAATGACTTCTATTAAACCCACACTATATAGTCAAAAGTATCAGCACCACCTGACCATCACACCAACAGGTACTTTAATGACATTGCATTATAAACACATAGACAGCTTTGCAGCTTTAACATCTTCCACTCTACTGGGAAGGTTTTCCACAAGACTTTGAGTGTTTCTGTGAGAATTTGTGCACATTAATGCAGTAGAACAATAGTGAGGTCAGACACTGATGCTGGAACAAATGACGTCGAGGTCTTGTGCAACCCCTGAAAAACAGCCCCATAGAGACGCTTGTCTGGATACTTTTGTCTGTATAGCGTATATCTGCTGAGTCCTTCTCCATTCTTCATTCTGCTTCGTAGACTCATGGCAATGCTCTGCTCCTCATCTTTATTTTGGGAATTGGCGGAACCTTTCATTCTGGCTACCACCTTACTGGACTGAGTTCTCCCTCGCCGGTGAGATATGTCATCCATCACTTTTCATCCAGCTGTTTGTTGCTTCACTTCTCTGTCTTTGAAGTCTTTCACCAAATTTCCATCAGGGGTCACTGGCAGAGACAAGAGAGAGGGTGTGGTTGTCTATTTAATTGTGAGTCTTTTAAAAAATGTCTCGCTGTCACCGCAGTACATACAGCAGTTCATCAACAGCAGCTGGTATGACAGATATGGAGAGCCTCCACCTCCGCAGACTGTCACAATGATCTGGTCCCTTATCGTTTCCCTGTACGCTGTGGGGGGACTCTTCGGCGTCATTAGTGTCAAATTTGTCTCACGCATGCTGGGAAGGTCAGTAACAGAGATGTAATGCAGCGTTCAGTCCACCCGCCCAAAGAGACTCAAGGTGACATGTGTTCCTTCATCAGAAAAAAGACGGTGATCTTCAACAGCGTTATCGCCATTGTGGGAGCGGGAATCATGCTGACGAGTAAAAGTGCCAAATCATATGAAATGATTGTAGTGGCGAGGATCCTCTATGGCTTCACGGCAGGTAAGCAATGTTCTGCGACAAGCACAGCACGCACGATTTTACCTGAGTGACGAACATCTTCTCGTGACCTGCAGGTTTGGGACATAGCAGCCATTTAATGTACCTGGCAGAGATTTCACCCAGAAAACTCAGAGGCATAGTGACTCTGACCTCAGCCACCTTCATGTCTCTTGGCAAACTGTCAGGACAGTTTTTTGGACTGAGGTATGCATTCACACTCGGTGGAGGCGTGAGGAGACAAGCTGTTTTCATTCTTTTAGAGGATGAGAAAGCTCAGTGCGCACAAAGTGAGGAGTCATCTTTTGAAATATTAGGATGTGTTAATACAAAGCTTCACTCTTTTGTTTTTGTTTTTTTTTCCAGTGTGATCCTCGGTCGTGAGGAGCTGTGGAACGTCGTCCTCTGCGTCCCTGCATTCTTCTCAGTGGCTCAGATCATAGTGTTGCCTTTTCTTCCCGAGGCTCCCAGATACTTGTTCATAGAGAAAGGCGACGATAAGGCTTGCAAAAAAGGTTGGTGTGTTTCGCCATCATGCGTGACGCAGCACCCGACTGAAGAGCCTTTTAAAGTTTGAGTATAACTGTGCTCAAATGCGTCTGTAAGTGCTGAAGATCTTGGTTATCTTTGAAGTAAATGGATCTAAGGGATATTGTGGTATATAAACGTGTGTTTACTTCAAATAAATTATATGGACAAATGTACTGGGACACCTGACCATGACACAAACAGGGACTTTAATGACATTGCATTCGCATTCTTTTTCAAGATTTCAGAGTGTTTCTGTGGGAATTTTTGCCCATTTATGCGGTAGAGCATTTGTGAGGTCAGACACTGATGTTGGACCAGAAATACCTGACTTGCAATCTCTATTCCAGTTCATCCCAAAGGTGTTGGATGGGGTTGAGGTCAGGGCTCTGGTGTGGAAGAACTTGACTGGCCCACACAAACACACCCAACCAGCTTTATGGAGCTTTGCTTTGGCCTTCACCAAACTGCTGCCACAAAATTGGAGGCATAGCATTGTTCACAATGTCTTGGTATGCTGAAGCATTAAGATTTCCCTTCAGTGGAAGTAAGGGGCCGAGTCCAACCCCTGAAAAACAGCAAAGGAGCTGTGTCCTGATACTTTTGTCTATATAGCGTATTTTCTATAAGAGCAAAACAGCACATTTCTATTCTTGTGTCTGTACCTGGTGCTTCTCATCCCAGCTCTCCAGAGTCTGTGGGGCCAAGGTGACTACAAAGAGGAGATGGACGACATGTTGGCTGAGCAGGCAGCCGTCGAGGCAGCCCCACCGAAAAACCCCCTGCAGCTCCTGAGGGACAGGACTGTCCGATGGCAGCTCGTGACCGTGTTCATCATCTACTGCTGCAACCAGCTGTCAGGCATGTCTGTGGTGAGGATGAAAACGTCTTATTTCACGTTAATTTTAGAATCCAAACAACTGAAGATTAGAACCTTTTAAAAATCAAACAAATGCTTCTCTCCTTCCCAGGTCAGTATCTTCTCTTTTGACATCTTCCTTGAGGCAGGTATACCAAGAGAGAAGATCCGCTATGTCACTCTCGGTCTCGGAGTAACTGAAATCCTCACTTCCATCTCCTGTGTGAGTAACTGCCTCAGTCTGTGCCTGCTCCCTGTTCGTCTTATATCCCTCACCAGAAACCCACAGAGGTATTGTGCTTAAGCCAGCTGCCTTTGACGCCTTTTTTACTTTCATATCACAGCCATAGAGTTTGTAATGGTCTTCTATTAGCAAGTGTTAGCAAACAGTTTGACAGGAATGATTTCCTCACCATATGTTTAAATTCTACCATTGTTTCGACCGTGCTCCGTCCCTCCCTCTTTCTCTTTCAGGGTCTGCTGATTGAGCACACAGGGAGGAGGCTGCTGTTGTGGGGGGGTTATGGTCTCATGTCTGTCACCTGGGTGTTGGTCACCGTCACGCTCAACCTGAAGGTAAACCTGTCACCTGTGCGTTTTAAAGACAGACAGGCAGATTCAATGGAGGTGAATCGACCTGTCGTTTGTTGTGCTCCCATCACTAAAAAGTTACATTAAATAAACTTCACTGGAACCTTCTGCCAAAGTAAAAGTCCCTGCGAACAACACAAAAGAATTTGTGTAACAAAATATGCTTTTGCAATTAAATCAAATCTAAAATAAACATCTGTTCACATATATGCAAAATGTATTATTGCTGCAGGATACCACGGCAGCAGTTAAATTACTGTGTACAATATAAAATGTATTAATATTCATGTATAAAAAAATGGTCTTCATGCAGGACTCCAGCTACTGGGTTCCATACAGTGCCGCCAGTTTGATCATCCTCTTCATCATCTTCTTCGGCGGTGGACCTGGTATGTGCTTTACGGCATTACACACCGCGTTATGCTTCACATGGCAGAGATGTTTGTGTGTATAATCAAGTGAATCACCTGTGTGGTCAGGGGGAGTTACACCCACTCTCAGCAGTGAGCTCTTCATCCAGTCTGATCGACTGGCATCGTTGGTCCTCATTGGGATCCAGCGCTGGGTGCTGTTCGCTGTGCTGGGTCTGGTCTTTCCGTTCCTCATTGTGAGTAAAACAAACACAAAATAATATGAATGAAACACACACACACACACACAAAGCAACTGCACATCTTGCTGTTGAAGATGATCAGGATTTTCATTCCAGTGTGGATTATTTGTTGTGGCATATTTTGACACTCATAGCAATACTTTCTATTGATGATTATTAAGATTAATACAGAATTAATATCGTTTGATCTTCATTAGGTATTTTAATATCATTAGAAACTTTTATCTGTATGTACAGAGAGACACTCGAAGGTCAGTCTAAAGTCAACCCTCCATTTCCTCTGTCGCAGACTGCCCTCAACGCGTTCTGCTTTGCGCTGTTCGCCTGTGTGTGCCTGCTGGGTTGTCTTTTTACTTTCTTCTTCCTGCCTGAGACGAAAGGAAAGACCCTGCTGGAGATCTCAGAGGAGTTTAAAGCCATCACTGTCTGTGGGAAATCATTCTCAGAGAGAAAAATACTGGAGACCAAGTTATAAGGAAGACCTGAAGGAGTCGCAGCAGACTGTTGCTTCAGACTAACCAGGGGAATGATGAACGCGTTGTGTGTTTTAATCAACTGCAAAAGCGTCACTTTGTGAAAACTGTTTATCATACAGGGGAAAAACAACTGTAAAATAAATAAATAAAAAGCTTCAACAGGTGTTGTTATTTATGCGATTCATCCTCATTCTCCAGCAGAGTTGGATTTTTTTTTATTCACAACATCCTACATTTGCAGAAACCAGCTTTAACGTGTAGAACAGTAAAACAGCCTTACTTCTTCAACTTACTACTTTAACTTTGTAAACGCATGCTTACAAAGAGTGAGCATTACAAAGAGGAGGTTATGCCAAATGATTTATCTCTACTTTCACACGTCTATATAACACTTTACTCTATATTTAAATAAGTTATTTAAGGTTTTCAAAGGGCAAAGCCCCGTCTGTTAACACATCCCTCTGAATTCAGAAGGTGGGCAAAAGAGGACTTTCATTTTCTTTAATTGGGCAGTCAAAAGTCAACCACAACATCCATCCGTCAGGGTTGTGGGGGGCTGGAGCCTATCCCAGCTGACTACGGGCGAGAGGCAGGGTTCACCCTGGACTGGTCGCCAGTCAATTGCAGGGCTGACACACAAATACAGACAACCGCAGACACTCACACCTAGGGGCAATGTAGATAGATAGATACTTTATTGATCCTGAGGGAAATTCAATAGTAGCCAATTAACCTAATGTGAATGTTTTTGGGATTGTGGGAGGAAGCCGGAGTACCCGGAGAAAACCCACACAGGCACAGGGAGAACATGCAAACTCCACATAGAAGGGCCCAGACCGGGATTTAAACCTGGACCCTCTTGCTATGAGGCGACAGTGCTAACCACTGCACCACCGTTTGTAACACAAAATCAAGCTTTTCTATCACAAGATGTTTTATATCCATCTAAATTAAAGTACATTTAAGGGAAAATTCTTCATATCTGTGGCTTGGTACTCAGTATGACAGAAAATGCTCATGTTTTGAATGCAGAGTCGATGATACAGGTGATATAGTTGCATACAGTTGTACCCACTCAAAGGACTGAACTCCATTAAATAATATAATAATTATAGACCTTTACACTAACTTCATGGGCTGAATGCAATTACTGGACTGCATGTACTGTGCAGTATTGATGATAATTCATCACAACTACGTCGATGAATGATCTTCCTTTACCTTCTCTTAACCTTTTATTTATTCTTTACCTTTTAAGCACCAATAAGTGGCTGATTTATTTATTCTATACTTTATGTTGCACTGAAATTTCACTGTAGCAGCTGCTGTTTGAAGACAGTAAAGAAAGGGTGAATTGCTTCGATCAGCTCTACTTTCCGGTGCACCTCAAGCTGAGTTAAGTCTGAGTAGTTTCACTCAGTCATATCTTTGTAATTCTTATTTAAATTTGAAAAAAATAAATAAATAACTTAAAGAGCAGCCATAGATCACTGCACCCATACTGTCCTGCAGGTGACACACAAAAGAGCCCGATAAACCTGCACCTGCAGCTGCAATGCGTTTGTCACTAAGAGGTTAGTCGTTTCGTTGCTTAAGCTCTCAAGCAATAAATCATCTAATGCTACCTTTGGTCCCTTTGGGCTCTGCTGTCTGTCCTTTGACCACTGCAGGGAATGAAATGAATGGAAACTGTCTCACAAAGTCCCACAGTTCTGTTTCCTTTCCCATCCATCGTATCCCTCTCAGGGCCAGTGGGTTGAGCTCACAGGGATGCGGTGGCTCTTTTCTGGGAGACATCTTAGTAACCTTGGTGTTAATCACCGTCGGACTCACACTGAACCAGTAGCACAAGTGGAAAAGAGCCATAAAGCCAGCAAACTGATAGGGTAATGCCAAGTAAAGCTTATTATAATTTTAATCAGAAGTTTGCTCACATTAAGCATCATAAGCTAACATTAACACGGTAACAATAAAGCGCCCGAGTGTAGTAAACTGAACAACTTTACATTTTATAGGTCATTTGCAACAATAAAAACGTGTTACTCATTTTCTCAGAGTTATAATGTAGTCAGCATTTGTGCATGTATTATGCTGCTTCCTAACCGCCTCCTCTTTTCAGGACTTCAGGTGTTGTGTTCCCTGTATAGACTAATGCACCACATTGTTTCAGGACTTTGAACACCCAAGTCAGATTTGCTTACTGGACATTTTCTCCCTCTGGATGTTTTCTCCACTATCCCTGCACCTTCCTCTCATGTAGTCCCTGTTTAAATGACTATGATCTGTGGTCCCCTTCATCCCCAGCTGGCTCTTTGAGTAGTTCACTGACTATAATGACATGTATTTGAGATTTGATGGTCTTCCCTTCCTTATCACTTGACTGCAGCTGCTAGCGGCCTCAGGGTCTTAGCCGCTAAGCATACTCTGCCCACAGTCCAGCACTCTGAGGGTGGGAAGCGTGATTGGCACTGTCCCGGCTAGGCTGATCATCCTGCAACAATGTCCTGCTGCGTCTTGTTAACACTGGAGGAGGATTAACAGGAGGATTAATTAGAGAAACTATCGTGAAGGGTTTGCTTTTGCAGACCTGGTTAGCCCCAAAAATAATGGCAGTTAGAAAATTAAAGAAGAAAAGTTCAATTGATTTTGGTCCAATTTAAAGTGTGTCTAAGACAATCAGAGTTAGTTATAATTATTGTTCTTGAGCAGCACACTGAATAAGGATTAAGCAAAGTTTTCACTAATGTATGTAACAGGGGAATTAGAGGCTTTATTTTACAGCTGTAATGGCTCTGTTACATCAACAGATGGCGATGTTAATCCTCTGCTGAGTTGCACTAAACTGATCGAACATTCACAGAAGAACAGTAACTGTAGCCCACATGAAGGCAAATGAATTTAAATTTGCAGTCAGGATGTACCCGTGCTGTTATCTCATTTTATTTTGATATAAAGATGGTGAAAAAAGTTGATATAAACTCTGAGTAAATGATTGCATCTGCTGTCTGTAGTGGTTTATAACTTATATTTTAGCATTTTTTATGTTTTAACTTAAAATTGGTGGCCTTCACTTCGTTTACAGAATACTGACTTAACTGTCTTTCCATTAACCTTTGTGTCAGAATCTGTCCAGTGCTTTTAAGTTTTCTAACATTATTTAATATTTTATTAATATAATTAAATCATCTCTTTCAATCTGGTGTTTCCTAGCAGAGAGCAAAATCCTCCTCCAGTGGTGAACCCATGCGCAGCAAAGAAAAGGTGAAATGTAGGCCGCTCTTCTTCTTCTTCTTCGTCGTCGTCTCTCCGCCTGGCAACACTGAGCTCACCAGTGAAGCTGCAAATCAGAGAGGAGTGAACACAGTTGGATGTATTACAGATAAAATGAGTCACTGTTTTGTAAGTCTCAAGTTTTTAGATTGGTACACTTGGATGATTTCTGAACATGCAATAACTGTGCTGACTTCCTCTGTGAATAGGCCTACACATGCTGTTCTGTGAAAGCCATGTGAAAATGATTAGCAGCCGAAACAACGCGAGTTAGTGCACAGGATGCACAAAAATTCCACCTCATTAGATTGTCCATTGTGTCTTAAGATTATCTGCTTTGTGTAAGTGGGAGAGGGTGAGCAGCAGATGTCAGGGGAATTAGCAGGCAACACTGACGGTGGTAATGGCCCCAGTGAAGGACGGTTTCACTACGTCTCTGCCAGCCAAAACCTTTATTGAAGTTACACATGAAAAACATTTCATAGAGCTGTTCTATAGACATGGCTACAATGCAACTGTGGCCATGTTACTGTGTGGGCGCCCATCGCTTACATGTTTGATGCCAGCCTCGGCAGTCTCACCTCACAGGCGTCCGGAGGGCAGAGTCGCGTTGCTGGGTAAAATACCTGGTCTGACTGCCTGTTACATGAAGCGTTTAGATGAAGCCAGCAGTGTTTCAAATTCGTAGTCTGAAAGGGGCTGTCCCTGCACTGGAACTGTTTGGGTTTGGTTACATTTGGTTTCACTATACACCATTGTTCACTTTTGTTTAATTTAGGTTCTCTCTTTTCTTCTTTAGTTGGTTTAAGTAAACTGTTTTGGTTGCAACTCCTGTGTGGTCTTCCCCCTTCTTGTTCTGCAAATAGCTGGACTGTGACAAACACCCAGCCACAGTCTGATAAAAGGCGACCCCTGCTCTGTCAAAATGGGTGCTAGCATGGGAATGAGACTCGGTCAGCTAAGTTATAATCATGTACAGGTAGGATACAAAAAGCAGGTTCCAGAAATCTGTTCAACATGAGACGTGAGGGCAGCAAACAAGCCTTGAGGAGCTGCTCTGTCAGGATTGCAACAGAAGGAAAGTGACAAAAGCTATCTGTTAATAGTGCAGCCAAAGAAGCCATGAGCTGACAGGATTCATCTTATAGAATACAAGAAGGATCTTTTATCTTTATAACCTTTTCTTGCACAGCAGAACCACTGTAGAAGATATACTCATCCTAAAATATTGAATGAAATATTTGCTAATTAACCATTAAACCTTCTCAAATCAACATTTACAGATATTTCATCCATAACATTTTCCTTCAAACACTCGCAATCTATTACAGCGACGAATGAAAATGTTTTAAGAGAAAAAGTCCCATTTGCCTTTTTATAAATCACAGTGTAATGATAAGTTGTAGGTCTTGGAAAGTCTTGGAAAAACGCGTCACTGTAAAGTCAACATCACAGTCCCTCTCTGCCTCATTTGCAGCTGGAAGAGGCAATCGGTCCATCCATCACCCGTGCAGACAGACAGAGAAAGGAGGGAGTGGAGAAAGTGAAGAGAGGGGGAAAAAAAGGCAGGAAGTAAGTGAAAAGATACAACAGTCCCACTGACACAAAGGTGAATGGTGTCCTGCATTAAGTGTTGCTATCGGTGGTGATTTCGTACAGGTGGCACACAGATGGGACACCTACCGGGACCCGAGCTTGTTAATGAGTCACAGCGAGGAGGGGTGAAGCAGGCTCATATCATGAACCAGACGGAGCCCTCTGGCAGCGCAACATCGAGGTTCCCAGCATGCCATTCTCCAGTATGGCGAGGTGCCCCTCGGGCTGTTGGAGCTGAGGATTAACCCAAACCTGGCAGGGCTTTGCTGTGCGCCACGTGTCAGACTGAGCAAACACTGGAAATGAATTATTATCTTCTCTCGCTGTGGCTGAAAGACAAAAATCAGGTCTAATGAGGGCCCCCATTGACTTATTATAAGCTCTAATTAATGGCACGGTGTGTGTGTGTGTGTGTGTGTGTGTGATGATTATTTACAGCTATTAATTGCTTTTAAAAAACTTTGCAAAAACTCAAAGTCGAGTCTACTGAAACAGGGACTAGTTTTAATGGTGAAGCTGAGTCAGATATCAAGTGTTGACCGGTCACAGTGGAAACCAGTGGAAGGTCAAAGGTCATGCTTAAGTGGGTGTGAATGCATTCTGAGATTAGCGGGTTTAGTCAGGGTCTATAAGTCTGATACTGTGCTTGACTGCTTTACTATCATTCGCTGTCCTTTTTTTCTCTCGCATACAAATGGAAGTTGCTTGATTGTAAACAGCAGGGAGCTTGTTGGAGATGATCACATTTTGGTAGAGAAGAGAAGAGAAGAGAAGAGAAGTAAATGGCAGATGGACACAAAGGTTACTGTCACACAGCATTAACACATCCACGTCAGGAGGAGTGAGCCACTCAGGCAGGTCAGTTTGACTAAATCACTAAGCAGAGGGGATTCTGTGAGTGGGCTATCGGAGTGGGCTATCGGGGAGGTGAAATTCCCTGCTGCTTTCTATGTGGATTACGGGCCTTATTCAGGGACTGTCCCGGACATATCCGGATGTAGCGTCGGGAGTGCGGGGATTTGTGGGCGAGAGACTCCATGCTATATGTAACCTCGTCACAGTCTGGTTATTGTATCTAAATGTCAGATTGTAGTTTAGTGTGATTTCTGTATTTGTGCATCTGCTGACAGTCTGGTGCAGTCTTGCCCTGGTAATTGAACACACATGATGAGGCTGAAGCAGGGGAGACTCCTGGTGAGGCCTCAGTCACGCATCTCCTATTCACCAGTGTGTGTGTGTGTGTGTGTGTGTGAGGAGAGCGAGTTTGTGTGTACATGCATGCCTATGAAAGCAAGCTGGTTGTGTGTGCGATAACACAGCATGGCATTCTTCATTTATAAATAATTGAATCAGGCTATTTTAGTTTGCTCAGAGCGCAGCTGTAATTTGCAGCCGCTCTGCTCTTAAGGACCGGTAATTATGGCTTTTAGAGTCTCCCAAAACAACTCAAACCGCTTCAACTCATGACAGCTGTGCATCTGGGCTTTGACACACACATAAATACAGGCACTAACATATGTGTGGCTGTTAATTAAGCTGGTACATTTTCCAACCGAAGTGGATTTCTATACACAAATACCACACACACGAGGAGCATTTGTGTTTGGTAAATTTCTGAACGAATGCTAGTTTTTTAATCTATTCTCTGACAAACATTAACTGACTGGACTGTGCCTGGTTAGCTACAGAGGATAGAGCACAGAGGTTATCTACAGTGGCTCCAATGAGAAGACATGGCAGAGAAGAAAGGTGAAGCCAAGAAGAATATTTTCGCATCTTACTGACTTGAGCTTAACGTTTATTTTGACCAAACCAGAGGTGACTGTGGAAAGACAAACCAAGGTGAGCTCTGTTCCGTTATATATATATATATATTAATATATTTTATGATGAGTTAACAATTAAGTTTGTCTTAGTTCAGAGAAAGAGAGAAACTTGTATTTTCTGTTTAGTAAGGCAAAGAGGTATGAGAATATTTCTTTCTTTGATATTATGCGTTTTGCTTACTTATTAGATTAACTGATGAGCGACCTTCTGAAACTTTGCGAATTTGCCACTTGCATGCGTCTCCTGGCTGAGACTATTTTTTGAACATTTTAAACTAAAATTCTGGCCTCAAGATTATTATTTTTTTTCAAGGTGTTCAGTGAAATGGTGGCATCTGGTTTTACTAACTTACTAACAAAATGGCAATCGCACATAATCTGTATTTAAGGAGTTTTTAAAGAAGGAGTTTGATGAGCAGAAAGATTAGATTAGATCATGATTTTTTTTGTCCTGGTGTTCTGATGATTGTATGCATTTCAAGCTATTGTACCACCCATAAACATAAAGGTTTGTTCCAACCTTACAGGACCTTAAAGGACCGCTGTCTGCTCATCCAATGGAAACGCACACCACAGCGTTAAGGAAAGGATGGCTGTCGGTTCTCCAGACACTCTGTCACACCTTAAAAAACAAAAGTGCAGTTAAGTGTAATTCAATGGACGATTCTCATGGATGTTGAACACAATTAGCTAAGATTCCTCAATTGTAATATAACAAGCTGCAGTACAGTGCGGTCACATGAAAACGGCCTAAAATAAAGATTCAAGAAAATGAATTAAAATGAACCTGTATTAAATAACACTGGACTGTGTTTCCATGCAACAGTTGTTTTGTCCTGTTCAAAACGCTGCTCAGAGAAGAGAAAAGCAGGAATTAGGCTTTTCAAATAAGTGGGTTCAGACGTTAAATGTCCTGAGTGCTGTGGTATTTTGGGGGCTCATTGTATTTTGATTTATTGTACTTGATGAATATAAAATAGGCCTATTCCTGAAACAAGAAGTACAGGTTTGTAATGTTCTCCTCCAAAAGATCATATCACACATCCACAAATAGTGGATTAACACATGCTGGAAAGAAACACGTCACTAATTTGGGACTCCTTCAACAGAAAAGTGGCTTTGTCATCACTGGTGGTCATGTGATCAGAAAATAATAAAATCTCCTCTCACTGACAATAATTTCAACCGTGTCAGTAGACTGTAAACGCTACATGTGTCCAGGCAACCCAACCACTCGTGGATCTAATTTACTGGCAGTCGGATCTTGGCTGACAGCACGACTGTCACAACTTGAACCATCCACGCAACTCGAGGATTATCTCCCCACCATCCGCTACCTTGAATATGGCATGACCTGTGAAGCATATGGCTGCAATCTGTGCCCCCCCCTCACTGTATGGCCTCCATTTGCTTTTAATTAAACACATGGAGACACTCCACACTTGGGTAAAGACCTGGCCGTGATTGTTAAAGAAACACACCAATATGAGCTAAGTCACTGGTGATGTCAGGGAAGTTCGTGTGTCAAGGACCATATCACCCACATTACTGAGGACAGCAGTGTGTGTGTGTGTTCTCTCGTATGTCTCATTACACTTGTAGGCAGTGATTGCAGTGACATAAAATCAAACTTGCAGCTGATGTGATTAACAGTCCGCCGCTGTATTTGGAAGCGGGGGAAATCCACATTTACCAAGCCGGCCATCAGCAGTTTGGCATAATGCGTCTCACATGTTTATGCAGCTGGTTTTGTCGTATCATGGCTGACTAAATGAAGACGCCTTTCCACCCTGTCTGGGAATTATCCGAGCGTCCCAGAGTAAACATGAAAACTGGAGCACACGCCTTGGAAGCTAAGGTTAGGTGAAGTAAACACACTAATTTGCCAATCATGTCAACAGCTTTAGTGTTTCGACGGCTTTAATCAAGAGACTGGCATTCACACACCTTCTTCCAAACATATGTGTGTGTGTGTGTGTGTGTGTGTGTGTGTGGATTATGGGGGCTGCAGCAGTAATCCTCAGACCACATGGACGTCAGAGGCAATCCAATTTACAGTATGACACCGCTTAACACTTACAGATCCAAGCTGTTATACTGTCCATACATGCCAATGTTGAAAAAAAAAAACAGGTTGACTTCTTCAGGATTTGATTTGTTTCTTAAAAGTAAGACTAAGAGAGGCAACAGCCACAATGGCAGCCAAATGATCATGTCGGCATCACATGATCTCAGTGACAATGCTATAACCTGCTGATGATTAACGGCTTCAGCATCTGATTTCAGCTTGTTAGCATGCTAACACTTGCCAGTTAGCTGTAAAAGTACAGCTGAGGCCGATGGGAATGTCACTAGTTTTGCACGTATTTGGTTGTAAACCAAAGCGCTAGACAAATTGTAACAGGATGAAGACACTAAATTAAAAAGGCAGGGGATTTCCAAGAATATTACAGTTCAATGACAGGGAATGACTGAAACCTCAAATAGTGGTTGAGGTTTTTCAGTCTGAGCTGGAACCATAAACTGACACTGCCAGAATATTAGCATGTGTTAAAAAAAAAAAAAAATCAACTTACACAAAGCATCACCACACTTCAATTACTGAATCCCTAGACCTGGGTCAGCATTTTCTAACTTGTGGAGGCTGATGCAATGCACCAGAACTTCAGTGGCATCTGTTTCCAGGACAATAGAGCTTTGTGTATTTGCATGTCAGGACACCCAGTGGAGGGTGACTCTCTAATCAACCCCAACACCACATTGGCATTCATTTATGCATTAAACAGATGGAGAAGGTGACTGGTAGTCACTGTTACGCAACACTTGCGCACACACGTTTGCCATTCTCTGGAGAGAAACACCAGCTGTCAATCAAAGCACTCACTGAAATACTCCTTTATTCCAAATGCAGGACCAAAGTCAGCCAAATAAAACATGCATAAGTTGTTTTTTGCCATTTTCTATCTCTACATTATAGATATTTAATACATAAATGATTCTATCCATACAAAATATAAAAATATGTGAGGCCTCATTTACAACCATATTTACACATACTTCCTTAACTTAAGTGAAATTATTAATTCATTTGTCTATGTACACACTATGAACTAAATACAATAGTACAGTATATCCTATATCTAAATCACATTGCATGAAAAAGCTAAACCGAACCAAACCGTCTACCTTGCACAGTTATTTTCTGCGTGGAAATTAATTTCTGAAAAAAATTGCACATCAGCTTTCGACAAACATTGTGACTTGATAAACTGTGCGTTTTAACCGTTAGCCTTAATACTCAGGAGATATTCCGAAACATTAAAATGAACAAACATGCAAACACTGTTGCTTTTTTCACTGTTCACCGACTAATTAATCACTGACTTTCTATTACATGATATTCAACACTCAACAATACTGAATAAATGGACTGTGAGTTTCATTTATTTTCTGTTCCAGATGGATGATGTTAGTGTACACAAGCTGGACGAAACGTCATTTACTGTGCCAAGTGTCAGGATGTTAGGAGATAATGCAGTTCTTGCTTTTTCTGCGTTTGCGGGTGTGTAGCTGCCCACTACGGTTGGGTCCTCCTATCCCTGTGCTGCTGTACTTATGGACAAGCTCCTGGTTGCTGAGGTAGCGCAGCTGGATTGGTCTAGGGATTGGCTCACCCAGAAAGTAACCTTCATCCTCTGATTCAGAGGATGATGAGCAGGTGGAGCACCAGTCATCGTCATCATAATCGCCCCAGGAGTACTGGTTCAAGCCAGTGCGTCGACTAGCCCCAGGGTTCTGAAGTGTCAGGTCTGAAGTGGTCCTGGGGCATTGCCTGAAGAGTTGGGGCTGATATCTTCCCCCTCCTCCTCCTACTCCAAACTGGTCCCTGGTGCTCCTTGGTGGAGGGAAACGGTCGTAATCCTCATGGAAACGCAGTTGTGGTCTTTCCTGAGGTCTCGTCCTCCGATCTGCCACCAGGTGGAGAGCGTTTTCTGAACGAGACCGACGGGATCTCCGGGAACGATGGTGGTGGTGCCGGCGCCTTTGAGGAGTCTCCTCTGGAGCATCGATGCGGACACTTGCTCCCCTTCCACCTCCTCCACCAGTGACACCACCTACCCTACGCTCACTAATGGGTGGCAGGCGGGCAGCATTGGCGCTGCTCACCAAACTCACTCTATCCTCTTCCTGGAAGGTGAAGCCAGGTGGTAAATGAGTCATACTCAGGCCAGGAGGTTCACAGTACTGCACCTGGTATTGGGAAGACCTGGGAGGATCCATCTCCATGTAGGGTTGACTGGCAGTGAGGCTGTGAATGGACTCAGAGCTACGAAACTGCACTGAGGAATTGAGAGTGCCCATGTTACTTTTCTCAGACACGTTCATTCCAGAGTCTTTGCTCAGGTCTGGCATGGAGAAACGAGAAAGGTGCTCCTGACGCTTTCCTCCTCCATCGGCCGAGTGGCCTGTAGGGAAATAAGAGTAGAATTCAGGCACTTTTGTCAAGCTGAATTTCAAGTTGAGAAGTATGTGATCAACAGCACTTGAATTATTGCACTACAAACACACAACTTCCCTGTGCCTGCTGTGCTAACATGGTGCCAAGCAGCAATTTTATTAGTATCACACCCACCTGTAGCATTTGACAGGGCCAGGGACTCCATGGATCCTCTTGGGGTCTGTTCTAGAGGGGTCAGTTGCTCAGTGAAGTTAAGTGCATTGATGGGGTTTCTGCTTCTTGCCACCTGGTTTGCTGCTGGAGGCCCCGCATCCCTTTCTCTCTGAAAACCATGCAAACTGATTGAGCGCTTGTCAGAGAAGCCATTGTGGTGCTGAGCACAATGGGACACCTCTGTGAAACTCTTCTGGGTCCTCAGTTTGGGTGGATAGTACTCCTCTGGAGCTGGCTGTTGGAACCACGTCTCATTGAAAGAGTGGCCCTTCATAGCAGAGATCGGTGGTCTCTTCAAACCTCCATTCTCCTTGATCCTGTGGTCCTGCTGTTGATTGTTTTGTCCAGAGCAGTTGGGGTTATAGGCATTTCTGACATTGCACTGGCTGAGGAGCTGTAGTGGAGTGGGATGGTTGATGGTTGGATCCGTTTGAGATTCATAATTATATTCAGCATCTGCGTGCTCTTGGCTCTGCCAGGCAGGGGGCTCACGAGTCAAACTGGGCGTTTGACTTGAGAGACTCAGAAGATCCATTTGTAAAGACAGTGGATCCACTTCCCCTGAAAATCTCTCAGTCTGCACCCCACCCCCTCCACCTCCACTCTTTCCTGTCTTGGAGCTGCGTCTGGACTCTCTGGTAGAACGAGCGCTTTGAAAGGCCGAATCAGACGAGTCTGAGCCATTGGGCTCCTCCCCCAAACTGCACGAGCGTGAGCAGAATATCTGGCCCTGTTTGGGCAAGAAAGGTCGACCCAGCAGAGAGCGTTTACAGCGTGCGCAGCAAAAGCAGCCCTCTGTGGCATGCCAGTGCTGCCCATCGTATGTCATCTGGCCCTGGTCAATGCCTGCAGGAAAAATAAACAACACATGAATCTACAGGGTTTATATAAGTGACACTGTGCAAATGCGCAATTAAATACAACAGCACTATGTCTTTATCAAAGAGCTTGAAATTAAAACCCTTAATGTCTTTATTAAAAATGCTGTTTCATGTGATAAGAGTAGCATATTACAGAGCTGTTTGTTGAGTGAGAAAACAGAACTGGAGGCTTTAACTCAACTGCTCTTGGGGGAAAACTTATTATGGAGCTTGCCTAGCTTTGAATAAACACACTGCATTTTGAGTATGCTTGCAGTTGTTGCAGGGGGAAAGAAAACCAACTATTTGCTAATGGCTGCCATCTGGTTCTAGCATGTTTTCTGATGGTTTCAATTTATAATCAGTTGTGTTTTGGGCCAAATATTTTTCTGTATCCTGTCTGACAAATAATTACAGAGCAAATTTGTTGAGAGGTATGTGCCAGAATCACACCTGGGCGTCCTGTTGGGGGAGAGGCACACATACATACACACATGTATGCACAGGAAGAGTTTTAACAGGAAGTGGCACGGGGCCAAAAGGGACTTAATATGAAGGTTTCCTGATGGAAAATACCCTGGTTTTCTCTCAGTTGCTGACACCACAGGTTGTGAAGTGTTTAAATTTGTATTTAACTGACTCTTGATGCATGCATGTGTTGAAAAGTCACTTGATACAGTCGTGCCTTTGCCTCAGGTTGGTTTTCAAATTGTATGATATATATACTGTACATATGTCTGTGCTCTGTGGAGGCTTTACTCTAAGTGGCTCTCTTCTAAGTGCCCTTGGATGACATAATTCAGTGATAAACTGCTAAAATCGGGGCACGTTTTTTTTTTACTTCTTTCTCTTCTGTGACACTTGCTATGAAAATTAGGTCACTCTTTCACCCCCTTCAAAAAACTTAACGTTCCTCCCTGTATCCTGCATTGCTATATATTGTTTTTCTTTGGGTGATTCTTTACATGACCTGCTGGTGAATAATGCTGTTTGTATTAACAGTGATAGATGCCAGGTGGTGGTGCAGCATACCAATATGTTCCCCACAGGAGTCACAGTACTCTGCATAGAGGGACTCGAAGCAGGAGCAGCAGTAGGGTCGTCCCTCCTTCATGATGTAGCGCTGGCCCCCCAGCACAGTCTCGCACTCGAAACAGCAGAAGTGCTTCATGTGCCAGTGACGGCCCTCTGCCTCAGTGCACTCATCCGCAAGGATGATCTAAGACAGATTTAAAAAGAGTATCGTTTATCACAGGTCCTCAGAAGTTAAACCTCGGCTGGGTTATTAGTGCTCGCTGAATGACAGGAGAAAGACTCGGCTTGCCCTCCTACTCCCTCCATACCCTCCCGCACCACTTTCTCCTCTGCAGCTTTGTACTCTTAGATCATCCTTTTTGTCAGGTAGGAGGCTAATGTGTGTGGGGACTTGGTGAAATCTAGATGGAGCATTTACTTTTAATTACACTGCTGTTAAAACACCAGGGTGCTTTTTCAGTACTAACAGTGTCCTTGTACAGAGAGACAGAGTAAGTCAGCCTTAATAGCTGTGAGATCAGGACATTGAGAGGTGACCCCCATTAGAAAAACCTTTGCATGCTTCAAACTGTGACACTGTGTGCTGGGAAGCCTGTGACCACCATATGACAGTAGTATGTTAGGTATGTAGGAATGCATACGTGCAAAATTTGAGCATGCAAAAACTTAATAAACAGCACTACTGACAAGGTCTCACAATATAGGCACAGTATGTTCAAATAAGTGTGCAGGCATGTGTGTGCATGTGTGTGATGTGCATCTACCTCATCACAGGCGGTGCATCGTGGCTTCAGCCTCTCCGCGTGGTGCCGGCCGCAGTACATCTTCCCGTCCTGGTAGAAGTAAATGAGGTCCACAAGGAGCTCATTGCAGATGCTGCACACAAAGCAGGCTGGATGCCAACACACACCGTGACCTGCTCGTGACGCAAATACGGCAATGTCCCCACCATTTATCTGGCCTCCGCACTAAACATATTTGGGAGAAGAAGGAGATTTTTTTGAGAAAACGGCCGCAGCCACACAATATGTCTGATACTTTGACCCAGGTTAGGCTGATACCCAGGCCCAATTCTGTTCGGTTTTTGGGAGGTCAAGTTGTGATCTGTACTCCTGGTCCCTCTTTCCCACTGTTTCCTGTCTGCCTCTCACACGGTCAATGCCCAATAAAGGCAAAATGCCAAAAACAACACTAACATTCTTTAAGTTTATAACATTATATTTTCACTATTTCATTATGACATAAATATGAGAGAAGAACAGTAGTGTATGGTATCATTATCTCATTATTGTGAATTAACTCCTGTTAAAACAAGTTGTTGGCTCAGGACATAAGGAACTAAGGGATGACACTAACAAGCTACCTGTTATCGAGACGGCACTACAATTATGCTATTTTATCCAAAAGAAAGAACAGAATGATGAAATAGTGAAACAGAAGATGATATCTGCGAATAATTTATTTGCTTAATCTGACTTTGTGATCAATCAGTTTATCCTGTTGATTAGAAAGTGTGAAAAATGCCTTCATGCCTTTATGATGCCTTTATATCTACTGCTCGAGTTTGTGTCTTCAGATGGCTTGTTTTGACCAACAGTCCAAATCTCAAAAGATATTCAGGTCACCATCACATATCACATGAGACAGAGGAAAGCTGTGCATCCTTACAAATGACAGGCTGGAAATTGGGAATGTTTTAACGACCTATTGATTAATCAATCAGTGATTTCAGCTCTACAGCAGGTCACGACTGAAGAATTCCAAGAGTTGTCCATTTTCCCAGATGCTCGTATGCCGATGTCATGGGATCTTTAATAAGGTTTCATCTAGGGTATCTGTCTGTGTCTTTAGCACAATTTTGCATTACAACCGGACTAAACTGAGAATGTGTGTTTACATGAGTGACTGGGAGGTCAAGCACAGACGCTGGGAGAAAGCTGAGAGAAAGGATGCTGGTGGAACAAGAAATAAAAAACTGAGTGATGTATGGGAGGATAAAAAAGGTGAGTGAGATGGACAAGGAGGTGTAAAGGTTGAGATGTTGGACTGATTATGGATGGAGTGTTGAGAAGCCAGGGAGGAGGGTCAGGTAGGCAGAGGAGATTTAGAGGGGTGGGAAGATGCACACGATGGGAGGGTTACAATCAGGTTATCTAACTGGGACAAAGCTGACGAGGAGGCCAATGGGGGTGGGGAATTCAATCAATACACAATCTCCCAGCAGTCAGCTCCTTCGTGTATGTGTGTTTGTGCAGGCATCTGCTGAGCAAATAAGTAACACAAGCTGTAAAGCAGCTATACACCTGAGGCACCACCACAACAGAGTTGTGCCTTTTTGTTTGTTGTGCACAAAGTCACGGCCAGCGGATGCTGAATTGTGTGAGTTTGTTGTTAAAAGAAAACTCTCTGACACTCATGAGGCTACTGTAACAATACATTCAGTCTGTATATGGCAGAGGAAAAAAAACTGAGACACAAGATAAACACACATACGCCACCTCAAGGTCTTCATCAGATCAGCTCTGTGAGGTGAGATTGACAAGGTCACAGCGCTGTTATAGCGACTGGTGCGTCTCTGCCCTTTATATGTCGGCATGAAGCACCTCTCGTACATCATAACAAAGACCTGAAATGCCAGCAGGCTGCTCAGGATGTCTGTCACACGATTCGTTGCTTTCATTCCACTGACCACATGACGCAGCACCTTTGAACTCGTCTCACTTAATTCACTCTTGTCACAGGACACAAGAAATGGCATTTAAAAGTGAAATGATGGATCGCTTTCAGATCATCATTGATCTCCTCTTGTCTCGTGACTGCCGGGGAAATTATTCTTTTTAAAAATACAGGTCTTTTGCTTTGTCTTTTTTTTGTCAGCTACCTGTTCGCAGATCGCCCCCGTCATCGTCACAGGGAAGGGCCGGACGTTGCCGCGGCCCAGGTTCTCCCGCTTGCGCTGGTTACTGAAGAGCTTCAGTTCTCGCTTCTCCTCATCATCCAGACTGTTGCAGTAGCGTACCTGTAGACACACATCAGCATACATTTGTAACGATCTGTGACGCAGACACAGACAGTTGAAGACTTAAATTGGGTTTCCCCAGTTGGATGAACAATCAACCAATCAAGGCTAAGTAGGTGGGATGAAGAAGCTCCATAGTTAGCAAGCTACCGGCTATATTTATGAAAAATAGTGGCAGAAAAATGGTCACAAAAAGCAGCAAGTGTGGATGAGATTGACACAACTGTAGTTGTAAGTTGACATGCAGACAAATTTTTTTATTAGGGATTCGTTGAGGCATTTTGGCTTCATTGCCATACTGAAAATAAACGGGCAGACAAAACATCCCCCTCTCAAACAGAAACTGATTGACGGCATGACGTTACTGAATGAAATGAAACAAGACGGCACCACAGTGTAATTATCAGGTTAGTATAGTGCCAGTGTTCTTAGTGATATTACCATTTGTTTATGACAGTCATACTAATGTGTCCAGACTAATTTGGGATAATGATTTATTGATTTGAAGGTAAAGTAGGCAGCTACCCATAAACACCTCACTATTTAATCTGCAGCCATTAAGAGGACAGACTGCCCTTTTATTTCCTTGTGTCTGTCTCCCTCCTTCTCACCTTTCATCTCTGTATTGCCCTGAAGGATGTGGGTAATGGAGGAATAGCTAGATGGATGGATGGATGCATGGATGGAGGTGGTGGGGGAGGGGGTCAGTTTGGACTCTCACCTCGTTGTCGTGGGGCGGGAGCTGATGAAGCAGCTGTTTGATGCGGTATTTCTCTCCAGGGCTGTTAACATAGGGCACCTTGTCCTCAGGCAGGGAGCTGTAGTACTGATGAACCTGAGCAAAAGAGAGAGAAAAACAGAGGATGAGGGAGAACAATAAAACAGCTGCAACAGCTAGCTGACAAACCCAAAACACTGTATATGTGGGCTGCAGCCGGTCATTATTTTCTGTATCAATTAAGATGATTTACTGATTTATTGTTTTGTCTATTAAACATCACGAAATGAAGGTCCATCAAGGGCGTTTATGTTCTTAAACTTCGGTTGCTTATTTTTTCTGTACAACAGCCAAAACACCTAAGTTGATACAGTTTCTAACAACTGAGATTAGTGACAAATCCTAATTTGGAGAAGCTGGAACCTGCTAATTGGCACTTATTGTTTGATAAATTACTAAAACGATCACACTTATTAAAACAATTAATCATTTGAGCACTAAAAGGTACAACTGTCCGAAGACAAAATGAACAGGATCTACAACTGAGAGCGACCAACACACACACACACACACACACACACACACACACACACAGTTAAAATCACTTTGATTTATGGCCCACAAGCAGGGACTTAATGGAACCTCACCCGTCCATCTTTGCACACTGACATGGGAATGTCTTACTGACCTGTCACACACACACTCACACAAATACACAGAAAAAGTGATTAAGTGATGTATGTGGCTTTACATGTGCACACAAATGCGTGCGACAGCAGGATTAATGCTAATCTGGCCATTTCAAATTACTTGGACACTCTTTACATCACAGCGGCAGACAATGAGTGTCATCTCCGTGTTATTTATTGCAGTCTTTTTTTTATTACACTGTATCAGGGTGCTGGAGTATAATGGAGGTCAGACAGTCTTGGCGAGGTGTAAACCATGAAATCTTCAGGGTTTAAAGATTTGAGGACAGATGTTAAAGAAAAGAGACAGAAGGAACAAGATACAGAAAACACAAAAACAATACAGCAGATTCACATAATGAAGACTTGTGAACGCAAAGAGAGGCGACAGAATCGATGCCTGCTGACCAGGTCGCGTCAATCTTAATGACCTATCTGTCTACTGAATGGATCCACTGACTATCAGCTTTGTCCTTGGCAATAACACACAGTCTGAAGTCTGACACACAAAAACCGATTGACACATTAACGCAGACACACAATGGTGAAAAGACCAAAATGAAAACTGTATTGCTTATAAATATTTTTTTTAAAAAAGTTTAACTGCCCTGAAGTTGTCACATACTGTATCAAGAGCATTTCCTTTAAGCCCTATACAAGCATATTTGTTACAGCAGGAGTGTAACCCAATTCCGTCTGCTTTGCTTTTGTTGGCTTCCACCGGTGTTGGCGAGGGACGAGGGACCCGTGTCCAGCAGCACGGCTCAGGACGCCGTGGGGGGATCTCAGAATAGTCCATGGAAGACTGGACTGTGGTCAAGCACTGATAAATCTCACAATGCCTAAACGAACATGCTTCCAGATGCACGTGCACACCTGCGCACGCACGCACACACACACTGCTAATGATAAATCACAAAACATGCTTCCAACAACAACAGGGTTACAATCTGGAGGTGAAAGGCACATTACCCCCAGGAAAAGATCTAAAGACAGATACACACACACACACACACACACAAAATGGACACAGTTGCAGCGAGAGCCAGGAGGAGCAGCTTGCGATAATAACTGTAATCGAAAGCAGATGAGGCTAAAGACAGGGCAGAATTTCAAACTGTACTGAAAGGAGTGTTTTTAAAAGCTAAAGCAAATGGTAGGACCGTGCAACTGAGTGACAAGAGTGATCGCTTCACACAGCTGGTTTCTATTGCTGTTAATGGCCAGACAGCCAGAGGAATAGACACGACCAGGCACCACTCCTGACATTCTCTCAACAAGCCACTTTACAGTGGTTAGCGGACAAAGATATTATATTGTTGAGAAAACTCTGGTAGTTACAGCCAAACATGGCGGGAAAGATGGCGTTTTCGTAGTGAAGTGAGCAGATTTAATGGCTGTGTTTTCACTCTCTGGTCACTGCTTCTCACGTCTTTGTTGAGATGCATTGCAGCGAGCGCAGTTGTGAGAACAAATTCAGTGTGGTTGAGTGTTAAAATGTCCGGAATTACTTAATTAAGCATGAAATGCAGCTAAGCTCTACAGAATGTATGAAATGCGGTTGCCATTATAACGAAATGAAGAGTGTAGAGCCAAGCTAGCAGCTCTGTGGGGGTTTTATTTAATAGCCACAGTGCTTTGAGCTACATGCTAACATTAACACACTAACGTGCTCGCAATTATACAATAATAAGGTGCTGGTATTTATAATGTGCACATTTACATTTGTTGGACTACCATAGTAACATTTGCTAATAAGCATAAATTAAACTGGTGCCAGAGGAAAAGTCAGGCACCAAAACTGTATATCACTGTTTATCTCACAATCATTTTTTAATCGCTTCTCAAGCTTTATCACTTATCTCTCATTCACAGCTGCTGGCAGTTGTCAGATTGCATGAACTCAGACAGGAATTGGTGTGTTTGCCCTCAGGTCCACTTTGGAACAGGTCATGCTAGCCTCAGGTCCCTTTCAGACGGACTTTTGTTGTTTGAAAGCTAATTTTTCCACATCAGGGCTCTGGGTCCCTTTCAGAACCTGTTAAGACCTCTAGAGTTTGCATGAATAACCTCGATCTGATCTTCTATTCAACTATCCCACATGTGAGCGGCCTGAAGAAGAATGCTTCATGTTTAACTGTAAATGAAAATCAGATCCTGGGAGATGCTGAGCAGAGTCTCCATGTTAGACTGCAGCTCTGGTGATGTGAGGATTAAAGAAAAAAGAAAAAGAAATGAAAACACCAGTTACAGGCCACTGTTGAGTAACATACTTGGCCTTGACAAGCTGTAACTTGGCAACATTGAGTACTTTATTTGAGAAGGATGGAGAGGAGAGAGCAAGCGGAGACAGTGGGAGAGAGAATATTGGCAGGAACGTCTTTAAACTGCAGCTCCAGAACATCTCTGACACACTCAGTAATGGCTGTCTTTGGTGATAAAGATTAATATCCTTTCATTGGCTCTGTATTTCTGCAATTGTTGACAGAAATACAAACACACACACGAGAGTTGAACGGTCCCAACTAAGAGCCGAGTTACGCAATCTCGAAAATCTCTCGCTACAGAGAAGTGATTTTACACCACTGCTGGACGAACAGCAGACTCATACAAAGCACCAGATCCCTACAGGGGGAAACCTAAACCCACCGTTGAGATCCTGGAGATTAGCTTTGTGTTTTCCATCTCCCTCTATTTACTCAGTCTTTACCTTGTGCAGTGGAAGGCCGGGTGTTGAAAAGGGCCACATCAGGCGCACTTCCGCTTCTCTGCGAGAGGTCACACAACACGTTGTGTTGTGTTTCCACGGCCTGAATGACTTGGACGTCAGGTTGGAAAAACAGAAACTGCTATAATTATGGACATTTTTCATCCAGGCTGCTAGAAATGCTCTTAATTGTATTGTATTGTTTTCATAGTGGTTTAGTATTGTGCTTGTACACAGCTGAGTTTCCATTATGGTCTGACTGTTCCCGAAGTCACATCACCACTAGACGAGAACCTAATTGACTTTGGGGTTAGACGCGTGACCCTGGAAGGAGATGAAAAATAGCTGCGCTCAGTCCTCGGAGGTGAAAACAGGGTGCTGCGCCAATACTGTATTGACCAGTTCGTTGCTCTGAGTTCATCAACCAAATGAAATCACCTTCCATAAAGATTTTTATTGTCCTGTAAAACTGGAAACCCGCCATCATGTGCACAACTTGGGTTCAATTGAATATTGTAAAAGAGGATTTTCTTCAATGTGCACGGAGCCATTTAATGCGTTTGTGTATTACGCAGGCTTGGCTTAGTTGTTGCGAGGGCGGCGAAACCTGCTGTTAACATGTTTGCAGGCAGGATGAACTGGAGATTAATTTGGCTGCTGGAGCTACACGATCCTCATTATTATCCTGCAGAAGCAGCAGTCTGCGTAACTGGTGCGCTATTGTATGATGAGATATAACTGAACGTTTACAAAATTAGTGTCTTTCATAAAACATTCGCCCGAGTGTATGCATTTGAAATCCCAGGACTCACACTGCAGTATGTATCGTGAGCTTTTAGATGAGCGTGACTGTAATGCGATGCCAGGAGTCTCGTTGTCATCTGATCTATTTTTAAGAGTCCTGACGTGCCAGTGCGCTCTGTTCTTAACATCTGCTTTTGGACAACAAACAACACTTTGAAAATAGAGGAAAGACACTTTCTGAGAATAACATAAACCTCTGGGCTGGGATAATCAGACTGAACCATTTTTCAACTGTTGTGGCATTTCACTCTGGACAGTCAACACTTCTGATCGTGAGATTCCTTTACATCACGGTGGATGGGCAATAAAACTGCACAATTTTACTGATCTTTCTTATCGACCTCAGTGGTGCCGTGCTGTCCAGTCAGAATGCAATGTGGCAATGTGTACCTGTTCAGGTTTGAGTCCTGGTGGTACCCAAGCATACTCCTCCAGAGCACAGCCAGAGTCGTCATCTGAGGTAGAGTTCCTCTGGAAGTCATACATCAGCTTGGTGACCGTCTTCTCCATCTCTACAGGCATGGCTGTCACTGCATGCTCCTCACGACGACACTTACAGTGCACACAGATCTTCCTACCACGGACAAACACAAGACAAAGAACATCTCTGTCAAGCCAATGTCATATGTGCACCACACGTGTGTTGAAATATGTAATGGAATAAGAAACTCAGATTAAAAATGACAGCACTACTTCAGCTTCTAAACTATGCTGTCGAAAACTGATTTGTGAAAATAACTCCAATGCATTTTAACTCACCACCATTTGGGTAAAAACAAACACTCAGTTTAATAAATCACCAGGTATTTGGGGGTATAAGGTTTCAGCAGAAACAAGACGTCATACCACGGTTGCTGTTTGGGTCTCTGAAGCCTGCCATTAATCACAGAAAATAAAAATAACCCAAATTGCTTTTTTTCCCCCAAAAGGTAACCTCAGACAACCTGTAAAAAAAACAGTAAAAAGTATCACACAACCTACTTGCTTGAAGGCAAATCAAGCAACCCCCAAACATTCTGCGAAAGTCTTGACTATTGCTCAAACCCACATGGAGCCTGTGCATGTTTGCAGACCCTCTACCCATAAAGGATGTGAACTTCACACAGTTCAAGGGTCAAGACTTCCCACTGCCGCTCTCACAGTAAAATCTGAGTGCCACAAATACAATGTTCAACAATCCCCTGGGGTACGAGGAGCGAGGATATAACCACAAACAGGGTATGGAAATGATCAGAATGCAGCCCATGACAGCGATGGAAAGCAGTACTCTGCAAACACACTAATCTGCACACACTTCCCCGTGTATAAGGTTAGTGAGAAACACTAGCAGATGCTTAGCCACTACAGTGTTCCACTCATTAGTCAAACAGACCCACCCTGCTACAAAATGGAAAGTATCCATGTGTGAATTTCCGCAGAAAAGATGGCTGGGAGTGTTTGACGCCGTCACTCCTTGTGTTAACTGTTCTTTCATCTCCAGTAATGTCCAGAATATGGAAAGCAATCATATTTCGTGGACTCAAACGACTATTATGAAGCGTTGTCTTACAAAATATCGGGTGTTTTGCCATTAACAGCAGTGATGTCTCACACAAAGCAGAGCGGGATTTAGGTTAAAGACTTAAGTGAACAGATTTAAATATGCACTTAGGTCACCTTCAGCATATTTATACTTTGATCCAGTGGGAGAAGACAGTGCATACATACAGATTCCTGTGCCCTTGAGAGCTCAACGTCCCCTCATAAAGATGAAACTCTGGGTGGCCAGAAGGTCGTATCCCACTAACCCTCGCTGCCAAACAAGGGAGACAATCCCATTACCTTCCCAGACGGACGCCTGCCTGTCTGACAGACAGACCTGTGGAGGAGCTTAAGGACACTCAGGATGCTGTTTGACAGACTGACAGCTTGGCTGGCCTAGGATCTGTTTGCGTAAAGTGCTTGGAGTGCAGACAGCACCATGTGGAGAGCTGGCCATGTCTCACCTTGTCTCGGGCTCAAAGGAGCACTTCTCGTCCAAGGGAAGTCTTGGTGTACAAAGCACTCCAGTTTATCTGGCTTAGCAATGATGGATTTTGATGACAGAATAGACAATGGAAATACTTTGAAACTGCTTGTAGCCCTCGAAGTAAAACAACCTACTGACAAGCTACAACTGGTCACAAGACATGTAATCCTTATATAGAAAACATAAAAAATATATAGGTCTAATGTTGGACGAATTCTCAGTTACCACTTCAGATACCTCGCCCTCCGCCAGGAGCGTGGCAGCCATCAGCTCCAGCTTTCAACACCACCCAGAGCAGCTTCTGCTGCTGTTCTGTATTTACAGACTGACTCCATAAATATTAACAAAATACATGAAGTGGTCAGACATCACTGTCCTGAATATTGATGGGTATGATAAACAGAGCGGTGATGCAGCTCAAGGAGACAAAGTCATCAAGAAGCTGTCAAAAAGGCAGACTGGCAGAAGGGCGTTTAGCAAATCCCTGTCCCAGTGGCACGATGCTGTAGCCAGGGGCGACGCAGCTTGCCTCATTACAGCCCAGCACCTTCACCATCATTACTAATTGATACTGAGCCACGCTGACACACACAACAGCGCATGCACCTCCAAGAAGACACATCTGCAGTGAGGATGATGACTGAAAGTGAAGGGCAAAGGCACTGTAGACGCAGACAAAAAGGATAAACCACAAAGGGACACCTCCTCCATTCTTCTGTCAAACTGCCAGGGGGTTAGCAGTTATTTCCAACTTGGAGAGGAGGGGCCCTTGGAGATAAGAGTATACAAACATCCAGAACTGAAGGAAGCATTTCACACTGCATTCCTCCTGAGAGGACATGTCACAATTTTCCTTCCGCACACTGGCAGAGAAACACATGATCATTCGAGAAACATCTCTCTGACCTGTTCTTGCAGTCCAGAACCTTCCTCCAGTGATTCACCTTGCAAACATCTGATCACCCCACACCAGCATCAGCAAAGATGCCTTAGGCCTACAGGGGCCTATTGCTCCCTCTCTCCCTTCTATCCTTGCGATTTACAACACGCTTTATGCACATGTCTGGGATTTCCCCTCCACTGAAACTTAATCCCTGAGCTTCCCCTTGTAATCTACATGATTTTAATTAGGGGAGATTTTGTAATACAAGTCAAGTGCATCACTGACTCCTCATAAATGACTCCGCGGTAAAGAGAAAAGTTGAAATGAATGTTCTTTATTCACATGCGACTGGCCTTTCATCCCTTGCGAAATGTAAATGCTGCTGTATCATTGGTCAGCTGCAATCTGAGGTTTGGCCAAGACCTGGGGGGTATATTGTTAAATAGCAATCCCTGTGGCCACGATGTCAGTGGGCAATGATTCACCATTTCAGGTTAATCATCATCGCCCTGCTCCTTTGACTTGTCACCTAGGTAACAGGTGGTTTTAATACATAACTAGGGTCTGATAGGGCCCTCTGGCAGGTATGTAGACTTGGCTCATGGTCTCAAGTTTGGCCAAACAAGCTGTCTCAAATCTCTGATCAAATTTACCATCTGACCAAATGTGCTTCAAAGCAAAGCAAAAGTTGGCTCATAAGAATGATCTTTGCAAGGCAAAAAAAAGGGATACGGTTGTAACTCTAACTCCGGTGATGGCGACACAGTTCGGAGACTTTACTCAATGCAAGCTTTTTAAAACCATCTGACTCAAATGTATCCAAGAGCCAGCTGAGGAAGTATAGTCTTTCAGAGTTTGAAGTCTCATTCCACTCTCATTCCTTAGCAGCTCCCAAAACCGCAGCAGCTTTTCCATGGCATCACTCTAGATGTTCAGATTAAAATCCTATCTTTAAATGGAAGCTCGGCACAAAGGCAGAGTTGGGATGGCAAGAAAGGAGAGCACAGAGGAGGGAACAGCTGGGTGCAGACTGAAGCCAAGTCTTGTCTTCTTTTTTTTTTCCTGCCCCTGCTTTTGTTTTCTCTGGAAGAAGTGGGGGAAGAGGAGGACACACTCTTTTCTCTGTGACAGCCCTTTGTTTGTGGAATACAATATTTCCGTTCAGTGTTTAGAAGCGACTGCTGTAATTTTCAGGGGCTTCGAGAAATAGCTCTGCTTTCGCAAAATAGCAATATACAAGCAAACAAAGCCCTTGCGCCTACGCTGTGTTGCACGTTGACTTCAGAGCCATTAAGAGTTAATCACAGTTAAACATGACTGGAGGTGTTCCCGACAAGAATCAGGCTCGACAAAGACGTTTTCCATTAGTGGCCAATTAGTAAGAACCAGATGTGCTGTGTTCCTGAGGACAGAGATTAGGCATGCATCCACCTGTCATAACAAATTATAGAGAGACAAAGTCCGGCCCTTTCTTACACTAGACTCTGGTCCACTAGCCTCACCCTGATGATGACTTTCTTCAGCTGGAATGGACAATAACATAAATGCTTCATTAGCATTCAACAATGACACATCTCATGACATCGACTGCACAGTTATGTTGTGAAAAATATTTGTTTAATGTTTTGTGTGGCTCTGGTGGAAGCTTTCCAAATTCTGAACAAATAAACCTGAAAAAAACTCTAAATTGAGACTGGGCTTGAAACGTACATTTTTTTTATCAACATGTCTGAGTTATGGGAGAATCTCTCTTGTGAGTCACTCTCCTTTATCAAAGTACGATACAAAATGGCAAACTACCTCATTTAATAGTGCATCTAAGGACTTATGGGAGAACCAGATATTAAATGCAAATTGCTCTCCTATCTTGGTTGAAATTATTTGTGTGGAGCAGTACTGTAAATGTACAGTAAAGTAAGTCAGAAATTCACGAGCATCATAACTTCCCCTCTTCTGTCTCTTAGAACTGAATGGAACAGGATTTGTGTGGGAAATGGGAAACCATGAGGGATCAACGTATGTAACATCAGACTGAGACACTTTTCAGCTGTATTCACACTATACTAAGGGCTGGATCGCGTTACTTATTCATTCAGTGCTGACTTGTTCCATTAAGTGACACTACTTTGGATGGGGATAGAGGGAGTCATGGAAGGGACATGCTTCCAACAAAACCTCAGTAGAGTTTTAGGATTATTCTCAGGCACTGGGAACACTGCCAGATCATTAGCAAATCTGTTACCCAACAACATATATTTAAAAGGGTTTTGCCTGCATCTTAGGGGACAAATCCATCAGTGCTTTGAGGAATTTTCATTGGCATATTGAATTGTTTTCTGTCAAAGTGTTAGCGAGGAAAAGGAGCAACTGAATTTTTCCAGAGCCACTTGTGGATGTCAGGAATAATCTTAATCTGGCATCCAGGCCCCTGTCAGTTCACTTAATGTTTTGGACTGCTCTCAGACCTGAGGAGCCCAATGATACCGCAGCCAGCTGCTGCAGCCACATTATTCATGACTCTTCCCCCCATCAGTCCATTCATGTGCTAATCCGGTAACCCTTTACACTGGTAAAAAGTAGCCATCTAAATGGGTCAATTAGCCTGTATTGAGTCTTGAAATGTTCTCCTAAAAACAACTGCCATGGACCTGTGATTATGCCACTTGTTTGCAGTTTGCAGAAAATTTCAACAAACTAGGCAAGACTCTAACAGTGACAGCAAAATAACACTGACCGGAGATAAAACATGAAGCAAACTGGAGGAAGGATAAAAATATTACAGAGGGACATTTGCTTTTTCACCTAAGCAACATACAATTCATATGAGGAAGACTTTCTGGCTGGAAAGCGCACAGTAGCTTGACCGGTTCGCCATAGGCGGTCCGGTGGGGGGATACAAACCGGTGAGAACACGTCTATTATATAGTAGGACAGCAGTAGAGTGCGGGTATAGCAACTGTGCGTTACAGTGCTGTTTATATCCACGATACATCCCGTTTTAAATCACGAATGGATAAAGTTGTTCCTTTAGCCTATTTGGAGAATCTCGAAGAAGGTGAAAACTTACCAAAAAAAACGCCCAATGACTTTAAATTGGGCAGTGGGTCTAAATATTTGGGCCATTTTACGCACACATTTCAGCGAGAGCGACGGCGTTAAAGTCAGAAACGAACTCGCTTTCACAAATAGAGACACGGGCTACATTTGTGACTCAAATATCAAACCCCATTACGCATTTAAACTCCCAACGATGAGGCAACGTAACAGCTCCAAATAAGAAATAAACACGATCAATAATCAGCTGCTTACCTTCTCACAGATTGCGGCGGTGGGAAGCCATAGAGCTGACCTCAGCGCTGGTTGTGGTGGTGCGGGTTTTAAAATTCGTCTTCCTCATTGCAGAATTTGTCACACAACCTTAACGCCACAGCTTTGCCACGAAAACAGCCCACTTTCACCCGCTACGTGGTGTCCGCACCCCTCCGCTACATTTACCCCCTCCGCTTAAAAGGCTTTTGTCAACCCCCTGCTCTCCGCAAACACATTCAGGAGTTCAGCAATCGAGGTGACGAGGAGCCAACTTTAAAGTGCTCAAAATCAGATCCGAACAAAAGCGCAGGCTCCGCTGAAATAATATGAAATCCAAAAGGAATGATAATAATAATAAAAAATCTCCTCTGAAAGCAGAGTCACTGCTGTAGAGTCAGAGTGGAGATCCGTGAGGACTTTCGCTGCGTTAAAGCACGGAGCGCCGCAGCTGCTCCGCTCGCTGCTGACCGACCCACTGAATAACAGCGCTTTAATCCTCACCCGGTGTCAAGTCCGTGGAAATAACATGGCCACTTCCGCTTTCGTCTTTCAAAATAAAACCACCACTGCCAAAATGTTAGTAAACATATTATTTTAATCCACACTTTAATTACATATATATATAAATAATGAAGAAAATGTAAAGGATAAGATAGGGTAACGCTTTATTAGTCCTGCAGTGGGACAGACCAATGTGCGTTAGTTGCAATAAAAGGTCTGCTGCTGAGAAAGCTCATGAGACGAAACTAAGAGAACTATAAAAAGTTTGATCAAAAGACTTCACTATTGTCTGACATCATGGGCATCAGTTACATTAAGATGCAATTTTCTGATCTTAAAAATAGCAATAGTATTAATTTCATACGCAGTGAAGATCAATACTCAGTCAAATCTCCTTATAATTCAAAGCTTTTCTGTCAAGGCGCAGTCGTTAACTTCCTGTCTCATGAGCCTCTGTCCGGTTTACTTGACACGCACACACACACACACACACACACACGCTTTTCTCCTCTCCTCTTCCTGAATGCTAATATCCCGGCGTGATGTCAGCAAGTTAGCGTCCAGACATCGGCGTAATTAGCAGCGTGAATGACTGGTGTTGTGGCAAGGATTTGCATGTGAAGGAAACCACTTCTCTGAATCATATGGCCAGCGACAAGAAGAGGGAGAGAGGGTCGGGACTCGGGAGAAAGAGAGGGGGAGAGAGGAGCTGCAGGGCGCTGACCTGCATGGGGAAATGGGGAGGCGAGCCCATGTAAACAAAACAATGCTGTTTAACATAAGAAGCAGACATTATAACTGTAGGACAAAAGGCTTACAGACCAATGAAAGTCCATTGAATCAAAAACAAATGTAAATCCAATTTAGCTGGCTCTTAAGTCTGTTGGTATTTAGGTTGACTTGACATCAACAGAGAGCAGAGAAAGCCATAATTTATACTAATTAATGTTATTACAAGTAAAAAATGCTCCAGCTTCTAGTCATGTGTCACTTCTATTTTGAAAAATGCTCTATAAATATAGTTTGCGTCCCACATTGATATCATTATCAAAATACAGCTGAACAAAATACAGTCAACCACGAGAAAATTAAAGCAGAGGACAGATTTATATGATGAACACATCATCTTCAGCAACGGCAAACAGCACATTTGTACATCAACAGATTGCCGCCATCATCTCAGCTATTTTGGTTCCTTCTTAATCTCTCAAACATTCACATGGCAATACACTCCGTAATGCTATCTCTCTTGTTCCTACAATGACTGGTAGGAGTGTTAAACAACATCCCACCGAGCCTCCTCTTTTGCTTATTTGTGTAACGCAAAATGTGTCAAGAAAAAGGAAAAATGCCCAAAAGTTTCCTGGCAATCAAAGCTTAACAGATTTGTGGAAGATTTCAAGAGGCAACTTGGAGGATGGATAGCATGAAAGTGGGTTAGAGAGTAATTAAATCAAGATTGGTATATGTCCCCCCTCCAAAAAAAGTGCCCTGTTGCTGCCTGCTGGCCAAACACAAGAAAAAAATTAAAACTGGAAAAAGAGGTTTGCTCTTGAAAAAAAAAACGTGAAAGAATTTTGCCGTTGAAAACAGCCGGCAGCCCTAAATGACCTCCTCGGTTTTTGAGGACAGTGCTGCTGCAGTCTTTATTCCTTTCAGGAACTGTTCCTCTGGCTTCCCTGGAGTCAGACTAAAGCTCTAAAGCTTTTCTGTTCAGTGAAAGCCGTCTTTCTGCCCTGGATCCTCTGGTCACACGTGGCGGGGCGACTCTCACTACGTCTCGGTCTCGTACATTAGTGCATATAATTGCGGCCCCTGTACAAACACAAGAATATCAATTACAGCTCGGGCTGTATGTACGGTCTATCCACAGGATTTTACAAGGAGCCCTAAGTGACAGTGTCCTCTGCTTGGAGCAACCACAGAATGGGTCATCTGGTTTGGGGCCAGCCATTTCCCCCAATGAGTAATTCTCTTTTCCTCAATAAACTGTTCCCCGACCTGCAGTGAGCTGTTCTAAATGCCAAGAGAGGACTGAATAAAAGCATAGAGGCCAGCCTGGGGTACATACCACAGATAGCATTGCCTTCGTGGACTTTTGGCATGCACAGAGATGGTAATTTTAGACAGTGAGCCAAACAGGTTTACTCCCTTCCTAAGCATGCATAAGCATATTGAGGCTTTTGTCCCTATCAAAACACAGAATGAGTGATATTGTAAATACATGTTCCTCCGGGGCTGGCAGGAGCCCTATCATGTAAGAGAATTGTACAGGCTCAAAGGATCTTATCCTACAAGAACATTATTCATGTCTTACCATGGAAGGAACTGATTTATATACTGTTTAATACGGTCAGAAAAACACTCCTGATAAATCAATGGCTTTATCTCCACTTGAAGTGTAGCCAACATCCCTACGTGGCCTCCTCATCTTCATTTTTCATCTGCTTTTTTAGGAACACCAGTCTCCTCTCCTTTCATGTGGCAAATGCTGATGGCTATCACTCTAGAGTCAACACACGAGGCAGCTGGGACTCACCCCAACAGCTGATAGCTCAGACATGTTGGGAGAGAGAGAGAGAGAGAGAGAGAGAGAGAACCAGCTTCCTATCCTATATAGCTTTTCTTCCAAGTGCTGCTGTAGATTGTTTAAGGTAATGATTTTCTATCTCCTCTAAGTATTTAAACTGCCCAGAACCTGATTCCCAACTGGATACTTGACTGTGTTGCAGCTCCTTAAACCAACTGGTCTGGAACTGAGGCAGCCGTGATTTAGACCAAGGCTTAATGTTATAACAGCATATTGTTCCTCAACAACAGGATGTGTCTTCAGCAATAAGAAGGATAGTGTGCAGCAAGGGGATCTGGGAGGTTTAACTGGAGGAAAAAAAGTTCTGGAATCTCAAGGTAATCAAAGAAAAGTTCACCAAAGAAGTATAAGGAGTCCATATGAGTCAAAATTGTGTCTCCAAGAACCAGAAACCAGATTAACAAGTTGAATGATAACAATGATGACTGGGATAATGAAGGAGCGACTATGTTTTAAACAAAAGCACTTGTCAGAATGTCTAAAGCTGGATTTAATGCCAGGGGTTAACAGAAGTCCTGCTGTGGATACCTGTGGTGTAAATTCCAATATACAGCTCAGTGTTGGTTTTTCTCTGCTTACAGCAACACTAGACAGATGTGTCATTACATGAGCAGGCCACATCATACTTTACTTCATGTTGAATTCCCCAGAATACCTATGTTTACATTGAAGGAGGGTGATGCATCCTGTAACTGGGGCACAGACTGACAAATCAAGGGGCACTAAACCCAGTGAATGGTGCACTGGAGATGATGTGGAAGCTGAAGTCAACCGCTGCAGATAATCCTGGTAGGTTTGTTTGCTTACCTTCTGCTGAATGACTGCTCTTCTGCTACATTAAGGGTGTAATGATTCATGTGAGCACTTGCATTCACTTATAAAGAAGAGGAAACGGCTGCCAGTTGCTGGAAAGGTTGACTAGTTTTCCCAACCCAGTTCACTAAATTGGTGAAGAAGTCTTACAATCAGTGAGAGCGGTGTCATTCTGAGAACACACTGACCCCCTCTCGACCATAGCGGTACTTTGGCCCAAATACTCTGCCCAGAAAGCAGATTTAGTGTGACACAGGACTGGAGGCTTACTATGGACCCTCCATTCAAAAGCCCCTCTGTACCCATGTTCCCAGCAGATAAGTGGCCATTATTCATTCCGTGTTGAACATTAACTGGATTAATTCTGCACGGGTTGAGGGGTGAAATTGTATTTGTCCAAAGGGAGGGAAATGGCTAGGAAATGAGGAGAGTAGCCAGCTTGGCTGAAATTCTAATTAGCTTGGGGGTTCGTTAGCACACAAACTCAACTCTTGCTGCAGAGACCTTGCTGATACAGAGGCCTGGGTAAGCCATTAAGTCACAGAGGGGAAACAGAGGGAGACAGGGAAAAAGAAAAAGAGACAGAGAGGGAAGTAGAAAGAAAGGGCACGGACACTTAGTTTCGCGCTTAAAGGCCCAGGGCAAGGAGATGACCTTGTGGGGTGACTCCTCAAGGGGAATGGGGCTATTTTTGCCCCTCCCAGCCCACTTACACAATGGCTCTTCAGCACAGAGGAAAAAACACACTCCGAGCTCTCCACCTTCATCTATCCATTAGACCATCCATCTCCACCACAAACTGCACTCTCCAGGGCAACACAGCTCAGTTTCCAGCATGCTGTGCCCAACAACAGCGGTCTGTCAGTGAACTTTTCTCACTGTATAGGACATGTGGATTCCGATTCAAAACATAACTAGGTCATGCTCTGATTTGAAAAAAGGGACGAGGGAGGAACAGTCATAGGAAGTAAAGAAATACTGTAGCAGACGCGGTGGGATCTGCGGAATGGCAAAACAAGAGAGAATGAAAAATTAGTTTTGACATTATTATTGTTCCTGTGTCCATACCTTAGAAATATAGAGACATTAGGAGAGGAGACGTAGATTTCTGAGTGCTCAACCTTCCCATCTGTGCTGAAAAGGAATCTCCTTTAAGAAAATGTGGTGAAGTAATGCACAAGCATCTCATTTCTCTCCTGGCAACACGTAAAGCTCTGATGCAAAATGATCGTGCGGCTCCATGAATGAACCGCCCACCTCTGAACCTCCCACGTTCAGCACCCTGCAGCCATTTCTCTGACTCAACTCTCTCATTCAGCCTCCACTGATGTTCCTCTTCCTCACCTTGTCATCATGACCCAGATCAGTGGTGTGGGAGTTGAAATTGATTTGCTGACTCTCTTCATCTCTCTCTGTAGGTTTTTTATTTCATTCATTACATCGCTCCATCAACTAAACCTTTTCTGACTTTTATTTCGGGTGTTCTCGCTGTAACAAATCACCTTGCAGCCCTCGCCTGTGGTCGCAATCACATGCCGACTGACCAGATGTTCCTTCATTAATAATGAATATTAGCATCCTCATTAGCTGGACCACAATTGGTGGCAGACACAGTCTTGACATATGATCTCAATGCTTATTTTAAGAAGGCTGCATGAAGCCAATCGAACAAAAGGCCTTTATATGGAGTTTGAGGGTGTGTGTGTAGTGTTCTTTATAAGGTCAAACCAATGTATAGTTGGGGTGAGACAGCACAACAAAAGAAACACATGTTGTGTGTGTATTTGGCTGGTAAGCCACTGGAGCAGGACTGATACACAGTAGGGTTTTGGTACTTCCATGAATTTCACATTTCAGAATAACATGTCATAAAAATACAGGAAAAGGAAACAGGTTCTGTTAGGTATGAGCCGAGAACACAGGACTGAAGAGCAAAGCAGAAGGTGATGAATGAGGAGACTGCACACAGTCTTTGCCCTAGCAGTCCAAGCATAGTATGTATTCATAAAAAAAAATACTCCATACCAGTCAGGGAGGTGTTTTAAACCCCACTTTCTCCAAAGCTCACCTGTAACGGTTTAAGCTCGAACATTTAGTCAAATAAACCCCAACATTCAGCTATGCCATGTTTAAATATTTGGCTTTGTGGGTACAGCAGTGACAGACGGGAGCAGTCCATCAAGCAGAATTTGACCTGAGGGTGTCTGAGCCACTCTGGAACAAACTAGAAAAATGTACATGAACTGGGCACTGTGCTTGTGTAAAGCTACGCCATGAATTTGGTTTGCAATTTGTTATCAACACAATCCAAATTGATGGGAAAAAGAAATATTCTTTCAACGCCCTAACTGGATGTCTGAGTTTTCCGATCATGAGACCAGCTTGTATTTATGCGTGTGGCTTTGGATAAAATAATTATTCCACCTTGGCAGTCTGTATAAAAGGTACAAGCACGGATTGGGGGGCATTGTTGTTTCACTGTAACCTGTAACAGAGCCTAAGTGATGTGAGATGGCAGGACAAAACACACACTGTCACTTGCTACTCTATTGCTTCAGTCTTTGTTGTGGTGGTATTATGTTCTCTGTTTTAAAAAAAAGCTATGTGGACAGCCTCCCCTTCTTCTCATCCAAATTGCCCCTTCTCACCACACTAATCCAGAGTATTTCAATAGACATGCATCTTATTGTGTTGTTTAAATACGGTAGTATACTGGAAAAAAGAAATAAGAAGATAAAACAAAACTAACAAACAAACAAAGGAACTGGGACAGTTAAGCTAACAGACTAGTAAAACACAGACAGTAAAACGGAGAGCATATTCTGAAGGTCTACAGAGTTTCTTCAAATGTCACTTTTGAGCCAGGGGCAATGTCTCATCTTGAAGTGATTCCCTCTTTACACAATTTGATGTTCTCCGTCTTGTTACCCCGCTTATGCTCATGAATTCGCACACAGCAATCTACGCCAGTAAGGCCACCACAGCCTTCTCCTTACAGGATCTCAAAGGCCTGTGGAGGTTATGGATTGGAGGAGAACTTGCTATCTCTAGGACGTGATAAACTTGCGACGTGTTTAATCGTGGGCCGATAGAGCCGGTGAACCTGCGGCTTTATTGACAGACTGATTGCTGCTGAGAGCTGAGACTGTAGGCAGAGAGGACCGACAAGGCTATGGAGAAGGCACAGCAGGAATGAGTCACCACTGAGTTATCCACACAGACAAATCCCATTAAACAACTTTTATCGAACCGAGGTCAAACTTTCAGAGCGAACACGTCTCTGAGCAAAGGCAGACCTTCAATCCATCACTTCTCATGCATTTAAATGTGCTACTGGCTTGTTTTGAATACCAGCTCTGAAAAAAACTTCTTCGCATTAAAGTGAAGCATCTGTAGCTTTTTTCTTCACCCACTTCATTCCCCACTTACTGCTGCTCCCTCGTTCCCCAATTTAACTCATGGCCCATTAGGATGCGGTGAGAGAGAGCAGCGCCCTGAGAGAAGCTAAATCACCCCGGCCCGCTGCTGTTTACACCAGACCCGGCTCGCTGTTTGAGCCGCTGTTTATTTGAACTGTGCACCTCCATGTGAGGTATGTGTGAAAGGAAAACTGTAAGTGTGTGTGTGAGAGGGTGAGGGAGAGAAAAAGAAAGAGAGAGCATGTGTACTGTGGAGGCAAGGGGGAGGGAAACAGTTTCACACAAAACCCAGTGTGTCTGATTTCTTTCACACCTCTCTTAACACGCTTTTCACAGCGTATTTATTCGCCCCGTGGGCTCCTGGCGCTCCTCGTGTTCTCCAGGCCACAGACGGGCCTCTGTGCTGCGCCACTCAGGCAACAAGGAGGCCGAGAACAGACCTCTTACACCCCCCACGGAGCTCCAGACACAATCATGTCCTTCTGCTGAACCACACTTATGACATCACAGCCTGCTTCTCACATATATGCTCACATAGAGGACACTTCTGCTACGTAGCACACACACGCGTATGTGAGCAAGACCGCCTGAAATTGCATGTTTATTTTGTATGTACGGAAATCCGAGGTCTCTCTTTCTCTCTGTTTCTTTCTGTCTCTCTCTCTCTCTCTCTCTCTCTCTCACACACACACACCTGGGGAACAGTAGGTTAGTGTGGGCGTAGGTTAAAACAGTCCAAGAGCAAAGGATAAGAAGACCTCAGCATCAATGAAGCCAGTGTTTAAAAGGTGCAGACTGACTGGGAGTGCGACGAGGAGTATGAAAAGCTGCAAAGTATTCAGACACGAGAACAAGTGAAGAGACACACGTATACACCAGAAATTAACACATATTACCCACAAATACACCGACACATACGCGCACAGGGTTATCTAAGTGTAGGCTCAATGTAGTGAAGCACTCTGCATTTAGCTGTTGATGGTATTTTAGACAAGCTGCTGCTCTTTTAGCTTTGAGCATTTATGTGCGGATGGCTCTGCATTAGCAGCACTGGCATCACTAGCCATAATCTAGCCATTCATTCTTATGAACTGCTAACAAAGATGATAAAACATTTCTCCAGATTCATCAGATTCCAGCATGTGTGAGGCACAAACATGCAGAAGACCACGGGAGATGGGAAGAAAAGGAGTCGCCAAAGCCTGGTGTGAGTTAAAAAGGATGACAAATAAATGATCAACAGCATCATTCCTATTAGGAACATTCACACATGACCAAATATCCTGTAAATCACCGACTTGAAGCAATTTCATGGACGAGAAAAAAGACAAAACCTTTGCAGCTTCTCCCTGAAGTGCGGAACAACTAATCATTGTGTATCATTCTTCTCGCTTCTGTTGCTGGGCTCCACATGTCTCCACATAAACACTCATTTAAACCAGACAGAAACATGCAGAGATATAGTGCAAACACATGATACTGCACAGTCACGCACTGGGCGTGCGTGAGCCAAAAAGCATGTGTACGACACGTTCCCTCACACACAGAGCCACGCAAATGATCATATCATAGCTCTAAAATTTGTGCAAATCCATCAACTGTGGCACAACAGAGAATGACATACTAATCTGTGAAAATGCAGTGTCTATGTCCTCCACGTCTGATCACATCACAGCACCGCAGCTCAAGTATGTTTGGTGCCTGTTCTGCCTCCTCTCTGTTATCTGGGCCAGCGTACCAACCAGTAGAATAAACTTCGGACAGGAAAGGCTGCTCTATGTCTGTGTGTGTGTGTGTGTGTGTGTGTGTGTATCTGCATGCCAAGACTGTGCCAGCCACAAGACTGATGCTGGCGTCAGAATGAATCACAGTCAGTCTGCTGTTCCTTCCCTGCAGCATACCACGAGGTTAGCATGGAGAGGGAAAGACAGAGAGGGAGAGAGAGGAAGATCATAAAAACAGATCATAAAAGCAACATCAATGGGTGATAGACCGAGTGAGAGAGGGAAACATAAAAGGGCGTGTGAAAAGCAGGAGGGCTTGTGAGACAATGCTTGAGAGGGAAACACAATGAGGAAGAAAAAAAAAGACAAAGAGGGAGAACACATGGTTTCACCAAGCCCATCCATCTGCAGCCAAGCTACATGCCAATATGCTCTTGACGTTCTCTATATGCGACCTATGGATTCATTTAATGGTTGTATGTACACCTACCAGTGGCATATAAGGGAGATCCTGTTTAGGCAGATTCCCTATTGGTCTGATCCATCATTCACTCTGACACAAAACTGCTGCCATGGTATCAGCCAATGGATGGGCAGAATTTCTAGACAAAAGCAACTAACATATCCCAATTTCATTGAATAATGTTGAAATTTCAGTGAATTCACTACAGTCAATAGACTCACTTGTAAGGTTGATGTAAATTCGAGTGAATATTTCACAGCGAGTTCAACTTTGGTGAACTTTTGTGCCGTTGACCAATGGCAAAGCATTCTTGTGTGACCTGACCTCGCCTGCTATTGGCCAAATTGACCGAGGACTCCAGGCCTCAAAGCCGACCCTTTAACACAGAGACCGAGAGAAATCCTAGCACATGATCTCTATTGATCATGAGCTATTTTGCATTTAGCTGCTGTAGCTGACCCTACTTGTCAATCTGATCCTCCAAAGGCCACAGATCTTACCAACAGATCAGAGTGCTGCTCTCCCCGTGCACCGTGAACTCCATTGATTACATATAAAAATCAAGAATCAACTGAGTATTCAATCCTTTTGGGACAGCCTTCCATTTTCTCAAACAATATCTGATCAATACACTGAATGAGTCAGCAGGTTCAAACAGGAATTATCCCGAGCATCGCCACATCTTTATTGGAAAATTAATAAATAGATGTGTAGACATAAACAATAGGTTATAAAAATGTCTTCCATGTTGGAAAACGGATATGAGAGAGCTCAATTTCTGATGACACAGCACAGATCTTGGGGTGCAGACAGCACAGTGTGAACAACACATGAACCCCTCACATCTGGGACACATTTAGCATCCATGTGCAACATATTCCATATTTCTGGAAATGAAGCCGCATTCGAGTCTGTAATCTGTTGATGGGAGTTTATTCCCGGTGCTCATGGTTTGGTCTGTATTGACTTCAGCATGGTAAGCAACTGAGGAGAACAACTAAGGGGTGACGAAGGAGGGGAGACAGAGAAGCTGGGCAAAAAAAAAACAAAGGTTAAAGAGTAGGGAAAGACAAAGTGGAGACAGATTACAAATTATACCAAGCCTAAATGAATCCCAAAAAAGAAAAAAGTCAGTGCAGCTCTCCCACTGCCAGGCTCTTCACACTCCCAGGATTCTCAGCTGAAAATGACTGTTTTCTAGAGCAGAGGGGTGAAATTCGTCACCCTCATGATTGGCAGGCTGGGTAAACTTTTAAGATTGATGTGTTGGCCTACAAACGCTGATCATCAACTTGAGGAGCCCTGGTTAACTTGGTACTTGACTGTGTGCTGGCTATCAGTAACTTAACTTGGTACATGACTGACCAGCAGAAGGACACTGAGGGTCCTGAGGGTTCTTAAAGGAAATGTGGGAATGCTTCCAGTTGGATATTTTTCTTGTTATTTTTCATCTATGATAGATAATAAATAAAAAGCATTAAACTGTATCTTTTTTTACTGAGCTCTTTAAACAAAAAAAAGGGCAGTGGGCTAATAAGATGTCAAACTGAGAATTCACTGAGATATTTTGCACTAAAATAATTCATTACTGTACCACCGTAATGAATATTACAGTACATTACCATTTAGTACGTTTAATAAGGAACAAAACAGTATGAATCCAATACTGCCAGGTTCTACCAGTGACTCAAAGCCACATTAAATCATAAGCAGACAAACCAACAAAGACATAAGGGGCATGGCTTTCATAAACCTACTTAACAAGAAGCTTTAAGATGGCCCACCCAAAACCCGTCTAAACCTCAGAGCAAACCTCACTCAGCCTCTGTTTAGAGTCAGCACCCTACTGGTGACCTGCTACCACGTTCACCAGCTTTCTAGACAGAATGCTGAGCAGCGGAGCAGCAATGAGGTGAGGCTACTGGCCAAGCAGCCACTTGTTGGGTCTGTGGGGTTAGACAGCCACATCTGGTCTGCCTGCACCCACTTAGAGCTCCATCATGGTCTACTGTTCAGCCAAACCTCAGAGGTCAGGGATGCAACCAGGGAACGGGTGTGTGTATTTAAGTCTATACCCCTAACCTCATATATCCCACAGAAAAAGAAATGGATGTAAATTTGAAGCAGTTGTGCTCTGCCCTAAACAAACACGCTAAATGCCAGACATAAGATTGCCACTTCTTTCTTTTTTGACTTGGACCTATGTGGGTCGGGTTGAGGTAGAGGAGAATAAGAAGGAGCTGCCAGGCGCAGATGCTGGCCCGGAGCTAAATAAGTGACACAAGGCGAAATATTGCCCTTGAGCTCTTTCACGTCAAACCACTTTGTTACAATGCAAAGGCCAGCACCTAAAGTCATTTATCTGTTAAAATGACAGACCAGACTTGGACTATGTCACTGCACACATTGTGAACAACTAAGCAAGGAAGCAAGTGGTCGCTAATGTGTCATGTCTAGGCAGACATCAAATCAGGCACTGGAAGGTACATAAGCAAAGTATGGCATGAGCAGCATTAATGAGAAGGATTCGAAATGGTGGCAGTGAAGTTGAACACTTCAAAAAGCAGCAGTTTGTCACAGCGGGTATCGCTGGCAATAACGTTGGTTCTGCTTCTTGTTTTTGACTTTGAAATGTGAGACTGGCTGATCTAAAAAAGCTCCAGGTGGTAGCATCTTTGTTTAGTGTACAATGTGACAGATTTGGGTCAAAACAAGATGCTTGGAGGGGAGATGTATGCCAGCAGAGTGCATGCTTGTGGCTTGTGGATGCACGTGAGAGAAATGGTCTTCGGGTGATTGTGAGTGGCTTTGTGATAATTGCAAGGAGAGAGAAAAGAGAGAAGAGAGAAACAGGGAGCACTGTGGAGATAAATAAAGGACACAGCCGAAAAGTGGAGATTCACATCCCACCTCAACGTCTTTCATTACCCGAGTACACCCGCATGCCGCACAGCAGCACACACACACAAACACATGTAAATACTGAAGCAGACATGGAGACAGAGGGAGGGAGAACATAATCGCTGGAAAATGGGCGAAGTTCTGCTGTCACGAAACACTCCAGCGTCTCCGATGAGCGAAGCGACAAGTGTATTGCCAATATGTATCGACTCATAGCCAACAATGAAAGCTGTGTTCTATGGGAGACTTGCAGGGGCGTTCAACCGCCGTGTCGTGTTTCTTCCTTACAACATCGATTGGATCCACGCAGTCCACTACAGTATTCCTCATGTGAGATAGGGAAAGATAATTGACAGATTCAATGAGAAACAGAGTATCCATGTTGGTGTGTGTGTGTTTCTGTGTGTTTCTGAAGGAGGGAAAGAACTTGGTGTGCCACATACCAGAGCCTCTAACTGTATTATACAGATTAATTAATAGCCTGAACCTGTTTCCTATTATCTCTGAATGCTTGTAGATGGGGGTCTTCGGCCACATGCGGCGCTGTGTGGGGGGTGCAGTATGTTCCAATTACATCAGAGCCAGAGCCACGAGGGATCATTTTAATGACCGAAAAATGAAACCTCAAACACACATATCCATGATGCTCCTATCGCCTGCAGCAACAACAGGCTGCACAAACTGAGTACACAAGGATTATTTCTCAGAGCCACACATTCATCGTAACCAGTCAAACACACAAAGTGTTTCCAGGGGGTGTCGTCAACTGGGGTGTTTTACAGGAGTAGGATGAAGTGGTCTGTGTGTATGTTCAGACCTGGTATAAACATCCATCACGAGTGATCCGATCACGAGTTGACAGCTTTATCATTTCGCACCTGGCATTATAATGCTTCTCGAGATGCATCTTGAGTGATCACTTGTGGTCATATCTCACTTCCCTGCTCAAGATGTTGCTGTGGCTTCTTCTTGTTGCTTTGCAGAAGATGCTCAAGCTGTCAGCTTGAGCAGGCACCGCTTCAGTGCAGCTGAGGACACATACTGCTGAAAGACTGTGGCCCAGACCACCTCTGAATGTGGTCTGAATGATCGGCTGTCAAATGCATCTTCGGTACAGTCACTCATGTTCTTAGAGCCGTCCATTTGTGAGCCAAACACTCAGGATTCAGGATGTTAATACCAGGTTTGAACAGGGGTGACGAATATGGAGGAAGGAGGACTGTTAGAAAGCAAGTTGGAGGTCATTGTCCAACTTCAAAGGGCCACTTTATGTGCTGTTTTACGATGCAAAGGCAGACAGACACTGTGGAGTTTCTGGCAGTGAATGTGTTTCATGGTCTCCTCTTGGTTGGGATGGAGAGATGGATGGGGGATGGGCAGGGGAGGAGGAGGAGGAGGAGGAGGAGGAGAAAACCAACTTTCTTCACTAACTAACATTGACCTGAGGCAAACAGTGGGGCCCTTTTTGACTTCTGGTTGGGGGCTGGGGGTTAAAGCCAGTGACCATTTTTACACCTTGATGTCACCAACATTCGTGTGTGTTTGTGTGTGAAGGACGGAAGAACAACTATGAAAGAACTTCGCAAATGTGAGAAAGTATAGACAGAAAAAGACGGGTGAGAAAAGGGACAGAAGTGATGGAGAGGCAAACATCATGAGTTTTATTTTTAAAACAAAACTGGACTGTTTTTTTCACACAGTAGTGGGCGTCTAAAGATAAGAGCCTTCCAAAGCAAGGACTGGGTCTATCTTATCTGCAGTGTGGGCTTTGTTAGACTCTGTGGGAACATTCAGGGGTGGTCTGAAAATCTGTGTTTTTCAGCAAAAAGAAGAAAATCTAACATCTGAGAGGAAATAATGGAGCTCAAAAGCAGTGCTGAATGCTACAGGTCACTGATAGGTTAGGCTAATTCATATGCAGCACAGTCCCTTTATAAACACACACACACACACACACACACACACCTGGTTTAAAAGTCATCCAAATATCACCGACATACCAGCAAAGAATTTAGAGAGGTTTGAGTGCATCTTCATCTGTATCAGCATTCACGTGTCCATTGTCTGCTTTGTGTGGGTGTAAGTACGCATGTGTGTGCGTGTGTGTGAATGTGTGTGTGTGTAATTTTGCTTGGCCTTGCAGTATTGCAGTGAGGTCTGCACTAAGCATTTATGAGCTAATTAACGTCTGGCCAGGACTGGAAAGCTGGTGATAAGGCCCGTCTCCGGCCCTCTCATTAATGCTACACGCTCCGCTGGGGTCACACACACACACACACACACACACACACACACACACAGAAAAAAAGGAAAAGTCTGTCCTCCAAAACAACAGTGGCAGCACTATTCACTCATTATTAAGCAAGTTTCCAGACTGATTTCTCAGATTTTGCCATTTGGGAGCCTGACTGGGAATTTTTAATAAGCAACAGTAAATGAATAAGGAAATGGAAAGGAAGCGATAGTGTTGGATTCATGTGTCTCAGATAAACTAATAAGACTACACTGGTGGCCAAATTCTATAATGAGAGAGCCAAGAAGCAAGTGGTTTTCTTATATGGAGCTGTGGAAATTAGTCCTGAACAATAACTGTATTAAAATGTAATTCTAAGTCATAATTTCAGTCTCACAGGAGATCACAGTCACATTATTAATATTAAAAACCACATATTTCTACTCCACACACATTTTTCTCCATCTCTCCTTGTCTCCTTCCATTAAACTTGACAATGTCCTCTCTTCACCCCATTCTTCTGCTCCACATTCCTTTGGATTTGATCACTGCTGATGTTTAGGTTTCACTCCCCTCCTTCTGCTGTGCAAATCAAACACAACCCAACATGCAAACTCTTCACAGACTCCTTGCAAAAGAGACACAACAAAACCTCAACAATTCACTGTGACAACAGAACATGATTATGTGCGTGTGTGTGAGTGTGAGTGTGTGTGCGTGTGTGTGTGTGTGTGTTTGCTTTGTGGCACTCCTTTCCGTATAGGAGGAGACACGGATCACAGACTGCAGGGAATCAATCTCTAAACCATCAGTGGCCAAATTAGGTAGAGAGAGACAAAAACGAAGATGGCAAGAAAGAAAGAAGGAAAGAAATCTTGAAGATGAGGACATGTGGCAGGGAAAAGAACAGTTTGCTGCAGGAGAAACAAGTCAAAGAGAGCAGCACGTAGGCTGGATTGTTAGAAAGATGACTTGTTTGTAAATGGATCAATCTACAGGTTGTGTGCTTTTATGAATATGGAAGACAGGCAACTGCTTGCTTATGCTTTTTCTATATCATCAGAAATCTGCCTTGATTTTACAAACCCTCTACTGAAATCAACGTATTCAGCCTGTTTTATGAGGAAAAAATTGCAGTCAGGGTTAAAGTAACTGCTATAGTTATGATTGAAGTCTTAAAAGAAACCAAGGTTGACTGTTTCTAGGAAACGATAAGTGAGTGTTAAAGGTCCCAGTGGACATCAGTCATATTTCCTGAGGCCAAAAGAGGTTTTTGTTTCTCCAATGAAAGCATATGCCGTCATCAGGCATTTGCTGAAACAACTGATGCTGTCACTTTCTAACTCAAATGAGAGACCCAATCACAGATATACATCAGACCAGACACACCTGACTGGTACTGTTACTGTTAATACCAACATGAATATGTTTGGAGACAGAATTAGATTTTCAGGCATTGAATTACATAAAGCATTGTGCTATCCATGCTGCATATACAAACATGTTAAAGACGCATGCAGATAGGCAGACAAAAGCACATAGAGAGAAACTGTGGATAGTCAAAAAGAAGAGAGCAGGAGAGAGAGATCCAACCGTCCCTGTCCTACTTTCCACCACGGTTCTCCTTCTCGCTCTCCCAGCTCCAGTCTTTTGGGAGGGATCAGTGAAAAACAGCCTGTCAGCAAAGTTCAGCCCATACTGTACATCCAGTGCTGTTTCCTCCTAATTCAAAGCTTCCCCATGTAACACTATCAACAGAGGAGAGCAGATATGCACTTTTTACTGTAGATACCAACTCACAAGACTCACAGCCTGGCAACAGAAAAGCAACAGAATCCATTAACAATAACATACACACCAATGTACTGTTTCAGAAGATCACAGATACAGAACACCACGCTGCATCAACCTTTTTAGTTCATCAGGAGTCAGTTTTCTCCAGAAATGTGTGTATGTGTCATTATAGCGACATTTCAGGGGTGAATGAGAGGTTTCAACTGACTACTTCTAAATGTGGGCATTGCACAATAAAGGCGGCAGGCAACCACATGCACCGACGGCGGTATAAAAGGACACTTTCAGAGTCCTCTGAAGTGCATCTGCATTTTTGCAAAAATGTACGTGCAGATATTTGTGGATGAAACACACCACAAACTGCTAGTCAGAAAATGTTCATGGTGAGTCTTTGCTTATCTGTGTGATGTTGAACACAGCTGGCATGTAGGTACACGTATGAACACATGCATGGGGGGAGGGGGAACTCTGTTATCCATTGTCTTCTCTGCACACTGAAGATGTTTGTATGTCAGTGACAAACTGGCATTTCGGTGTACTGGTGACAGCGGTGGAAACCGCAGGACAGCACGACTTGTTTACTGCAGAGGAGGAATTTACCATTTGTCTCGACTTCCATCACTCGCTGTGTGAGTGTGTGTGTCTCTGTGGAGAACCGCAGTGTCTTGTGCATTACCAGCCTGTCATAGTGAACAATAGGTTGTTTTACAAAACCCACACTCCACACTCCAGCCACCCCTGGTCTGGGTGGAGAGACAGAAACAGGATGAAGGTAAAAATATATGTGTGTGTGTGTGAGTGTGTGTGTGAGAGAGAGAGAGAGAGAGAGAGAGAGAGATGGGTGGTACAATGGGTGGTAGGAAGACACAGATCATCTGTCAAACGTTCCCGTGTGTAAATATGTGTGTGTGCTTTGCAGAGCAGGAGCTCGTGACAAATTCCTTTGTGTGTGTGGATTATCCAAACTTCACTCGGCATGTGTGTGTGTGTTCTCCTTGGCATGACTGAGCGGGTCTTGCAGCCGTGCCAAGGCTGCGGTTATTCTCCAGCCAGAGGCGGAGGCAGAGGAGCACAGATACTTCATTATGGCCTCATTCATCACCCCTGGGACAGCTTGGCACCGCTCTCTATCCCCCTCCTCCCCCCACCCACCTCCCTCTAACCTCATCCCTCGCTCCTCTCTGCTTACAGCGGCACAGGTCCCTTGCTCAGCATCTCTTCTACCTCTTTCACCTCACCTCGCTCTGTCTGCACACCTCTGTGCTTGTTACTCTTCTTTCCTTTGGAAAGTCAGATTCTTCCTTCACTCCAGTGTTTCCCCTCTCTCACTTTACTTGCCAAGCTTCAAGCTACACCGTCTGTCCCTTTCTTTAATTAACTCCTCTATAATCCTCTGTGTCCCTCTGTCTTGACCCTTCCTCCCAGGCTTTCATTAACTCTTTCATTCCCTATTCTCGTCTTATTCGACTAATTCTTACTCCTGCTCTTCCTCCTCCCATAGGTGATCTGCCGCCCAGTCTGCTAAATTAACAAAGTTGTGGTGTCCACTGCCCTCTGACGTGCTCTTAGTGTGCAAGTGTGTCAGTATGCGCACACACACGCAATTGCCTGTATGTGTGTTAAAGGAATAGTTTGATTATTTTGGGGTTAGTCTTTCCTTATGAGGATTAGATGGGAAACCACTGTACATTAAGCACAGATCTGAAGCCAGGATGTGACTAGCCTAGCTTAGCATCAAGACCAGAAGAAGGAGGATAAAGTTAGTTGGGCTTTGTTCGAAGCTCAAGTGCCAACCATTCATCTCTAAAAGGTACTTCCAGACAGCAACCATTTCCCACGCAGGGCTATTTGAAACTGATGATGGTTGAACCTTTTTTGGACTTGCCACCGCAGCTTGCAGTGTAACCATGGCGACCAAAGAAAGCTCAGAGATGATAAGTAGAAGGAGCTAATTTTACTCATATGTAAGCTCCCTGAATTACACCTCTTCACCAGCAGTGAACAAACATATCAACTTGCAAAAATGATAGTTGAGCAACAAGAGCACCCAAGTTTGATTATCCAGCCTGCGTATGTGTTTAGTAGAATAGATAGCTAACTTTGTGGCACTATTTGCTTCATATTAACAACTCTCTCGAATTGCAACTACTCGATTTGGCTAAAGTGACAATTTGTAGTCCATTTTACAGGAAGTTACATGCTGTAACTCTTTCCTGACTTCATGTTGTTCATGAGAGTCATGTTGTCATGGAAAAGATACTGCATACTAAAAGTACTGGGCAAACTAAATGGATTGTTGCTCATCAAGAAATAGTTACACTGCTTCCTCTGAAACCACAAATTGCTGTTTTTACATTTCTGTTTGTGTACAAAGCAAACAAACAAAATACAGTGTGTTAACTGGTGAGCTCTAGAGGTGTTGATAGCTAACCTTTGGAAGAACCAGATGAACTGTTTCTTCCAGTCTTTATGTTAAGCTAAGATAATTGGTTGCTAATGGAGGCTCCATCTAACTCACTGAAAGAAAAAGCTTAAAATGTTGAGCTGTTCCTTTAAAGAAGTAGTGGCTTTTTATATATTATCAACACCTGGGCGGGCTTCAATTTTTTCATGGCATTAAAACACACGAAAAGTGGCCTCCAGCACAGAATCTGACGGTTGGTTCTTTACAGTACTTTTCCTAACCCTCTGAATCTGTGTGTGTTTGGACCACACTAGTTCAGAGCCTACCTGCTGTCCCATATGGTTGGCATTCAGCCTAATTAAAGCTTTTGTTGTCCCACAAACTGGGTGTATTACCATAAGTGCTCCCTGAAGTCCTGTATTTATGGCAACTTGGCATTATAAACAAGGATAAAAGGAGTGCAGACAATTTCTCTGCAAGTCCCCATAGCGACAGAGGAAAAGTTCCCAGGCAACACAGCAGCAATACCAGCTCGCATGCCCACGTTATGGCCTGAAATAGGGCCACTGCCACGCATGCATGCACACTTGTCATGTAGACATATTTTTACAAGATGGAGATCAAAAATAAGATAGTACACTACACGGCTGTTTGAATGCATTCACGTCCCAAAAATTCAGAATTTCAGAAGCTCTTTGGGAGATTAACTGATGTGCATCTGCCTGTCTCGTTCTCACCATCTATGACACTGATCGAGCTGTCTACAGAACGCTCCTCCCCAGCATTTTCCACTCTCTATATCCCACATAGCAGTCATACTTCTGGGACTAGCTCAGGGTGACCCGAGCAGAAGATATATGACACTGAAACATTAACACGTGACCCTGGGCCCAGTGGCTGAGGTCAGTATGGAGAAGCTGCCTCCACACAGCCTGAATAATGACCATGGCTTCCCAGACTTTCCAGGTGAGAACCACATACAGTAAATGAAGATTAAAACCTCGCCGAATTGACCAACATAGAGGAAATGCTATAAACTCAGCTAAAACCTTGAAAAGGCATTGCTCTTGCTGTAATTCAGTTCATAATTATCCTCCATCAGGACTTTAATGAACTGTGTGAGAGCTGGCACTTCCTCTGCTTGCTGTGAAACCAAAAATAGCTCTGTTTTGTGTGGCGCATGCAGCAGATGGATCAAAAAACAAAGAATTTCCACTGCCAAATTTTTCCACGGTGAAACTGTTTCCACAGACAGAGGTGGTGTGTCGGGCTGTTACGGGGTTCTGTGTTCTTGACCAAACACGATGGAAAAACAAGGGAGGTGTGGAACAAAATCAAATGAGTTTGTTGCTAGTGCTGCGACTCAGCTGTGTGCCTCATTTCCTTATTAACCTTCGCTGGAGATGTAAGGCCACTCTGCATCCCATGAAACTCTAATCCATCTCTTTATGTGTAAGCCCTCAGCTAAATGAATGCTACTCAGGGCCACTTTCGCAATGTCAAGAGATGGTGAAAGGAGATAGGTGAAGAACAACATCTGGGGCCTCTTTGATCACTGATGACTCTACGTGGGAGGGGAAAGGAATGAGGAAAGAAAATTGGGGGGAAAAAAAAATGAAGTGAGTCCGAACATTTTTCTCTCTTTGCCTTTGTGTTATTAAGGACACAAATGACTCAGAGTGACGCGGCCATCCGCTGTTGAAAATACAGCACAGGCAACAATTCATTTCCTCTCTCGTCAGCAGAAAAGTTCACATAGAAAAAGTTCAACTAGAGGATACAGAGAGCTCAAACTTCTCACCCAGTCACCCTGCAATGACACATCAGGCCCTCATCCCTGTAATAAATGGCTGCCTTAAGGCCTTTCTTTTACATTTCTGAATCCGAGCTGTTTTCAAAAAATGTCTTCCATTGTGAACCCCGGACAAAGTGCTATTGTTGCGTTTCAGCATGACACTGACCTGATTTCCCTGAGATTTTTATGGTAATTGACTTAATCCTTGTAACCTAATCAAGGTTTTAGGCAGTAAACAGCAAGAATACTAGAAGAGCGAGTGAAGCTGTGGTTAGAATTGGAGAACATGTCGAACGCTGTTCTGGCTAGCCTAATTGACATCATTTTGACATGCTGCTGCAGTAAGGAGTGTTTGAGATGGGTGGTTTTGGCTGCCACAAGACAACAGGGTCATGTTCTTTATGACACCCCGCCTCTTCTCCTTCTACAATTTCATTTTTCAATTCTTCCTTATTTTACCAATCTTTTATGGTTTCATGGATTCTGTTCTGGTCCATTTTTCTCTCTGACCCTCTTCCATATCATCTGCCTCAATCCTCTTATTCCCAAGCCACTCTATATATGTCTCCATCTTCCTCTCTCACACTCCCCCCCTCCCCAATCACTCCCATCACTCTCTTGTGAAGAGGTGGGGGAAGCAGGCACTTGCGTTTGATGGGCAGGTCTTGAGTGCAGGCATCTCCCCGTGGTCGACCTTATCAGTGGCCAAGCTTGGCAGAGTTGAGTGGCAGCCTGCTTTTTCTGGCTGCACTTTTCGCCTCTGGTAGTCTCTAGAGCTCTCTCTCTCTGTGTATGTCTGTGTGTGTGTGTGTGTGTATTCCGACACATCTGAGAACAGGGCAGTCTGATAAAAATGTCTAAGCACACAAAGAACTCTAATTGCAATCTGTTAATTAATTCAAACTATGCTAGCGCTGATACTTTTATTAGAAATGACCTTCAGATGTCATTCAGTGACTTCAGAATTGCAAAGGAGCTTTTGGTTCAGTTTAAGCAACCCTGTGGAGTCTATCATATCTGTGACACAACCCAATTACCCAGTTTTTCTGTTATTTCATTGAAGTTTCATCCTGTCTGATCCCTCAGACAGACAGCTTGAGATTACATCTGGCTAAATGTCCCAAGACTGATGCTGTCTGGCGTTGGATGGAGATAAAATACAGGTTCTGCACTGACCATCCATGATCCATAAATAGAAAACAGTAAGGAAAGAGACCACAAAAAGGAAGGGAAGATGAGGAAAAGAAGCAGACAAACTACGCAAAGGGACTCATGTTTTCTTTCTCTTGTCTCTAATCTCATCTTCCAAATTTATGTGATATTTCTGTGATGTTTAGTCCTAATTAACAAATGTTGGCATGCTAACAAGCTAAGTTGTTGAACAAAGAAAAAAAATGCTTAACATCATTGTCACTGTGAGCATGTTAGCATTTAGCTCAAAGTCATGCTTTGCCCAAGTTCTTCCACAGAGCTGCCAGCACGGCTGTCAACTCTTAGTCTTCTTATTTAAAATATCCTTGCATTCAGGCTGGTACTACAAAACACTGCCAGGAGATGACGTCTCATTTGGAATATGTGAAGAAAACTGTGGGAGGTGAAAATTCTAAAACGTGGAGCGTTATTTAGTTTAGTTTAAGATTCTCTTTAATAAATTTGATACTGATCAAAAGGGAGAAAAAGAAAGAATGGCACAAAAATAAAGAAATAATGCTACAAATGGTGATGTTGATAGTGGAGCCAGAGTAAACAGAAAGTGAATAACAATTGCAATCCTCTTTAGAGATTCAGATGATGAAACATCATTAGGATTAAAATCAATGAAACTCATCAATGCAGCTCGAAGTTGATACACCGCTGTGAGCTTCTTGACATCGATTGGTTGACAGCACACAAATGCAGGAGGTAGGTCTGGCAGCAGGAGGAAGGAGGGGCGATGAGGCGACCACTTGCTTACCAAATCAATTGCCACGCTCATTGCCCGAGGGGCAACTAAAGATCCACTTCCCTCTGCTTTCTACCCCCCTCCTTTCCTTCCAGACTCCAAATGTTCATCCTCCTTCTGCATTAGCCAACTCAGCTGATTTTTCTTTGCTCCCAAGAAACTTTAAAGTAAGGGATGTTTGTTTTGTTTTGAGGTCTGTAAGGAAGTGGTAATAGGATAAGAGGGCAGGTTAACAAATCCATTTTATCAAGGAATGTGGCTACTTCTTTGTAGGTGTGGTCGCCATGGTGGGTGCTCGCCGGGCCCATGTGCAGAGACACTGTGAGCAGGATGAGGCTCATGGGAAGCAGGAAGCGGCAGGACTTGCTGCGCTCTAAATCCAAGCCACTAATTTTTTCCTTCCCTCTCACACAAGGGTGCCATCAACAGAGCTGGCAGCATGTCTGTGTGGAATGCACTCAATTTACGGACACACTCACATGGTCAATAAATACTGTTGAGTCAGCGCTGGATCTCACACATGTAAACTGTTCTTAAACTTGTCACATCTGACATGATTTGAGGCGGAACACACACCAGAGGCTTTAAGGAAGGGAGTCCTCAGTTGGTTTGGCAGCAAAACTTGACATATACAGCCCTGCGTTGATACAATCACACAAAGACACACAGACAAGCACACACACCACCACCCCTTGGCACATGCAGACACAAACACATGGAAGCACACATACAGAGTTTGGGAGACAATAGTCTGGATGGTGCCTGGCCCTAGCAGTCTAACTTAAGTGCCCGAGTTAAAAATAAAAAGGGGAAGGCATGTCGCACAGCTGTGAGATGCTGGGAGATTTGTGTGCTGTCAGCCCACTTGAATCACAACAGCTGAGATGACACTGCCTCTCAACTGCCTTTTCCTCCTCTCCCTTCTGTCGTTCACTTGCTTTTGATTCTCCTGTCCCTCTAACTCAATGCATCACTACACCTTTAGCCATTGCTCTTCCTGATCTTTTTCTCCTGACACACATTTTTTCACTTCCATCTTTTTATTTCCTCCTTGTCTAAAGATAATGCCACCCACTCCCGACAACAATGTTGGCAGCCCAACAAAGCAGCACCCGAGGGAACGGAAAGACAAGATTTAAGTGACGCTTTTGACTCAGTTGTCACCCGTCAGTCGTAATTCACTGTGTAAATCAGAGAGACGGATTTGCGCACTGCAGTCGCTTAAAATTACACTCACACACAATTACAGCCAGACATGAAAAACACACGTACCATGGATTGCCCAAATTGTCATGGTATGCGTGCCCTCCCAGAATTAAAACATTCCAAAATGTTGAAATTGTCAAGATAAGTCAACAGTGTTCTTAAGAAAACTAACCAATCACTGAGGGGATTAGCTATCCTGAATGAAGGTGTCAAAATGCAGAATTTACACCACCCAAGGGAAAAGTCTTGACACCCTGCCAAAGACAACTCTGCTCTACCAATGTGCGCCCTAGAAGCCGGTACGAACAAATCAGCATCTCAGTGAAAAGGATGAAGATGTTTAAAAGTTACTCACTGCTTCCCGCTTCCCTCTGGCTGTGCTGGGAATGAGGTAAAGTGTGTGTGTGTGTGTGTGTGTGTGTGTGTGTGTTTGGGGGGGGGGGGGCATGCTAAACGACAGGAGGATCTCAGAGGGGGCAGAGAGAGCAGCAGCAGCAGTGTGGCAGCCTGAAGCAAACACTTTCAATGGCTCCCCCTAATTGAAAAAATCTGTTTTCATCTCTCTCAGATGAGCGAGTGCGATAGAGGAGAGGGGAGAGAAATAGTTGCCTTGAGCTGAGGTGATGAGAAGGAGGAGAGTGGTCCTGCTTGCACATGGTCAGCAGGGCGAGTACAAGCACAAGATCAAGAGGAAGTGAGAGAATGACACACGAACACAATCAGGGGTGACCACCAAACTGGTTGCTGAAAGGGCAAACAGTCCACAATATTAACCCCTCCCTCAGCCTTCAAACAGCAGTCAGCGTTTTTTCCTAAGCCCCTTCCCCACATGCATTTAACCCATAAATGTTCTGGCAGTTTTCTGCGCTGACATCATGTGGGAATACGAGCAGGACTTTCGGCACAAGCTGGTTTACGGCAATTTGCAGAGTCAGGACCAAGCAGGATTTCCACAAATATTAGACCATAATGCTGGTGTGAACTCTGAAGAAGTTCATACATATCATATTTTATTAGATTTCAAGCAATCCCGAGATATGCAGAAGGTTCAGCTCAAGTGGCAGAAAGCTCTGACATCCAAGACTTGAGAGTTGGCTGCAGCAGTTCAGCGATATAACAAGACAGACAGCAAGACAAAATATAGAGGCAGCGGTATAGAGATTCTGCTATATTATTTCTGTCTTAGTAATGACCCCTTTCATTTGACAAAACAATCCAAGTCCACTTACTAGCTTTTTTCCAGAGCTTTTAGTGGTCATAGAGATGAGTCTGTTGACATATGAGCCCGGTAGCTGTTATTATTTCATCTTTAACACTTTTATGACTGTCTCTGGTTTGTGTTGGCCTAAGTACTTTAGTTCATTCTTGACTGGAATGAGCTAGCTTGACAAACAAGCACAACTGAAGTTAGGGTATTTCGCCTGTCAAAGTCAAAAACAGACTGCCTGTATTGCTGCCCGCCACTTTTGTTCCAAAAAAAAGTATTGTGCCTTTAGCCTGCACACACTTTCTGTAAGATCAAGGCAATCGATGAACTTTTCATGCTGAAAAGAAATGCATGTTTGTAATGAAAGCTAAGTAAATAGGATGGGATATTAAACCTCAGCAGTGCTGGTGCTCGACATCATTTTAAAAAGCAGCACTTTACTGCAGTGCACTTTTAAGCTGGATGCTGGACAAGCATTCACTCCAGATGCAGCTTCTTTGACTTAGTCTTACCTTGTGCAGCAGTAAGAGGACAGTCACCTCACCTCTGAGACCTGGATGTTAACCACAGGGGTTTCACTGAGGGACCATCAATGAATTACTGTTAACATAACACAAATGTAGCTTCCCATAACTGTGCTGAATGAATTTTGTAAATAATCCCCTACATATTTCTGATTGTCTTCTGACATTGTGGGAAATAAAGCATCTCTCCTTTTGCAACAATTTATTTGATCTGCAGCAAATTATTGATTAATTAACTAACTGAAAAATTACCAGCTTTTTTTCAGTCTCAGTCTCTTGATAGTAAACTGATCATGTTTGGGTTTAGGACTGTGAACTGGACAAAATAAACAAATTGTTGACTTTGGTTTTAAGAAAATTGTGATTTAATTTTTTCCCTCTCGACTTTTTGACATGTTATTGACCAATGAATTAATAGAGAAAAATAATCGACAGCTGAAATTATTTGCTTATGATTTTATGTTAGTCTTGCTAACTACCTCATGTTCCTAATTTAGCTTACATGATAGCACATGAATGCATCAAGCCAGCAGACTTTGTACTGCCATTCTACAAAACAGTGACTGATGTTGTTTCCTGTCTTTGCCACCCAACAGCTCCGTATTTGAGCCCGAGGGCATGAATATTATACTTTAAGTATGCTGCATGTATGAACACAAACCGTGTTTCACCGAATTTTATTTGAATGCAAATTAGGTGTCTTCACTTGTACAACGACTGATCTTTCCGTTTATAGAGCATGCTCATGTAGTTCTCCCTCTACAGCAGTCAATCAGTCTGCTCTCCCTCCTCTAAATCCACAGGGGCAGCAGTCAATGGAAACATCTGCTAGAGCACTTTCCAAAAGCTCTTCTCTGTCAAACGTGGACTAATGTACATTCAGTGAGCAGCGGATAACTTAAATCAGCCCAAGTTGACTGCGACCTTGTAATGGGTCTCTGGATGCCAAAACCTAAACTAACCATATCCCAAAATGGCCGGCTCTGAAGGGAGGTTTCCCCGCAACCCTCGCTGCCAGTCATATGTCAAATGAATACAGGAAGAGAAACGGTGAGGGAGAGAGTGAACACAGGAAAGAGTGATCTATCTCCAGTCCGGGGTTGAGGTTTCTGGCACCGTCAGCGACTGTAGTGTGGGCAGAATGTCATCACTTGTTCTGTGGTGCTCACACTGTGCACCTACTGTTCTCAGGAGTGTGGGATCAGCAGACCCACAGCTGTAAATCTAGAGAACAAGCAGGACTGCAGCCAAGAGGGGAGGCTGCAGTCCACACCTGACAACAAAGACCTGTGTTGTTTCTGCTGACGATATCCACAGGTATTCACATTAACATTTGAATTTCACAAGCACAGGCACAAACAGCTTTGTAAAAAGTACCCAAAATTCATACTTGAGTAGAAAGTAAAGGTAACGTGCTAAAATATGAATTTGGTAGAAGTGATGGTCACCTATACAAGCAGTACTTGAGTGAAGGTCTTAAAGTACCTGATATTAATTTGATATTAAATGCACTTAGGTATCAAAAGTACAAGTAAAAGTAAATTATGTCTGCTTACTGTCAGGTCCAATATTAAGCATTTAACATAAAATAAACCAACTTAAAAATGTGCTTCTTTGGCTCTGATGCACCATACAATCTGCATAGTAACCAGTAACTAGTAACTGAATTAATCAAAAAACTGTAGAGTAAAAAGTGCAGTTAGGAGAACAATAGTCACAAAAAGCCACTCAGGCAATGAAAATTATGCTAACACAATGCCAGTCACCAAAACAGCAACTCCCAACATTTATTTAGATTAAATCAGTTACAGGCAACAAACCACAACATCTCATGTTTCCTCTCCTGCTACTATGGAAACTGAGCTGCTGCAGTGCACATCACTCAAGTCTGGTACAAAAGCTTACCATCACGCCCAAAATATGCTGAGAATCATCCTGCTGTGCCAGGCACAATTGGTCCCATTTGTACAGAAGGAAACAGCAGAAATGACCAGGAAAAAGGCACCATCTGACCAGGAACCCTCACATCTCACTTTCCTAATGACCGACCTAACGCTTTTTTAAAAAAATGAGATCATTTGTCACTGTTAAAAACCAGACGTGTGTGAAGAGAGCCCGGAGTGTGTCCAGGAAGAGGGAGGAAAGAAAAAAGAAAAAAAAACCAGCCTCTCGTCCCTCCATCTCCACACAGAAAGGATAAGTCATGTACTCATCCCCCTCTTTCCTTCAGGAACAAATGAAGTTATCAATCAATCCCGCCGTCCCACAGAGAGAGGAAGGAGAGGGCCAGAGGCATACAGGGAGCAAAGCTGAGGCGGCTAAAAACACTCACAGAATGCAAGCTGATTGTTTTGAGGAAAAGCCCTAAAGCACAGCGTCAGACTGCTGATTCTCTGTTCACGACTTATCTTATCAATTTTATGTTTGCACACATACCTTATACGTACACACAGTCATTGCCACACGGGGCATATCTTGGCAAAGAACAAAACAGTTAAAAGAAAAGTTGGATTTACGTTCGCCACCAAAGATTAATGTCACCAGTTCTGCCTTTCTGTTCCTGAGTTATGCTGTTCTTTTGAGTTATGTGTTTTTGCACAACATTGTAATGTCACAGCGAAGTTCACCTTTGACCTTTTGGATATAAAATGTCATCACTTCATCATTCTGTCCTAAGATCAGTGATTTCCATCCAGGAGTAACTTCCGTTGTTTCCATGGGGTGCATTGCAGACATAACAGCATAAATGATTGAAAAAATTACACAGCTGTAATGGAGAAACTGCTGAAATCAATTAAGTTTCCTTTGTTAGTCTTACTGACAAAGAAAAAAGAATAAGCCAGTCTGTCTTGCACGAAGACAGAAGTGCTTGAAAATCGACTTTGGCTAATTACTGACAGAATAGAGAATGATCAGCGTCAAAAAAGATCCGTGTTGTGAGAGGAACACTCTTTAAAATCCTCAAAAAGAAACAGATTTTCTTAGATGAAAGCTAAAGTCAACCTTTCAGTAATGAAAATAACTAAACCGATTCTTCCTTCTGAAATTTATGCTACATGAAATCAGTCTGTGTGTGTGCACGTCATCTAGACGCTCTCCAAGGCCACGCTTATCACATGTAGCCACAAAAAGGCCTGGAATTTGTCTTATGACCTGAGATGTCCACACAGCTCACCAGTGAACTTATCATCTCATGGTTTCTGGCTGTCAGATCTCTCATCTTATTAGCTTGGCTGTGTTTCTCTCTCAGACAGTGCGATGGCTGATGAGAGGAGCGTTGAGGGCGAAGACCACGAGCTGAACCTCAGCCAAGAACGACATTGAAAGAGAGGGAAGGATGGAGGGGGATTAAAAATGGAATGGGAGAAGAAGACAATGACAGATTGAAATATTTTACACTTTTGTTTGAAGGAGAATGAAAACAAAGAATGATGAGGAGGGAGAGAGGAGAACAAATGGAGTGAGTGGCTGGGAGAGAATTCAAGAAACTGAAATAGAGAAAGATGAGAAGAAGGAGTTTGCATCCGTTCTTCTCTTCTCTCTGGCCTGACAGTCAGCCTTTTGGCTGAACCTGTGCTATCCATTACATATTGGTAACCCTGCAGATAGAGCAAAGTTAAAGCAACACCGCAAACGTTGAGGGACGGGGTGCTTTTGTTGTGAAAAACAAAGTCTGAGGCATCACCCCGCAACTTAACTGAAAGGCTTAGATTGGGCCTCATAAACCAGAATAATTTTCACAGCTGTTTCCGATCCGTTTGTGCCTCACGGGGACCGAGAGGAGTGGGAAAGCGAGGCACAAAATGACGGAAGGCAGGAGCGAAGCAGTGGCAACTGAAAGAGCGAAAGAGAGGAGAAGCTGTCAGCTACTTTATCAATAACTCAACAGCCAATCATACACACACACTCACACAGAGGAAGACACACAATCATACAGGAGTTAACAACATGTTCAGTGAGCTCTTGAGGGCCAATCCTTCTACTTAGAGGAAGGCTTGGATTTCACAACGTCCAGCTGTTTCACTTGCACAAGTAAAGCCCATTAAAATTCCTGCTTACAGTGAAGAGGCATCGCTGCTCATGCACACACACACACACACACACACACACACACACACACGCATGTCTCCAGTTTATAGGGGAATGAGCTCAGGGCAGTACAAGATCAAGTCATTAAGTTCATAAAGACTCTTGTTTCCCCCGTTTTTTTTTTTTTTTTTAAATTCCTTCTCCTCTCTTTCAGTCTGTTCCCGTCTCAGTTCCTTGATGGATTTTAAATCTTTGGGGAGACACACACACACACACACACTCATACTTATTCACACACACTCACATGCACTTTAATAGTGTTGCCACTTAGTCACTGTGTCATCATTAACTGTCCCGTCCACCTCCACAGTACACACCAGTTTATAACCTGTGCCCAGTGGCTGTCAGAGCTGTCAATCAAACCAAACAGGAAGACACCACATTAAAACAAAGTAAACACAAGCTGACTGTTTACTGAGAAAAGCTTGCTTCAATAAGTTTGTCATAATAACTTTATTTAATGAGCACATGGGATGAAGGATGTAAGAAGTGAACATAAAAGCCTCTCTGCAGGCGTTACAATGAGGACAGAGTTAAAATAGCTTTGCAGGGGTGTGGGGGGGATGCAACAAAAAAATGCAATTAAATATGCCATTTAAAACTAAAAGAGGGGGGAAATGTAGTCAAAAGAAATTGTCATTAAAAAAATCTAACAAAACAAAAAAAAAAGAAAGTTCAAAAAGCTCATTTTTGTTGATGATTCTGATTCCAGTCAGGGTCATCACATCAGCAGCCACTCCTCAGCGGGAGTCCCGAAGACAGACACACACACACACACACACACACACACTTAGCTGAGTAATCAACCACTGTCTGTGATTACAGGCAGTCCATCTGCAGTCGGTTTTCATGTTGAGAATTAAACACACAGTCTTACCGGAGACAAAGAAGGTATCATGAAATCAGACACACGCTAACCCGGCCATGTCTGATTAGGGCATGACCTAAGTGAACTTTGACCTGTTTGAATTATCTGTGTGTGGGGTCATATTTGTGTGTGCGTGTGTGTGTGTGTGTGTGTGTCGCCACTTTCTGAATAATCCCTGAGTGATGCGGCATGTCTCACTCAAGCTATAATTCATGATCTGACCACAAATTTCTACACTTTTTTTTCCAAATGCCTCATTGAAAGGGTCATGCTGGTGCCATCTGTATAGAGTGTATGTGTGTGTGTGTGTGTGTGTGTGTGTGTGTGTGTGTGTGTGTGTACAACTGTGGGGATGCAGAGGTGAGATGCTACCTTTGTTTATCAGCACAGCCATATTGATGAACTGGTGCTGAAAGCCTCATGTCATGTAAATCCTAACAACGAGTCCTTTCCCACCTCAAACTCAAAGGGAGGAAAAGCTGGTGGAAAACTCCCTCAGTAACCTGTTCCAAGCGTGACACTCCAAAGCTAAACCTCTTACCATACACACAACACATGCTTTACTCCCCAGTCTCATTAAAAAGCCATCGCCTCGCTTTCTCGTGCGCCCAAACAAATACAATCGTAAATTGAGAACAGGGTGGAGGAGCAAAATATTCCCACAAAATGGAGGCGCTCCCCTTGTGGTGACTGTGGCTTCACAATATGGGCTTGCTGGAGTGTGTCCAAAACAGGCGCGTGGCCCCCTGTCCTGACAACAGCTGAGGCCCCAAGCCCCCACCCCAACCCACCACACACACACACACACACACACACACACACACAATCTCCAGGGATCCGCTCTGTGTGACACTCTGACACAATCAATCAGTGGATATTGCTTCTATTGACAGTCCCCAGAAGAGTCTCCTCCGGTTTGATGATCTGTCGCCCTTTTTTTTCCCTCTTTCTCTCATCCTTCACGCTTTGCCCTTCTCTTCCTTTGTCCTTCTTTCAATCCTACACCGACCTTTAAGTCCATATCCATTTTCTTTCTGTTCTTTCATCCTGCACTTCTGTCTGTCACCACCACCTACTTTTTTTTTATCATTTCCCATATCATTTGAAGAAAACACCATACAGAACCACACAAACAGGCACGCACACACCCACAAGAAGAACTCATTGATCCTAGCCCCTAACTCAATCAGACAACACAAAACGATTCCTTCCTTTGGGTGAAAGGAGTGAGGGGGTGGGGAGGGGAGTCAAAGCACCGGGGCTCATGCATATTTCATATCTACAATGATACACTTTCTGGGCCATGCATAATGCAGACACTGTTTAAGGATGAGCTTTGGGGGCTATGGGTTGGATTTAAGTTGGGGAAATTAAATGGAAAATGAGACAGCACCCGCTAACGGCCCATCACTCCATACTTTTAACACACCACGTCTGCACACAAACACCCGTCATCCAGGCTCAAAGTTTGCCTCTGAGACACTCATTTCATTTTAATCCAGAATAGATTTCACGCATGGTGCACAAGATCTGTTAAGTGGACCATCATGCGTGTCTTTATTAGGTGGAAAACAGGAAAGAGTCAGTGACTGCAGCTTTTGTTTAGATGCAGGTAGGTGCAACAATCCATGTGTTTTGAGCCATGGCATGGCTCAAGTAGCGGGAATTGTATGCATTAGGCAGAGAGGCCTAAGTAGTTGCATGTCCACCACTCTGGTCCAGATTGAAATATCTCAACAACTATTGCCTGGTTTATACTGTAGCTAAATATTTGCAAAGCCAATGAGGATTCCATCAGCCTCATCTGTGCTTTGTATTTTGTTTTAAAACATTAGCATGCCAAAATGCTAAAGTAAGATGAGGACTGTTAGCATGCGTATCTTAGCACACCAATGAACCTCAGAGCTGCTAGCATGGCTTAGTCGTGTTATGGGATAATTCTGGTTTATTACAACCAAGGTCTGATTTTCATAGTTTTTTCAATCATTCCTAATAAGAAGAACCTTATACTCATAGAGTTGAATGGAGTCTGAAAATCTGGCAGCATCAGTGAAAAGAAGAAAGAAGGGCCAAGAAACACAAGCTAATCACCACGTTAGCTAAACTTACATGGATGGAAAAGACATTTAAATTTTTTTACTGAAACTGAAAGTTTTCAGATCAACTTGCTCATTAAACTTTGCAATACACACATGCACTGAGTTCACAGTTTTAAATATCAAGTTACCAAATTGTGCAATCAATTTTGGTCACTGTAGTGATGTTTCCATGTTGCCACTTATTACAATTAACTACATGCTGACATTATTAACATGACATACAGAAAATGATGATCGAAACAACAAAATTAACATGCATGTTGTAATAAAATGAATTATCCTTTCTTAGGTAGATGTGAATCACATTTTTACACAGAAAAACAGAGAAAATGTTAAATTCCCTGAGCTGTAGCTAATGTTCTTCTTCCTTGAATTCCCCTTATGTGCATGATCCAGTTCCAGTTAAACAGATGTTGTATATCAGCCTCTCTGAGAGGAAGCCAAGCCACTTGTCCCATCAGTAAGGCTTTTCGAGGCATATGGTCTGAACATCCTCTGTATCCTGACTTAACATTTAACAGAAGAGTGCGAGTAAAACGGGGTCAATAACTTCACAGTGACAAAGGAAATCCCTTCTCTTTAGTGGCTTTAACAGAACGCTACTAAAGTGCCTAATTCCTCTACTTTATCAGTGAACGTAGACCTACATTTAGACAGGAAGCACAGTCAAAGTGGATACTGGACAAAGGCAAGAGTTTAAGATGGTCTATCACTCAGATGGAAACAACACAGTAAGCTTTCTGGCAGCAGCCTGTCAGTTTAACAATGCTTGATGTGGGCCTTCTTTACAGCCCCACTTTCCCTCCATTTCTCAATGAGTGATTCTCTCACACCCCCTGTTTCAATATTTCTCTAGTTTCCTCCGCCTCTCCTCGGTCTCTGTCTGGGATTGCTGGTAGTTCAGGGAGCCATTTCTGCGGTGAATGAATGAGTTTTAGTTATTTCTTTTTCAATCCAAACCTCCTCCTTCCTCCCTGTCTACAGCCTATCCCTCAATCCAAATGCACAACGCATGGAGCAAATACCGGAGATGCATTTCCATGTGCCACTGGGGATGTCCACAATCCAATTCTACTCAAACAGATGTCATATATCAACCTCTCTCTGAAGAAGCCACGCTATGAGAGAGAAAGGGGAGGGAGCAGGGGGGTAACAAAGAAATGATCAGGGAGGTTTTTGAAAGGCAGCAGGCTCAAAGTCAGACCCCACATGCTACAATGCAAGCACACACACAAATACACACAGTAGGACTGTAACAATAATGAGAATGTGGTTACCACACAATTATGAATCGTTCCTACTACCTGTACATAATCTTCTTATCTCCTGCTGACTACGAACACCACTACACCCCACCCTCCCCCATCCCTCCCACGGTCTCCAGACATTCTCGGGTTAACAAGAAAGAAACTCATTTGTGGTGAATTTACTCACTTTTCCACTGAGAGGCTTCCCATTGTGCTTTTGGTTTCGGGATAAAAGGCACCATAAAGGTTGTCAGATGGGCTCATTATGATTAGTTAGTCCTGAGCAGAAGTCATCAGTCACAAAAGAAGGAGGGGGTTGGCTAGCTGTATGGCTAGATGGTGGCTAGATAGATGGCTAGAATAATGGGACAGATAAATGACCCCCATACATCTGGTGTTAACATGCATTCTGGGTAATTAGATTCTAGTTAGATAGACTCTTCCTCTCTGTTAGAGTGGAAAAAGGATGAAATCCAAAGTCAAGATCAAGCAATTCTTGAGATGTAGTGAAACATTGGGGTAGATATATTAGAGAAAGTGTACAGTTAAACGTGTATAGAGGGCTTTAAAGTTTTCAGTTTAGGTTGCAGTGAAGTTTGCTATCGGTGAGTTCTGTGCATGTTATGAATAGGCATCCAGTGACATTACCCACCGCAGGGGTCAAAGTCAAGAAAAACCAAGTCAATAGTCATGGTCATTGATGAATAACTAATGTTGATCAGAATACTTGCCAACACCCAGACATCATAATCTAAATCCAGACACCGAACCTGACCAGGGCGTCTAGGGATTTTCCCTTAGAAATTAAATTAAATTTTAATTTCAGCGAGCAACTGACATGGAGCAATTTTGTTGCTGAAATGTGGAGTTGGGTGGACAGGGAGGAAGGGGGATATTTCAAAAGGGGACTCTCAGAAGAATCTGAAGGAATGACTTTTGGCAAAAGGCTTCTTTGAGAAACAATTTCTGAAAAGTAAATGAAGGAGAAAAACACAGTAAGATTGCACTGGCGAGCCTGTACAATGGTAGCCAAAAATGTAAAATTATGTCATACGATTAGATTTCAGTATTAAGGTAAAAACACATTCATGATTTTGCACAGACATACTAACCTAATTACTGGGAAACAGGCGAGTTTCAGAGCATCCTCGACCACATTAACTCACTCTCACTCCTGCTTGTGTGTGCATGGCACAGAGGAGGAGGAGAGGTGGTAACTGAGATTACAGCATGCACAGGAATAAATGAGAATATAAAAGATCTGTGTACTTTCCTCCTGCTGGTCTTATTAATTTGCTGCTGTATGGTGCTGCTGTTGTGCTGTGAAGATGTCTTGTCTGTCTGTGCACTCAGGACTCTCACCTCATGCCAACAGTTGGCATGCTAACCTCAGTGGCTGAGTTTATGCAGTTATTTGTTCATAACCAGCGTATTGGACAAACTAAAAATTTCAACTGCTGATGAAGGTTGCATGATCACTAAAGTTGTTAAGGTTAGTTGTTTGGGGACCATGATTTTACAACGATCTATCAAGTAACTGTAGAGATATTTCAGTCTGGACGGTGGACTGACCGACATTACCATCCCTGAATCCATGCTTCTATCTTGGCTAAAAGTTACAGTTTCAGTGAATCGGATCCCATCTACATTTTCCCATAAGTGTTTATTCATCAGTTCTTGCAGGTCTGCCAGATTCGGTTCCAGCCCTTCATTAACCCGAACAGCAGGTAAAGATAAAGGATGGCTGGGTGGATGTAAATATGGTCCAAGTACGTAAGCTCTACATCTACCCTTGAAATGATAAATGAATAATGGATGGGTAGAAGGATGGATGGATGGATGGAGCGTGACATGTGTTATAAATCTAAGATCCAGCTCTAAATGATTTCAGATGAATGCTGAACATCACCTTGACAGCCCACGGGGCTGAAATGTACTGTACATGGCATACGAAGATAATTACAAAGTGCTGAAATAAAAGACATCAATTATGCATAGTCATGAGTCGTTACTGTGCACTCACTGAAAAACATCTATATATCTGAATACCATGAAAGATAGATTGTGTCCCTCAGTGTGACATCTAACACATCAAGACTTATGAAAAGCGAAATGTACCTTTTTGGCTGATCTGTGAGTAACACAAATGGTATCATCGCATGTCGATGTTCTTATCTGAAATGAACATCAGAGTTTTGACCAACAACCAGTAAGGCCAAGAGGAGAGGAGTTGGACAGTCAGTGTACAACAGTGACTATAATTTCCATCCCTTTTCTCTCTCTCCCCCTGTCTCCTTCATCGTTCCTTTCATCCTCCCCTCCTTCCCTCTCTCCCTTCCTCCCTGTCTGTATCTCTTCTGGTGTCCTAGCTGTGTCCAGGCTCTTTCTCTTCACGGTTCATGGCTTCTGTCTGCCTAAGATGATTCCCTCGTGGCGCCATGAAGTGAGACAGAGAGGGGAGGAAAGAAAAAAAATCTCATTAAACAAGGGATCATCTGCTGTCAACTACCAGCCCGGCCCCAGCCGAGCTTGGACGCAGAGAAAATACAAATGGCCAGAAAGACCCACCAGTAATTTGGAGTGCTGCCATGCTACATACTGTTTTGTGTCAGCTGTATATTGGATGGTGTAGTTTATTGAACAAGGCAGACTGGGAAACCTCAAAACAATGGAACATATGAAAATCCGCTGATGGAAATAACTGGCATCAATGTAATAAAATACACCAGGGGAAGTTAGAAAAATAAAATCAGAGCTGCATCAAACCACAGAAAGCCTGCATGAGCAGCGGAATGAACTTTGGTCTGAAACACTACAAACCAACTGCAGAGAACTTTGCTGAGGCAAAAAAGAAGCGGTAAAAGAGGAGAATTGTTTGAAAGTAGTGAAGGGTAAATTAATTTCTTGATTTGAGGCGCTGGTAGAAATTGGATGCTTGATTAGATCTCACGAGAGGCTCCATATTACAGCAGAGGAGAAGAGCGCGGTAATTGTATTAGGCCAGCAAATGAGTTTTTTCATTATTGATTAATTTACTAGTTTTTTCCTTTTTCAATTTATCTATCAAGTTGAAATAAAAACAAAGCTATTAAATTTACAATCTTATTAGATGAGGAAAGCAGACAAATGTTCTTATTCAAGAAGCTGAAAACAGCAAACGTTTGATCTGAGCCTTTTTCGTGGCATTTTGACATGTCATAGCAGGAAAAGCACATGTGGAACTAATAACATTAATGATGGTCTCATTCAGCTGATGTGTCCCAATAAGCCCTGTCCATGAGCCAACGGGCACAACTGACTGTTTTCATAACAGACACTTGGACTTGTCGTAGCAGAGCATGCACCGGTGTAGTTAATGATGATAATAAGGGCTACAGTCCGCTGAGGTCTTCCATCAGTAAAGGGACATTCTGCTTTATACACACCAAGGTAGAGGTTCAGTACGTAGGAGTTAGGGGGGGAATCTACTGGCAGAAATTTAATGTAATATTCCTAATCATGTTTTCATTAGTGCATAATCACCTGAAAAAGAATCATTATATTTCCGTTACTTTCAAATTAACCTTTTATATCTACAGAAGGAGCAGAACCTCTTCCACTGAGTCCACCATGCTGTACTGCTATGATGCTAGCAGCCCAGAAAGAACAAACCAAACTGGCTCTACAGGCCACCATAGGTTCTCCTGCACTCTTGGAATGTGAAGGTAAGGTGATTAGATTAGTGAATGAGTGAACAAGGAAGTGTTTTCAGACACTTTTTTGAGAACTCACAAAACATCCTGAGGTTGAAAGTTGAAAAATGTAATCAAATCGCGAGGTCAGCAATAGCAATGGTGTAAATATTGCCCCTTTTCTTAGCCAAAAAGGTTCTCTCAGTCCTTCAGCAAAGCAGCAGCTTTATGAATATTTCTGTGGTTGAATGACATTGTAATAATAACATAAAAAACATTGAAAGTTGTACAGCTTTCTGCCAATCAGTTAATTGTTTTGTCAAAAATTTAAATTAATTAAAAGTAACGTCACACTTTAGATGCAAGAAATCAATAGTTTGATTTGTCTTCATGAACTTCATGACTTTCATGTTACTCTTGTTTTCCTCGGTGCTATCACACTCTCACTTTCTCTTCATCACCAAAAGTCTCTGCAGCTACAATTCCTCACTCTTCACTTTACCGTCCTTTGATCATTTACTCATTGTAGAGTCTGACTATAACAACTTCCTAATTGCTATCATTTTTGCCAAGTCTTACATTTCTCCTCTTCTTGTGAGTTGTTATTGTAGAAGAAAGGGCTTCTTCAAACCAAAAATAATCTTCCAAATGTATCTGGCTGCCCTATTTTTTCCAAATGATACTATCTCTACCACTTGCATTGCTAATTTTCACCTGAAAAAGGTTGCCTCATCCCCCAAAAAGATATCTTTCTAGAATTCAACCCTCATTAGCTGAAATTAAAGTGAGCTTGTCTTTTGCACTACAAAGGTTAGGAAGATGTAAATCAATGCTTAAGTGAAAACAGGAGATCAAGAGAAAAAGAAGGAAGAAGACATAGAAAGAGGGACTTCAAAGTGTTGCTGTGTGGATGAATAATCATTCCTTCTGGTGGTGGTGCAACAGGTCACCATCTCTGTGTCCAACGATGGTGTCAGCAACCAATTTGCACTGCCTGGAAACCCAGCAGATACACACTGCCCCCCCCCCTCCATCTCATTCCCTCTTCCTCCTTTTTATTATTTGTGGAAAGTTGCAATCTCTAGAGTTTAGCGTGCTGAGACGCTCTGCCTCTTCCTCTTCCTCAAACTCATCCAGTGATGATGTGTCCTATCCTCCCTAGTGTCTCCTGTCAAGCCTCATTTCCTCTACATCAAAGCCCCACCCCTGTGAGGTGCTCTGTTCAGACAAACCAGCGCTCCTCTGAGGTTTAATCAGAGGTGACACTCTAATAAAGCCAATGCACTAAGAGCGGACGTCCCACCTACACCTTGAACCCACCCAGTTCCCCATTTTAACCAGGAAACTGTATGCTGGCCAGAGTTACAGACAAGCCTGAGAGGCCAATGGATCGCATGTGGCTCCTTAAATCCAATCTAGCAGATTAATGATAGTAGATGAAGAAAGCCAACCAGCACCTTTCCTGCAGTCTACAGGCAGATGTTGAGCGCATGTGGGCCAGTTTATATTTGAAGCTATATTTGCAGAAGAGAGATGGAACAAAGGTCGGGTGGGTTTAGCTTGGTGTGTGTGTCAGTGTGTATGTGTGTGAGTGTGTATGAAGCATTAGCCAGCACGTATGTGTGTGTATGCACCATATGGAGAACAAATTAGACACTTCACCAGTGACTGAGAAGTCTGGTGAGTTGCACAGATCTGGCCTTGGATGCTTCTGCAGCTGTGGGATATGAACAATGCAGAGAGGAACCGTCCATACCTGCCAGGACTGTAGTGCTATTGTGTCAAGGCTGGATGTTCTGTGTGGTGCTTCCAAAATGGAATATGAATATGTCTTCACTTTCACTCCTGTCTTTGAACGATGTTAGGTGAAATATGTTCATAACAAAGTCTGAAAAAGTAGTTTGGATCCAAGCTAACACATTAAAGCTCCAAAGTTAGACATTAAACAAACAAACAAACAAATTGATCAATACAGAAGCAGAGCAGCCACTGCCGTGTTCTGCTGCTGTTTTGCCGAAGTGGTTTTTAGAGAGAGAAATAATGGCCTCAGTTTCCCTGTCAGAAAGTGCTGCTGTCCAACGGCAAGGTAAAGCAGTGAAAATATCTTGCTTATATTTAACATTTAAACTCTCCAAACTGTGGGCATAAACTGGCTAAGGATAGGAACTTTATATGACACCCCCTCCCACGCCCAGTTCACAAAATCTGAACTAACCCTTTAAAAGAGCTCTTCAGAGGACATAGAGACAAGAACACGTGGCCCGCCATGCTATCACATCTCTGCTTGAACCTTTTTTCCATTAAGAAGCTAAGAGACTGCCTCCTGAAAGGAATAAATTGATACTGTCGCAATTCAGACCTATTTCAGGACTAAATTGCAGTGAAATGGGATGACTCATGCCACAAAGACCTTCAGAAATATCACTGAGAATAGTTTAAAAACAAGCTGCAGTGACGCAAGAGTGGAAATAAGAGAACAACAGCACCAGAGTGGGTGTATGAAAGACCCTGGCTTCAACTGAAGAAATCACATTTTTCAGCATGACGACAGGGAAGAGAATGAACAAGTTGCCATTAAGATTACTGACCTCAATCTATATAAAAGCTGAGCAATTAAAGACCCTGCAGAATATTTTAAGATGAATGGCTCTGATTATCCATTGACTGGACCGAGGGGCTGATAGCTCTTAATAAGCATGCCAAGTCAAGTCAGTTTTATTTATACAGCACCAAATTACAACAAAGGTTATCTCATGACACGCTCCAAACAGAGCAGGTCTAGATCATACACTTTAAAAACATGACCATAAGACAATATAAAAATGTTACCAACTCTTGACTCTGATATTTGGTTAGCTTGTCCACTGTGATTAAACAACACATAGAAAGATCAAACTGCTTAAAGTCAAGATCGTGTTGATACTCAGAACACAGAAACAAGTGCTTTCAAAGGAGTGAGGCCAGACATATTTGTGTGATTTAGTGTCTGTTACTGGCCTAAGATCAGACCTCGCCACAGCTTTCTTTCTGTCTAAATAAACTACACATTAACTCCAAACAAACTGCTGTGTCTGGGTGCCCCAGTAGCTCCCCTGGTAAAGCACATAGCATGTATGTGAGCTGGAAAAAATGATCTAAAAAACTCTTGTGTCTTTGCTGTTGTCTAAATAAAAAAACAAAACACAATACTGAGTGTTGTAAGAAGATGTTGTGCCATCACAAGCTACTAGAACTCTGCAAAGCTGCCTGGAGTAGGAGAGTCTCTGCAGTACAGTTTGTCTACTGGAGGGATGAGCACCATTTGGTGTTGTGATTAAGGTGTTACTGGATATGCTGCTTTTACTCTTAATTACTTTAATAATTTTAATGTATTTTTGATATTTCTTGAGGTTTTGGGTGAAAGGAACACTAAACAATCAACATATGACCAGACAGCAAATAAAAAGCCAAAAAATCTTTATGAAAGAGGAGTTGGTTGCTTTTCCATTCAGTAAACTTAAGTGAAACCCTGAGGAGCAATTCATCTCTCAAAGCCAATTGTTCATTATTCCTTCCTACCGGTTTTTCAGGTTCAGGGGCTGAATTTCAATCAGCTTCCTGAATTGTAACGACTTAGATACAAGCCCTGAATCAATGAACGAAAGCATTCTGAAATATGATCATGACGGATGCCCACTTAGCAAAACAGAACCCCAAAACTAGCTGCGCCCCCTCTGCCAGGCTAACCTCTGGACCAAAATAAGTCCCACATGTGCACATTTGGCAGGAGCGCGACCCTATTAACCCTAAACAAGGCCTATTGCTTTGCTTTGCTAATGACACCCCTCACCCCCCTCCTCCTTTGCTCCTTGATGGCTGACTGACAGCAACGGTCTGCACATACAAACAAATACACCACATCACTGGGCATGGACACACACACACGCAGACACACACACACACACAGAGCTTGTGGAGTCTGGGTGTGTGATAAGGACGGACTCAAACAACAGATGGCAGCCATGAGGATTTCAGTCATCTTCTAGTTAAACACAACACAACTACACAGACACACATACACTGTTGTATTACAGTGTTATACAAGTCATTGTTACTTTATAATATTGTTTACTTTCATCTACATCTATAAATGATGTCATATTTTAACTCACTAACAAGAATAATTTTGGTATACTCACAGATGATATCACTCCTTACCTCAGTGGTTCATAAACAGATTTTCTATGTCTGTTAAATTACTGCTTCTTAATGTCAAATGCTGGATAGTTCAGGCACATAAAAACCTTTTTCACATTATACAATCTGAAAAGGGAACAACACTTTTTGGTTAGTCTGCAACTCAAGGTCTGATACACAAAATTCAAAGAAACGAATTCTAGCTAGCTTTTGTTTGGGTGCATTTTAAATTTGAAACTTAAAAATTAATGCTACCAGCTCTCTGAGGTTATCTGCCTGGACTAACAATAACTGATCGACCTCCGACCGTTTATTTCCATCCATAGAGCCAAAACGCAAGCATGACTAATAATTGTTTTTTCCAGTGAATTGATCCTGCTCTCTTTTACATACTACATTACATGCCTAAACCAGAAAGTGCAAGAATGAAAACATCACACAGTGTGGACAGAGGAAACAAATTCAAAAAGTTCTACATATAAATATCATATCATGTCATATCAAGCTGCGGTAAAATGTCATGATGCATTCATACTTAATCACATATAAGATAAGATAAGGTAAGATGAACTTATTGATGCCGCAGTGGGGAAAGTCACTTGTCGTGGCAGCTCACAAGAACAGAAAAAGAGTGCAAAAAGCAAAAAGTGTGCAAAAACAGTTACAAAAAATATAGAGGTGAAATAAATTAACAATTTACAAAGTACAGTAAACACAGTACAATATACAGCTATATACAAGTCCTCATAAGGGAGGAAAAAAGGAGAATAAGTGTTGCCTGCATAGGTAACACACTGATAAATTACTGATTAAAGGGCTGGTCCACTATTTTTTCTGATTTTGAGGTTTTTGTGTCATTCTGTAGCTCTATAGAGCTTTATACAAACAGCAAATCCCGAAATGAAGGTTTGATAACAAAAAAAATTGTCTTCCACCTCCGAGCTCAAAGCTTCCAAGCCAACACTTTTTGTCATTCCCCATGTTTACACTGTCAGCAAACTTCTGTGTGTGTGTGTGGGCTGGGGGGGGGGCATCAGCGCTGTAATGCACGTCACTGCTTTTTGCTAATGGCTGAGTGGGCGCACAAGATAATGCAGATGGTGTCGGCCTTTAAACTGCGTGTCTAACTGGCTAGTAGCTACAGACGCACTGAAAACTCAGTGATGAAGGATAATCATTTGACAGATGTCATAATAAATTGCTTCATAGGTATTGTGCAACTATAAAGCTGAGCACTGTAGAAATAATCCGTTTCACCAGTTATGAAACTGACACTTCCAAACAACAGCGGGGTCAAAATCTCCTTACAACACAAGTGATGCTCGACATGAGCATGTGTAGGCATTGAAGTTTTCTCTCCGTTGTGCAACTGAGACTGTAAACTTTTTAGGCCAAGCACGCTCACGCGCCGGCAGCTCTGCCAAATCCGCCAAGTGCTCTGTGGATGCTTCACAGCTGTCAGGTAGTTATCATCTAGTCACTTCCACAGGGACCAGTGAGGCTCAATGTCGAACCATATTATGATTCTCGCCTTTGTGGGCTGCCAGTTTGGTACAGACAGACTTCTCAGGATTGGATGTCTAAATGTGCAGTCATACGTAAGGGATAAGAGCCTGTCCATGCCTCTTGGTCTCTGTGGCAGTTGAACGAACACAGACTCACATACACATATTTTCTTTTTGTATCGCTCTCTTCTTATTATAACCTGCTGGAGCCCACAGGTGTCGACCAACTTAAATGCAATTGCATCACACAGGCAGGCAGGCAGTGAGGCAAGACCAACTGACTTATGTGAGTGTGTGTGTATGTGTATGTGTGTCACAGCAACAGCTTAGTGTAGGCCTATTGTGTTTGTGCAGTAGACCCGTCCACTCTCCCTTCTGTTGTCCCACATCATTAATCAGATCAGGCAGACTTTGCTCTCTGTCCTAATAATATGCATCACCAACTCCGAAGCTAAACCAATGAGGACAATGTCCTACTCAGTCGACCTTTGACCACCAAAATCTTATCAGTTCATCCTACAGTTCAAGTGGAAGCTTGTACCAAATTTGTTGATTTGAAGATATTGCGTTCATGAGAATGGGATGTACAAAGAGGACAATCCGAACCCGGAAAACATAACACCTCCACCAACAGCTACTGCCGGTATGGATCAATTTATTGTTAGTATCTCCATATAGTAGCATGTTTAAATAGGTACCTAAATAATTCCATTTCCATACAGAATTTATGATGAATAAATAGAAAATACTGCAATAAGCTTGCGATGAGCTTGGAGAGAAACACCAGTGCACTAATCAAGGCTGGTACACACACATGCATACACACACACACACAGAAATGCACAAACAACAGATCGAGACACACACATGCTCCCATCCACTATTCCCCTTGTGCTTGAGATTCATTATTCAGGGAGTTAGAGCACAGCTTGCCTGAGTTAGAGCATCTGCAATTCAAACAGGCCAGAGGTGTAGCTGGGACTCAGTGAGCAGTCCCCATCTAACATACCGGTACCTTCGGCAGCACTTTCACACAAACACAAGTGCATGCACACACACACACATCCTGAGACGTGACCAGCCTAGCTAGCAAGACAACAAGACAACACACAGGGAGGTAAAATACAGCGAAGAAGTTCATTAAAAAATTCATCAACTTGACATCTGTGTGTCTGTCTCTTGAGTGAACGAACAACACAACACACACATACACACACAAGCACACACACAGCGAAGGGAAACAGTGACTAGTGGAGAAGATTTCTTTTCCAGAGTTGATGAGATAATAAAAGGTCACAATGAAGAGAACAACAAGGTGAGTGTCGCATGTCAGGACAAACAACAAGCCATTTAACACACATTTAGCACATGCTTGGCATCTCTCTGCTGCCCATCCTGCATCGTAGCCAGACTGGAACAAGAGATTGGATACTTTGGCTGAACTCCATCTGACAAAGAGACAAAAACCGAGGCACGCGTTCTGGCTCAGGTGTCAAGCTATTAAATATTACAGGCTGTTTGCTGAGGCCGCTCTTCATATGTTACCAAGGCACGTGTGGCAGCATACATAACACACTCACACACAGACACACACACACACACAGGTGTACACAGTATTGCATTGGCTACACCTGCTTCAAGACATGCCTTAGTCAAACAAAAAGACTCCAGCATTTAGCACCTGCTGTCACACACTCACTACCCCATACCTGTCACTTGCCACACACACACACACACACACACACACACACACACACACACACAAACTCTGTATCCCACCTGTGTGAGGGTGCCAATTTCACTCTAGAAAGCAGAAGCAGGTGGAGAGTGAGGCAAAGCATTACCCCCACACATCCTTCGCACACACACACATTATGTCAACAATAATTTATCTGACTCCATTTGTCATATATATAATATACTTACTCTCATGTGTCAATCAGAAACAAGTGGCTCAACCTGACTGCTTCAAACCAGATCAGGAAACAAATGGGGTGTCAACACATGCCGCCGTGATGGATGCAGATCAAACGCTGGCTCATTAAGGGCTCAGAAGATGAAAACGGCCTTAAAACACATTAGAAGATAAACAAACAAACAAAACCAAGAGCATCTCATAAGCCAACCAGATGGAAGTTAAAATGTGCCATAAAAAATATACAGGCAGTGTAGACTCTCTGTTCCCACATGATAGGTGACAGGACTTTCCATACACTGTGGGTTATCCAATTGGTCTTCCTCCTGTTTCATCACCAGGCCTGCAGGCAAACAATTTACATTTCACTCTGAATGTGCTTGCACGGCGTTCATTATATATCTATTAGTTATGGCATGGCCAGAACATTAAAGAGGCCATAATGAGGAAGAGGAGGTTTGGTTTAAACAGATAAATAAATAAACACATAGATAAATAACAGAGAAGACGGGGAATGGACTTGTCAGAATCAAATGAGAAACAAATTACACCCCAAGACCACTTATAAATATTGGAGCCTTTGATCTCCACACCAAATGAGCAGTTTGGTCTGTGGGGAAAATGATGAGTGAATGTGTGTGTGTGTGTGTGTGTGAGTGTGAGAGAGAGTGTGTAATGTGGACTGTGTAGGCCCTAGGCTACATTATTTCGCAGAGGGGGTTGGCTAAGCTCACTGTTAAAGAATGCACAATGCAGTTAAAGAATACACAGTGCAGATCTCAAGCCTCCCTGACTAAGCAAGACCAGTCGGCTTTACTGGCCTAAACTGCTGACTCTCTGTTAGAGCAAATGTGCACTGATGATACCACCAGTAGAGGGAAAGCTGGAAGCAGCTTCCAAGGCACAAATGTTGTTGCTGGGCCCCTACTGACCCCCTGCTGTCGCCACCATGTACCAATCAAGTCCAGCAAACACAGCAAACTACGCAGGCAAACCTAAGAATTTGTGCTGAAAATACCTCCAGTTTATGCCGGAACATTACCTTGTGTCAGTTAGTTTGAGTTGAGTTTAATATTTAATTTTGACAAAAAGTTGGGACCAGAAGATTAGGTCGTAGGCAGGACTCATCTAAGGTATTATAGTCTTGTGTGCAGGGGTTATCCCAGTTGACAACGGTTGAGAGGTGGGGTTAACACTGGAGTGGTCACCAGTCAATCACAGGGATAGCACACAAACATAGAAAAATAACATCTAAAAATGCTTCACTTGTATTTATTACAATAGACAGACACACATTTAGTATAATATCAAACATCTGGCAAGAAACACCTGCCAAAGTGTGAGTTGGAGCCACACTTCTGCTACAGCAAATGACTGGGCTACTTGTTTATCTTGTCTGAGGGTTGTGGAAGCTGTCAGGAGCCATCACGCCTGTCTGTCTGTCCTCTGGTTGGTCCAAGATGAGCCCTGTGGTGTGGGAAAACCCCAGGGCAGAGGATTAGATGGGAGAAAGGGGATTTGCTGGTTAAAAGCTGACCTCTGACATACATACAACGGCCTTTTGATTCAACAGCTCAGTTCATTCTACTTTCTGCCTCTGGAGTTTGCAGTCACACTATCACTCAACTAAGTCAAATTGACTGCCATGGTTGGACAGGATAACATGGGCTTATATGCGGGTGTGTTACGTGACAGAGAAGCAGTGGGACAGTTGATGCTGCAGCCTGAGACGCTGCCGAGAGCACAGAAAGTGTGATCACACATTACTGGCATTACATCAGCCCCGGAGACCAACGTGTGATACAGCCACACTGTTCATGTGAATCATCCTATGATAAACTGGATCAAGTTAAAGGCAAGACTGCAGGCTCTCATTTTGATCACATTTCCAGGTGCACATTTATTTTTTTTTCCAAGCTGAGCTTACCAGGCCATACTTGTTTCCAGTGTTAGGTATCATAACTACAGTCAAAGCTAATTTGAGATCTTTCAGCATTAACTTTGAGAATTCTTACAGTCTGTCTGGTAGCCAAAACTAGTCTGAGAAATAAATCATAGAAGGAGTTTATAATAAAAGGCTACCTTGCTGGTCAGCTACTCTGCTCTTTCACGAGATTTTCAAACTTTAGACAATGGAAGGCATACCTCCACACTTGTGCATTGCTCAGTAAAGAATGGTTCATGACATATCTTTGATATATATCTAACTATCACACCCCACAAAAGTCTGGCTCTGATTCTTTTTCTGTGTATATCTCTTTTATGTTTCACAGAAGGAAGTCAATAAAATGTCACTGGCAAAAATTCAAACTATTTGGTTTCTGGGAGAAGACCAGACTCTCCTGCTGATTAGAGAATCTATTAGATTGAGGACAAAAATACATCAACCTGTAAGGGAAACCGATGAGCTCTCTGATTGGAACTGATAACTTTAAATAACTTGGATAAATGTATACAATCCAGGTTAGGAGTATACTTCAAGTTCAATTTGTTTGGGCCACTGAATGCTGATCTTTTGATACTTTTCATAACAAAATAGCATGCAGTGAACTGTGCTCTCAGTGGGGGTCAGAAAGGTTTTGAAACAGCTTTCAAATCATGGAACACAAGAATTTCATTGAACCATGGCCAACAACAAGCTCAAAAACAATTTTAATTCTCTCTGGGTATCAACTCTGCCTATATAGCCCTCAGCTACTCAGTACTGCTGACCACAAGAAGGGAGAAAAATGCTCAGTGAAGTCTGACATCAAGTAAGCAACACCAACCTCTTTGTTTCTAGTTCTGTCCTTTATTGTTCTGCTCCTATTGTCATACTGATAATGCAGCACTTGTCAAGCAAACTTACAGCACAGTCATTGCCTTGGCAACCGGTCAACCTGTACAAATAAACTTGGCTAGATGAGTGATAAGGAAAGATAGAGGTAAAAAGAGAGAGAGAGAGAGAAAGAGAGAGAGAGAGAGAGAGACTGTGAGTGCAACATTCAAATATGCGGAGCTCTAAGTAGTTTAAGCTGAAACAACAGATGCACTATTTTGTGCAATAAGGGTGATGATGGCTTCAATCTTATCGCTGAGGTAACTGTCAGGTGTCTGCATTACTGGCTCTCATTTCCATCCATCTTAATCCAAATGACTCAGTCTCTGTGCCCACGCTGTCTCTTCGCAGCACACAGGCCTTAAAAGTACATGTCAGCTTCACATTATCCTGTCTGAACCGGCTATGGCTCGCACTGTGAAAATGTTCTGTAATTCAAACTTTGCCACCATCTGTCCATATAGTTGTAAAGACATATCATCTTTGAAATTAAATCGCCAGTCAATATCTTAGTGCGGTACTGTTGATAAGAAAAAAAGAAACTGCAGCAGAGAAAGATACAGTTTGAGGTTGTTTCAGAATGTAGTTTGTCCACAGCACTGACAAGTTATTTTTCAGCAGTAAAAATGTCCTGCTCATCACATACCTCAGTCATGATTCTTTAAAAAGAGTCTACAGCCGCATAAGCTGGCAGCTCTGTGAGGCCTGCTAACACGCACAGAGTAAAAATGTTACATGCTGATGCTTAGCAGCTACTGCTCTTCTTATTTGTATCTAAAATGTTTAGAAAAAGTTTCAAATGGACACTTCAGCATCACCCGACATAACATCACCATCATTACAGAAGTCTCCCCAACCTCTCCCTGGTTTGTGTGTGCTGACCTGATGTCTGTGTGTTACCTCTCTCAGGCTTCTATCAGAGGAATCTGGCCATGCTTCAGAGCCTTTTTTCATCTCCTTCTTCCTGCCTGCCCCCCATTCCCTCTGCACCCAGATCAGTTGATAGATACCTGTACAGCTTGGCACTAAGAGCCAGCCTACTCTCTCATCCATGAAGTACAGCCTTCACTTAAGAGCCTCTTTGCTATTAATACTCTCTCACACACACGAACACACACACACACACACAATGGGTCGAAGAGCAACGCCATATATACAACAGGGCAGCGTCAGTGAAGTGTCAATAAGCAGAAGATAAGCAGAAACAGCATCACAGCTCATCCGGCCTATTAGATTCAGCCTTGACTCATGCAGAACCGTGAGCAGAACTAAGACGACACCTCGCCCACTCCTCAGATGACGACAAATCTCACACAAACAGAGACAGACAGGGGGAGGAAGAGAGAAGGAGAAAGAGCTGAAGAGAGACAGGAGGGGTGAGATGCATATCCAAGGGTCAAAGCTGTGACGATTTAGGAGTTTATTTAGGTAAAATGCGCACACACTTGTTATCTTGTTGACACGTTTGGTCTTTTCAAAGTGAGGCATCAGAAATGCTCCATCAATAAAGCAAATAAGCCTTGTGTTTTCTTCTCAATGCTGTTTGATGAAGAGGCTGTCTGGACCCATTCTTAAATATTAGAACAGTCAATTCTCTCAGGTCAATATGCTATTTAAGCCAACCAATAATCAGTAGGTTCGCTGTGTCAATAAGCCAATCACATAATTTAACACTGCAGAGCAATCAAGCTCCTCTTTTGCAGTTTGAACAAATGAGGGTTTGGGTTCCACTGGGATTTGGGGTCTGTAATGAAAATAGGACAAGTCATTAAAGTAATGGGAATCAAAGAGAATCTGTCAGCATCTTAACTCATGAAACCGACCTAATAAACAAAATAATGACTGTAATGCAGCGTCGTCCAGCAGCTCTGAGCCTTTGTTAGCATGCATATATTCGTTCCTGGTCATTTTGATACTCTGGCATATGCATCAGTCCATGATATAAAGATGACATCTGGGATAATACACTGCTTTGCTGTTGTACAATGCTGACCTCTATTGGCTGCTACAACCTCAGTCATGCAGACCTTTTTTTTTTTCCAAAATCACCACCACTGAGAAGGTCTTCTAAAAACAGATGAAATCCATGGAGGGCTGTGTGTTCAAACCTTGCTGTTGGTACAGCTTGGATCAAGGGTTTTCTCTTCCACACAGCCCCCGGATGGGAACAGGTGGCTGGACAGAGAGAGAACATGAGGAGGAGATAATCAAAGAGGTCTTTGAAGTGGTGCAATGCTTAAACCTCCCTGCACTGAGCAGTCTTTAAACTGGATAGATGAGGAGATGCATGGATGGATGAATGCAGGGAGGAAGAGAGAGGGAGGCCGCAGAGACAAAGGGTGAGTGAGCCGAGGTGGAGGTGGTGATACAGAGGGTATGTTAGAGCAAACAGAACTATGAAACTATGGGTGAATGGTGAAATTTAAAAAAGGAACAAAAAAGGGCTACTGTACGCAAAAAGAAAACTCAGAATAACAAGAAATGTTTATCCATCAGTCACTCCTTCACTTTCCCATCGATACTTTATTCCCTGCACATACCCACCCATTGCTGAAATGAATAAGACCACTGAATGGAAAGCCATTTAACGTGTTGTACTGACATGCATGGCTCCCAGAGGATAAATCCTAAAGACTTCAGTGATTCCCAGTTGAGAATGTTTCCTCTCATCCAATCAGTTTCAGTGTTTTTTTTTTGGATTTTATTAAAACATCTTGACAACTAATGGATGGATTGCAATGAAATTTGGTACAGATGTTCATGGTCCCAAAAGAAGCATCTAAAATGTTGGGGATACTTGGCATTTCATATAGTACAATCATCAGGTGAAAATTGTTGAGTGTTGACTGTGAAGACTGCTGAGAGCTCGTGCACCTTGCAGAAGGTTACCATGGAGCTTACACAACAGAGTGTGAATACAAACTCTATGAATGTGAATTAAGGTGAGCAGGTGCAGGTGCGTTCTAACATAAAATGAAAACTGCTTCGGACGAGTGATAACGTATTTCACACCTTTCTTGGTTTGGTGCGTGCGTGTAAGTGTATGTATGTGTGTGTGTGTGCATGTGTGTACATGTATTCCTGTAGTTGTGGGGACAAAAATCTGTTTACACAGTCACATTGTGAGGATCCGCCTTATATAAATCATTTAACATTAGGGTGAAGACTTGCTTTAAGGTTATGTTAAGGTAAGTAATGTTTATTGTTATGGTTAGGTGGGGGTTTAAGCCTCCAGGAAATGAATGTAAGTCCCCAAAAGTGATGGAAACAAGACTGTGAGTGTGTGTGTCTGAGAGAGATATAAAGACGTATCAGAATGATAGTGTGCGTTACCATTGCTTTCCCCAAATTATTTCAGAATCATACGGTGTGTAAACATCAGAACACAATTAATGGAAGATGTGCTTTTATTCAAAGCACAAAGAACAACAATTAGATGCGTCTTTAGAGAGCAATGATATCACCAAACAAAAAGTCAAAATCTGAACACTACACAAACGAGAGTGCATGAGGTAACTAACACGGAAACAGTCAGGATGACATGAATTAACTCTCTAGCAGGGTGGGCGGGCCGGAATTGTAGGCCTGAGCTCAGTAAATGCTAACTTGCTGTGCATATGACAGCAGTGAGTCTGCCTCCCTTTATTCCCAGTGACAGTTCAAAGGCAGCTTAGCACGCTAAGCCTTCATTAAGGCATGGATCAGCACCAGGGCAAAAATCGGGGTGAATTAGCATCGCTAGTGCACGGGTCATGGAGAATTACAGAGGTTTGCTGATTTGAGAAGGGTGAAAAGTAGCTACAAGTGATACAATGCTCCAATTTTATTGTTTGAATTTACAGCAACATCACAGTTGTTGAAAAACAGTGTTTAAATTCAGAGGGAGGAGAGTTTTTGCACTTAATTTTTCCATACTTTGATGTATTTATGACTTCGGTGTTCTTTTCCCAGCTCTCACGGGGATTTGTAAGATAGAACAACTTTTCATCATTTCATCAAGGACAGAACTGTAGCTTCCAACGCCATTTTTAACACTGTGGGATTTATGTATGGACAGCTTTGTGTCTCTGCCTCATCATTCATTCATTCCAGCTCTGACTGAACTCTAGCAGCTCATTCCACCATCGCTGATACCTCTCATCCATGCGAAATGGCCGATATATCCAGAAACATTTAGTTAAGCATAAAGTGGGGAAAAAAAAATATTATATTAAACTGATATTGACCTGCATACATACTTTTATTTCTGAGCACAAGTTTGAATGGTTAAGTGAGACATAATATGGTGAGTTCACAGATAGCAGAGAGATTAAAAAACCCTCACTGTTGACTTTATCTCCACACATGAGCCGGTATATAAGACCACATTATGCTTAAACCACACATATCCAATCCAAACACTCAGGCATGCTATCTTCTGTGAGAGACTAAGAGGACTTTTCTGATGCCTATCAGTCTTAATCCAAATGCATGAGCACCTGTTAGAGATGACCTTGATGAAAGAAACAAGGAAAATACTTGAGCGCAGAATAAAGCTACTGGCTTTATTGCAGAAGCTGCCAGAAAACATTGCACAGACTCACACAGCTGTCCTGTACAATAAAGCTCTATTAAAACCACATGAGAGAGAATATATTTATAGATAGATAGATTTGATGAAATAACACATTGTGCTGACATACAGAGATGCACTTTGTGCAGCTTAAAGAGAAAGTGTATTTTTTTCTGATCAGGGACTGCAATGTGGATAGTCAGTTTTACATTTTGGCACTTAAGAGTAGTGTGTGATGCAGTGGCTCAGTATTATGGTTTATCATTCAAATACCAGAAAAAGAAACTAAAGAGAGAGTTGGCCAATTTATTATGCACACAGCCATTTATTCATCCATGTACTTGCTTTACCTATTTAGTTGTTACAAACACTCCTTCACCCCATCAAATATCAAATCAAATCTGACCAAATCACATTTCTGGTCTCCTGTGCAACAGTTTTGATGTTGTACCTTGGAGCGGCAGAGTGACCTTGAACTGAGATGGACATGTTTGCCTCCTGCTGGTCAGTTTGGTGAGCTTCATCATGTAGGAGGAAAACAGCTGAGTGCTAAACAATAGAGATTCCTTGAAATAACTTGGGAAAGCATCTTACTTAATCTGATGTAGCAGTGTTCAATTTTATGTTTTTAAAAAGGTTTTAAAGAATGCTGCAGGAAGAGTTTAACTGAGAAACGTTAAGTCAAAAATGTAAAACAGTGTATGATAATGTTTAAAAATATCTACAAACACCGTAAGATGTGATAGAAAATGTGATTCTGGAGACACATCTGACAAATCCAAAGATAACGCAGCTCATACAACAGAACTGTCACAGTCTAAATGACAGGAATAATTCTCATGCTGAGCTGCCTCGCTGACCTATGAATAGCTCAGCTTGAACAGAACTAAATAAAGAGGAGTCACAGTGATGAGGGCGTAGTCAACATCTCTGTCTGAGGTACTGAGGTGAGAAATTGGCCCTCATTCTGGCATCTCTGTTACCTGAGGTGGTGCCATTTTTCAGGGACAACACAACAACTTCTGTTTCTTTCACAGACGGACAGGACAAATACACAGAAAATGAGACTACATTCTGCTGACTGCACAAAAACATTGTTGCTTTCACACGCACCTTAAATGACAAATGAAAATAAACATGGTTTTATTCAACAAACCTACATTGTGCTGCTGAGTGGAGGCCGTCAAATGTGTCATGCAGCACTAATTATACAGGAGCTATAAGTTATAAAAGCAATTACAAGCACACAGCGCTGGGAGGGAACCGAATATCTCACAGGATATCCTGTTACATGCCCAGATCCCACCTGGTGGATGGGATGACACTGCCTGCTGCCATACCTTATAGCTCACTAGCTTCTACATTCATCTTCCCGTTACACATGAAGCTGACATGCATAACACGTACTCACCTAAGCTATGGAAGCACACGAGGACACACAAACGGAAACACAGTCACAAACACACACATACGCACTCTTTGTCTCTGGCTCCAGAGGTGTCATATGTGCATAATTATAAGCTGTATCTAAGCCAGATGACAGGGGTAATTTCCTCTCTGCTGATAGGGTCTACAAATACACAGCAGATTAAACAGCCAACACAATGCCGCTCTGTTGTAGCAAATCAAACAGAAGAGCCGTGAAACATTCTAAGCAAGAAAGCAATAAAATGGCTGTTAGAAATGCTTGAGCATACATTCAGAATATCTAATAAAATTATGTGAAGGAATCAGAGCGTACTTTCTTGCCAAGGGCTGTGAAACACTGTGTGCATTTAAAATGACAGATCAGAGAATATCTCAGGAATGTGTGCTTGCTTTACAACAAATGTTTCCTTACCTGTGCTCAACAATAAAACCTCAGCCAATCTTAACCACCAGGAGAGAGGAAACGAAGGATGGTACAAGACTTCAGCTGAATTCTGGCTGTGACCTCTGTGTGTGTTTTTGTGTCACATCAGTGTGGCTCTTGAATTTTGATGCTGGGATTTCATTGGAATTCAGCAGCTGACCGACAGGCCCCTCAGGATCTCAGCCGGCTGCGTGTGTAGACCATCTTTGTTTCCGTGACCGTGTGTAATGTGTAATCTTCACAGAGACTGTACCAGTACAAATGAGGTGAGGGAAAATGAATGAAAAACAAGGAGGGGGACAGGAGTGGCAAAACAACCAAGAAAGTAAAAGGAGAAGGATGACAAGTTCAAGCAACATTGTCTGAGAACCCAAAGGTCAAACTATGATTTATATCAGGGCTTCACAGCTCTCCGGGTTTGCATTATCTGCGGACACCAGTCATGCATCACATGACCCTGCGGACCTGTCAAAGTATAACTCTTTCAAAATAAATCTCCTCCAAATGACAAAGACAAAACACACCATTTACAGAACAAAAAAGCCCATCTTAACAAGTCATTTGCCTCCTGACCCACACAAGTGCTATCACAGATGTTGCTGCTGCTTTCTGCTCCAAAACAGGCCTAGGGAGGGAGACAGGACAGCAGGGTGAGTTTTTTCAACCTTGGAAACCACTGAGCAAGAAGGCTTACCATCTCCATGCAAATACACAAACACAGCTTTAGTGATAAATCTGCTAAGTTTCTTTTGTGTGGCTCTGACCATCAATGGCTTCTTCCCCACACCCCTCACCTCATACTGAGTCTTCTTCTTCTCTGCCAAAACAGCCAGAGCCCTTTCATATGCCTCGGCACCCCGACAGTTTTATTTGCCAGGTCGTCTTGTTAACACAGTGAATAGCCGGGCAGGCCTGTGTTATGTAGATCAGACTGGGTTACCGAGGGGACAGACGTCAGCAAGCCATTCAGAGCTGGGTTAAATCTCAACCCCAATGCCTCTTGTTCTTCAGCAACCATCCTCTTTTCTCCTAATCTTCTGCCCCCTCACTGCTGCTGCACTTAGCCAGCTAAAGTTTCAGTTAAGGCCCTGCTGCATACAAGGACGGGCTTTGTCCAGCACCAGTCAGCTCTGGCAACCTGAACTAAACCTGCTGCTTTAGATGTAGTTTTTTGCTATGCTCTTGGCCAGAGGAAATGAAAGAATAGCAAACAGCAAGATCTCATGGCATAAATCCTCCTTTAAAGTCTGAGTCATTTCTGGACTGGCCTAACCTCGCCAACAGGTCAAGTGTAACCTTTTAAGTGTGCATTAGACGTAGTTCTAAAAGACGTGTGATCAGGTTGCACATTCACACTCAGGGCACATGTTAATAAGCCTGGTAATGAGTCTCATTAGCACAAGGAAAATCAATCAAGCCAAAGGCATGTATTAATAATTCAAAGGGAGCATGTTGTGCAAGGAAAATCTACTCCTATTCCTTACCAGCCCAGGGCAGCCCACTCAAATTACTGAGTTACACAGACACGATGACACACAAGCAGCGACTCTTCTTTCATCAGTCTATTTTTTTTTACACTCATCTGGATGAGCTGACCATGGTGAGCAGACCAGCCACCAGCAACTTCCGCCATCTTATCCTGGGAGATCTCAAGGGATTCTAATTTCATAAATCTTCCTGGTCCTTCAACACACCCACGTCCACGCTAGGTGCCGTTCCAAACCGTAGGCAATGGGTGCCCATCCAACCATGTGAAATGTGCTTCTATCGTTTTAAAGAAACAAGGCTCTATATTAACTTCTGTAACACAGAATGAGATGGAACACCCTTGTACAAAAATCCTAATTTCAGCCATTTGTGCCTGCAATAGCATTTTTTAAGTATCAGTAGGAAAGAACCTCTTTTTGGACTTTAAAGTTTGCAGACACGGGCTAATGGGTTTAACACTCACATTTGAGTCAAATAACATCTACAGAAAATTCTTGAGGGTAATGTTTTCGTAGGCCTGGGTGATTTTAAATACACCAAAGTTCCTCTCTAGACTCTGAATGGGAAATGCCTCAACACACTGGCAACTTACTATAAAGGACCAGGCTGAAACACCCCCAGGAGTTTAGCATATGTGGAAAAACCTTATACAGGGGCAGTACAGAATAGGAGGGGGACAGGAAGAAGAAAGAAGAGGGAGAAAACAGTGCCTGTACTTTATATTCATCTATTGAATATTTAGAGAATTCATCAATATTTCAGTGAATTTTGAGAAAAACACGTGTTAAGAATATGGAAAGGCAGTGGGATTGTTAAAGCATAGCTTAGCACCATTCACTAACTTATTCCCTAAGAGCTCAATTCCCCAGGCTGTGCCTTGACAGACAACATCTACTAACATGAATTGCATGTCTGAGAAAACCTCAGTGCACTGAAGCTAATACATTCAAAAATCACATAATACCAAAACAAAGCTTGCGATTCAGGAAAACTGGCATGAAAGTGCATACTGGCAAGAACTTGCCTGCAGACTTCATTATGCACAGGAACTCCATTCATCTTTTACCTCACGGGGTCTTCAAATGAAATATCACTATCAAAGAAAATGGACACTTTTTGCATGTGTTCTTTAAATTTGCCAGATGAAACTTTGCTAGCTGGAATCCGACTGGTGGTCTAGCTAGATAAAACTCCAGCTGAATTGAGTAAAACAAATGTTATATCAGAAGAAGAACAAGAGTCTGCAACCCTGCATCAGTTGCTTTGCACTAAATACTATCACTAGCATGGCAACGTGCCCGACAACACCACTAATATGCTGATGTTTGGCAGGTATTATGGAAGATCATCTTAGTTTAGCGTGTTAGCATGCCACCTTTTTGCTAATTAGCACTGAACGCAAAGAACAGCTCCGGCTCAAGAGAAAAGTCATTAGTTTTGCAGATATTTGGCTATGAAACAAAATTCTGGACAACTTTTGACCTGATGATGGCAATAAATAAAAAAATTAAGGGATAACCAACATTATTAATTCTTCCTGGTAAAACATGACTAAAGCACATTTCATGCCAATCCATCCAATCAAAACATTTCACAAAAAGACATAAATGTAACCCTCATGATGGCACTAGAGAAAAACATCTTCAGCATCTATGCTCTCTGTACCAAGTTTTATGGCAATCTATGGCTTAATCTTATCTATGGATAAGATGGACAACCATTGCCATCACTAGAGGAGCTAATGTGACCAAAATTTGGTGACTGTCAGCTCTGAAGTACAAACATAACACCATGGCTGGAAGAGAAGTTTGAGAATAACACATTGCACAATAATCACTATATTTACATTGGAAAACCAAATCTATTTGAAACTGTTCTTGCTTTAGTTAACTTAGCAACAGACAAACAGCATATGGTGTGTGACCAGAGAGAAAGTATGCGCACACCTGCATCCTCCATCTCCTATCTCTAACCTCAGGGTCACTTGAAGTCCACCACATTCCAAAACACACCATTACTACCATACCTCACTAAATTAGCATGAAAACACATTTACTTTTACTTTAGAAAGAGTGACAGGAAATTCTTCTGAAATTGTCAACTTTTCTCTATTGGAACGAAGACTTTCTGGAGCTATAAAACAGCCTTTTGCCTCTGCCCACAAAATCTGGCTCTTTAAGTCGGTGTCCAATGACAACATTGTATTCCAGTTTGTCGGACAGGACAAAGTTGACTTACTATTGTGAGACTGCAAAAACAGGCCTTTAAAGTCTGCATTCCTAAGCCCACTGTTGCCCCTGTAAAAAATTTACAGCAAAGGAGGCTGGATGGTCTTTACGGTTCAGACCCTCCCCTTTTATTGTGGGTTCCCATTGAGAGAAAACATGCCTGACAAATCCATGGCTGCCATGTCAGTAAGTTGGCTTATAATACTGGATTTATAATCAGTACAAAATGTGCCTTTGAGTTTTGTTATTTCCACAATGTGAGCTTCAGCAGCCACTAAACAGCTCTCATATAGCTCACAACATCTTTATTAAGTCAGCACTGCTAACAGATTGACTTTGTTACTGAAGTGACTGGTGGTTATAAGAATCAGCTGATACTGATCAGCTAACAGTGTTACTGTTTTTCTAAAATGCATGTGAAGCTACTGCACCCTAAATAAGAGTTGCACACATTAGACACACTCCTCCTCGCACTAACCCAAACCACCTGCACTTCATAGCGCTTCTTTTTACAACATACAGTTTGTTTCACAGCATAAGTGCATTTTTATTCCCTCCCAGTTGTAGTGACTGTAGAGGCAGCATGTCTGAACCCTTCCTGCTGCATGAATGGTCCCCACAGTATAAACTATTATCTCAGTGCATCCAGACCCTGAACAATAGTTTCTTCACAGTAGTATGGGTGGCTGATTCTGTAGTACCAGAGCTCTGAAAAGGTTCCTCCTGAAAACAACTTGACTTGAAGAAGAAACCCTAATGCTGTGATTTTGTGCTGTGCATCACTATGCAGAACGGCCAAACTGCTACTAATTACATAACAGGCAGCAAATAAATTGTGGTTTTAACCCTCATTGTCTATTAGTTCATTGATGGATGCTTCAGCTGATGTTTGATGTCAAATGCACTCTCATCTTTGGCATGGAAGCACCAAAAGGAGGCACACTGTGTGGGCATCAGTGTGATTTCAGTGTATGGCGTGAAGCAATGCTGTTACCTCCATTTGTGCAGGGCAAAACCAGGACACTGTTCTCCACAGGTGACACAAGGCTGTCCTCTCTGCGGTTCGTCTGCAGGGTTCAGCTTGAGGGAAAGGGGAGATGATTATTAGGATTATAGTTTGCACTAACTGGTGACTTGAAATACTATTCCCCTACAAAACTCGTGGCCAAACAGTTTTCAGAACACTACAACAGACGGCTCAGTATTAACGTGCACTTGCTTTAAATGAAGTTTTTCCTGCACTTTTTACGACAAAACAGACAGTAATTTAATTATAAAATAGACACATAAAAGCAATGAAACATTTTGGCTCTTCATCAGATAAAAATAATGTGTGCCACAGAACTCTTGTCCTGTATTCAGCAAAAAAAAAGCCCCTCAGTGAAACAGAGAAAATACATATTTCATCACGTTTCGTGCTGTGTTCTTAATGAAGCTTGTGCCAGCGTTATGTTAACAAAGCAGATGTAACTTGATGCCCATAGCAACAGGAGAGAGCAAAAACAGGAAGAATGAAAAAAAACAAAAACAAAAAAACTTCACATCAAACAAGAAAATATGGCGACTTGTTCCAATTAATTGAAACAAGTCGAGACAAGTGCTATGGAAACCAACAAACCTATAACTTTATCTTGCCTACATACCGATCTGCTGGAATCTCTCCTCTTGTTTCTGCGACTGAACATGACAGGCTGATCCCAGGACAGTAAAGGGACAGTCGGCTGCCACTAAAACAAATGGTGCGCCGTGGAAACTGGAGATGCGTGCGTAACGTAATTTGGTAGAAAAATCCCTCACGACTTTTCCAAACGCACCGAAGTGTGTCCTGGCTGCTGTCCTATTCTATTAACCTCATTAATGAATGGAGCTGCGCTGTTCCGGATAGCAGCTCCACCCTGTTTCTTCACAGCCAATGGAGGACTGGAAAAAAATACTTTTAGAAAAGGGATAAACTATAATTACACTTAGATTAAACCAGTGATGCGGTGGTAAATAACAGTGTGGATGAGGTCTGACGTCCAGTCTAAGAACTGCTCAAGGCAGATAATGGAGCCTATAATCACTGAGGAAATAAACGTTTTGATTGTACTCCCCTTCAGACACTCTCTCCCCTATACCCCTATAACCAGTTTGCCATTATTCACTTTGGATTGGAAGTAAACGATGCAGACGTCATTATGCCACAAGATTACAGTTTGAAAAGATGAATAAATTCCAAAAATACTTTCACATTTAAATGTCACTGCTGAGTCACACTATAGCATAATGCAACCTTGACTCAGGGAGAGCAGAGTATTCTTTTCTCCTGTTCCCACTCACATACTTCTCTGAGCATCTCCCAGTTCACATTTGTTAAAAAGATTAATTCCAAAAATCTGCTCACTGCACGAGAAGCGTCTGCCATGTGCCCCATGGGGCACTTTTTCTTCCCGATGGTCTGACAGTGTTGACTCTCTTTCCAGAGAAGTGCCTACTATTTATCACCAGAGAAAAGGCTTTTGAGCGTCAGTGAAAGAGTGCTGTGCCTCTGTGAGCACTCTTCACTTGGATGTGCTTTAGCTATATTATTATTTCTCAACACGTATTTTGCTCAAGGCTCTACTCTGTACACATCATGCAGCTCTGTCAGCTTCTGAAATGTTGCACAGTGCTCTGGGATGGTTGCCATGCATCACCTACCTATTTTCTTCTTTTCCTGTTATTTTTGAATGGAGTATTATTAATATGGCATGCATGCCATAGCTGCTTATGGACAACCCGGGCCACTGAGACAGTTTCCTTAATGTTGGAGGGTTTCTTAGTTTCTAAAAGACTGTTAGTTTTACTGAGTCAGTTTAGAGAATATAAAGTGGTGATACAGTACCTCTTTATTATCCTGCAAAGGCCTTAATGCCATTTTTATTCAATGATCAGGAACAATTAAATTTATGTCTGACAGACAGGAGGCAATGCTAGCCATTGGAGAGCAGAAATCAGCCATTGACTCAACCCAACACTGAAATATTAACCACTAAGTTGGAGCATCTGCCAGTGAACAGTTTCCTGTTTGCACACCCAGACGAAGCAACATGAGCATTAATTTGGAGTCAAGTTTGTGTCCATTTTATAAGTCTTATCCATCCGTATACGGGTCGTGCATGGGGGGGCGACCCATCCTGACGGGTAAGTGGTAAAGAAAATGGACACGTTCTGTATATGGGCATCCAAATTATTTGTGTGTGCATGTGGGTCTGAGGCAGTTCAAAGTCATCCCAGACTACCTTGAGGAATGATGATGATGATGGGGGAAGCTGACCCTGGGGGCTTCGGACTTTAAAACTCCTCTCATTAAGTCTTAAGTTAAGAGACTAAACACTGTTGGCAGAATTGAAAACAGCTTGCATGCAACAACAAAAACAAAAAAAGCTCCTTTTTTGGTTGCACAGTCCACAGTGAGGAAGTGCAGTGAGCTAATATTGGGCTTTTTTTGCTGCTGTCATTGTGAAAAAAAAAAAACTTCATTAAGGCTTGATCCAGGATTTCAAATGCCGTACATTTTATCTTGCATTATCTCAAATACCTTGCCAGTGAACTTTAGACCCGTAAACGTATGTCAGGCCCGATTTGGCTTCAATGGGCAGCTGCTTGCAAGGTGGTGGACCTGGCGTTCAGAAGTTTCGGGAATGTCGTGTACAGTCTGAAGCCTTCAGCTGCTTAGACCACTGGTCTAATCCTTGTGGGAAGGTCTGTGAGACTAGAACAGGAAAACTGCATACTATACTGACCTGAGTATAGATAAGGTGTTTATGTGCACATGTGGGTGATTATTGTGTTTATTTGAAATATTTATCTTCACCTCCTTTTTCATTATTGAAAAATCTGATATGCCCTAACTCAGTTTTCTGAGCTATTGTGTGGAACACTGGTGTCAAGTGTTCGTCGTCCTCACCCACCTCATCTTTTTCACCTTTACACACACATTCTCACACCCAACAACACTTAAATATGACAGAAACCTCTTGCATCATTAAAATTGGCCAGCAAAACCAGCTTCAGCGATGTCTCTCCACTGCATAATTCACGGTCCCCTGCTCCCTGTTCTTCGGTCAGTACTAACAGCTCCTAAGTTTTCCACCAGTAACACATATCAGTGTGTGTTTAGATCCCACTGAGAGCAGAGGTAAAATGCTGGCTGCAGGAGGGCTGCATACAGCTGTAAAGGACCCAGAGGAACAGGGGGGATATTAGAGACCAGTGAAGAATACCAACGAGGATGCTGTAATCACACTGCAGTAGCCCGAGGCAAAGCACTCGGTCTGCTCTGCTCCCATGAAAACTTCGGTTTTGCTGACTCAGCCACAGCTTTAGACTGAGTGGAAGTTGGTGAGAGATCAGTGTCTGTCGTGCTTATCAGTGATATGTTTAGACATGTGTGTAAATATTCCAAACCCTGCTGTAAGGATTTGAATCTCTGTGAAGTCCTCCACCGAATGGGCAGGAAAAATTTGAGTGTGGTGGAGTGATAATCCATTAGCTGGCTGATGTGCCCTTGAGCAAGGCACTTAACCCCCAATTTTCTCCCCGGGTGCTTGATGCAGCCCACTGCTCCTGTGTGTGTTTCATGTTGCATTTGTGTGTGTTTTAATCAGTGATGGGTTAAATGCAGAGAAGTAATTTCCTAGCTTGGGATTAATAAAGTAACTTAAAAAATTCAATATGTCAAAATGACATATTAGTTTCTCTTTGTTTGAAACAAATAAAGCTAAATCTTGCATGCTGTGCAAATTCAGATTATTGTTTTAAAGCTGACATTACTTACCTGAGCTTTCATGATTACTTGTTATAGTTTGCTGTTTTGGATCAGCTGTCCACTCTATGTGGTGTCAACACAATACGCCCCTGTGGTCTCCATGGAGACTGAAATGCTCAACAACCCCCACACACACTCACATTAACGCTCTTCTGCACACACGTCTTATTGATGTCAAAAACACATTGAAGGTGCAGAGGTCTCTGACAACACTGGTGTCATTGTCAGTCATGTCTTTTTCTCCTTGACAATCACTGAATGTAAAGTGTTTATAACTCAAGTCAACTGAACCTCTAAGTCAGCATCAATATCTGCACAGTAAATCAGATGTGTCAGAATACTTCTTCAGCAGTGACCGTGACATATTATCTCCTGCAATGGGAAACAAGAAATTACTGGAACATCTTTGCCAGGCTCTGGTTCACCTGAGTGCTCCAGCACAGAGTGTCATTTATTTGTTTTGATCAGATATGCTGCTGAAAAGCTGGAGTTCGTTGCAGATACACACTCACAGCTAGAAGACACTTGTCTTTGTGATGTTAAACCAACAATCAGCATGCTTGGAGGAAGTTTTCTTTCAGCAGTGATACGACTATTTATGAGCAGCGAGGCAGAGCTCTTTGGATTACATTCAGGCTTCATCTGCTTGGGAAAGAAGATTTCCCTGCCTGTCATTTCTCTTTCAGGAATATCTGATGCTGACAAGCTGCTGTCATCTCCCTGCTCTGCAGAGGAGCTGTCTCACCGTTCTCAAGCAAAAAAAGGGAAACCAGAAAATTTCTCTACAAACTGACCCCTGGGATGTCTGCTAATCTACTTTTGAATCACTTCAGTTTAGACAAACCCTCAGGAGCTGTTGAAAGCTCCTGCCTCTGCAAGCCTCCTTCCTTCTCTTTCCTTTCCTTGTACTTATCCTAACAGCCACTCTCACACGGCAGCTTGTTCAAACTGTTGACAGACATTTGAAAAACCAGTGTTCAAATGATACGTTGGCCCCTATTGATACGACTCGCCTGAGATTACCAGAAACATGTATAAATTAGTCAGGGTATATTGATTTTGCTCCTCAACTGTAGCACCTATTCCCCACTTCACTCAAATGCACATTTATTCTTTTTGAATGCAGGTACTTGTTTTCCTGTGTATTTATTCTTTCTGAATGCACATCCTTCCCTTATCCTTCCATGCTTTGCACCTTCTATACCCTGTTTGCTGCTGTAACACTACAATTTCCCAGTTATGGGCCTAATAAAGGATTATCTTATCTTATCTTATCTTATCTTATCTTATCTTATCTTATCTTATCTTATCTTATCAAGCAACTTAGACAAATGTGATGTGGAAACCCAAAGCCTTTAGTGCACACACACAGAGAATTGATATTTCAGTGAAAGAACAGATGACTTGTTTAAGTTTTAAAATGAACAATATTTGTATGTTTATAAGATAAGAGGGATAAGGCGTAGATGTAATTTTTAAGAGTTTTAACAAGATCATTGATGTTTTTCTGCATGATTTCAAATCTGTTAGCCTTAAATCACAGTATCAAATGTCTGAATCTGCTTTTTTTTTGAAATTCAAATTATTGTGTGAATCATTGTGAATTTTATTTATTTAGGAAAGCCAGTGGTTGGACACCTGGATGATGGCCTGATAACTCATTATTATCACTAGTAAGTCACCCCTTATATTATAGGGTGTGTAATCATAATCAGGCAAGAGTGAGAATGTTACGATGTGAGCATTAATGTGACTGTGTGCTCAGGATTTTTTACGTTGTAGCTGCACAATGTATGAAGGTTAAACTGGAGCTCAGAGTGAGAAGCACACAGGTAACCACAGCATGTGTCTGGTATTTTATTTCCTTCTGATCATTGCCTTATCTGATTTCACACATAAATCATGCTTTTCATATGGCTGCCCCAAACTCTGCTTATACTTTATTATTGATGCAGAAATTACAAATCTATATAAAAAAAATGTATTCACAGAACAGGAAACATGATCCCAGACAGCTCATTTTATGGAGATACTGCATGGTCAAAACCTATGTACATTCACATAAAGAAAAGGTAAAAAATAAATATTTGCATACAAAATAAAGCATATATAATGACATTTTACATTGTTAAACTTCAATAATACATTTTCAGTTACCTGATAAACACGTTACAAATAAAAATCTGATAAATACACTTCAACATCTTAATAATCCCTTCATTTATGACACCTGAGAAATCAACTGACAAAACTAAATTCTGACATTCACAATGAGAAGTTCATTTATTGGCTATGACTGGAGGACACAAAATGTTTACTTCTCTGTGTCCATAGAAATCACTTCACACCTGTATAGTTGCAGATGAAGGCTGTGAAATTTCCTTTGGCTGAGGTGTGCTCATTATCACATGAGGCACTGAGAGAGCACCATATACAGAAAGGCTTACAAAAGCAAATATGGCTTATTAATCAGTTGTACATAGAGTGTGCACCCTACATACATACAGTTAAGACTTCCAGGATGTAACAAAAACAAAACAAAACAAAACTACTTTTTGTATTTTCTTCTCGACTCATTTTGTTTCAAAAAGATCTGCTAACAAGTTATAGAGATACACAAACATACACTTACACAAGAAGTACCCTGATATTGTCATTAAAAAATAAGTCTAAATGCTCTACATTGGAGCATATCAGTATGTACAGTTTGGAGTGATGCTTAAAAACAAAAGTGGAGGGAAGAATGTGAGGCACACAAGGCAACGGTTTACAGGCAGCATCTGGACAGAAATCTCGCTGCGGGGCCTGTGAGCTTAGCAGTTTGAGAGGTGTCTCAAGGGCCGGACCAGTGCATCATATCTCCGGAGTATCTGCTGGAATTTTATGGGCCTGAGGTGAAGTCTCTCTTTCAAGTTGCTCCAGATAAGACAACCCGTCTGCTCTGTGAAAGCTAAAGGCTAATGGCTCTCTCTGGTCACTGCACACTACCTCAGAGATATGCAAGAACACAGAGGAATTTGTCTCTCTCTGATGTCGGGCAGCAAAATCTCAACAGTTTTTGTAACCCACAATCTTCTCCTTACGATCCAGTAATGTGTTTCACTGTGATTGTGTATGTACCTGTGTGTGACAAACATTACAGTTTGGCCTGTAAATCCCCCTGCCACACCAAGCTTTTCTTGACATAAGCACGCTTCTTTCTTGGAAAACTTTAAAAAATAGAGTATTATCATACTCTTCAACTGCCTCACAGTTGCTAGCGCATGCCTGCCATCTTCCTGCTGCGAGGAGGTTTGTGTCCTGATCTTCTACTTTAAACGCAGCCAAAAGCAATAATGGAACTTCTCCAAAATCAAAACAGGTTAAGACCAATTCTGGTGCTTCTGTGTGAATTCTAAAATGGTTCATATTCCATTGGCAAGACTACACTACACAAAACTACCTCATCTATATGTTGTAGTAATCTAAATGAGAGTGAATATTTTTATCCCCAGAAATTACAGCACCAGCGTGGATGTATTTGCCACATGAGGTTGACATGGCGGCGACACCTGGCTTTTTCCTGCAGTGTGTTATTGTTGCACCTGACCCTTAATGAGCAAGTACTGCAGTTAACGAGCCCACCTGAACAAACACTTGCAGCTGCAGGTTAAAGCTGGAGCGATACAGGTGGGGCGGCCTGACCACAATCCAGTTTCCCACAGCTTAGAACTGGAAAAGTCTCTGGACTTACTGGTAATATTCAATGAGGAGATCCTCAAAGGCACACAGTTTAAAAGGAGACTGTGGTTATACTGGGCATCTGTACATATGTCTGCAAAATCTTGGTCCATCACAACAGTAACATTATCAAAACACAACACATCGTATGGCTGTAATCCGTGCACTAGGGAGTCCTGACAGTGCTAACAAAGTTCAGATATCATATATCCAACCTGGAAGGCACATTCTGGCAAAAACATGATGAATGGCAGCTGTGTGATGTTTGCTACTGCAAACGTAACAGCTAAAATACACTACAATACAAAAACAAAAAGAGAGTACAATAAATAAGACATTTTATCTTGCCCTGTACAATACTTACAGAAGATTCATTTACACTATACACACACACACACACACGGAGTAAAAGAGGTCACGTGAAGGACGGGTTTGAGCTCTGAGTTGGCTGTAGCACCAAAGAAAACAAAAGAAGTGCCAGAAGAGGACTGCCGAGGCGAATGGAAATAGATGCTAAAAAGGAAAAAAAAAAAAGACATGTAAACAACGTTAACATTGAACAAGACTAAACAAAGGAAAGATGTGTATTACGTGAAAAGAAATTCAGATTGCATTTACGTATATTTGTAACATGAAATACTGCTGTTTTTGCTGCAGTCATTTTTAACCATGTAAGTTACAGGTGTATTCATGTGTGCATTTTTTGAAGACTGAAATGTAAGCCTGGTTATTGCACTGTTTTGAAGTATTACCTGTGTAAGTCAACCTTTTTTAAGCATTAAAACATAAATCCTAACTTAGATGTTGTGCATATACAATAAAATCCTCATCAGTTTTTGAAGTCACAGCAGCTTCCTGCCACATTTGTTGATTTTTGGTGGAGCGACTGAATTCGTCTTTATCTGGATGACAGATTGTGCCTTTTGTAACCGAAACTGAAGTGTTGTTGTCATATTTAGAGAGTGTACCACACCTGTCAGAATGATATTAGATGTATTCCACTGTTACAGACAGGCTGGAGCCAGAGGATGGTGTACATTTACCGCAGTAGCCTCCGCACATGCCTGACACTCTGCTGCCACCCTGTGTACACAAGAGGGATAACATCAGTTCTGAGTGACTGGCTGCTTAACTGAACATACACTTTTATAATAGAAAATAATGTATAATAAAATAACATTGTCAAACAGATGCGGAATATGAGATTTTGTCAGGATTACATTTTGCTGAATTTCTCTGTCTTGTGGTGAAGAAACCTTTTACCATTCTGAACTGTCAGTGTAAAACAGAATTTAGTTGAAAAGGATCTGTTAAAAAAAAACAACTTAGACAGCAAAGGAATTACTTGTGCTCTCTCCAAGTAGTTTGAGAACTTCGTCACTTTGAAAGGCATTTGCGGCAGGTTTGTTTTAGTGGCTCTGAAATGAGCTTTGTCTTTTCAAAAAGCACACAGAGGCCGAGGCCCACCAGGCAGGCTGTCACCAGGTATGAAAACATGTAGAAAATACAAGCTAATTAATCACCAGCACTTCACTGGTGTAATTTACATGTGGCATAATAGAAGGTTTTATGCAAACATGGAGAAACAAAAAAGGAAACTGCAGCAGTCGAGTACACCAAAAGCACTATCCCACGACATGAAAGCCACAGCGTGAGACGAGTGGTTTGTCTGATCTCCTCTGGAGTGCTCTCGTCCCACAGTCACAACCTTGCTTTATTTAAGCTGCCTGACTACAAGACTGTGGCTGCTTTTTGGCATCACAATTGCCTCCAGTTTTTGGCTAGGCCAAAAGCACTCTCAAGCTTGATCTCCATTGCAAAAACAGGGGGTGGGGGGTGGGGAGGCACTTGAGTGAGCAGCTGCCCAATGAGTGTCCTTTCTCAGGAAGTTTAAAAAGTGGAGCTGGGAATACAGAACCTACTTGGGATTACTCACTTACTGCCCACTTAGAGCTCTGAAGCCAAGAAGACATGAGGAGAAATAGTGAAGTGATGCCTACCCGCAGACAGATAGATTTAAACGGAATACATAGGGATTATAGTGAGAGTAAGATTTTCCAAAATATGGACACCTGACATGTTGCCAATACCTGTGATTTTTGTACATCTGCCACTGCGTAGTTGCCCTGGGAGATCCAGGAGGCATCCTCAGTGACCTTAAAGCCTGTTCCTGAGAGGTTGATCCTGAACCGCCCCTGAAAGAAGAGACAGGCCCAGAGAGACATTATAAATGTCACACAGAAACAGACAGTGTTTAAGGATACATTAGTAATTACTCTCACCGTGTGCTTTGATAAAGAGACTTTTAAGTATCTGATTTATGGAGAGCAACAGAAATAAGGACTTACTGGACTTACTCCAAAATCTCTTTGTAAAAAGTGTGTTTATGTAGATTAATATAGAACATAAAGAGGAAAACATCAGTTTATCATTGGAGGTGAAGCATGCAGACCAGACCATGAGCCAAAGAACACATGAGACCAGCCAAAGTACTGGATGTTTCAAGAATGAATGTTTCTTTATCAATTAATGACAGTTAAGAGCGTTTTGGTAATTTCTGATGGAACATATTCCAAAACTATAATTATAATTAATTAATAACACCTGCATAACATTTAGGCATCCCTTGCGCAATGGAATGACTTCCTCAGAGCTGAGCCATCATTAATGTTATTAGCTACACTTGTGCTTTTCCTGTTATGGCAATACAAAGTGTGCTGTGAAAAAGGGTAAATTCCACTCCTGTCACATTTCAAACAGCTGTGGTTCTTCTCACCTGTGGACATCGTGCGGCGCTGTAGCAGTCGCCAGCTGTAGCAAATGGGATGTTATTGCCTTCCCGAGTGAAAGCAAACTGCCAATCTGTAGCTGAACAACAAAGTTCATCAAGTAAGATGTGACAAATATGCAAGGACATGTGTATCTTGAAATTTGTTGCTACAGGACCTCAGATGAACTTTTATAATGATAGCTTACATCTGCCTTAATGATCAAGGCTTGTGCTATTTAACTGGTCTGAATCCTGCCTTAGTTTTAGGGTCAGCCTAATATCAGTATAATTTCATCTACTTAGAGCAGTTTCATTTAATCCCCTCCAGCCTTGTAATTGTGTGTTGCTTAAATGAACTTTGAAGACATCTTGAACCCATTAACCCTCATGAGCACGGACATAATTAAATGGTAAAGGAAGTTCCCATTTGAGAGTAATGTGGAGTTTACACTGGCACAGGATGCTGTAATGTATGTGTGTGTGTGTGTGTGTGTGTTTGAGCCACTCACTGATGATGTTCATGTTGCTGAGGTCCAGACGGACTTTTGAGAAGGTGGTGATGCCTGCAGCGGTGTAGTCTCTCCGACAGTCACAATCCTCTCTTCTGGAGCCATTGGCTGGACACTGGGTGGGGTCATTGAGCCTAGGAAACACACACACACACACACACACACACACACACACACACACACACACACACACACAATGCCTGAACTCAGCCTTACATTTCAATGGAATTTCTTCATTTACAGACAAAAAGACATTGCCAGGAGTCAGCTGGATTTTGTAATGAAACAGATTGTTCTCATTGATATCCTGTTAGCTGTTTACCTGAAGCCAAAGATTTCTGAAAAATTCTCTGCTTCTCCCGTTGCCAAGGTGATGTACTCCTGTGGAGTTTCTGTCTGCATTCCTGCACAGTAGACCTGAGGAGAAAAAGATGGAGGCGAAGGAGGAGAAGGGGGGAAAAGAAGAAGTGGCAACCACAGGGAGGAGGAGCAGGGAACCAACGGTGAGCGAAAGGGGTGGATGTGACAGGATAGGTGAGAAAAAACAGACAAGTACAGAAGAAGCTCAGATTAGGAAAAGAAGGACAATAACGTTGAGGAAACCGAGCTAATATTTGCAACCTTGTACAAGCTGCAGCGCCAAAACTATGCCTGAAACATAAACTAGCAGAACAGATGAATTTCAAGCACTTTAAAATGTGATACAAGTGCATTCAGATTCACATACACACACACACACACACACTGCAGCAATGTGTCCAGTGTCCTCCGCTGAGTCATCTGAAATGTCAGGAAAACAGGCACAAAGGCCTACTTTTCAACTCGTCCCTGCATAAACAGAACTTGTTGTAGCTTTATAAACTGTTCTTTGTGCATATGTGAGGTAATTAAATTACAAAATCTTACCTTGAGTGCTTTGCCTCGAATATTGAGAAAGTGTTCACCGTCCGGGAGGAGACCATTCATGCTCTGGACTTCCTGACAGCTAGAAGGCAAACGGCCTTGAAGACATAAAACAAGCAGGACTTAAGTAGGAGATACATTTGTGTGTTATAGTAGCATGCAGAGATCTAAGAAAGGACAAGAACTCAGACTGTATACACATGCATGCACACAAAAAGTTTTCAGGAGTTAAGTCAAGTGTGGCAAATTGCTGCACTAACTCAAAGAAAATGCAAACTCTTTGAAGTGTCATCCTACCACACAGGGAAGTAAATACACTGGAAGACTTTGAATGTTTGCCTCGGATCATAAATATTTCACGAGAGGCCAAATCTCCGAGACGATCGGAACAAGTCAAGCCATACCTAATACCGTCATTCAGTTGGCCGGAGTGTAACCCTGGTAGCCTTGATTTTTTGTTAAAAAAAACAAAACATAACAGTAGTTTTCTTGCAGTACTCACAGCTTGGGTTTCTGCAGACTTTTCTAGCCTCTGGCTTGCTGTCTTGAAGACACCCATTGCTTTCCTGACCATCTGCTGTCACACACTGCACCGTCCTCTCCATCACTCCATCACCGCAGCTCACTGAACACTGGAGGGGGGGAGAAAATCATGACAGCGTGAAAATAAAACTCGTGGATGACAGCAGTTATCTTTAAAATGGCCCCTTAAAAGTGTGTGTCTGTCTGTGTGTGTGCACATTTTTGCCAGTTCAACACTGATTATGCTTCATTTGCCATCAAACTGAAGCCAAAGTTCAAATATCAAAAAGTGTCAAAAGTACCATGATTTATGTGAAAAATAAACACACAACGAGAACAGCTCCAGTGAAACCTCACATCTCACTCATATGAAAGACATCACAGATATATGCTATTTCATTTGTTTGTCTCATAATAATAAATTTGAGGAAGGTTAAGGTGCAGAGTCATCATGGACCTGATGATTAATTTGTTTCCATTTGTTGTTGCATTTGGCTTTTATTGATGCACTAAATTTTACAATGCTTTTGTTCTTTCAAATTTCCACTGTTTCTGCTCTTGTTTTTTTCATGCACAAAATTAAAATGCTCATAAAAACATGTGGATGGCAGTGCAAGTGTGATGTCAATTTTATCAACCGTTTTTTACTAATTTGTTAAATATTTTAATATTGTAATTGATCACAAAAAAACTAAGAACTGTTGAACTAACCTAATAACCTAATAACTTCAGCTTCTTTTTTTTCACAAGATCTCTTGGTTATATTTTAGGAAACTGACTTTAAAAACATGTATTTCCCATCCTTACAAAATACTGATAAATGTCTGGACTCGCTCACCAGTCCCCAGATTCCAACCCTCCACTCCCGTGGCGGCGGGCAAGGCGCCAAATTACAAGGCATGTAGCTCTCAGGGGGCGTCCCGGGGCAGTTGGACAAAGACTGATGGCCGTACTCATAGTTGTCATTCTCCACATGCACCTCGCTGCAGGAGATCAGACGCTGGCGGTAGCCCTGGCCACAGCTGGCTGAACACTGGAGGAGAGAATAAATCACCGGCATGAAACAACAACAGTATTCCACACAGGAAACAAAACTGATTTCTGTCATTTCGGCACCACTGGATTTGAAGATGGCGACTCACATGAATGATCTTTTTGAAGAGTAAAGCATTGCCTGTTCAGAGCAACCTGACTTCTTACGATTCACATCTTAAAGCCTTTAGTAGTGGGACAACCACATTAGCCCTCACCTCGGTCCACTCCCCTGTGATCCAGATTAACGCGCAGGCGTGGGTGTTACAGCTCTCTATGTCTGGAGGCCTGATCTGGTTCACACAGTACATCTCGTGGACCTCCTGCTTGTTATGGTCCACACACTGCAAGGCTCGTCGTCGGTGGCCGGCTCCACACGACTTACTGCACTGAAGTGGAGACAAGACAAAGGCCGGCATTTTCACCACAATAAAATAACACGTAGGAGTCCTATTAGGAACATTAATCTGTCCAGCTGCAACCAGGAAGCTGCATGTGCAAGTACCGTACAAGGTTTTGAAATAAGGATTCTCAATAAAGGAGTCAGTCTGACCAGGCTGAGAGTAGTATGTTCACCACATTGGACTAACAGGGATGTCAAAACAGTAGATAAGAGCTAGGAGGCCAGCACTTTGCTGTCGAGCAGAAGAACCTGAGCTGAGGACATGGCCAAGTCCAATGAGAAGAAATTACACAGCCTCTTACTCCTGAAACGTTTTACGGTCCATGATAGTAGTGTCTGGTGAAAGAGCCAAAATTCGCTAGCGGTAAACAAGACTAGATGAACACCAAAATTAATGAGCTGTTTTTGGTGGCACACATCCATAATATTGATGTCTTATGGATAAAACATGTGCAGCACACCTGTGTTTGACCCACTGATACCAGTCTCTCATATCATATTTACACAAATCAGGCCTGATCCAAAATACACAGTTTATGTCTTCTAATCAGAGATGCATACATAACAATATGCAGCAACACAGGCCCTAGTGTAGTAGTAGTAGTTCCACCTTTTGGGAATGCATTTATTCTCTTTTTTGTCTTTTAAGTATAAAACTATAACAAGGATACAATTATCTTAGAATAAAGACTGAAAGTAGCACAAAACAGCTAGCCACCTGTGACAGGAAGCAGCTGTGTGTGGCCAAGAAATAGTCAGAAGTAAGTCACAAGTTGATGCTTTTATTCTTCTGTGTGTCTATGGATGAAACAATACAATAAACTATTTAGGCTGAGAGGTGTGGGTTATTTTTTTATTATTATTTTAACTTTGGACAGGGCAAAGCGAAATCTAATGCCTAATGGATCAGCGGTTAGGGTGTCGGACCCGTAACTGGTGGATCGCTGGTTCGATTCCCCGTACCGGTGTCCATGGCTGAGGTACCCTTGAGCAAGGTACCTAACCCCCACTGCTCCCCGGGTGCTGCACGCGGTCGCCCACTGCCTCGGGTTTGCTGTGTGTGTGCACGTCACTTGGGTGGGTTAAATGCAGAGCACAAATTTCGTTGGAGTGAGTTCCCTCCAATGACAAGATATGTCACTTGTTCACTTGTTCACTTGTTCTTACAGCGCTCATGCTAAGCTAAGCTAAGGTCTATATGGACCTCATGGACCTGAGATCTTCTCATCAAAATCTCATCAGAAAAGAGACTAGACAAGTTGAGAACTTACCTAAAAACCTTAAGAAATGATTAGAATAAATTTATACAGAATATATATTTCTTTATGGTGTTGAAATAAAAGTGGTATCTTTCGATTTAAAGCACAGATCCACCTGGTCCTGGTTGTCTTTTATTTCCATGTCCATGTAGTATTTCAACTGTTACAACATTCAAGCTCACAAGAGTCGTAATTTAAGCACTAAACATTTTAGTAAGGGCTCAGAGAGGCTTCCACATGCGTCAGGAACGGTCTGTGGTGTTACAAATCCAGCTGACCACAGCTGGTCTTCATCACCCTTAATATGTTGAACAATGTCAAACAACTGAAATACTTGGAACTGCTATTGTGAGCTGGGTCATTGTGTACTTTGCAGGACTGAAACTACCACGACACGACAAGTACCTGACTTTCAATATGTTTTGGTAATACTGACGGTTGACAAGAAATATTTCATTCTAATGTAAGTTAGGCCTATGGAAACAAGGTGTGTGTGTGCAAAACAGTAAAGAAACTTCACCTCTGATGCGTGGAGTCGGTGTTAGAGTATAAAACACATAGACATGCTAACCCCTGCCAAGGGGCACTGTTGTAATTACCTCCAGTTGTTAATTGGGACACTTAGGGAAGGAGCTCCAAACACATCTCCAGACTAATTAGACTCTTTTCTGAGAGAGCATTTCATGCTGTTCACTGACCCAGATTCAACATCAGTTGAGCACAGCGAAGAAGAGCCTCCTGCTGCAACTGTCTGTTCTAATAATCCCAACCCTGGATGAGGATCTGTAGCCTCAAGCCTATAGGAGAGGCTGAATGTTACACAGCAGGAATGTACCCACTAAACATAGCCTTGGTCTGACCGCGACCTTATACTAAGCAAACAAGTCAGATAATCCATAGATAACAAGATTTAAGTCAAAAACTCAGCTAAAGTGTGGTTTGAGCAGATACAACTGAAAGGAAAAACAACCCCAAAACCGCCACCACGTTTCATTCAGATTGTGATGGGTGCACAGCTGTATATGACTAAACCTTTTAACGAGACCTGCCTGCCACAAAGCAGTGAGAAGCAGAAAATGGTGTGTTCAAGGACCACACAACTAAAACTGGTTTTAATAGGGAGTTTAATCCACCTTTAAAGCAGCAACATGTAGTCATGCCTCGCAGGTGTGCTTTTACGTTTCTTAATTTTACTTGACTTTTGAGTTGCCTCCAAAAAAAAGACAATCGCCTTTAAGGCAGGAGTTACTCATGAGAACGAGGCTTGGCCTTTTGTTCGAGGGGGGAGAAAAAAAAGTGCTGATCATCTGATTTTCATCAGGGCAGCGCAGCATCTCCTCTCCTCCCCTCTGGCCACTGAAGCTGCGACTCAGACTTTAGTTATGACGGAGCAGCAAACTCATCCTCGTCCGCTTGGAGACACAGAGAGTGGTGAGGACGTCTGGTTTTCTTGCACGCAGGTTACAGTGCTTTTCAGGGCTTCCTCGATGCTTCCTCAGCTTACCGTCTGCCAGTCTCCTTCCTTCCACCGGTACCGAGAGGGGCAGTCGGCGACCCGGCAGCTCTGGCTGGACGCCGGTCTGGAGCGCTGGGAGCAGCCGCTCTCCAGCGGGCTGCGTCGGTCTCCGACCTGGCAGAACACCTCTCGTTGCTGGACGCCGTCGCCACACGATGCGGAACACTGAAAAACAAGACAGGTACTAGTTTTGAAAACGTTTAGTCGATGTTTTACAACTGCGCTAAGTTTATTGTTTTACTGCAGATCAAAGATTTAGTTTATATTCCCGTAATATCGCGATACGCATTAAGCTTCGGGTGTATAATGACATTCACTTTCTGGTATTTCTACTTTGTCTGATAGCTGCCGTGTTTATTTTAATGAAACATTCTTGACTAAAACCAGGACATATTTTATCAGTATATTATGTTTGACATGTATTATATATTCACATATTACTACAGATTGTACTGATGTTGTATCTTATTGTGACTGTTGATTTAAGTTCTGGGTGTCACTTTGTGTCTTATCACTTTTGATTTTGTTGAGTACTCAAGTAATTGTGCTCACATTCGTCTAAATGTGGCCAACACTGAATTATATGTTTATAGATGCAAAATTTTCTTGACTAACTTCAAGGTACTTCTGCTGTTATTGAATAGATATGGAATCTGTTAATCACAGGGCTTGGCTTATTATGAATGTATTAAAAACTGCAACCAGGTGCCTGCCTCCATGTTCTACACAGTTTATATAAAGAGTGATCGATAATGATGTTTTTCTACAGAAATGCGAAGAAATTCAAGTTGGAGCCTGGAAAGTGCAAGATTTTGTGAAACCGTCTGAGCTACAGCAGCAATGTTTTTAATCAAAGCGTGTCTTTTCTGCCTTAAAACGCAACATGTTTGAAGGAGCAAAGATCGACAGAGGGAGAAAAAATCTGTCCTGTTGTCTGCTAATTCTGTCCAGACGTTAAGATAGATCACCGAAACAATCACAAGATATAAGCAATGCATAGATTTGGCTTTTTTAAACTTAAAATTTGGTATTCATACCTTTGGAGATGACATTTAACAGGAATTTTCTTGTGTCTTTTCTTCTTTCAGACAGATGTTGATTATTCTCAACAACCTGCACTGATGTTAATGTGATGCTAATGAACTACATAATGCATTCATCATAACAGATAATTCATGCAAGTCTGAAGAGTTTTTTTCTGGTGTGTGTGTGTGTGGGGGGGGGGGGGGTATATTAGAGTACAACTCATACGATGTTTAAGTCTGTGTTCGAGTATGTGAGAGAGATTGGTACCACTGTCATAACTGCTCATATGTTTACAGGTTAAAGAAACAGGAAGTGATGAACATCTCCAGGCGATCAAGCTGGGGTGACATGAGATAATGAGATGGACTCCATGTTCAGCAGCTTGAGTCTGTTACATACATAATTACATGTGCATTAATATGGGACACACATGTGTATATGTGTATATTATCAGTCTGCAGTTGAACCACTGGACACCCTGCTGCATCATGGGTAATCAGTGTTTTACTTGACTAAGAGGCTTGTGCGGAGTATCATTTTCACCTGGCATGTGTCCTAGTCCACAGCTGTTCAGAGCAGACACACATCCTCCCTGACGTGTGGAGCACAGATGTGGCTCTGTGCTTGGACTCTCAGCCAGTGGGGAGAATTCAGAGAAAGAGGACTCAAGAAAAGAAAGAAAGAGAAAGAGAAAGAGAGAGGGAGAGAGTGTGTGTGTGAGAGAGAGAGAGTAAAGGAAGGGACAGAAAAAGCAAACAAGCACCAAACAGGCTGTCCAGCAGCCCAGGTGCATGTAGTGAGTGTGTCTGACATGATGACGTCAGTGGACTGCCTGGTTAGTAGGGCACTCAAAGAAAAGATTAACATGTGGTTCCCATTGGGGGAGGCAGGAATCAAGAGAGGAAAGAAGTGAAAAGGGGCTTGAAGGAAAAAAAAAGACGTGATCAGGGGAGGATGGAGCAACAGTGAGAAGAAGGATAAAAAGGATAGAGAGGAGAGAAAAGTTGGGTCCAGAGGAAGAGGAGTAGGTTCACCCCTGGCTGCATCATTTGAGTCAGATAAAAAAAGGAGAGGGGAGAGGGGGGGCTGTTGGGAAGCCACATTACCTCAAAACCCCTGTTAGCAGCTGCCCCAGGCCTGTGCTGCAACCCAGCTAACCACCATGTGATGTGTTAAAGCACCCTGCCTTAGTTAGTGGCCTGGCATGGTGCATAAATACAGTCCGTTTTAGCTGCAGATGTTTACACATGTGTGCATACTTGCAAGCAAGCTGGTAAGCATTAAAGTGGAAGAAGGAAAAAAAAAACATGTCTGGTAGTGTGAGAACAAGAGTGGTTGAGGAGTGTTTTATAGCAGGGTCAAAGAGTCCTACCTCTCCCCAGCTGCCTGTCTTCCACTTGGGACATCGTCCGCCTCGGCAGCGCCTCTGCTTATTGGGTTTGGGGGACAGAGCCTGGCAGTTTTCCTCAGGGACAGGGCGGCCAGACCCAGTGACGCAGCTTACTTTACGGGACTTGAACCCTCTTCCACAGGCAGCAGAGCACTGCAAGATGTCACAGGAAAGAAGGAGTTAAATTGAAATCAAAAGGTATGTTTTGTGTTAAAGCTGTACACACTTGAAACCAGTGAAATTCTCATGTGGGGTTCTCCCCTCCTAAGTCAAGCAGCATTGATTGGGATTCACAGTGTCCATAATTTACTGAATATCAGGCTAAATTAAATCTCCATGGTATAAAATAGATGGTGGCACAGCTATAATCAAAAAGCAGTGAAGTATTTATTTTACAGTTAAATCATTTTGTTTTGTGACTCTGTGACGTGAGACTCTGTCCCACGTGGGTAGCCAGTCCAATGATGGCAAAGTGTGCCCAGTGACCCCGGCAGCAGTTTGATTCAGCTCCAGGTTCACCGAGTTACTGGAAGTCTAACTCGGTGTGACAGGCAGACACACACACACGCACACACAGGAGGGAGTGGAGAAGGGTTGGATTGTGCTTGGATAATCAAAGGGGGCGTTTCATTTGGGGATGGATGGGAAGCGACAGGCTCCGAGTTGAACGAGTACGTGGCCCAGCATGCACTGCTGTCCTGGCCAGCAAGGCACTGTACTAGACAGGAACATGCCATGACCTTTCACCTCATTTAGGGCGGGAGGAAGTGTAGGAGTGCCCATGAAAGGAGGGGATAATAAAATGCTTATTCCCCTTGTTAAATCTGTGGTCTGTAGTGCACTTGATTTATTGGGATTATGTTGCCAGTGATGTCGTCGGACTGTCCGATTATTCGATCAATAAAGACAAAAAAAAATGATGACTCAGGTTTTTTTTGCCAAGAAATAAAGAAAATGAGTCATATCAACATTGTGTGATTCTTATGCAAATATTGTGATTACATTTGAATAAAAAAATGACATTTGATTGTTTTTCTTTGTGATAGCACTTTCCGTGATGAACAGTAGGAGAGAGAGGAATGACTTCATGGTAACTGTAGTACAGTTCTGATACCAAATACCCCGACTGTAGTAGAGATTGTACTTTTAATGCTATCGCCTTACATGAACACTATAAGGCAACACATTTGTTTTGTGGAGATTAAGTGGGTCAACATTTAGCCCTCAGTAAAGGTTCAAATCAGAATAGAAAGCATTTACAGACCAAGGTGGTCTTCCAGATTGTTGTTCCGTTCAAACGTTGGGTTACTCCTCATAGGTTTTATATACTTCTTTTTACCAAGGCTTTCCTGCTGTTGTACTGTGCTGAAATACACTAAGAATACCTTAATAATTAGTGCACATGGGTCAGATTAAAACACCATGTGTTTTATGGGTACATGACCCCCCACATGCAGCGTTGATTAACTTTTCTGTAACTATCCAGAGCACTTCATGGATTCACATACTTTAACTCCACAATTCCTGCTTCATCACAAAAAATACACTATATAAACAATTTTATTTGCATCAGTTTTATTTGCAGGAGGTAGAGTGGATCGTCCACTAGCACCAGGGTTGGTAGTTTGAGGCACATGTCCTTGGGAAAGTGTCCTTGGCCAAGACCAAGTTGCTTTCAATGGGCAGGCTAACAGTTTGCTCCATCGACATCAGTATGTGAAATTGTAACGTGTCTTGTCTGTTAAGGTATGAAAAGCACCTTATAAAGTGCAGACCATATCCTGTAATGTGCTGTGTGGTTTAAACAGTGTCAGTCAAGAGTCTGACAGTTTAAACAATCCATCAGTTTAATCTGGATGAAAAGGGGGTTACAATGCAGATAAGAAATGCATCATTAAAATCATACGACTTTAACTATAAAAATCCATATGGGCACATTGGTCAGCACCATGCGAAATAAAACCCTTTAAATACACCACTTTTCAATGTCAGTAGAGTGTTTGGGAATCCTATTCAACTGGGTTTTGTGTTTTTTTTTTTCCCCACTGGGGATCACAGCAATTTCCCAGAAATATGTCTGTGCTGATGGGACAAACTGGGAAGGGGCCTCTCCCAGATCAAACATGACCCTTGACCCACCAGTAGACCACCACATTGTCTTGCTGACAACCCCCCTCATTTGAATCACTGTCACTGGCCCCCACATTGGTACACTATCATCAACCCATGTAGTAGCGGGGCCTGACAGAAGGGGGCAACTTCATAGCCAAGCACGTGTCACCAGGCATCCCAGGAAAAGCTGGGGTAGGCATTAAGAATGAATGAGCACAGTAAATGAAATGGGAGATATACTAAGGCATTGTCACACAGGACAAAGATTTACCTTGATGGAGTTTTGAACTCCTGATGCAGACGGTAAAAGCATGGTCGCTCAAGAGCGGGGGCCCTGACCACGTAAAATAACAAGGATATTGCTCAGTGACTTGTAGCCTTTTCATTTAGGAAAAACACTTCGTTCAAGAGACTGGCAGGGAGGACTGCTTTATAAGCTATTCGCCAGGCATCTCTTTAAAAATCTTTTAGCCAAAGTCAACGGTAAAACACTAAATCATGTAGGACACTTTCTTATCCACAAACACACTGTAATTACCATAAAGATGGAGCTGGCAATCTTGGGTTAAAGATTTCAATAAAGGGCTCAGCAGAAGGACTACAAGCAGAGAGGCTATTAGCTTAATGAATGTTCTAAGGGATTGGTACTTGCATCAGTTATCTATCTATCTTCTGACTTTTTGGACAACAAATCCATGATGAATTGTTGTTCTCTCCTTTGTCTTAGTTTGCAAAGACCTCGGCCTGCTCACTGCATCTGACAAAAATGTTGGGAACACTTTGGATTATGGCCCACAATGTACAGCATAATTCTTCTCTGATTCTTTTCTAATATTTGTATGGTGTACCAGTACCGTACATACTGATTCACATATCAGTGTGCAATCTGGGAACTTAAAAAATAATGTATTACTGTATTTTCTTTGCCTATGCTAATATTATGGGGGACATAAGCATGACCATCCTTGGAGGAGGTAATAAACAAGGATCTGTCATTGAAGTGTGTTGGTCGAGTGACTGGCATGCTGAGACCATCTTCTGTTTTTGAGGTAAACTATGGTCTGTAGTATCCAAAACATAAATGTAAAACTGTTACCCCCTTATTCCCTAACTTCACATCTTGATCCTTTACACCTTTATCTATGTATCAGCACATAGGGTGCCGGTGAGCAGAAAACATTTGACTGTAAATTGGACAGAATTTTGCTGCACGTTGCGAGTTGTAATCTGAATGTTTATCCAAATGGTTTGCTCAAATAAGAATGAAAAAAAGCCTTTGAAAGTACCTCTACTTCACTTTAATCGTAACCTTTTCTGGAAATGAACAGAAATCCAACAAATCCATAAAAAAATTAAATATTGACATAACATTATAATGAAGTAACAATAAATACAAGTAATTACATAAATGTACAGAAATCTTCTTGAAACACAGACTACAGAATACTGCCATGTGTGAATAAGAGACATACAATAGACTTATTTCAAGAGCCTGTTGATATGGTGTTTGAGTTGTACTGCTGTTTGAACCAAAAGGTTGACGACAAGTCAAACTGCTAAGAGTGAAAAGCTAAACAGGAATAAAAGGATGAGTTCTACTTTCACCGATTCAACCTAGATTTAATTTTCAGGATGCCTTACAATCACACATACGGAAGTCATTATGAGTGATAGTTCTCATTAGTAAATGATGTGTGGTAAGAAAAATGTTCTCACTGCTGTGTTAACAGGCCCTTAAAATAAAGTGTCATGTCAGTATAGACATTTATGACCAGGAGGAGTCAACTGGGTGGGCTGCAGGCAAAAGTTGCCCCTAACCACAGATTCTGGATCAGTTTTCACTGTCCACAGCAGGATAGTAAGCATTACAAGGTGGGAGATGACATAAAGACACACACACACTCACACACACACACACCCACTCACACTGAATCTGTGTTTAGGGCCATCAACTGCATTGGGTAGCCTCAACAACTCATGCTTAATCTTAGCCAGCCAAAACCCCTCCAGTGCAAGGGAGAGAAAGATACGGCAGGGGGGCAATCAAAACAGAGACTGAGGTAGACACATTAGGTTGGCTCAGAGTAAGAGCTCTGGATACAAAACATTATTAACTTCCCCTGTGGTCACAGGTATCACATGTTCAAAGTATGACTTTTAACAGCCCATTCTCTTAAAGGTTGAGCAAGTTGTTTGATAGACATTTGCAGATAATTCAGCATGATTTCATCAAATCTGTGATGCACTTTGCATTAAGCTGATCATTTTGGTCAATCCACTAACTGCTCATAGAAAAAAATAAAAAAGTACAGCACCAAAAAGCAGTGTTCCACAATAAACACCTAACTGACCAAAAATATGATGGTTCATTTTTTTTTTATAGTTATATCTTATATCTCCCTTGTTTGGCCAAAGCACCCCTGTAATGTAGGCTGTCATTGTTTAATGGCTAGATGAATTGTGTTTTGTTCCAAGTGAGGTATTGTTGAGCATAACATATTTAGCAACACCGAGTACTTACTTATAATGTACAAAGAAAACATCAGCTAACACAATATAAATACACTCATATCAAAGCACCTTTGGAGCAGAGAGATTTAAACCTATTCTTCTGGCCACACTAAGGAAATCTGGGTCGAAACCCTCTGCCAATCTGAAATACAATGGCTATTAGTTCTAATTACCACAAACTCAGCGAGACACTTTATTTTACAGCCCTAGTACAACTGCTGCTTGCTGGTGTTTACTACTGATACTGGACGTTTCAGGAACTTTTGCGTCAACATATTCATGTTTCCGTGTCAGTGTCATTTAAGGGCAACACCACTGTTGGTTTCATAGCAGAGGGTAAATACATAAACTATAAAATAAAGTGTCTATATAAGATTAGTAACTTCTCTAAAAAAAAAAAAAAATCACATGTGCCTTGAGACAAATTGAATTCTTGATACAATAGCCATTTCATAGATTTATATAGCACAGAGATATATGTGTAGTACACAGCCCTATGCAAGCTGGTGCTTTTAATGTTCATAACAGAACATCAACTAGATTGTGTAGCACCACATATTTGGAGATTATGGGCCATTCTTTGGATAGTAAAAGAACAAGGCATTGTACTGTATATTCCTGATATACAAAAACATTCATCAGTATTTGCATATGAACAACGATTGGCTAAATGTGCGAATACAAAGAGCTAAGACACAAAATAAATCACTTTTTAAAGTTAATGCTATATACAAAAGATAAAAAGGAAAGAATATCTTAATAAATTATCTTTAAAAACAATATTTTACAAAACTAATTTTGATTGTGATACAAAGTGATCCTGAATTTTTTTTTCAAATACTAAAACAAGGCTCAACAACAGTTTTATGGAAACTAGGACTGACAAAAAAATGTTCTTATGGTCACAGCTGTCACTGAAGAATTTTATGCTGTTGTACTTTTTTGCATATTTGCAACTGAACGCATCTTTGCCATTTAAGTGCAACAGAAATGAACTTTCCAAATGTCTTGAGGAAACGTTGACCAATCGCAGGCACCAGAGAGGGAGCAGAAAGTGAAGGAGGTTAAAAGTGAAAGCAGAGAAGTGGGATTGTAACTTCTCCAGTGCAAAAGCACCATAGTCATCTTGCCCCTTTAAGACTGTTTGTGAGAGAGTAAGACTACAGGTATTTGAAAAAACGTGAGGTTGAAAAACAAGGTATAGAGTATTTTTTATGAGCGTACCGAGCTCCATGGGTCTGTGTTCCAATGGGGACTAGATGGGCACGGCTGAGTATTGCACTGCTCACGATCTGGTGGCTTGTCATGGATCTCGCAGCTCAGATCATTGAAACGCTCGCCGTTTGGACGCTGACACACCACCAGCCTCGTCTTTATCCCGCCTCCACATGGCTTGGTGCACTGAGGACAGCAGGAGGAGACGTTGTGTTTTACAAATGGGAATGTGAAGAAGATTTTTGAGTGTGAGTGTGTTTTTTCATGTAAAAATAAGTCTCTTTTGTGTGACGTATGGAGACTGTGAAGCCAAATCTTAGATGATTTCTAATGTACTTTCAGGCCACCAAACTATGAACATATGCATCAGTCAAAGTCACTATTCAACCTTAAATGAGGATCCCATTTTACAGTTTTTTCTCTAAACCAGACTGTATCTGCCAAGGAAATTCAAAAGCCATGGTAAAGTGTACTATGATGTAAACAGCAATGATATGTTGACTGTCTTACCTCTCCCCAGTTGCCATAGATCCACTGTGGACATGGCCCTGACTCACAGGATCGCTGCTCATTGGGCCGGCTGCGATCCTCACAGCTGTTGGCAGGGTACCCGTTCTCATCCTGGCACACTACTACCCGCCGCTGGAAACCTCCTGCACATGTGCTGGAGCACTGTTGTTACAGAGAGTGAAAAGCGCACATTGTCAGATGGTTGGTTCTCACAAAGACATGCTCAGTACACACGTGTAAATGAGTACCAGAGAGATATGTTGTATATTATTTACATTTTATTTCGACTCTGTGACGTATAAAACACGAGTGTGCACTATGTGGTATATATTGTGTGCAGACATAGGACCACTCTCTTTCAGAGAACAATACTAGGAGGCATCTCATGTCAAATGACTGACTATGTCTGCCGCTATATTAAAATACACATCCTCTGCACAGAGGAAGGAAGAGTGACCAGAAATAGCTTCAATCACTTCCCAGAATTATTTAAAGGTCAAAATTATTTTAAGACGGGGATAATCACTAACCTACTTTCTTCAGAAAACAGCTCAACAACGCAAAGAAAGAGATCCAGCTTGTGCACTCGGGTCACACTGTCCTGTGACACTGCATCTCATGGCTAAAGCCTTGGCCTAAGAAGAGTGAAGGGCCAGGAGAACTGAGCCTTGCTTCATGAGCATTTGTCAAAGTCTGTATCAGGTTACAAAGTGCCTTGTAGGAAGAAAATAACTGGTTTACAAACTGAAGAAGAAATTACTGCACTTCAATTTACATTAGTGCTTAAACCACCCCACATCCCTGCAACACCAGAAAATTAAAACCCTTTACACTTATAAAGATCTGTAAGAGAAGCTGATACAGCAGAAGCTGGTTAGTGCGTAGACTGGAAATGGGTTCATTCCTAGCCTGGCTCTGCCTAAGGACCCCTAAAGCTCACTAATTAACATTATTGTTAATGTTATGACATATTTGTTTAATCCATCAAAGCTAACCTGCTAACCAGCTATGAGTCGTATTTAATGTACAAACACGAAAGCGGCAGAGTATTTCTCTGCTCTTTTTTTTACTACTTCAGTGCCAGAAAGAAAGTTAGTACAGTTAACTCTCTAACAGAAGAAAGCTTACATGGAATGTATGGTTGTGTGGGTGAATAGAATGGCCTTGAATGGTTGATGGTGTGAAGTTATAATGCTATGTGAAGTAGCTTCCTAATGGTAGGATCATTAAAAATAGCGATCTCAGTGCTGCCTCAGCTCAACTGCTATCTTTGTAAAATGTTCTGCAGACTTTTATTGGTTCAGCTGAGGGTTTGGTTGCATAAGATTAAGCACAATATTTCAAATTTGAGGTGTTGTGGTGTGTAGGATGCCTTACTGCGCCCCAGGGTCCAGTCCGCCATTGATGGGATTGGCTGCGGGGTAGGTTGTTCCTGCCACTGGAGTTTGGTGAGGACGGGAACGGTCGGGACTCACTGGAGCGGGACGGGCATTGAGACATAGCACAGTCCTGCTCTGTGCTAGGACGATCATCTGGGTCACACTCACTAGCATTCACTTCTTGGTCACTGAAGTTGACGCACAGCACCTGCCGCGTCGTCTTCCCCTGACCACACGTTACCGAGCACTGAAAACACACATACATATCAGGGATAAAGAAATCAGCCCCGCGTATAGATGCATATGCTCATATCCATCTAGATGCAAACAGGCATACAACCATACACACAACAACAAATCATCATTGTATGATGGAGAAAGATGGTTGATTGTTGATTCTCATTTTCAGGGCGTCGGTTGCTCATGCGGTCACTGTGAGCTTAATAAAAACAGATATTTAACCAGAATTTCTCCCATGTGAGCAGGACATTGAAATCTCCCTAGACACATGGACTGGCACCAAACAAAAACACTGCACTGAACAGTAGATCTCATAACCCCAAGGTACTTAAACCCATTTGCTGGGGGCGACTACACAGCGGCCATAGTTATGGAGCTGTTAACCCCATTTACACTTCATAAGAACCGCACCCCAAGACCTGCTGAGGGCAGAGCCAAACCAGAGCCAGCAACTAGAGCTGTGTCAACTGCATACAAATGAAATTGCGATGCCACCAAAGTGGAAAATTGACACTCCTCAGCTGGGCCTTTAGATTGATAGAAACTCTTTGACCGGGCTCATCCTTGCCGTGGTGCACTGACAGCATCCTTGACTTGGTGTTGAGCGTGCTGATGCAGTCAAATATGGCATTAAACAAAACAAATGGTCAAGGCTCTGGCTGCCCATGCAGGATATTCTTAAATGACCCGAGTATATAGCTATCTTTTTTGGAAAAGAACACAAGGCAGATCTTCTGCCAAGCACTAATGGCTCCTCACTCAGCTCTTCCATAGCAGAGTCCACTTTCTGTCTTGCATAAGGTGATCTATTATGCTTATGCAACAGCTGTCTCCTCAAAAACCTCGCCTGGGATTACACTGTCCAGAGGTTTATACTGCTCTGTCACAGTGTTATGGAGGCCATGAGTTTAGATACTGTACGAAGGTTTTACATACAATTAGTCAATGTATATGATGTAATACTAAATGAAGGAATAGCAAAATAATAACAAAACGCCCTTATGTTTGAGAGATCTGTTGCTGCAATAAAGCATTGGTAAATCTCGTGTATGTTCATGTGGGTCTGTATGTGCGGCTGGGATAGCACTGTGAAATGTTTTTTGGCCTGGGGATGAACTATTTCTTTTTGGGTGGTTGGGGGGGGTCAATGAGTGTCTTTGGCTTGTTGGTACATGTGTGTGTGTGTGTGTGTGTGTGTGTGTGTGTGTGTGTGTGTGTATGGTAACCAGACCTGCAGTCTGGCTGTACTGTATCACCGGGACTCTGATGAGAAACATCTGTAAACAAGACTGGAGCCCCTCACTGCAGCCCCTTGACTCTCCTAGCTCCAGAAACTTCATTTCACTCTCTCTCTCTCTCTCTCTCTCTCTCTCTCTCTCACACACACACACACACACACACACACATAAACTCCTTCTCTAGACTCATCCCAGCCCTCTTCCAGGCCTTGATACACACTTGCCTTCCAGCAGCCACCCTGTTTCCACATCTTTGATCACACAAACATCCACATAGCGTGTGCAGACCAGAACTGTCAGTGTAGGTGAAAAATCATGCAAAATACACTGAAATAAATAAATCTTGCAGGAACAAAAACATCTGCATAGCAATATTGATCACACACAATTGAGATTAATCAACGGTGCTGTCTCTCTGTGTAATGAGAAACAGGAGAATTCTTTTTCCAAATTTCAGCTTATTTGGAGCTATCCTCTGCATCATTGGGTGAGCTTATATAAATTTAGGTGTAGCCACTTAACGTAATTTTGAGATAATTTATGACAACTGCGTCAGATACAGCTGAATAAATGATGATGACTTGTGATTTTCTTACCACAGTCCATTCCAGCACTTTCCACTGTCCACAAGCCACTACTGAGCATACTTCTCTGGCAGGGGGTTTTGGTAGGTGGGCACAGGCCGACTCTTCTGCCACACCACCCTGATTGTCACGGCAACTCACATAGCGCATCCTTGTCCCTTTGCCACAGCTGGCACTACACTGATAATGCAGAGAAGAAGAAAGGTTAAGAAGCTGGAGACCAACAAAGAGACACACGGACTGAAGATTTAACAGAACAACCAACCTGGGTCCAGGAACCAAACCGCCACTGGGTTTTGTGGCCCTGGTGGGTGGGGACTTTGGTCCCTGGGGGAACAGGGTGGCTGCTGGGACACTGGGCCAGTTCACAGTCCTGTGGAAGGGAGGACACATTCACCCATTCATGCAGTGATTAACAAAATGAATATACTGTAACAACATCTGTCCCTGACCACAAAATACCACGAATATCAGAGATAGCTCCTTTGACATGGGACAGTCAGTAACCAACTTAAACTATATTCCTTCAGCTCTGCCTTTGAGAGTAGCTGTGTTTCCCATCAACCCTTTCCTCCCACCTTACCAAAACAACATTAACAGGGTCCCCCCCCGTCAGTTCAAACTATGGATTGTGGCAGTAAGCCACTCAGCATAAAGCCCTGATCCCTGTCATAACAGGTCATAGTGGAGTGGTATTCAGGGCTCCAATACCCATGCTGGCGTGGTTGTAAACTCCACCCCTAATCCACCCCCCCTTGTCCCTCACCTTCCGCCCTTTCCTCTTTTTTCCCCCCATGCCCTCTGGTGCCCTCTGACCCCCAGTCTCCAGGAATGAAGGCCTTAATCAGGCTGCACAGGCTGTGAGCAGGCTCCACATTCCACACGCTGCCTCCTAACGGAAGCAAATAGTCTTCACGGCAAAGCGGCTCTACACACACTTCCTGTCAGACTCACATTTTACAAGTATAAGCTAACAAAATATGTGATGCTTTCTGATTTTTTACGTGTTTATTATAAAATATATAATAGGTCCAAGCAGTGTTCATATCTGTTTAGCCTTTATCCAATCTATGGGTGGAAGTACCAAGCAAGGCATCTCTTGCCTCGACCTCTCTCTCCTCCTTGTACTCAGGCCCCCATCCTTTTATCTGTCCCTCTTTTTCTCAGCCCTGCTTGGTGGCAGGTGGTGGTGGGACTGGCGGCCTGGTGGCCCACTTCATGGCTGGCTGGTTAGAATCACAACGAGGTGGGGCGACTGCTTCAGGGTCACTGGCTCTGCTGGCCCAGGCACCGGAATTAAGAGCCACCGCGACTAAAGGGGGGCCTCATCCTGAGTCTGCATGCTCAGCCCTCTGAAATGGGTTTACGCCCCACGCTGACCAAACAAAACTCTCATTCAGCTCAAAATAGGTTTCTTTGGTGTTTCTGTGTCTCTTTGTGTATGCGGCACACTTAACAAACAGATTTGGAGAACACGAACAGCTTCACATGTAAACCAGAGAGCAATGCAGACGGAGTCATTTTTCAACTAGAGTGCTTGAAATATTAAAAAACGTTATTTGTCATTAATCTGAAGAATGGGTTGTGTGTAATATCATATTGTTCATAGTAATGCCGGTCCACTAAGGCTGAATATATAGGGATTTGCGGACTGAAACCTTGAGGCGTTGTGCATCTTGTGACATGTTCACTGTCAAAGCATCAGGTCTGAGAGCGAGTGAGACTGCATGGCTCTATATCCTGCTGAAAGTCCCAATGGCTACAACAATAAAATTAATTTTCTTTACTTCTAGAGCACATACATGTTTCTTTGTCATGATATGTTTGACTTTTATTTATAACTTCCAAGATTCCATCACCTGTATAACAAACCACAGTAACATGCAGCAGTACAAGAAGACTCTACCAACAAAAGGCAAAAATACAACAAACTTATTTCACCACCTCAAGCAGAAGCATCTGGTCAAGTGTGACGAGGGCCAAAAATTCTACAAAGGGAGCTCAGCAGCTATTGTGAGTTCTAAACCAGATGAACATACCTGTCAAAACTGAGAGATGTTTTGAAGCAATGAGCCTGGGCAAAATGAGTACATACTTACTTAAAATGACTTCTGTGAGACTTAAAGGTCTCAGTTTGAAACTCAACCATGGACCAACTTTAGCTTTCACAGCACAGAAGAGAGAAAGTAAGTTTGAGCCATTGAGAGAAGTAAAAGAGAGGGAGAAGAGAGGCAAGAAGAAAGGCTGATAATGCTTACCTGGGTGTCAGTGGGTCTAGTGGCAGCATTACATTCTGTGTCATCCATGACAGCACCATAAGAGCCGACCACACACTTCACCGCTCGCATCTGGTAGCCTGGCCCACACGAGGTAGTGCACTGGGTTCGAAGGAAGGGAGGAAAAAACAAGAGCGGTGGAGGAACATTACAGTGAGCCAAAGTGAAAATGGAGAAAGAGGTAAAGAAAGCAAACAGAAAACAGATAGTTCATGTGAGCCAGAAAGCAACCCACACACACAAACAAATAAAAAAACTGTAAACCACGCTTAGCAAATAAAAAGGTTTCCTTCACCACTCTACTCCCCCGACAAACATCCTGAGTTGTTTGAAGCAGATAAGAGCTTCAAACATTAATGTAAAATACCCTTTGCTCATATACATTGCACTCTTTCCACTGTAGCCGAGTCAGAGGGTACTACCCCATGCTCCCTTCTGCCTCACTGCCTCCAATGAAACAGGGTCAAACTAGTGTGGCGGCAACTTCAACTACCATTTGACCACGCTTCATTAAACGGCTTCAAATATACCTTAACGTGCGCACATCCTCTGATTCAGTGCACAAAAATATCTCGCATTTTTTCAGTTCTCTGCACAAACGGGGCTGAGCTTGTATATGGAGAAACACGCAGAGATTGTATACTGTATACACAATTCTATATAATTCTGCTGTATTTATTTTGGCTGGATGTGCTGTGTGTCTAAACAGTAAAGAGTAAAGGGGACAGTGTTAAATGATGGATTTAGCTCACGTGTTCTCCCTTTGGTTTACACTGGGGAGAATTCATCAGAAAAACAACAGTGATTGCCTATATGCTGTTTCCCATCAACTGGGCAGACCTCTGTATGACTTTATATGAAAGTAGCTGATCAATATACTGGAATAACTAGCCTTAAATACCTTGTTAAGAATCACCACTTAGTTTTCTGTTACATAGACTCGTATCAAACATCAGTGTGTGATAGAGCATAATACGATTCTGATATTTCATCTCATTCCGCTGTTTCACTTCTGGAATATACCGTAAATGATATAAAGTTATTATCACACATGAAGGAGGTATGCCCTGGATTTGTTACCTGTCCTTCAGTTGTATGACTGCTTTAGCATCTATTATTTTTTCATTTGTGTCACTTTTACGGTGTTAATATAACAGTACTACAGTGTTAGTTCATACTACACACTAATGTTCGCACTCACTTGTCCCCAGGGTCCGACCTGCCAAGAGGCACACTCCTGCTGTTGACACGTCTGCACCGACTCAGGTTTAGAAGAGCCGCAAAAGCGGTCGTCTAGACGGTCCTCACCAAACTGACACCATGTCTGACGGTGCTTATAGCCTTTCCCGCATGTCACAAGACACTGAAAGGAAAATATTTCAGGGTTTATGGATAGCATATTACATGAGCACTGGTTGCTCCCATCCATTGAGCCTACTGGAATTCCAGTTCATGACAGAAGACCACTTGGTGCTGTGGAAAGCAGGATATGCAGATTACAAAACAGCTAGCGGTTGGAAGGGACCAAAAGACAGGGCAAGAGTGTTTATTTATGTGTGAGTACAGTGCATATGTATACAGTGTAGTGTAGGTGTTTGTATTTAGCAGCACCACATGGGAGATCTGAAATATTCCTGGAATGTAGCCCAGAGCTTTGCAAGAACCTCGCTCTACAATGTGTAAACTGTATAGCGGTTAAGTACGATCTCGCTCTGCAATCTCTGATTTCCCAACGCTCACTATAGTGCAAGGAGGGGAGTAACCCTCCAAAAGCTGAGACACGCACAGTCAACACTGGGATTTTATATTTGACCCAGATCACTGCTGGCTTAAAACTACAGTATTCATACTGGAGTCTGTTTCTCTTTACACTGACTAAACCCAGCTAAACAAACACTGGGAAGTCTTCCTCACAGATAAATGTGTATATGCAAGTTTTATGTAACTGTATGGCTTCACAGAAGCTCTTAAATGACATAATCATCATTCCTCTCTTCCTTTTTCCTATGTGCGTAGTTGGAAATGAAAGAAAAAACATTTTAATGTGGTGTATATTCTATCAACTTCTCAATCTATCCACCTCCTTTAAAAGGAACTCTTTATGTGGCAAGTAAATATTGGACAATTACAATTGGAGTTCAACTGACCTCGGACCAGTCACCAGTCTTCCATTGTGGACAGAGGAATTCATTGCAGGGTTGGACGGTCAGCTTGTCCCTTTGACTGCATTTGCTTTCATCACCGCCAGCCTCGGCTGCCTTTCGACACACTGCCCCTCTACGGCGAGTGCCCCCACCACAGCTCTTGGAGCACTGCAGTACCAACGTTTGAACGTCAGCAAGTGTAAACACAAATATACAACCCCAGACAAACGCAAATCAAACATACATCCCGCAACAATCTTACCTCTGACCAAGGTGAGTACTCCCAGCCTCCCGGGTTACAGTCCCCATGGCAACCTTCCTTATCATCAGGTTTGTGCTGACCACTACAGTAGCGGTCATCAACCTTCTGGGTCTTGCCATCTGTACGACTGATTTTGGCACAGTATATTTCCAGGGTGCGATATCCCAGGCCGCACTGGGCTGTGCACTCACTCTTACGAGCCACATGCCACCTACATCAACGGTGACAGAACAAATCCTTGTCAAAATTAAGAAAATTGATGACCGGTTCCTGTAGGTACTTATGGTTGGCTAAACTGGTAACACAAACCTGAGTTCGCATTCAGTGTTGCAGGGCTCAGTGATAACAGCAGGTCTAGCTGTACCGTGACACCTCTGGTCTGAGACCACCACCCTGTCTGATTCTCTGCTGCAGAGAATCTTCCGCTTACGCTCTCCTATGAAGACACAATGACACAAGTTTGGACGACAGGCTCAGTTCAGTTCAATTTCTTTATATTGTGCCAAGTCACAGCCAAAGTTATCTCTTGACACTTTACAATTAGAGCAGTTCTAGACCAAACTCTTTAATTTAATTTATAGCACAGAGACCCAACATTCCCTCACGAGCAGGCATTTGGCCACAGAAGTGAGAAAAAACTTCCTTTTAGAAGGCAGAAACCCGGGAGCAGACACTGGCTCTATGTGGGCGGTCACCTACCTTGACTGGGTGGGTTGGTAAATTTGAAAAATCAAAAAGCTCTATATTAAAAAAAAAAGAAGATATGTTGTGCTTCTGAATAATGACACTGCATTTCGCTCCCTTTGTATGTTCTTATATTTGATCGGAAGACACAGTATGTAAAAATCCATGACTAGAGTTGCAATCTGTGGTTTCATAATCTCATCCTTGAATGAAACTCCAGTACCTTCCCCTGATTGACCTCAGCTTCTGTAAGATCCTATAAGTATCTGTCTGAGTCGACGCAACATCTTGCTCATAGATCATATACACCATCATAAGGTAACAGTGAATACCAGCAGCAACGTGTACGTTTCACCTGGGCTCTTGTGCTGACGTCCACGCCCTGAATCACAGTGCAGCAACTGTGCAGTAGGAGAGAGATTTAAACCGCATGTGGCTGCAGGAATTAGATTCTCTATCAGTACCTCATGCTACCAAGTTTTACAGCACAGTGCTATGAAAGCTCAGTGTGCCTGAGACTGCCAGAAAAGCCCTATAAATCAGAAAATCAAAAGCTGATGGACATTAAATGTTAGCTGTTTATCCTGCTGTGTGAACTCACTGGTCTCTCTTTGGAGAGTAGTGTCAAAATATGAGACAAAGAAATTCTCAGAAAAAGTGTTTGAGTCACAACATGCAAGAGGTTTTCAAGTTTACCTGCAATCCGCCTCTGCATGTCCACTAAGTCTGACAAGTCCAGAATCATGCCAAAGGGGATAATCTTCCACAGCATACTGTGATGTCTAACTGCATCATTCGTTCCAACCCTATATGTCTAGCATGATCCTTTTAAGTTTAGCCAGACCATCCTCTTTTTGCCTATGCCTCTGCTTTAGTGGTTCCCACGACTCCTCTCTCCGTGCCATCTCACCTTTACTTTCACCACAACATTTATCATCGACCACTCCCCTCACCTCCCTGTGCCAACCCTTTGTGTCTCCCCCTCACCTTGGCACAGACGGTTGCACTCCTGCCAGGGCCCATAGGCATCCCAGAAGAACTGCTGAGGTTTGTCCTCGATGGGGATGTTAAAGGAATACCTGACATTTGGGTTGTAAAGATTCCCCACAGACAGCACCTGGGAAAATGCAAGCAATGTGATATTCTTTATAATACAGTAAGTTTATGGGTTTTCTTTTTTTTTTATCATCAATGGTTTGTCCACATCTTCCAGAATAAAAAGTAAACGCCTCTGGAGGCCCATAGAATTTAAGATCTTGCACTGAAAATATTTCATCTTATAAGTTTGAATTATGCTTCTTTAAGTTACAGGACTTATCTTTAAACTTCATGAGCTATCTTATTAGTTTCGCACTTGCCACTGCACCAGTCTAGTTTTGCATCTCCTGCATGACATCATGATAATGACAGTTTACCTGGACAATGATCTCCTCCTCAATGCGGTCAGTGCAGTTGATCCTCTCAATGACATGGTCAGAGCCACTGTACTCGATGACGGCATTTCCTATTTTTATTTCCCTTTTGAACATGCTAACCACAAACTCTCCATTAAGCAGGAACTCTCCACGGCTGTTTGATATGGCTGCAGGGAGACAGAAAACAACATTCATTCACTCACTGAGCTTGAGCCCACTGACACAGAGAGCCAGACTGAGTGGTACATGATGTAACATCAAACTATCTTGGCATAACTGGGGGACAACAACTGGAGAAATGTGAAATTTTGTGAAAATTATGGGCAAAGAAAAAAAAACTTGTTTTTGCAACATTCTGGCTAATGTTTTCATTTACAGTAAGGCACAGGCAGCAGGCAGCAGTAAAGCCTTATTGGGGTAAAATAATCCTCTGTTCCTGGAGAAGTCCCATCCAGGGGCGTCCTGTTCTGTTCAACCGCCAGTCTGCTGCACTCATTCACTCTAATGCGATTATGGAGCTAATTTCCTGCCTTTACTTTCCTCGCCATTTCACACGTTACACTAATATGACTGTGGAGAGCGGCCCTCATTCTGGCAAAATCGTCTCCACTTTGGGCCCCTAATCACTCAATACACCAATACACATAAATAAACACACATATATACTAACATAAAGGGTGACAACTGAAAAAAAAAATGCGTTCAGAAGTTGACAAGGTGGCATAAAACACACACGCGTGGAGAATAAAGGAATAACAGCAGGAATATGCAGACATATACAGACTATACATGCAGAAACACACTTGACGACCTTGATGGAATTGTAGCCCGAGGACTATCTGAGCTCAAGTAAGCATGCTCGTGCCAACAAGACATGTACACTAATAGCTGACAAAGCAGACATATCCCCAGTGACAGACAGGCATATGGTACAGAAAACACACACACACACACACACACCCAAGAGATACAAATGCTTATTAACCAACTGACCTTGATGGAATGGCACCCACAGGCCCAGTTCTGGCTCATTAACATGTTAGCATGCACACTGTATGCCAACGCCTTAGGTTTAAAGTAAATGACTGTACACTAAAAGCTGAACGGCGTCAGTCACACAGACAAACAGGCAGAGACAAAATGTGCAGGCCAGAGTAGACGCTCTCAACAACACATTGCTTCAGAAATTGTTGCAAACATAAACTGTTGGATGTCTTACCGAGGTAGTTGTCATCCTCCGGTTTCCCTGAGTAGCTGTGTTGACGCACATCTATATTTGTAGCACCACTGGGTATTCGAACTACTTCATTATAGCCTGTAATGGGTTTAGAACATTAGTATATTGAGCTCTGTGCGTACACTAACAAATGAGCTTCTCTCTCTGTGCTCTTTATTCTGAAGTAAGCACATGTAAACACGCGTTCACGCAATATAACAGGAGCTGCTGTAGTTTATACTTGCTGAAAGTAAATGACAGTGTAATAAAAGAGGCTGCAGCTCACCATAGCGGACGATGTTGAAGGTTCCTGCCACAGTTTTGCAGGAGGAGTTGTCGCCTCCACACACGCCGCACTTATCCCTCCTGGCTTTAGAGTTCAAGACATGGTCACAGCCTGCTTGCTGCTCAGAAAGGAGGCAGAACAGAGGGATAAATAAAATATAAAAAATGTACATGGCATGGGTAATACAAACAGAAGTGATAGGAAAGGGACAAAAAGAGGGAAGGCAGAAGGGAAGTTCCAAAAACAAGAGAGAAGAGAGTTTGGAGGAGGAATAATGTGCATATAAGAATGTGACAGTATGAAAAATGCACTGGTAAATAAAAAAAAAAGAGTAAAAACTGAAAAGTCAGACTGACTTTTCTAAATGAAATAAGAGGATTCAGCCAACAATCTTTAATTACAGTTACTTGGAAACAACTTATATTAACATGTCTTCTACTTGGCTTTTACTTGTTTATTTCTTGATGAAATACTGATCATGAAAGAAATAATAAAACCCAGTGACCCTTAAAATAGTTGGATAGAACTTATGGAGTTGTAGCCATATTCCTGACAACCATCTGAAATACATTTCCTTAAAAAAACACATGCAGGAAATAACTTGAACTGTTCTGCTTGTAATCGGTTGTTACAAGAGCCTTTTTTTGATTTTCTATAACGGATGAAGAGCTTAGCTTTATTACCACAGCATGGATTGAAATCCACTTAACATGGCCAGGAAGGCAACTTACTGGACCACAACCTAACAAAAACGCTGTGTGTGGTTTTCGAGTGTACACACAGCAACCCACTGTTTCTTTCAAGAAGAATATTGATGTGTATGGGATGTTAGTAATCAGGCTTTCAAACTAAAACTCCATCTGTCACAGGTTTGAAGCTATAAACACAGTCTGGTTTGGCAAAAGATTTAAACACTTTTTAAAAATATTTGTGGTAAACATATAGAAATGATTATATCTGCTCCACCAATGGAAGCTATTAGTCATTATAGCTGAATTAGCCGAACTCATGAATTTGAACTACACAGCTGAGTGTTGTTAGCTTAGTAAGAGTTAGGAACCTCACCCTGCACAGGCCCTGGACACAGATATCGTTGGTATCGGGTCCGCACGGCGTGCCATCAATGACCCTGTCCCTGAGCTGATAGTAGGCCGTGCTGCCTGCCACCCTGCAGAACAGCTTACATCTGTCCTTCATCAGGACTAACAGAGAAGGGAGGACAGAGACAAAATCTTAATAGCAATGGATGTCAATGTCAAGTTTGTATTGTGTCAAGTGAAACAGGGTTGACAAAAGCAAGCGGGAAGCCAGCGAGTAAAAAAAGGATTCTCACTTCCGCTGTATTTGGGCACCCAGCGAACATTAGGAGGTAGACCGTTGATGTTGAAGTGCCTGCCATCGAAAGCCGCACACTGTTCCTCCCTGAAGTCTTTCTTCTGCTTGGAGCAGGGCTCAGAGTTACAGGAACGAAACTTCATTCGGCGACCCACACAATACATTCCTCCATTCCTGGGCCTGGAAGCAAGATTGAGGAAGTGAATGGACCAATTTAATGGTCTATCTATCATCTATTTAATCATCTATCCACAATCAAACACTAACAGTATGTCACTGGCAAAGTATTCAGTTTCAAACTCATTCAATTCATGACCCATTAAATTTTATATCTGTGTCTTAAACCAGGATGAAAGACAACGCTGACAACACTTTTCTTTAAACGCCACGAAAGAACCCTGTGAGATCTGCCATCAGGCCGCCTGTCTTGATGAACAGTAGTTATGGAAAGAATTCCCTTGAGGAGGCTTCATCTATGGAACAGTGACTTTGGCAGCTAAGATGGAGACAAGGTCCACTAAGCATGCATGACTACAAAGAGAGAGACTGCTCACACGGGTCGGTTGCATTCGCGCACCGCGATCTTGATGCCCCCGCCGCATGTCCTGGAACAGGTACCAAAAGGACTCCAAACTCCCCATGCCCCCTCCACAGGTGTGGCATCATGCTCTTTGGCTATACACAGCCCGTGTTTGCAGTGCTGCAATGAGAGAGAAACAGAAAAGACAGAAGTCAGATGAATGAAGAGAGCGAGAATGGGAGCAGATGGAGAGAACGAAGTGAGTGAGGGAAAGAAAAATAAGGGTAAAGGAACAGACAGAGTGAACAGATGAAATCCTATCCACGGAACTGGCAACACATCTATCTGCTCTCTCGCACTTTGATGTTAATCTGGGAAAAATTATACGCTGAAGCAAACGGAAAAAAGAGGGACCAAAAAAGACCTGGGTCTGGCTGGACAGAAGACAAGGAAAAAGTCACGCACAGAGACAATAAATTTATCTCAGCTCATAACGAGAGGATAATCTTACACTGTTCAATGAAGAAACTCTGGTTTAGTGTGGTGCACACTGGCATGGCATGGGAGGAGAGGTTGGTGTAAACATGAAAAGGTTTCAACATGTGTGTGTATCTGTGCGTCTTTGGAATTATGTGGCTTTCATGTTCTTTCAGTCTTAGTGGCAGGAAACGAGGGCTTAGCGAGAAAGTCCTAATTAAAAGCTAAACGAAGACAGTTGTGTATAAGCCTCCATCGTTGACAACTTCACGCCACCTACTTACATGGCAGCCATGTTCAGTTACTGAAGTTTATATACGTTTCAATGGTGAGTTGACTCTGGACAAGTGTTTGAAAACTTGTTTTCTTTTGTCATTTTTCTGGATTAAAAACGCCTGTGAACAATTTCACAGTCATGAGTCACTGGAAAAGTTGTGAGATCAGAACAAGGAACTACGGTGAGGATTTTCAGATCATTACAAACCCATATGAGCATTAAACCCTCATGTAATGAAAATGTGGCAATCCTATGGAGTATTAAAAAAAAAACTTCACACGTTAATCTCATATTTTTTGCATTAAGAAAATGCACTTCAATTTCGTACTTCTTGCTCCTGACACTTTTGGTTAATGTAAAAGGAAAAGTCTTATCCCTTTACTTTTGACTCTCTGGTGCTCCTCCGACAGCACCTCGCTCTGAGCATTTATCTTCATTTCTGCATGACACTTACCTTTCCAGGGGAGCAGTCAGTGCCATCTGCCCACGGCATGTGCTGGGTCCTACAGCCCCGCTGGGCCCCCTCGGGACTGGTGCACCATAGCCTCCGACACTGGGTCTGAAAAATGCACATACAAACACGCAGAGCTGAGTCTGAGATGACAGAAAAAAGGTTGGACAACCGAAACAAAATATAACATCACTTAAAAATATATCAAATAACTTCACTGGAGACAACTCTGTTAGCATATGGACACCCACAGGCAGAGATCCAATTTACCACACATTATAAAACAGTATGTGACTCCATACAATATGTCTGCTGTATCATTTGTGTTTCTGTGTTTCTACAGGCTTTCTGTCTGAAATATACAGTAGCTAGATGGTTTGATGTGAGGATTCTACCTTTCCTCATTTTCATTTTTAAGAAGTTTAAACAACTAAATTTATAGGTTTAGAGATATCCTAACATACTCATCATCACTATGTGACTTTAAAGGCCTAAACTTCAGCTGGGAACCTCTGCTCGTAACACAAGCGAGACCCTGAGAGACCTACATATGCGACATGACAGTTTAGACTCTCACGTTGACTCCACTTACCATATAAGGGCACACCTGCGTTCCTGGTCCAAATATCAATTCACACTGTTTATTGACATTGTATATCCGTCCAGGCAGCTGCTGCGAGAGACTGTATGGCCTAGAAACAGGCTCGTCAAGCAAGCATTCACCATATCCCGTGCTATTAAGAAATAAAAATAAAATGACTTAAAGAAAAAAACGGAAAAACAAGAGACACAAACAGACAGAAAACACACTCAGTACTGCCGGAGAGGTCATTTTTCCATACATATATAGAACCTCTGTTGTACACACACACTGCTCAGTGTCTGTCTTGACAGATTTCTGTTTATATTTCGTCAGCTATATAGAGTAAGTGCTAGTGACCTCAGGATTTGGGGGGTGAAGGGAGAACTTTGGAGAGCTGGATGCATGGAAAAAGGGGTTTTGGATAGTTGCCAGACACTATCCCATTTACTTTGTCCTACAGTAGCCCTTCCCTGGTCTTTCTCTGTGAACTGAGGAGCATTTGCATGAGAAGAGACTACAGGCCGCAATGGTCCTGAGAAATGATGACAGTTTATTTGCATTTAGCCTAAAAATGTTGCAGTTGCTGCCAAAAGTGGTAAAAGCTTTTTACGGCATGTTTATACAGTATAGCTACATTACACACACGTGAGTGTGTGTTTTAGGAAATCTTTTGGTATATTTTTTATAAGTACATCATCTTTAAATAATATTCCAGAGCTGTAAAATAAAAACGTGCAACTCTTTTTCCCTGACATTACTGAGCTGCATATCCTATGTCACTGCAGGCTGTTTTGAGTTCGGAATATTTCTCCTTAACAATAGAAAAACATCAAGAAACCAGTGCAACATACTCGAGGAACTCTGTGATGTACTTCCTGCTACACTTGGACCACATCCAAGGGTTTGTGTTGTAATTAAGTGTGGGAGCCATCACATGCTGCTGAATCTTAACTCCATCCTCTTTACACTTGTTACTGTCGTCATGAGGCATGTTGAACCTAACAGAGAAAACAGAAGTTAGGTTAAGGCATCATAAAAATGTGTGTCATTAACAAGAGAAATGTGAAGGATTGATATTTTTCCTTTCCTATTCTCGGAATAATTCTGTTGGTTGTTGTGTATGTCATCAGATGCATAGCTGTGTGAGCCCGCTGTTTGGCTGAGAGAAATGTAACAAAAGCCAGTTCTACGGTGAAAAACGCTTTATGTTGGTTCTGGCCGGGACTTCAAAGCTTTAATATGTCATTGTTTCTAATCCAGCATGGACTCCAATTGAAAAATAGTTGCTGTGCATTTCATTTGTTGAGCCACATGTTTGGCCACATGTTTCAAATCTGAACATTCATTCGATGTTTTCCCTGTCGCTGCAGTATTGACTTTGGGAAACCTATCTGATGTTACAGTTGAAAATAATGTAGTGTCTTTATGTTTCCTGCCACTGAGGAGCTTGGAAAAATCTAGCAGAATATAAGATTACATTAAAAGTCAGAGGACTCAGAGGCCTTCCCTGAACTGGTCAGCTCCCCACCTGACAGGTACCATATAACACTGAGCTATGGGCTTAAGCAGGCATCAAGCATGTTGTCACCACCTGATGCGGATAAACATGGAATTGAACAATCCCACCTTTTGTTTAGTGGTTAAACAGAGCATTTGTTAGAAGTGATGGGGGTCGTTACAGCCGGTAGCAGTCTCCACTGAAATCAAAAACACACCCCAGCACCAGAAAATACTCGGAAAATGAAAAGTAATGTAGTGATGTTGTATTGTCCAAATATGCTAGAAATTTTCATCCCCATCTGCTGGTAAAGCATGTATGGATTCCTAGAAAGACTTCTAAGGTTGCGCCGATGTCTCATTGGAGCCAAAAGCTTCGCTTGTTAGGAGTGATGACAGTAGTTGAAGTAAACAATCAGTGTAAACATGCTGTGCTTACACATGGCCAAGTTCATGGGCGATGGTGAATGCAGTGCTGAGTCCATTGTCCTCGCTGATGCTGCAGCTCCTGTATGGATCACACACTGTACCCAACTCTGCAAGTCCTTAAAGACAAAAAAAACCAGGCTCAGTTCAGTTTACAAGTCGTAGCATCATCGTGATCATACCATCATTAACATGAGTGAAATACAGTACAAGTTAGTACGTCTGTTTAAAAACAAATCCACTCACCTAAGGTGTCACATTTATCCCTTGCTCTGCAGATGTCCTGCCTGTGGTGAGGAGACACATAATGGGTCACGGTTAATGGAACTGTACAAAAGAAACACACTTCCCCAACCTTCAGGGGATCCTCCTTGTTTAGGTTAATTTTCAGTAGTTCCAGTCATCAGGCATCTGGAACCTGTTTGATCAATGCCTTTGATGGAATCGAGCAAGTATAACATTACATGGCTCGTGGCATTTGGTACAAAATCCTCTTCAAAATACTCTATGCAGCTTGATAACTTGACATTTCTCTTGCACCTGGTGATTAGGATGGCAGTGTCATGATGGGAATGGTGGTTATCATCCAGGATGTTCTGGCTCTGCTGCCAAATACAGAAGTTCTTTAAAGTGGTCTGTGCATTAAAAGAAATGACTGGACCATCCTGAGAAACACACAAAGAGATATGAATATACAATATCAAAGATATGATCTCACTGGTAAGCGTGTGCACAAAAGGTATGGAAATGAAAACAAATTTAGCAGCTCTTACCTGCTCATTGTTTATTATGACTAACTTTACAATCACAATGTTAATCAGGTTGCCAATACTGGGGTCCTTGTAGATAGAAGATACCTAAATGAAGGAAAGAAAACACGAACTCAAACCTCAAAATGAAAACACTGTGAAATAAAGGCTAGTGTTAATACTGGAATCAACGTGTTGAAGTGGTTTCATTCACTTAACGCAGCAGAAATGTGACACATTACATTAACTGGTAACTTATCATTGGATCACCTTTCTGAGGTTTCAGGGAAGTACCAGGGAATTTGGTTGATTGGAAGATCAAGTTGATAATGGCCTGATCACCCGTGGAGAAGGCAGCCTTTGCCAAGATCAGAATATAGGTCATCTAAGCCTCCCCCTGAGGACTGTCGGCCCCTGGCGCCTCCAGAAGCTGGTATTTGAAGTGGCCAAGAGTATGTGGTCTATGTGACATACCTGAGCTTATTTTTAACATTCATCAAAGCTGTCAGGCAGGCTCTACCTCAAGCTGCCCTCTCTTCCCCCTGGCCGTTTGAAAGTAGTGTTTACCCCTGCCCTAGGCTGCCCTTTTCCCTCCCACAGTCCTCCTCCAAAGGTTGGCCGACCAACTTGAAGCACGAACAGCACAGCAGAACAGGTACATACATTTAGTGCTCAAATACGCACGTGTAGCTGCTTTCTGTCCACGTATGTACGCAAAATACAGACACAAAAAAACATCTCGATCTCCCAGCCAGCCAACAACCATTTGCTACTAGCAGCGATTAAGTCTTTAGACAGAACAGGACTTACTATTGACATTAATGTGAGTATGTAGTGCTGTAGGTTGCTGCCATGATGCTCCACCATTTTACTGTCGGCCACCAGCATGACTTCAACAAAGCGCGGGTAGGAAAGGAAGCGCTTTGATCTCCTGTGAGGTCCTGAGTCACCGCTGCTATCATTTGATGCTCTCGTGCTGGCACTGACGCTCTCTGATCTGAGCAAGGCATCGCTGGCCAGGCTGGCACTCAGCGACTCCAAGTCTTTGAATATACCAGTTCTGGCCACAGGGTCTGCATTGGACACGGTGGTCACCCCAGTCACGGGTCTTCTCTTAGGCTTGTGTCTCTTATGTCTGTGTTTGTGTCCTAGAGAGAGAAAAGTCAGAAATGGTGCATGTATAAATACACAACGATGGACGGATGATGGGGCATACATTCAGGCAAAGAATAAATTAATTGACGTTTGTCAGGACAGTACGTTTACAACCAAGCCAAAGTTGCGGTTTGTGTCTTGAAAGGTAGAGAAACATAAACAAGTGGGCATTGTTAAAAAATGTTGCTGCCTCTTACTTTTTTGTTTATTGTTGCTCAATGAGTGGGTTCACAAATGAACAGTGCCTGGAATGCCTTTAATTTCTCTCTCCCTCTTCTCTCAGAAGAGGGGAGTGAGGAGGGCAAAGAGTTCAGGCTAGGTAAACCTGGCACCAAGCCATAAAAAAATAGAGAACAAACTGAGGTGGACACACCAAAAGACGGCAGTCAAACAGCTTCTCAACACTGAGAGGAATTAAGTCTGGTTTTAATTGTGACACGCAGACAAAACTGCTGAATGACCGTCTTTTTTTTGTTTTCTCATCATGTGCAGATCAAAATCTCTGGACCACCAGCAATGCATCCCCACCGCAATAAGAGTGAGCCTCACTACAGCACATTAGTAGATCACACATTAGTTTGCATGATTCATGACTTGGATAAAAAAAAATAAGAATTACTTTTCTTTAAAACCTGCAACTTAACAATGGAACTTTATACAGAGATAATCCTTTTGGCCAAAAGGGCTCTGAGTCAACTTCACGTTGACACTCACATACAGTATTACAGAATAAGCCAAAAGAGAAACATACACACACTCACACAAAATGCAAAGAATGAGAGCACACACAAATGTTTACATACACAGTTAAACCAAACATCTACAGAGAGATGTCCAGCAGACAAAGAGAACACATTTCCACATTTATTTTCATATGTTTGATTATTTGACAGTTTCAAGTTGGCATGACTTTGCTATAATAGAATTTACACTGTGTGCTCATGGCAGTGGGTCTACCCAGCTCTCTTATCAAAGAGGCAGAGGAAGTGTAAGAGTCAACAGGAAGTTCAGCCAGTAAACTGAGATGGGTGAACTTCCAAATGATTTTTTCCTGTGTGAGAGTAGGAAAGCTCACTCACTACTGTGCTGCACCCGTAGGCACTGTGCAGGCAAAGACATGATATGTGAGTCCTTATGTATGGGTATGTGTGTATATACACACACACATATATACACATATATGTCAATGCAAAGCATATTTAACCGAGTTGAAAAATATTCCACTTGAGCAAAAAAGTGGAAAAAGCCACATGTTTTGGGGACTTTGCAGAGCATTACGTGGGAAGGACCGAGCGGAGCAGAGGGACAGAGCTGCTGCTCAGCTGCTGAGGGCTGTGAAGCTCTGGAGGAGACAGCTGTTCTCAACTTGTTTACAGCGGCAAGTCACAGTGTAATAGACTAGCGTAGTTAATCTCTCTTCGTCCTTGTTGACTGCTGATTGGAGGGGGAGTCTATTCCATCAATGAAGAGAAGACAGGGAAAAAGAAGACACTGGAGGCAACTAACTAGATCTTTGCTGGATGACGAGTTTGTCAGGGCGACACGCACACCCTCAGTACCTGCTATCACCTAATACATTAGAGTTAATGTACATTATGGTATTATGGCTTGTAGGGAACAAAAACAAATGCTCTGTACTGTATTAAAAGAGAAAAACTGTTGTTTGTTGAGCCTCATTCCATGTCATCACATATCGACACTCTGGGAACTTTGGTTGCGTGATGCATGGCATCAGAGGTCTCTTAAATTTATGTAATATCTTATACTGATATTTTATATTTTCATTATATATTTTATAATGAGTTATTACTATGAGTTATATATAGTTATTCTGTGATTGCGCAACAAAAAAATCCAGTTCTGCAGAGTCATTTTCTTTGTTTTAATTTTTGTTTTTTAAAATCTGTCACAATATCCAGACACACACAACTCAGACACATTTGCTTGTTTTAACCAGATAAGCTTCATATTATTCTGCAATATCATGCTACAGTTACTGTAATAGCTCAGTAAGCTCAGTTATGATTACACAATCGGTTCCTGTTAGACCTGATAGCAAAGACTTTGGTGGTAATGCAGTGTTTACACCTGCTTAGGTTTGTGGAAACCAATTTAAAGGTCACATAATGTATGCAGGTGGTTCATGGTGTGAAAACATTTGCAAGCACATGAACCAGCCGCATACACTGTTTGTAACACTGTTTTTTTACAGGCAGCATTGTGCTAGTTAAGGAGAAAGAGCAGACTGTGTAAGAGCTGATTGGAGCAGATATCCAAGTCAACGGGAGGTCTGAATCAACTGTGTCTGCATGTACAGTAGTTGTGCAAGTTTGTAGTTGCAAGCATATGTGCAGAGGCACTAAGGCTGCATCTACATACAACTGTGTCGTTGTGTGTGTATCTGCGACACCTCCTATGTGTAAATTGCATACATGCTTACATATCAAATAATGCACCATACCTGAAGTGTCACAAGCGGAGTTCTCCCCAGATGCGTGTTTTTTGGGTGCACTCTTCCTGTATACAACATGAGGTTTCGTGTGTTCCTCTTCATACTGTTCTCCTTGATAGCTGTGTAGCGGTTCCACAAAATACTCCCCTTCTGGAGACCTGAAAGTGCCAAGCTGGATAGCAGAAAAAATGCATAGCAGTTTGGCATCCATCCATACCACTCTAATGCAATGTATGTTTGACTTAAATATTTATAGCATGCAAAAGTGGACTGTGGCTCATTTACTATTCATTAGAGAAAATAAACAATGTTGGGACCTGAGGGCTTTCATAAAAGGGTGAAATAAGAGAATTTGCATGCATGTAAGAAAAGTCCCAAGGCAGGAGTGAAAGGATAACAGTGAGATCCGTGATGCCTATCAGTACAGTGAGACTGTATGATCTTGGCAGGAGTGCCGAAACCCATGTGCTATGTACTTCACTTGGTTAGTGAGGTCTGAGTTGGAGGTCTATGATGTTCCCGATAAGGTGCATGCCAGCCTAAGCACATTTCACTTACTCTTTGGCTGTAGAGAACAGTCATAGGGTTGGGGTGGCTTATATGAATTTGGAAAACTTTCTTTACTTTACTTGACTTTATGAAAAGTCATATACATGATGACAAGACAAAAAATTACAGTTAGAAAAAAATAAAACTCCTGTGTAAAATTTTGCAAGGAGGGGGGACTACTCTTCAGCAAGTTTCCCAGCTAGAAAACAAGTGTCACTTTATTTCCCGATGCACAGAAATAAAATGAAATTGCAGTCACTAGCAGTATTGCCTGTTTTAGAAAAAATGTGCCCTCAGAGGTTTTGAATAAATAATAAGTTATGCTCCATAAATGTCAGCTCAACTCCCTAAAGCTCACGGAGCATTTTTCGTTAAATTTATATCTTTTGGGAATAAACTGACCCCTTAGTCAGATCTGTCTACTAACTGTGGTCCTTATGTGCAAAATCCGAGTGCTTTTGCGCCGCTTCAAAACACATGCTTCAGCAAGCCTGGGAGTGAGACCAGTTTGTGATGACGTCAGTAGCACCCGTACTCCCGCTGCACTAGCGTGCGTAAGACGTCACCCACAATCGGGAGAGCAGAGAGAGGGGCATGGAAGAGTAAGTATAGTGTTCAATGAACTTGACGAGGGGTTATGGACTGTCGCAAGTCAGAGCACTGCTAGATTTTGACAGTAATTTAGTCCCTGGAAGCCCGCAACGAAAGGATCATACTACACATCAAAACTTCAACAAGTCATGTAGTCAAAACTCACCTCCAGCATCTCTTAATTGGGACCAAATTATTGATATTTTTTTCTTTTTCCAGGGAAATGAGCAGTCTTTTTTTTATTCCTTTCCAACTACAAACACGCTTAAAAGTGCAGTAATGTATGATTAAGTCGGTTACGTGCAAGATCAATACAAAAAAAACAGGTTGTGCGCAAATTCTTAATTGAAAAGTTCAAAATTGAAATTATTGGAGGCAATAATGAGGCAGCATTTCATCTTCTTGTATAAGCAATGATGGCCCTTAAATTCCTATGGTAGAAAAGTAAAAAAGCCAGCCGTAAAATCATCACATAAACAGTGAGTCTAAGCGTGCGTAAAAACTCACCAGTCCTGAGCACAAACTGATGACCGCGGCATGTTCTGCTTGTGCATTTACATGTCCCTTATAAAAGCAGTGCCTTAACTCCGTGTCCTCCTCCTCCTCCTCCTCTACCTCCCCATCTGTTGCAAAATCCGTTATGTTATCTCCTCGCGGTACTCCAAGTACTGTCACAGTGTAAAGAGGTGCGATAAATCCCGAATCCAGCGTGAGGTTGAGGTGATAATTCTGTCCGAAAGCAGAAATCCTGTAGTGGATATCTGGCGAGGCCCAGTGATCCGTACTGTTGCCGATGCTCTCGTCTAAACTTCGTCTTTTCCTCTTGAAGTGCACACTGGTTGGAAACTTTTCACCCGCTTCATTCACTCGCACCGGTGTAACAATCTCATAAGCGTCGATCTCCTCTTTTACTGGGGAATAAAGAATGAAGAATAAGAAAGCAATTAGAGATTAAGTTGCAGCCCAATAGCATCAGTTCAAATCAAAGAGTCCAGACTGGTTAATCGATATGTTATGATTTACACATACATCTATTTAAAAAAAACCCCAAACAAACAGTTGCTGTACAGCAGTGCTACGGATAGTCAGTGAGTAAACTTTAGGTACTAGAAAGCGCTGCAACTCATGTGCTTGGCTGAATTCAAAACTCATTCATTCTCAGCCCTCCGTTTCAGAAAATAACCCCACAAGTTAAAAATGGGAGGCTGTCAGAGCAGCATACTTTACCTGTGTTTGAATTGAAAAGAAATGTCCCCGTAGATGCGACTACATTCAAAAAATCAGGGAATAGTAGTAACCCCAAGCCCCAGAAGAGCACATGCATGATTGTCCACGTTCAGAGGAGAGCGGCAGCCTGTAGTCCTGTAGTAATACTGTATTCCTCTGGTCACTCCCGGCTTTCCGCCTCCGGTCCGCCTGCCACATCCAATTTTATTATCCTCGACTCTTGAGTAGATGGTCTCTGGCCGGTGAAGTACACTGCTGGGACGTGAGCGCTTCGCGGATTCCCTGGCGAACATGCATACTGCAGACAGGGGTGGGCTGCTCAAACAGTCAACTGCGATGGGCTCCGCTGCAAGTCTGTGGACCAGATTTCTCCCCAGCTAGGGGCGGGATCAGCCAGGCAAGGTACACTGGTGCTCCAATAAAGCCACTCCCGTCATATGCTGTAGTGACAAGAGTGCTCATATAAGTCCACTTTGGATTGTGTGAGTGACCCAGCATTGACTGGGTTGTTCACAAGTCTCTTCTGGCTGATGTATTCAATTTTAAGTTAGCACCAGCCTATCGAGGATCCACACTCAGGCCCCCCAGCGACCTTACGGGGGCCAGATTAAGTTACTTTATTAAGTGCATGTTTTTCATGGGAAGATTCAATTGTAAATTTGCACATTTGACATATTCAAGTAGTTTCAAGTAGTAGTGTTTCAGAGGGGTGGGCAGGGCAGTCGCAGTGTGCATGACAGTTTGGTGACCATGACAGTGAGGTGGGGCCCATATAGGAAATGCCTGCCCCGGGGCCACGAACGAGATAATCTGGGCAAGGCTGTATACTTAAAAGTCCATGGGATCCGAGTGACAAAATGCAAACAGGCAAGCAGTGTAGTCATATACAGCAGTGGTTTGAGTGTTTAAGTGCGTGCTGAAGAAGGTATTGTGCAGGGATAATGGTGACGGGTTTATGAGCTATAGCCTCCTCGGCAGAACAATGCAACAGGCTGTATAGAAGCCTTTGTAGGTGCCTTTGTTAAGTAGAGGATCAAAGAGAGGGCTATCCAGCCTGTCTCCTGCACCATTCATGCAAACACCTCCCCTCTCTATTCGCACACACATACAAACAGAACACACAAGTTATTCTTAGCTTTTTTCCAACAGATTTTTAATAATTTGAATTAACTCATTGTCTATCATATTGCTATATATTCGCCAATAAGCAACAGGACCGAAACAATAGAAATATGTTGGACGTATCATAGTAACAGTGCTGCCATTTCAAAGTAATAATATTCAGTATAAAAGGCACAAGTGAAATATGACTTACCTGATAGGAGTTATGTCTTAGATTATTAGGCCTTTTTCATTATGGCAGACATTAGATTTGTCAATGCAGGAAAAACACAAGTGCAACTTGACTATTCATGACTATTCCATTCAAGTGCCCCAGTAAGCCGGTCTAGTGAGCGTCCATGAATGATTCCTGGGCCCTGCAACTGTCACACTCAAATGGAATGCAGCCATTAGTTAATGTGATTAATTACACCTGTGCTTAATTCCTCCCATGAAATGCTAGCTAAAACTATCCTGATTATTTGAGTGCTAGTTTAGTTAGACAGGATTGTGCCTTGATTTCGGATCACGAAGGGAAATCATCGCGATCAACAGAATTCAGCTCAGTTGGCCTCTGCAGCCTGAACATGGCTGGACACCTGTCTAGGAAGTGGCATAGAGGCCAGTTTGATGACAGGGTTTAGAGTTTGGAGATGATTTACTGAGACTGCGAATAACTCCGACTCTAACCATGTTAGTAGCAGGAAGGGACCAAAAAGAGGTGAAGCAGAAGAGAAGCAAGAGATAGTCTAAAAATACATACATATTCTTTTGAGAATTGTCTGGAAAATTGTGTCAGTCATCTCTAGAAGAGATATCCCTGAAACTGAAACTGATTTCTTACCCAAAATCTTTTGAAAGCAGAATTTTGTGCAGTGCATAAGCATCACTAGCATCTCTGTCCTGAGCTGTACTCAACTGGCCTCCATGTTGTCACTCCGTTCAGAGCCACATCACTGCAGGCATCTGCGCATGGTTCCCGCCCCACAAGACCTTATGTGGTGATAAACACTAACAGCTGGCACATGACTTTACAGTTCACTTGTTGTGTGCAATCAACACACCGCCATTAAGGAGACTAAGTTGGACTTGCAGGTGCATACCAAAAACAAAAGCCTCATATGAAATGCCTGTGGTATCCAGAAATATAAAGAGAGAATGATGTTTACCCACAGGATTCTTACTGAGTGAAAACAGGCCAAAAAAACTCTGTCGCCTCTGTCATTATGGTCATTACAAGTGCAGGCCCGTGGTGTTTCAAAGAGTCAGAATGATTTTTCAGAGAGAACATCATTTCAATAAATTTCACACCAACTCTTATAATCATGACTTTTGCTGCTCACAAAACCAACATCAGAAACTAAACAGCCCTGGGCCACCCTGCACTTTGCACCAATTAGTACTTATTTTCTTGTATGATGGAACTCATTAGGTATGATCTTAGGAGTCGCTGAAATGTTAGCATTTGAAATCAGTAGTTAAAGTGAATTATACACCCATGAGGTTCTCAGAACAGCCCACGCATTCATTTTTAAGAACTACCAAATCTGCTAACCTTTGCACAGGAGCTGCTTTTCTTCTTATTTCCTACAGGGTACAATCTAAAACATCAACATGAGCAGCTGTAGGTCACATACCCCTTTAAATACAGCCTTTCATTCACAATAAGTCCCTTTTCCCAGAACTCTCCATAAAACATTTTTTACAACGCAGGGGTCGCAGATAAGTGAAAACAGTTGGAAAAAAATGCCCTTAGGCAGAGTTTTGATGTACAGCAATTAAAACTTTAAGTGGACCATTTACTCTTTAATGTGTTGTCGTAGTCACTGGATAGTCGTTATTGACACCCTTCATTTCAAACTAAGAATAACTATTTCAAGTTTCTCAGTGAATGGCCATTTGACTCCAGCAGGTCAGTGCCGACATGTGGTGATGAGAATGCTTTTAAAAAGGGACTCCTCTGCCTTTAACTCCAACGTGAGGCCACCATCTACACTGAACTGACCTTTTTCCACGTTTCTCAATGGAGCAGTCACTACAGTTGTGGGTGTGTGCATGTGTGTGTTCTCGGTGTGGCCATTGAGGTCATCAGAGTCACTCTTCCTGAGTTGTGCGCAGGCAGCATCATTCAGAGCAGCTATCAGCAGTGTAAACTTCACTTCCCTTCCAGATCAGATAATAGGCCGCTAGGGAGCGGAAGGCTTGAATGAAGTAGCCAAGCCTGGCCTGGGATTTCAAAGAGATACTTTAATTGTGGAGCTTTCAGACTCTTGTTTTACTCTGCCTCTCCCTCAGCCCCCACCCCAGCACACTTTCTTGGCCCGGTGAACTTGTCTTCGTTACAAGGCAACAGACAGTCTGCTGGAACGTGAGCTGGATAATGTACAGACAACTTAGCCACTTGAGGTCTATTGTAACTGTGGTTCTGTACAACACAAAATGATGAGAAAGTGACGGAAAGGAAAAATTAATGAACTGAAGTGTAAAGTAAAAGCAATACTTAACTGAGAAAATAAATTGCATTTTAATACACACTAACAGCATGACAATGCTAACATGCTAAATAGAACTGTCATTGCACATCATGCAAAATTAGGGCTGCTGCTCCTCATCAGTGCAATAAAAAAACCTCAGAAAACATCCACATCTGATAACATAGGCTCTAAAACAAGTTTAACAAAGATAACAGACTAATTTTCCATGAGAATGGGAGTTTAGTAAGTATAAATGTGACTATTGCACTAGAAAGGCAATCGTCATATTGCACATGAATGGTCATTCAGTGCTTGCTGGAGTTCAGTGTGCTTATGTCCCAGAGAAATACACAGTTTTTAAGTCTGGTGGTTCAAGCTTTGATGCTCCTGCAGCGCCTGCCAGATGGTAACAGGTCAAACAGGTGGTGTCCAGGATGAGAAGATTCCTTCAGAATGTTTTTGGCTCTGCAGAGGCTGCGGGAGCTGCTGATGCCTTCCAGAGAGGAGAGAGGACAGCTGATGACGTTCTGTACAGTGCTGACGACCCTCTGAAGAGTTCTCCTGTATGGTGCTGATGAGCCAGCGTACTGCACTAAGATACAGTATGCCAGTACACTCTCAGTTGAGGAGCAGTAGAAGGTACGAGCAGCTTTTTTCATCTCTCCTGAGCTCTCTAAAGAAGTGTCGTCCCTGCTGTGCCTTCTTGACAACCACGGTGGTGTTTGAAGCCCTCAGGTCCCCAGAGAGGTGAGTTCCCAGGAATTTAAAGGTCTGAACCCTTTCCACACACACAGTCCCTGTTGATGTAGAATGGGGCAGGGTAGGCTCCGTGCTTCATGAAGTCAACAATGAGTTCCTTTGATTTTGTAATGTTTGGTGTTAGGCTGATCACCACACCATCAGTTTATAGACCTCGTCTCTGCGGGCCGACTTGTCTCCTCCTGTGACAAGTCGAACCACAGTGGTGTCGTGGGTGAATTAGCTATGGTTAGTTAGGTAAGTTGGAGAGCAGTCATAGAGCTGCAGAGTGAGAATGTGGGTGCCAGTGGTTGCTGCAGGCAGTGTATCATTGTTCGGACTACTTCAAATCAAGCAGATGAACAGTTCAGTTCCTCCTCCAGCACAGTGAAGGCACTGACAGTCATAGCTCCACTGCCCTCATAGCTCCTGATGTGCTGTGTTCCCTGCCACACCAGCCTTGGATCTTTGTTTACAAGATGGTGCTCAGTTTTCCTCTTACAGGCCTCCTTGGCAATTTCTTTAGGTTGGTTCCAGCACTCCTGTACTGGACCCTATCACCTAACCTGAAGGCAGTTGTTGCAGTTTCTGAGAAGGACCTGGACTTGGCATGTCATCTAGGATTTTTGGTTGGGAAATACCCAGATTTCTTTGATAACAGTGACATTATCACTGCAGTTTTGATGTAAAGTTTCTGTGTATTTCTCATAGTCCTGTTGTTAGAATATATGCCGCTCTGTGTGTGCAAAGCAGTAGCTGAGAGAGTGCTCCCTCCGGCCTAGTTCTATAGATTTTTTGTTTGGTTTTCTTTTCATCCTGAGGGAGGAGTATATTGGGATAAGGCACAATGAGCCTTGGTGCGAGAGGATTGCCGGTCTATATACATGCTTTATGTCAGAATACATGTGGTTAAGTGTATTTTTTCACCTGGAAAAACACATCACATATTGAACGATGTTGCACAGATTTAATGTTTACCATATTTGCAGTCTAGATTTAGAGGCTCGTGGGAATGTCATTAGTTCTGTCCAAGTTGGGTCATTAAAAAAGTATTGGACAGATTAAAATTTTTCATTTGATCCTGAGGGGAACATATCTATCTAATAGTTATTGAGATATTTCACACAAAACCACAAATGCCAACCTCATGGTTGAGCAAGAGGAAAAGTCAGGGGATCACTGAAGTTAATTGTCCTCTGACGACCATGAATGCCTGTAAAAGACTCCATGGGAGTCCATCCAACAGTTGATGAGATATTTTGGTCTCAACCAAAGTGTGAGGCAGACAGATCAATATTACCCTCCAAAGACTTGCTACAATACATAAAAACTGACATTTTATGTATACGGTTACTGTATACATAAAATTTACAGTTTTATTCCATGTGTTTTGCAGATTCATTAATAATCTCAGTTTTTGTTTTGAACAATTCAAATGTATATCAAGACAATTTTTTAGGTTTTCAGGATTTTCAGCAGACATTAAAGCTTGTGAAATCTTGTATGATCTTTTGGGATTTTATGGGCACTGACAACTTGTATTTCTGATTACTGAAATAAAAAAAAGCCTTTCTCTCACAATTACCTCAGAGCATTTGTTCTCAGCACAGCAGCACAAGTTGAACAGTCTGGCTTTTTAATATTGTACACTGATCAAGATTATTTTGTTGAATAATTTTCAGGCGGCGCTTTGAGGTTGTTCCCTTATCTGTTGCAAGACACTTTGTATTTGTATGTGTGTGTGTGTGTGTGTGTGTATCTGCACATAATACATATCATTGTAAGGATTGAGTCTTGCAGCAAATGTTTCCCTGGGAGACAAAGCATGATTTCTGTGGCCACACACTTATTACGTCTTTCAGCATGAGACCACTAGGACTTCCATCAGTAATTGCGTAAACATCCAGGGACAGAGAGACACATGGCTCCCTCAGACCTGCAGGCATACACGTACAACTACTCAAATACACACAGAAGGGCAGACGGGTTCGAACATCAAACTATGTCACATGCCCTCACTTTTTTTAATTGGAAAAGCAGACAGCAGGCGGTGAGAGCTTTACCAGGGAGGGAAGGAGGGAGTGGAGGTGATTCCGTAAATGGGCTTTCAGGATGGTCCTGGGCAAGTTTACATTGGGTGAAAGCTGAGTGAAAACAATGCTCAACATCTGAAGTGCAAGTAGGGCTTTGGAGGAGCTTTCACAGACCACAAGATAGGGGTCTGGACTCTGGCCTAGTAGTACAGCAGCTGTCAGCAGGTCCCTCCAAAATCAGAATGCTTCCCAGATTCTCCAGCTCTCTGTGGAATGGCAACAATAGAGTTCATGCCAAAGACCAAATTAATCCGACCATAGATTCAAGAGAGGAGGAGGAGGAGGAGGAGGAGGAGGAAGTTATCAGAGGTGCAGTGTAGTGTAACCTGGATACCAAAGTGACATAATACATGCCACATATTAAGGGCTCCCAAACTCAAATGAGTTCCTGAAAGTTCTCTGTAATTCCACGAACTCCTTTGTTTAGAGAAGACTAAGCTAAGTGACTCATTCTCCCACCACCAAAACTTAATAGAAATGATGTATGTATTCTTTCATTACGCACACATCCTGTCCTTCGGTGAAGGTCAGGGTTTACAGTTATTGGGTTGGAGGGCACAGTTGGAGGTGTAGCTAGCTGTGGTGTGAAAGGTGTGCAGTCCAGCTCTCCCAGGGTGACTCGCTGTGATTATGATATTGTGTAGTAGTGATCTTGTTTCACAGGGTCCTGATGTCATCAGTTTGCAGTTGCACCCTGGCCTCAGCACAACCCCCCCATCAGCTCACTTGGCATAACAAAAGGACAAAATGATGACCTAATCACTCTCAGCTGCAAGTGAAAGTAGAAAAAAAGATATCGTGACACCCTTTAGCCACCTGACTTTTGGTATTGACACAGCACAGCTGGAGTGACAAACTGACCGGAGAACAAAGGAAGGGAATGATGAACTGCACCGAGAGGAGTATGATTATCATTTTTGCTCTGCTGAAAACACTCGTATTTAAAATTCCTCATTGAATACGACAGGCATGATCCTCAAGTTCTTTCTCTCCAGCTGTTTCACACAGTATCAAACAGACATGTTTAATAAGGGTAAAGGTAGTATGAGCTTACTCACATTTGAGGAATCACATGATAATCCAAAGCACATGTGCCTTTTCCTCCACGTATTGGCTTTCATGAGTGAATATGTTAAATTTCCAGTGCATGTGAAAAGTGTATCTTTGCACATCAAATTAAATAATCACATTAAAAAAAATAAAGTATACCCAATTGCCTAAAGGCAATGTAAAAATACATTTTTGATACAAAAGACTTTATCTGTGATGTTTTCCCTATGACCCTTTGTGGCATATTGACTGACACTTGATCTGAAAACCGTATGTCCTGTACCAACGTTTTAGTTACAGCACTGTAATTCTGACATCTTCAACCCACACATCACTGTACAGCGAGTCCAGTTTCCCTTCTGTTCCATCTACCCTTTTGTCATATTGGATATAGTTTATAGTGTTCTGGGTCAAGGACTCTATTTTGTGGCTGTCAGGACTTGTAGAATAGGCTGGCTCAGGTCCTGCTGGCAGGACCACTGTGTAAATGGGTCGTCTGGGACCAAGAGGAGCCAGCGAGCTCACTATAGCTGACAGCCGCACAGCAGTGTGCACCAGGACCCCAGCTGGATGTGCGGGAGAAATCTTTACCACAAGGAAAGCCATAAAGGTTTGGACCATTAGACTGCGAGTGTCTTCAGCTGCAGGAACAAATCTTTAATCATTCGGTGGGCTGTGAAATAATTGAGATGTATGCTGATTCTGCAAGACAGAACATGTTGACTAATGCAGAGGAGCTGCGCTGAAATCAAAAGTGTCATCTGGAATATTTCCATCCAGTTCATTGTCTGTCTCAGTCTAATCTTTCAGAAGCCACTTAGGATTATCACTTTAACAAAGAAATTAATTGTCACCAAATCTGACGTAATGACTAAATAATCGTATTATGGTTTTAACACAGCAGGGTGAACGGCACCAAGTAATGACTGTGACGGCTTTGACTGACAGCATACCGTATGTGTTATGGAAAACCCAAAATATGTATACACTCACCCACCCACACACACAGAGTCGTGTTTCCATCACTTTTTGGGGACATTACATAGACTTACATTCATTTCCTAGAGGCTTAACCACCTTAACATAAACTAGACCTCAACTTAACCTTAAAGCAAGTTTTCACCCTAATATTTAATGATGTAAGTTGTGGTTACTTGGATCGTGTGTCTGTGTTTGTTTGCACTTACCTGTCCAACTGGAGTGGAGTGGGGCGGGGGCGGAGTGGGGCGGAGCCTGGCGGAGCAGGGCGAAGCGGGCGTTTCCTCCTATCAGCCATCTACCTGCACACCTGACTCTTATCGGCAGCCAAACTCCTCGTTAACCCAGCTTCTATTTAAGACCAGCTCTCCCATTCTACCTTCACTAGATTATACTGTCTTCCAAGTGGTATTCAGTCAGGCTTTCTGCACTTCCCTGCTCCTTGTATGTTTCTATCATCTAACGTTTGGTTGAGGTACCTCCAATGTTGGACTTTGGATTGAAACTCATTGTTTGGATTTTAGGATTGAAGTATTGAACTGTTTTTGAACTTTGTTTTTGTACTCGCTTGCAGCCCAGACTCGGGTTGTTTTCCTTTATATATTAGGAATTTGGGCAACCTGTTTGTGCTTGAAAACATCATTTTCAGGAAAGACTTTGTTATACTTTTACTCTGTCTTTGTTCGTCAGCTTATTTGGAGTCCACCTTCAGTTTAAAACTCAACATATAGAGATACAAGGCAACCGAAATAAATTCAAGAAAAAGTTGCACAGTGAAAGGACATTTTAAAGCCCCTACATGCCAGTTTTCTTTATCATCTTTTAATTTAGATTTGTGGGAGTTTTTGTCTGAAGCAAAATAAAATGATCACTGTGAAAGATGGTGCAGTTTGCATGTTCCTTCTAGCCAAAAGAACAAGGAACAGATGAGCTGTTTCTACAATACAGCACATCCCACACGATCCTTGTTCGAAAACAATATGGTGTGTGCTATACTGTAATTACAAATCACAAAAAGCTCAACAAAGTGCAGAACGCATTTGGAGTGTACAACAATCCAGCAATGCGGTCTTTGAAACGCAGACTGTTGTTTACACATAAAGGGAAATAAGAGGTGAGCAATTTCATGTAAGCTTTGTCTAGCCTCCTCTTTTTGACTCCATAAGTAGATGCTCGTGTGAGTCACATCCATAATCATTTCAGGCTTTTCTCAAACCAAATGTGGAGCTCAGTGAAGCTATTCTCTGAGCAGCCAGCATATCCATGCTTGATTTGTCATGTAGCTGCAAAAACAAAAACCTTGAAATTAAATTACACCAGTGACAGCAACTGATGCTGTGCACTGAATCTGATGCCACTAGGCTGATGCTGCAATTGAAGCTGCAAATACCTGCAAACTGTTTCCCAATTTCAGCTGGTCAGCATTTAGCAAGTTATCAAGTGGTAAACTATATGTATTCTCAGCTTATATGGCCTAATACAACAATATCTTTGCAGTTACAGACTTGCTTGTGGTGTGAGAGGAGGAGAATAACTTTTGGATGATTTCTGAGAACCTGCTCTGCTGTCTGAAACTTTATCTCACAGCGGTTAACTGACAATTGTTGTGGCTGCACGTCACCCCATCAAATCATCTGAACATGCCAGTCTGGGAAAATCTGAATTTTGATTATGGCTGTGTGATAAACCACACTGTGCCTCCTCCTCTGTGTACATTTCTGTTTAGGAATGGACGGCTTCAGAGGCCCAGGAAATATCTCACGTCAGATGTCTAGGATTCCTTTACATCCCCAGGAAACAGTCATTCCTCAGAAAGTGGTGGCACTCGTCTATGAAGGAAATTGGGGACTGTAGACAGGATTGCTCTGTTGTAAGGGGAGACATTTAAGAAGCTATTGATACATTAAAAAACCCAACAGGCATTATTTCTGTTATTGCACTGAAATGAAAAATGTTAGACCACAGACACGTTACCATGGATCACTCCGATCTGAGAAATGATACAAGTTGGAGTTTTATGCTTCTTACGACACAAGGCTGCACACATACAACAAGCAAAGCAATGAGATCAGCTTCGGACACTCACTCTACTCTTGGTGTCCTGCTTTTCACATTTGCTCCCACATGGGTCGCCCTGAGGTCCAGTTTCGATGCTAGCTCAAAGCTGAGCTTGTTGTTGTAGTTGAATAAGAGGAGTCAATGATCTACTTAAGTAAAATCAAAAGCAGACATTTCAAAATAGCGTAATGGCCTGCTGACTCATTATATAGTATATTCACACATGACATACTTGTAATAACAGCTGACCTCTGATTTTGAGCCAAAAATAAAGCATCTTCACCAAACTTGAAAAAAAGAGAAGTGCACAAATGTTATGCATTGAAATGTCTCAAAAACAAGTAGAACCAAACACCCGATGTTTCAGAGGCACCGAGGAATCAAAGTGGTTTCCTAAGTGAGCCAAAATGGAGGAAAAATTCAACACAGCTCTCTCTTGTGGCACCTCATTGTTAATCACATCCCTTCGGGACTGGGCCAGCTGTACAAGAATGTTTTAATATTACAGGAATGCCAACTTTGACACAAAAACAATGCTAAAAGTTAAGAAACAGCATGTGATTCTGCCAGCATGTGAGAAGAGAGCGGCAGAATGCTGCATTGTTGCCTGTGTAGGAGGAGCAGACTTCTGTTTTTGACATTAGACAGTAAAAGAGTAACAATTTTCGGTTACACACACACACCTCATCTGAAAATATGGTATGACAATCAAAGTTTTAACGCCTCCGAGGAGACATACCACAGACGACGGTGGTCAAGTGTAGGCTGGTTTTATGGAAGGTGATTGAATACCTGCACATCTGAGCTTTCCAGCGTGTAGCTCAGAGACAGAAACAACTGGACGAGGTTGTTGAAAAAAAACACAAGACTGGTGATTTTGAGCCTAAACGGACACAACCCTATCGACACACAAATCCATGTGAAACCCTCTGAGAATGGAGGCATTCTGGACCATAAGAATTCCTTAACTTGGAAGAACTGGGCTGTTGACATTCATGAGATTGAATACATTTGATAAGTGAAAGATAAATACTGCAGTTGTTCAACAGCCCCTCCATACCCTTCACTTATCACAGTGAGACCGTTCAGCAGTCATTGAGACTTTTCAGCCGTCAACACTGCATCTAATTAGTTACTGCTGTGAAGGCCTTCTGTCACATATGCTGTTAACATTGTAAGCAGCGCCTCATTTAGCATTGAAATTGATAGCTGTGATACACAGTGGAAAAAAGATGAAAAAATGTGACTCATGCATGGATAAAAGTGCATCGCTGTGGTCGTACCCCAGGTTACCCTGTGTTTTCTAACGTTTCCACCTTTCCATTGTTCCCACTACTCCCCTGTCGGTCTGCCTGTCAAACGCGTTGCTCCTCATACCAAAGAAACAGTCGCAGACACAAAAATTTGATTTTCACAAGAAATGTTTTTTTCTCTCAACAATGTTAGTTACTATTAACAAACCTGTCAAGCTGAGGGGAGTAACTTACTTTGATAAATGCTTGAATATATTCAGCATATTCATGTTCTGGAAAAAGGTGAATAATTCAAAAACTATTTATAATATATAATAATATAATGATGTAAATATTTAAAATATTATAATAAATACATAAATATATAATATATAAATAAAATAAAGTAATCTAATTACTCATTTTGATTATCTAATCCAGATTATATGTTTTCTGCTAGTATCCAGTTGTGCATCCATCACCAGTGACAGCTCAGTTATTGGAGTGATGTTAAGAATAAACATTAATTTTATTTTCTTTTATTTTCTAATAGAAGAAAGGGACTCACAGTGCATTCCCCTCTCCTTCACATGTCAGTTTCTGCTCTGCTCTCTCCTCTGCTTGTCTGCAGTCTGTTGGACATCCTGCTGACACTATTTTAGCCCCTTTCACAAGGGTGTGCTGACCGCAGCCTGCCTTTGTAGTTTGTATACTAAATGCACAGCAGAGAGAGATCCCTTTTGGGCCCGTGGTTTCCTGAAACAAGCCATCTGCAACAGCTCTGCTCTCTGCATGCCCTGAGGAAAGAGGACACAGAGAGGCACAAATAAAGTGGATTCATATACTGTGTATGGATCTCAACAAAGAATTCATTCATTTTGTTTCCTGCTGTGGGCAGAATTACTTTGACCCATAAAACCTTTTTATGGGTTCCGCTCATAGCAATTAGCATCTCTTTTTATGTTTGAGAAGGTCCTTTCCCTCAAAATCAAAGTCTAATTTTTCTTCAAAAAGCAAGAGCATATGAATGTTCAAGGTCAAATCACAGGTTTAATTTTGGGGCTTTCTTGTTTGCCTCTCTTTCTCGCATCTTTTCTGCTTTCTGTGCGTTTATCCTAATGAATGGTATCATGGGGGTTGATTAAAATGGTGGTTGGTGGTGTTGTTGGTGTGTATAGTCAAACTTTAAGGATGTTTCAACAACATGTTTCCGGGTATGATTATCAAATATTTCAGCAGCTCATTGCCGTGGTTCTGCTGGGCTGCGACGCAATAGCCGACGAGAGTGTTAATAATCTTCACTTCAGATACCGGGTGTGCTCTGCAAAGTTTCACTTTGTGATGAGAAGGGCAGGAAAGAATGAAAGTGGCAGGAAGATAAGATAGGCCTTTATTAGTTCAACAGTTGGGGAAATTCTCTTTTTTTTTAGTTCATAAGAATTGTGTAATTCATACTGACCATTAATGCTTAGGTCCAGTTGTGTTGTTGTATACAATTGTAACAATAGAGTGAGAAACTAGCGTTGGAGTCACCTTCATTAGTTCTCCACTGTACAATTGTATACAATAGAAAGGGGAACTAACGACAGCTAAGACAGCTGACTTCGAGTCAGTCTCTCTGAGGTAGCTATGACCTGGATAATATCCACACACTACTTGAGCATGGATGTCTTTGCTCAGAAGGTAGGGGAATGATAGCTGATAGGTAGAAAATTGTTGCACTTTCATTTGGTAGTGAACACTCACCTGCCGAAACCCGGGATTGAACCAGGGACCTTTAGATCTTCAGTCTAACGCTCTCCCAACTGAGCTATTTCGGCCTGCTCACAAAAAAGAGAAAGAAATCAAAAGAGAGAGAGAGAGCCAGAAGAACTCCTATTTGGCAGGACAAGAACCATTTCTTCAGTGATTTCAAATGGAGTAGAAATCACTCAGAAATGGTTCAGTTCAAAGCTGCAATATCATATAATATGAAATGAGAAGTATTTCATTTAACAACATGTGGAATGGTGGATCATGTTCAATGTTCAAATCACAAAGGTCGATCTCAGCAAATCATATTGCATGCTGGAGATGAAACTGCATTAGTTTCATCCAGCTGTGCGACAGGCTGAAGTGGAAGCCTCTGCAAAGGAAAATGCAGATTACCCAGCCAATTTATGTATATGTTTTACCACAACTGTTCCTACTCCAATTATTTTTAATGCATGACCATAAACTTCAAAACATTGTTGCTTGAGATGAATTGTGGAAAAGCAAAAGAGAATGCGATGTACTATATTCAGCGTGAGAAGATGGATTAACATGTTTATTGTGTTGAAGAAGAATCCTGCACAGAATGATAAAAAACAGACACGAGGTCAAACCCATTATGTGTTAAAAGTCTTACATACAAAACTTAGCTTAGTCATTTCTTTATATTTAATCTACTGAGTCAAACAAATACACTAGAAATACATTATATGGACAAAAGTATCGGGACACCTGACCATCACACCAACACGGATTTTAATGACATTGCATGACATTAATGACATTTAACAGCTTCCACTCTTCTGGAAAGTCTTTCCACAAGATTTTGGGAGTGTTATCTGTGGGAACTTTTGCCCATTCATGCATTTGTGAGCTCAGACACTGATGTTGGACCAAAAGGCCTGGCTCACAATCTTTGTTCCAGTTCATCCCAAAGGTGTTGGATGAGGTTGAGGTCAGGACTCTGTGTGGGCCAGTCAAGTACTTCCACACCAAACTCATCCAGCCATGTCTTTATGGACTTTGTTCTGTGCACTGGGGCACAGTCATGCTGGAATAGAAACGAGCCTTCACCAGACAGCTGCCACATAGTTGGAAGCATAGCATTGTCCAAGCCCAGCCCAACCCCTGTAAAACAGCTCTATACCACGCCTGAATTCAAAAATAAAGAGGTGCATCCCAATACATTTGTCCATATAGTGTGACCTATGTTACACAATCCAAAGAAAGTCTGTTTTTATTCCAGCACTTATGAAAGCAGGCAGCTATTAACTGACAATCAACAGACACTGATGGACAATAACAACTGACAGCTGAGCTCAAAGGGAGAGTTTTCAAGTATATTTGTCTGCAGACCTCCTACCACTCTTTGTTTTCATTTAATTTCAGTTGCTTGTTGAATCCAACAGTCTCACTCATTTATTCACTGGGGGAAAAAAAGCCACAGAAACTTGAACCCTGAGTGCAAAATTACAAACCCTGTCATTTTGTAGCACTCAAACTGAGATTTACTTCAAAAGTACAACAAACTCGCAAAATGACTGCACGCAGAACAACTACATGATGCGGCAGCCAAATTCTTTAAGCATTGTTGAAAGCACTGTAATATTAAAATGGCAAAAGCATATACACATACCAGACTTCATGATCAAGCACAGTTGTGCTTTAAAGCTGAACAGAAAATAATGAATTTCACAGTCTTTTCCCTCTCATCACTGTTTGCAGAATCCACTCTGTACTCCCCAACGAGCCTGAGTGGCTACATGAGGACTGGGCCATCAAATGAGCAACAGATGAATCTAATCACATCATTTCCATCTCATTAGTTTAAAGCTTTTAACCTGATGATTCCGTCATTCGTCTTTTCTTTTTATCTGATAAGGTGGCCACAAAGTGCCCTACAGGGTAAAGGCCACTTATGAGCTACCCCCACCACACACACACACACACACACACACACAGATAGACAGACACAGACACACACTGATCTACTTAATCTGCTTGAGTTTGGTGAGTAGAAGAGCAAAGCTTGTGTATTGTCACACAGGTGTTGCCATCTAATGCCAGTTTTCAAATGTTCATTGAAGGACACTTTCCACTTTCACAGATTTTTTATTTAAATCCTAAACGAATCACCCTTATAAATCACTCTGTGCTTTACACAATACATTGCGTTCATCCCCCAGCCATATGTTTTAAGTCTGTCTCGGATTTATCCCTCTGCGGTTATCAAAGGGGAATAATTCCCAATGTATTTATAATTTTCTCATTATTGCCCTTTACATTTTCATCATTTAGCTCACAACATTCTAGCCCACAACAACAGAATAACTTTTTTTAATATGATCTAACACTGAAAGTCAATCATTATGTTTAAAAGGGGGAGAAAATGAATGCAGCCAGATGGAACCACACGTCTCATTCTTGTATTATTATGTGCGTAATGCAATCAGTGAAGCAGACCAAGTATTTTCCATGCAGACTCCATGTGGGGCTGCAGACCCTGACATCAGTCTCCTTTTCTTTCTCTATCTGGTTGCTATAAAAAAAAAAAAAAAAAAAAAAAGCCAAAAACCCCAAACTGCTGAAATCAACTCCGCAGTGCCCTCTGAACCTGCGGCATCTGTTTTAGATGCTGAGACAGACACACAGTCATGCGATGCATGCTTTGATGATGTTAACAATGTATGACGCGTTATTCTGTTCAGCTTATTTAAAGACCACTAAAGAAACAGAAGAACAGAAGGAGGAAGAGAAATTGTGAACAAAGTGAACTGCAGTTAAAATCACGGCAGACTTTAGGCTCTTACTCCTTCGTGTCTCTCCATGCTGTTGGATCTCATCAGCATGAGCCTTTAGCCAGGCAGCCATTTCCAGTGTTTTAATCAGTGTTTATAAGAGAGTCTGCCTGACCCTGATATGGGTTAGATGTGGCGGCCCAGGGGAGCAGGGACTGGCACCCTCCCATCCTGCCTGCTGAATGGAAATCAAATGGGAGATTGCATCTTCAAACATAACCCAATATCATACTACAACACAGCCCACTCGTAACAGCAGAAGAACTCAGTATACTCGCCATATCCTTTCACAGGACTCATCGCCCACAATCCCAAACCCCTCCCTGCCCCGCCACCTTCCCCACCCCCATGCCTCTTGGCAGGAGTAAACGACACTGCCGGTGAACAAATCGTTTCCAGCTCAGGTCACACTCGGGATGTTTAATCTGAGGGAAGTCCAGATGTGCTCTGCAAAAAGCAAACGATGACTCTTTTGTTTATGGGTGTCGTTATCATCTTGGATATGTAATGCCTTTCTCTCTTTGAGGAAAGAAAGAGCAAAACTTGCCATCTTTGGATAAAAAAAAATAAACAGTAAATTCATTTTCTTCTTCATCCTTTTGGGCTCATTGGCTTGAAGACCTCTTTGGTTAGACTACACAGAAAATCTATAAGAACACAGAGAATGAGACTCAGTACAGCTGAACAAAGAGAAGATATGTGCAAACCACTCTCACTTTTATCACGGAGTTGACCAGTGGTGTCTTTAAATGACCTGCTTTGAATGTCTGTTTCAACTGCTCCTGATCTTCCACAATATACAGTGGCACTTTTATTAAACGTTTTATAAAAAGGCAAAAGACATTTTGTGGGGCAAACACAAAAACAAACCAACATGGCTAATAAAGTCTGACTTGAGTTTAAATCTTCAAAGAGCAAGAATGCTATATATAAATGATTTATTCTGTTGTCATTATCAGGGAGTTAATGTGCCTGTGTGTGTGAAATACATCACAATATAAATACTGCAATGTCTGTGTTTGTAGGAAAGCTGCGAAAGTGGAGAAGAGCTGAGCCATATGGTGGGTCACACTCAGACAAGAAGTTATGGAAATATAATGTGATGTTCAGATGCTTGTGCAAATGCTCAGACACAGAAGGTACACATAGTGTGAAAAGAAAAAGGAAGGGTTTTCACAGTGAGACCCTTTGGTTACCATTGGCAACCAAGTCCTTATGATCTCACTTTGCTCTATGCTCTGTTATGAATGCAGAGCAATCCAAGGTGCAGCAAAAATGTTTTCGTCTGAAAAGAAATTTGTCATTATCTCCCACAAAAACTGAGATTACTGAACAGAGGGATCACACTGGCATACATGAACAAGGTTCTGCAATAGTGTTCATATTTGGCAATAAGGTTTTGTTTTTTTACAACTGTTTTCCTTAAGAGAAGAATGCAATCATACACCTTCTGAATTCAAGCTTCCCTCTTTTACTAAACCAAGACAACCTTAATGTCTTGGTTTGTCCACTATATGGACAAATGTGGTTTGTTAACTCATTGTAAAACACACTTCATTAAGATGAAATGCAGACAAAATAAAACTCATCAAAATCAAAATTTAGTGGAGTATTTTCATAGTGTGGTGTTAGTACTTTTACTTAACGATCTCAATACTTCTTCCAAAATTATCCATTATCATTATGAAGCATTAAAATCAGGAAAAGCTGAGTTTTCACCAGCAGAAATTTAACACCACGCCCACAGCTAAAAGCAAACATGATGAAACACTAAAATAAAGCAGATATCAGAAATGAGGAGGAGAGAAACTAAACTCTCATAGAGATTCAGTACAGGGAGCTGAACACACACGGGCTTTTAAAAACGTCTTTCTCTCTCTCGTCTCCTGTGCAGGCATGAGTTGAGTTTGTTAGAGGGAGAAAAGCTGGTTGTCATGGGTTGGTGATTGTCTGTGGGACACTAATTCAACCCGCCTGAAGGTTGGTCTGGTGCGCTTTGGGAATGGTTCATCTGAAGTGTGGCCTGGCATGTTTAAACTGATATGAAAAAAGCCAAAGCAAAGCAAAGCAGCAAAACATTGTTTTTGACTAAGCGTGACCAGGAGTGCAGATGAGAAAGTCAACATGAGAACTTCAGCAACAAGTAAGTGATACTCAAATGCTACCCATTTTTATCTGAGGGGGAAAAAAACGAGCTGGGTGACATTTGCTGCATCAAGACACGTTGACATGCAAGAGTACAAATAATTTTTTAGACAGGACAAATAAACAGTTGATGGGGGGGATATAATTCTACTTCTGTGGGTGATTTAGATGAGAATTTGTTTAAACATTATGGTATAGAACAGGTCAGGCAGCGATAATTAGAAAGAAGACTTATTTCAATTTCAAAAGTACATCAGCAAATAAATTGAGTTTGGTCTTTCTGGAACGTTAACTTATTCTATCTGGCTGGATCATGTCAGTAATGTTGATTGTGTTTATAGAAGCAGAGACTTAAAATTGGAAAAAAAAAGGACATTTTTCTGCTCCCAATCAATCATTCCGTCATTTCAGCTGTTCCCACAGTACGCAGTATTCATTGTAAAGGCTGCATTTTGATGCCACCCATGTTAACTCACAGCTGAGAACAGTGTATTCACATACTTGTCAACAAGGACGTATTTTAAAAAGCCCTCTGTGGCTTTGCATCAAGCCATTGAAAGTCTGAGAAAAAATTGTGTTGTTTCAGGGAAAGCAAAAACACTCTGATTATGTGCTGTGCCGCCACTTAACACCCACAAGAATACAAATCAGCTTGAGGTTACTGAAACTTGGTACTCAACTTTGCAGTTGTTACTGTTGGTCTGGAAAGCTTTACAAAACTGGTGAGTGCTGTTTCTGCCACAATGCATAAATAGATTTAGATTGTCTAAAATCATCAGTTTCCGTTTAATAGTTGAAACAGTTGAGTTTACAGCCAGCTTTGATTCTAAAAATTGCGATCATGTGTTAAACTGTTCACACAGACAAACAACAGCATCGGTTCACCACTGTTTGTGACTTGGACTTGAGTTGTACTTAAGTTGCACACACAATGTCTTGAAACTTGTTGTCAAGAGTCTTGATACTTGACTTGGACTTGGGATTTGGGACTGATGAACGGTCTTTATTCTATGTTTTTGGTGCATAACATGAAGGAAATATCTGACCTGCACAAGCTGAGTGTCATTCACTCCCTCCACACCCATTACAACCATGACAGACTCGAGACTTGATTCGGACTTGTGAGCAAAGGTTTGAGACCTGACTCGGATTTGCAAAATTTATAAAACTGAGCATGTCTGCTATAGAGACAAGACTGTCACTGATTGAGAAAAAGGAGAAAAGGGATGCATGAAAACAAATTTGCAGGCACCGTACATGAACACACACTGTCGACAGCTTTAACTTCTAGCCAATAATGCTGTGGTTTCTGCAGCAGCACTCAGTGTTATCAATAAGTCCTTGGGAAGTTATGGAATAGACTAAATAGTCTAGTTTGGTTTCATATACACTGGCTCTCTTTTTCCTGTTTACCTTTCGTTTGATATGTCTGGTCAATGGCCTCATGGCCAGGTGGATGAGCAGACCACAGGCTAATATCCGTCTCTGCGTCTGTCCTCATTTATTTCCCCCACGGAGTCTTCAAGGGATCCGACTTGGAAATATCACACATTACACATTTACTGCTCTGGTAATTATAAGACTTCAATTTGAGGGTACAAAATGAAACATAGGACAAGAAACCCAGAACATACAAAACAAATAGGCTTTTAACAAGTTTGGTTAAAACTCCACAAATCAGATTGGCAGGAAGATGAAAGGCAAGTGTTGAAGGAGGATGGTGGAATCCTCTAAGTCTTTTTTGTTATTGCCTGGCACCAATCAAACTGTCTATGTTTTAGACTCCATCATTTGCTCCACTTTTTGCAAACCCAAGATGGTTTGTTTGTGATATGCAAGACATTCCATAGCGCTTCATGTGTTTACAATCTCAAAATGAGTACGGGTTGCTACTCTGCCATTATCCAACCCTCTGCCAATCCTTGAATTCCAGATGTTTTTTAACACATGAACCGACTTCCTTCACAAATACATCAATACACATGCGATGCAGGGACTGCTCAGCCTGCGTGTTGCATGTCTGTGTCGCAAATATTATCTAAACCACAAGAAGAGTTCACATGCTGATTCTCATCATCTTCAAAAACCTATTTGTTATGGACTTGTTGACTGATTTACAAAGAAACAGAAGCAAAAAAAAAAAAAAAAAAAAATCAAAGCACCGACCTTTTTATTTTTGAGGATAGTTGTTGATGCCAGCAGCTGTCCTCAGGGGTTTGGTGAAAGAGTTACTGCTGAACACCAGCATGTTCCTCCCCACTTTTGGACGGTTGTGTCTTGTTTTGTAATTAAGATGTTTTAATTAGGCTTATCCTTTCATGTTCGGGGAAGCGTGACTGTAGTTGTGCCTCTTGCTATGAGAACCCAGAGGAGAAAGAGGATTTAGATTGTGCTCGATGAGCTGCGGCACACTGCATTGCGTGCACAATGCACAATGCGTATCTGTCTGCATCGCTAAGCAAGAACATCCCTGATGAGGTCAGAAGACCACACTGAACAAGAGCACATTTTAAATCTTTCCTTTGCCATGACGCATTAATTTCACAGCACCTTTTTCAAGAATCAAGGTCACTTTCTTCAACATTGTTGGCAGGCCATGTGAACCAATATGCAATAATATTCATGAACCAGAGAGTGTGGAAAAGCACATGAAGCCCTCAGACTGGCGGTGATAAATTAAATGGGCTTAATTGAATAAACGGATGTGTTATGTGTAACGATATGCCGACCTGGGCCGAGGAGGAGGATGTGTTACTAATTCTTCCTTCCTGGCTTCGCTCAGGGCTGCTGCATTGTGTTAGAGCAGTTTTCATCAACAGAATCTGGCTTTCACTACCATAGGTGGAGGTATGAAGTTCAAGGTCAGACACTGAGGCCTTTGAGAGCCTGTACATTGGCCCCATTGTGAGGAAAGAGAAAGTATTTTTACTGTGTTTGACCATTATACAAACTACAGGTAACCCAGAGAGCAACATACTCCAATACACAAGTAAGACCATAGTGCTCAGTGTTGTTGATATACAGAAATTTACTGTTTTCTTCTTTGCTGTTTCTTTTTTCTTTTTGCTGCTGTAGTGCAGAAAGAAGATAACGATTTGACATTCCTGACGATGGTGGGCTTAGACCACCTCTCATTATAAAAAAAAAAGAGAAAGAGAATTTAAGACACTAGCATCTCTGTTGTCCTCTTCATCAAATGAAACCCCTGAAGGGATCGCCACAGCGAATCATCTGCTTCCATCTCGCCCTATCCTCTGTATCTTCTACTCTCACACCACCTACCTTCATGTCCTCCTTCACTACATCCATTCTTATACAGTATACCAAATTATCCTTAACAGACAAGGTTTTCTTTCAAAACACCATAAATATGAATGTGTCCACTGAAATTCACAGAAAATTTTAACGCAAAAGTTTACTTAAACAACACACAGAAAGGGGAGTATTTTATACAAGATACATTATATAGATAAAAATATTCAGACACACCTCTTTATTACTGAATTGTGATGAGGCATGGGGCTGTTTTACAGGGGTTGGGCTCGGCCCCTGACTTCCAGTGAAGAGAAATCTTAATGCTTCAGCATACCAAGACATTTTGTACAAAGCTATGCTTCCTACTATGTGGCAACAGTTTGTTGAAGGCCCTTTTCTGTTCCAGCATGACTGTGTTCCAGTGCACAAAGAAAAGTCCATAAAGACATGGTTGGATGAGTTTGGTGTGGAAGAACTTATCTGGCCTGCACAGAACTCTGACCTCAACCCCATCCAACACCTTTGGGTTGAAAAGAAACCAATAGCAACCCCATCCAATAGCAGTGCCTGATCTCAGAAATGCTCTACTGCATGAATGGGCAAAAGTTACTGCACAAACAAAGCCTTTCTAGAAGAGTGAAAGCTGTTAAAGCTGCAAAGCTGTGTATGTATTTAGAATGCGATGTCATTAAAGTACCTGTTGGTGTAATGGTTAGGTGTCCCAATACTTTTGTCTATATATTGCATTCCTCTCTCGAGTTTCAGATTGTTCATTGTTCAGCATGTTGGCAAAGTTCACCTAATTGAAGTGGTGAGGATTTTTGAATTTCTGTAGTACAGTTACAGTTTTATTCACATGTGCATGAGCGTTGTTCCCAACATTTCAAAACTACCTTTCACTTTTGCTGTGTGCGCTATAAATACGTAGCTCCAGCATTGTATCATTAATGATCTGAAGTCCATCTGAAGTTCACAGCAGTGACGGGGGGGGGGAAGACATGTTCCTTGAGGAAGAGTTGGACTGATAAAAGGGAAATAAGGGAAAGCAAAAAGACAGATCCAGGACATGTGAGCAAGTGTGAAGAGAGGAGGTTTATTTACAGCTCAACAGGAGGAGAGATGAGCTCAGACCAGCTGTATCTTGTGGGGAGCTTTAGAATAAGAGTAAAAAGGAGGAGGGAGTCAGTTCAGAGATCATCTCTCATTCCCCAGACTCAGCTTCAAAGTCCTACAAATGCAGCAGGGAGTAAATCCACAAATATGGTCTCCAAAGTCAGCCACAGAGCGAAACACACAACATCTATTCTGTATGCATGTGCAGTGAGAGCATGAACACATACATGCGATGTACAAACAAATGCTGCGAACATGCAGACGCAGCTTGGGGCCATAGACACAAACAAACCAAAACCGGTCTGCTGAGTCTGTGAAATGAGCAGGAGCGGCATTAGGAAGTTAAGAAAGTGGAGAGGCGGGGGGTAAGGAGAAAGTTGCTGCTTGGGAGATTGTTTATGTTATTACATGACACACAATCACCCAAATAGTCATTTTCCTGCTCTCCTAAATTTATGAGAAGGTACCTGATGACAGGCATCATATAGCACCTTATGAACAGGCAGATGGAGAAAAGTGACAACAAGAATTGCTGGCTGGTGAAAGCGTCAGCCTCATCACAGTTTGGACCTGCAAGTTGATGACTGGCTCGGGTAGATACTAAATGTCTTATCCGGAACATGAAGAAACACGTGTAATTCTCCGGCAATGTGGCACATATGATGCTTTGTGGTAAAACTTTAGAGCAAACATGGCTCAATGAGTAGCTCTACTGGCTCTCCCAATCCACCTTTGTCTCCACAAATCCTCAAAGGAAAATATCACTGCAGGTTTTCAACACTGGCAGGAAGCACTGCAAAGGTTTTATTTATAATGAACAGTCCTCCTCCTTTCTCAACCCCCCGTGCAATATTCCCACAGTACATTGTTGTTATTTCACATTCCACTAAGGTATTGTCCCATTTTTGTGCCGAGGTGTGCACCAGAGGTTTCCCAGGAAGTGGTGTAATGAGCAGGGGTTGACAGAGGAGAATTAGTGCCCGCAGAGTCTCGCAGCTGGGGGCAGACGAGGGCCAAATCTGAGGCTTTTTGTCTCCACCAATAGGTCAAAGTCACCAGGTCCAAGCACTGAAGAGAGCTTCTAAATCCTAAGCATCAGCTGTACAATTCAGGCTGTACTGTGAGTACAGTTGTCCCACAGATTTTTTTCATGTTCACTCCTTAAAATCAGGGTTCAGATCTTTTGCTTAGCCTCATCTAAAATCTGGATCTCACCACAAAACACTTCCTGAAAGCCAGTGTGGAGTGGGAGCAAAACAGTTAAGCTAACCTCAAGCCTCTGCACAAACACAAACACACTGGGCACGACCACAAAGATGTGGAAAGTTTCATCAGGTAATTTAGAATCTGCTAATCCTATAACTGGGTTTTAAACAGCCTTTTGAGGTGGCTTTTTCATAGAACCAAACTAAAAACTCAAATCTTTACATCCAAACAGTCCATTCATCCTCATATGAACTAATAACAACTGACTAGTGCATCTAACCTACACTCTCAGACATTGTTTCCTCTGAGCTCCAAACGTCCACCCACAAAGATGAAAGATTATCCCTCTAAACAGCTCCGCTCCCAGGGTGGGAGGCTAAACGAGAACCTGGTGGTGTGGCACAGGACTAGAGATGCAGATGAAAAGCTCTGTAGGCCGATAAGGAAGCCTGGCAGACTGGATGATGAGAAACCAGAAACATGGCCTGTAATGGTGAATTGATGATTTGCTGGGTCTGCCTGTGTGCCACTGGCTTTGGTTGGCTTCGTTAATAAGACAAGGCTACCAAGATGAGAGAGAGACAGGGAGACTGGGAGGGACAGAATAAGAGGAAGGGGAGATTTACCACTCTGAGAAAATAAGACAGGGACTGCAACCTATGTACAAGCAAGAAGTTACGTGTTAATGTTAGGCAGCTTTGAAGATACTTGTAAGCTAGTCTTTTTCCCCTGCGTCTGTCGGCAAACGCAAACTGTCAGGCTTTACGCTCACAATTAATGGATAAATATAAGAATGGGATTCTAATGTATCTTTTGGCAGTAAAACCAATAAGTGTATTTGCCAAGACTGTGTAATCTACCGTGAATTTGGGCATTGAATATTAACTATCCTGCCTTTTGTCCTCTCTAACTCTCATGTTTCTAGAAAGAGTGGCTACAACCACTGAGAGACACTCTCTGCAGCAGCTGAACATATTGTAGGTTTTGTACCTTTTCAAAATGCTTGAGAAAAATAGAAAAGACAAATTTACAGTGCGGGCAGGTGTCATTTTATATGAGTGAGAAGAAACGAGAGCATAGGTGTGCTTAAAAGCCAGCTAGCACAGTGAAATGTAGCCAGGCAGCAATTTGGATCCTGGATAGCATAACACAGAAATATGAATCCACGTTTAACACAGAGAACACAGAGAGGGAGGAAGAGAGACAGAGAGAGAGACAGAGAGAGAGAGAGAGAGAGGGAGGGAGAGAGAGAGAGAGAGAGAGGGGGAGAGAGAGGGAGAGAGAGAGGGAGGGAGAGAGAGAGAGAGGGAGGGAGAGAGAGAGAGAGGGAGGGAGAGAGAGAGAGAGAGAGAGAGAGAGAGTGGGAGAGAGGGAGGGAGAGAGGGAGAGAGGGAGGGAGAGAGAGGCAAAGTAGAAAACTGAAAGGCAGAAAAATAATAATGTTGCCACACTGTTTGGTGTACTTCACATGGAGTTCTCACTCTGATCACATCCCTGCACCCCCACCCCCACCCCCACCCACCTATCTGGGTCTCTGTGTTAAATCTCACAAAGCTTCAGATCTCCCCTGCATGAACACACACACACACAACCTCCCACTCACCCCCTATGGCTTGTGCTCCTGGCCCCATTGTACCAAACTGATAGCTTGAACATCCAGGGAATGTGCCTTCATCAAAACACTCTCCCATCTAATTACCAGCCTGACAGCTGGATAAAAGGGAAAGGATAAGATGCTCTCTGTTTCCCTTTATTTTTCCTTGCCTCTGCCCTACCTTTCCTGCCAGGTTTGAGGAAGACGAAAAGACAAGACAAAGAAACAAGAACAATGGCGCTGGGAATAATAGTGATGTGGTTCGACCAATTGGACATCATGTGATATACCAAAAGCTACACATGGAGTGAAAGTGGAGATACAGTATTTTCTTGCACCGCTGAACTTTGTGCCTCCAATAAATGATGGAAGATAGTAGTGTGCCTACTGACAGCACAATGGCAACCACAGAGGGCATGCATGTCATGTCCTTTGTCATATTTTGGGAGATTATACTGTCATTAAGAGTAATTAAAAGTTATATTGTAGGAGATTTTGTGGTGGAGGAATTTGGACTTGTAACTTCTGTGTTACTGTATTCCAAAAGCTATCCCTGCATTTGATTTGTACTCGTAACTTCAGACTCAGAGTAACATCACATCCTTTAAAAACTGAATTGGATGGATTTGCCACAACACAAGACAGCTCGATTGCACCGTTATTCAGCCATTGTTGTTATAGCAACATTGACCGGTTTTAAGCAGCAATAACACAGTATGGTGTATACAGCTCACTAAATTGTACACAAAAAAGACAGAAGTGCTAAAACATGCAGCTTTGGTTTACAGTTGATGCTCGGAGCAGCCATGTGGGTTTGTGAACTCAGTGTCCTCTGAGGTTGACGAGTTAGAATTCTGACTTTGGGTGGCATTCGATTTGTCACTCCCGGCTTCAGAAGTCAGAAAACAACTCGGAAAACGACTTAGCACGTCTATAGCCCTGCCTGTGGGCGACTGGCATGACACTGATAAGAACTTCTGCAGGACCCGAAGTTCCAGAAATAGGAATGAATTTTTAATGGAGAGAGATCGCTCTGATCCTGCCTAGTTGGGTCAATAAAGATAAATCTAATCAGGATTAATGATACATTTTTGTTTTAATCTAATGGCAAAAAAACAAGTTTAAAGTATAGGAGACTTGGACCATTCAGTGGGGGCATGAATGAAACCATCATGCATGCTGCTGGTTTCATTCGTGTCCCCCATCGAATACTTCTGTGCTCTTCAAGGCTGTGCTTTTACCTTGTTGCTCTTCAATATGTAACCTCCTGCTCCTCTCATATGTGTAAGTAAGCAAAACAAAAACTGAAAATAAAAGAGGAAGGGACTGCTATTGGTCCCCTGTGTCTAGTGGTTGTGCCATAAACTCAAGACCCCACTCAACAAAATGTAATGACCCAGAGAAACTCAAACCACCCCAAACCACTGTACATGCATCTCTTCAAGTTTTCAACAAATTTAGCTCCTGGCAAACATCAGATCAGGATCAGAATTCCTTTATTCATCCCCAAGGGGAAATTCTTCTTTCTTACAGACGTTTCAATTTTCCCAACCAAGAAAATGAAAAGATAGGAGCAAATAAACAAATAGATAGGAATAGAAAAATATAATATAAAAAATATATTTATATGTAACTATATATATATAGTATATATATATATATATACATTTCCATGGTAAGAAGGCCCTCTCAATGGCATTACAGGTCATTCAGGTCAAAGGTCAAATGGACAAAGCTTGTAGAGCATAAAGAGTAAAGTCGCCTACAGACTCACTACACACAAAAAACATCTGGGCTTAAGTCCAGAAGAAGAATCTTGAGCTCTGTTAGTGCTCAAGGAAGACATCCCATCTGTGTGTGAAGGAGGGGATGCTGAGTTAGCATAGTGTGGCTTTTCTGACTACTGTCAGTCTGATGGGAGCTTTCAAACATCCAAATGTTCAAAGGCACTAACTGCTCTGATCGCCGGTTGTGATAACCCCAGGTGACTTCTGCGTCTGACATCATCACTCATCATCACTGTCAGAAGAAGGTCAGTGGAAGGGTCAGCAACCGGAGGGGCGCAGGGGTGACTTACCCAAATACAAATCGAGATGAATGTGTGTGCGTCAGGGTGTGTATACATGTAGGGAGAAATGGACTGAAGTTAGTGTGTGTTTTATGCTTAAGAGGTGTCATCAATTTCCTTGATTTGTCCTTGGTATTTTCTGTTATAGTTACAATTTATATTCAAATTCTATAACAAACCATACATTTATTAACCTTAAACTGTTAGTATAACATTTTCCATAAACATGTAAAGATAACTGAAGATCTGAGTCAATTTTCACATAACCGATATGATGAAAATAACCTGCATGTAAAACAGTAGCTCCACTGGTATCGTGACCTAGCTACTGTAAATACAGTCACATCACACTGATGCTGTGCTTCTGTCAGACTCTGCAACAGCGGCAATAACCAGAGCACTGTTGTAAACTCCTGAATACAACAAACGTCACGACACTCGAGTGCCAGAGAACATTCGCAGGCTTGTTACGTCAGCGGGGTGAAGTGTGGACGGGAACAATCAGAAGTTGCGCCACTCAGTTCAGGAACTGAGGATTCACTCTGTGAGCCCTGCGAGTCTGTGAAGCGTCACTTTAAGTTTATTTCCCTCTTTGCAGAGAACAGTCCGTGTGTTCGGTGCACACAGATGTTTCGGTTTGACGGAATGATGCAGACAAGAAGCGTCTTCGTATTTGTGTACACATGCCCTTAAACTAAATCTCTGTTTAAACTATTAAACTATAAACTATTCAGGAGGAAGGATTTTATTTCACATGAAAACACTATGTGAGCAAAAGAGAGAAAAGTCAAAGAACGACTGAGATTGTCTGTGTGACTTTCTACTTTTTGTGCACAGCAGGCGAAGCACTGGAGCGTCCCTCTTGGGTCCGTCCCTCGAGAAATCCCCACCAGACTGTGGAGAAGTTGGTCAAAAGGGGTCACAGAGCATGCTCAGTGCTGTTTTCCCACAGAACTGGCGCAGTTTGCGTCCTCTGTCCCGCTGTGTGACCCTCTCTTATGTCTCTTATGTCATGCTGCCCAGAGAGCTGTCACTTCCTCGAGCATGCCGGTCAGCCCTGCCCCTCAGCCTCAGCCAAGGCACCAGCCAGCTCAGCTTTAAGAAACATAAGAACGCCACACATAAAAGATGCATAACATTACAGTATATCTCTATTTTTGCAGTCAAGAGTTATAAATCACCCCTTACTCTACTTTGTTTAACCCCCACCACATCCCCACCCCAATGTAGTGGCTCCCTGGATCATTCCCGGATGTGTTCCCAGTCAGACTTCATGGGGAAGTCCACGTCCAGGCTCATGGGTGTTTCACGCAACGCCCCATCCTGCTGCTTCAGGTATGAGACAGCCCACGTTCTGTCCAGCCACAGCCCTGTCCTGTTAATCACCAGCCCACCACCCCCTGCATTGTCCAGGACAGGGTGGGATGTAGGGTGGGTGTGTGTGTTCAGGGGTGGGGTGGGGGGGGTCACCTCCTGGAACAGCTTGCACACACACACACACACACACACACACACACCCTTTCACAATCTTCATTCATCCCTCGACTCCAACACGTCAGATCCTGGACACACGTGCTTACTCACATTTACCCGCAGAGGATGCAATACGAGGCAGCGAAGAATTCATGGAAGGAACACAGATTCACACACACACACACACGGCCGTCATCCTGGCTCAACACATGACACACATCGACTTCCAGCCAGTGCTCATTCCTCAGTACAGGTGGACGTTATAGCTTATTGAGTGTATCATTTATTAAGTTTTATTGCTCAAGAAAACATCATATGAATCAAAGGTTTTTGGCTCGAGATACAAACCAGTAAACAGAAGCAGGAAACCCTCCTATTTGTTCTTCCTGTCTTTGGACATAAAATTTCCCAACTATAAGAGGTCAGTCACGATTTATGGTCAAAAACTGTCCCCACCCCCCTTTTCCAGTTATCTTCCACCCGTTTAACACAAGTCAGGCTTCCTGTTGAGCTAACTGCACAGGCCTACTGCTACAGAAATAGATCAAGGCTTCTGTATCTCCAAATGCACGACACCAAAAGCAGGTTTTACTTTGTAACAATAACATCCCTACAGGGGCCTCAAATATTGAATTTACTTTTTTTTTTAGATTTCCATCACTGTGTCTGTCTCCATGCTCTGTGCTTTGTTGCTGATCTCTCCAATAACACTGCAAGGGTTTCCAATGCAAGATTACAAATAGGTTTGCCGGAGAGACTGTTCTGCTGGAGTCTCAGGTAATAAAACAGGCACAAAATAATGATAAATTTGGCAGTAAACGTGGCCTTACTCAGTGGTCTCCTGGCTGTTGCGTCATGTGTTTTTACAGGCCCTGCGGGTCTCTGACAGTATATTCAATACTTAATTCCACTTTTTCCAATAAGACAAATAAAGAAACCAAGAGGCGACTCAGTTGTTGTAGTCCTCATTTCTCTGTGGTAAATTGTTACTCATAGAAATCAAACACATAGAATGAGATACCACACATCATGTGTTCAAGGACACCCGTCAAAGAGGTTCAGCCTCGTGGATTGCATTGTTTGCTCTCACAAATCACACTGACTGAAAATCTTATTGGCCGGAGGGACAGGAGAGGAAGGGAAGATTAATGAGAAATGTCAGTTAGCTGCAGTTTTTACCTCTAAAACCTTCTTCACTTCACATCTATTTCTGCTTGCAGACCTGAACCTCCTTCTCTATTGAAAATGAAAACTGAAATGACTTGTTTTTAGTCTTAAAGCAGGATTTTAACTATGCGTGCATCACATGTAGGTGAAAGGCCATACCTTTGACGCTGAGGGTAATACCAGTCGTCGATTCTGAACCACAAATTTATTTCAAGCTGCACTGATCATTTTTGGCCACTAGGGGTTACATCTCCACAACACAGTATACATTAAAGACACATGCCTGGTAAGATTTCACATTTTTAGTAGCAGGTCTACATTTGCCAGTTGACACTTCCAGCATCATTTGGAGTTGTGTTATTGGTCACATGATGGATTTAGCGTTTATTTTTCCAGTTGCAGCAGGCAGCTGTTTTCAGTGCAAAATCGTAAGCAAAATGTAGTAAATTGGTAAATAGATTTAAGTTTAGAGTTCCTTTGTTAAAATATAATAAGTAATTATTTGTAAATTGTAAATATAATTATAATTATTTCATCATAGTAATGTGATTTATTACATTCAATTACTTTTTTTCTCACAAATATTTTAAATTGATCAATAGAACTTAAAAAACATATAGCCTACCAGATGTGGTGTAAATTCAAACAAGATAACCAAAACACCACCACAAACTGCCAGCCTGTCTGGACTTACATACATATCTTTGTAAGCCATCCTACCCTTGGTGGTATTGCTCTCACATTTGTCCCGACAGCTTTGCTGTAAACGCTTTGTCAGGAAATATGAAAAAAGAAAGTATTCCCATCCATTTTCTATGCCGTTTCTAGGCCGGGGGGGCTGGAACCAATCCCAGCTGACAATGGAAGAGAGGTGGGGTTCACCCTGGACTGGTCACTAATCAATCACAGGGCCAACACACAAAGACAGACAAGCACACATTCACACACTCACACCTAGGGGCAATGTTGAGTAGCCAGTTAACCTAATGTGCATGTTTTTGGGATTGTGGGAGGAAGCCGGAGTACCCGGAGAAAACCCACGCAGGCACAGGGAGAACATGAAAATTCCACACAGAAGGGCCCAGACTGGGATTCGAACCAGGAACCCTCTTGCTGTGAGGTGACTGTGGTAACTGCCACACCATCATGCTGCCCCAAGGCATTCCCATTATTTGTAATTTAATTATCTGTAAGTAATCACTCTCCAACACTTCCCATTGTATTCCACCTGCCCAACAACTAACAACTTTTGGTCACAGGTTTCATGAACTTTCTGTAATTAAACATCAAAAAGCAAAAGTTTTATCAGACCCCGGGACAAAATCATATCAATGTTTAGGAGTCCTTGACGTGAAAATGTTTGAAAACCAAAAGAACATCAACAATAAACGAAAATATCAAATCCAGTTTGGAAGACTTAAGGTTGCAGACTGAGGCCAGATTGAATCTTACAACACAAAACCAGTTCAGCATCATCAGACCTTTCCAGCTGTAGCCATCTGCTGGTGGTAGGGACGGAGCCTGGGTTTCTATAATAACCACCTTTGCATGCCTACTCCAAAAGAAACTATTTTCCTCTGGTCAGCTGCTCCACACCAGCGCACTGAAACCAGCAGGAAGTTTACAGCCACCAACGGTCAGCCCAAAGTGTGTCCGTCTTTGTTGAAGAGGCCAAACAGCCTTTGTTCTACTGTAACAAAGAAGAAGCCCTAAAAGAGAGAGCAGAGTGAGTCTCAGGACTGTGCGGTGCCACGTTTGGGTCTGAGTACCACGCAGAATACGAATAAGATCTCACAGATATTTCTCCACATCTCAGACGTGCGGACAATAAATCAGGCCACGCAAAAAGCTATTGTTTGTGGAAATATTTACTGCAAATGTACCTTTCATTGTTTCTACTTAGTTTTCTGCTACAGGTCGCTGGCGAGGTCAAAACGCAGATGTATATCTGATTTGTGTTTTTCTTGGCTCGCTGCAGCCTTATTAGCATGCTGTGTGGGTCTCCTTACAATTCCCCCTGTGGTGGAGATCGACTGTGTGTGTGTGTGTGCCCTGTGCTGCAAAAGCAATTCAGTTTGTGTACATTAGATAATGTTGTGGGTCTATATGCCAAAGCCACACATTTTGGGAGTGAATTAAGTCAGTTATTCAGTTTCAACAAAGGCCTTATGTTCTGTTGGCTTTGTGTGGAGTGTACTTGGCAACACATCCTCGTTGTGTTGTGGTTAAAGAAGCTGTCGCACAACACAAATCTTTGCTGTTAACTATAGGACTTACAGTGTGTTTATTACAGGGAAGTTGCTTTAAAAGTAGAGGAAAAGAACAGTGAAAAGGGCCATGAGAAAACACTTAACTTGTGCTGGCTCAGCATATTCCTGTGCTGGTTTTTGCTGATGACTTGCTGTCCGGCCCCTGCAGCCTGTCTTTAACTCCTCCATGCTATAGATGAATTGGTACTTTGATGTAGTGATGCATAAAGGGCTATGGAAAATGCACCATGCAGTGGTCAGGCAATAACTCAACTTGAAAGCAAACCACGTGTTGTTTGTGTGCGAGTGTGTTTGTCAGGGATGCAGCGCATAGGGAGGGATGTGAGTCACTTTTTTTTCCTCCATGTAGTAAACACTGAATCGGCCCACGTAGGGCCTTTTCAGTGTCCTTGTTGTAAGACTTTTTACATCAGTCACTAAATCATCTGTCAGTGGCCTTTGCCTGCAGGTGAATGGGAGTTTGGGCTGAGAACAGAGCTCACCCCTCAAGGAAGCTAAATGTGCTCCACTGATAACAGTTAGAGTTTCTCACATTTAGATACTCACCTTCAAGCCTCAGCAAAAGTTTCATCTAAACTGACAGTGATTACAAAAAGAAACACCTTGAATTCAATGTTATTGCGTAAGTCTCTTAACCTGGTTCACCTGACCAGCAGAAGAGGATGGTTTATCACTATACTACTGACCCTGAGCCAGTGTGATGCTGCGTGACATCAGCTCACTCTCTGCTGAAGACTGAATCAATACCATGAACAATGAAGCTGAAGTTTATCGTGTACCTCTGACCTTGACCGTGACAAGCGCACACAAGCGCACACATCCACACATGAATTCCTATGGTGACATATTGATCCCTCTCTGAAAGAGTCCTTGGCTGTGAATGTGTTGTACTGTTTCACCCTGGCAGAAAACCAGAAAACTCACTGCTTTATAATAGAGAATATGTGTGTGTGTGTGTGTGTGTGTGTGTGTGTGTGTGTTATAGCTCAGGTGGTGACAGCTTGCCTGCTAGAGGAAGTGGTTTGTTGACTCTCATCACACAGCTTCAACACAGTCGTGGTGCTTGAGAGTGTGATGCCTTAAAGTGGCCACAAGATGGCACTGTGGGACACACACTGCAGCTGAATTGTGCTGCCGACACATACACACCCATAGCATTATTTTCTCTCAATGACATGTGCCAAGCAAGAGAAAATTTTGTGTGAAAATCATAAAGCTGGCAGGCACCTAAATGTTTTTTCCTCAGGAACCCAAACAGGGCTAAATATTTTTGAATTGCTAATAAATACAAATGCATTTACACAATTCAATATTTGGCAGGTAAACGTGGTAAAATGTGACTTCTCTGTTTTTGTGAATATTCTGCCTATTCCTTTACAGTGTACCTTCTGTTTACAGCCTCCACCAACAAGCACAGCATCCAGGATCATAAACCAGTTCCACGATGTCTAGTTTTATTCACATCTTGATGGAAAATTTGGATATTGTTCAGGTCTGTTCGTTAAAGTGTGAAACAGCCTTCAAAAATGTTTTCTCTGTGTTAAAGGGGCACTCGAGCGATTTCATCTAACACCTCCATAAAGCTGGATGATGTGCAGGGGGTTGGAAATGCTATATTGGTTTGTTTGGTTGTTATTTAAATAGCTGAACTATTCTAATGTTCTTTAAGTCTTTACATCCAGATAATACACTGTAGATAGATAGATAGATAGATAGATAGATAGATGGATAGATAGATAGATAGATAGATAGATAGATAGATAGATAGATTTGGTTCCTAACACAAGTAAAGCTGTAGGGTCTTAGCCTGACCTCCAGAAGCTTTTTGTTCCTAGTGAATATCCATGTCTTTCAAACCTCACACTTCCCCCTGTTGGTTTTTTGTTTTTGTTTTTGAAGCACAGACCTTACCTTTAATGTTCTTTTATCAATTCCAACCCCGTTGACATCAAAAGGATTATTGCTGTTTCTCAGATTTGTCAAAGAGTCTCCAGAGCTAGAGGCTGACGAAAAAAATGCGTTGGTTTGCAACATGTGACGTGGCTAATAAATTTGTCTGTAGCTCATAACAACTGTAGCTCCTTAAATTATGCAAAGAAAATCACAGAGGAACGGGTGGAAATAACTGAGACGCGAGAAGCATATTGCTATTTGTCGTTCTCACGGCACTCACTTGTATAGTGGAAACCATAGCAACACTTCACTGGCTATGGGGTGTGTGTATAATGGTAAGAGTTCACACATAATTTATTCAGTCAGTCAAAATAAACAGCCTCTTTGTTGTGAGCTGTAACAAATGCAGCAAGATAAAATAAATATTGCTAATGGTTTCCAGTATACAGCATATTCTATGTTCTCTATCATATTGGTATTTGTATGAGACCAGCTGTAGTTGAAACATTAACATTTTGAATGTGGATTTCATTGCCTTTGTCAAGTCTAAATATTTATGAGGCAGGATGTGCACTCAAAAATGTGTCAGGAGGTTTTTTATTTGTGTATGGAGGTTACACATGAATTTATGTATAGACACAGTGATATTGATTTTCACAAAATGTCTCTGATCTCCTTTTGGTTTCTAATGCAGTGCAGGTGTTTATATCAATGCATGCATAAAATCATTTAGCCTTGAGAAGTAGCCTCACGTAAAAGATGTTTTTGAAGAAGCTCATAATACAGGAGTAAATCAGATTCAGTGCACATCATTTGAACTGCGAGGGGCATTATCCAAGGTCCTATTGTGTATAAAACTCAGAACTAGTAAATCAAATTTGTTCACATATCTGACTAGAATGTTTTCAACTCTTTATTTGTTGATATATTTTTACATATTTTGGAGATATATGCAGGAGTAACATTATTAATACTTAAGAACTGATTATTTTAGGTCTTTTTTCTTCTTCGCCAAACTCGTCAACCACTTTAAAACATCTCACTTTTCCTTTTGTATGTTGCCAAACGCTGCCCTCCTCTCCTCCTTTGAGGCAACTTCATAGCATCAATATTTAACCTGACATTGTCAAGTCTAAAAAAAGAAATGGTGCTGAAAGGAAGGCAGAGCTTTGAAGCATGTTTGCCTGTGCTGAGCACATAACTGATTTTCTCGCCGAGTTTGATGACAACACGGAGACACAGTGTGGATTACACACTCATGACAGACACTTTTCAGTCATACTGGCCATGCTCTTGATTACAAAGAGACCTGTGGGATGGGGATAGATGGATCGAACGTGACAGGTGACATATCACTGCTATATCCTTATCTCCATCAATGTAATATTTTATGGAGTAACATGAGAGCAGCTTGACCATAAAGAAAGAAGAGCAAGTACTGCGCTCACATCTCAACACACCGAGGAGCCACTGATGGAGCAGAAGACCTTGATTTTTACGTCCCCATTTTCAAATCTGCTTTTTAAAATCCAAGCCAAGTGGTCTTATCACTGTTAGTGTGTATATGAGTGAGTGAATGCATCACTGTGTACACGCACTTGATTGCTTGCAACAATAAGTGAACATATCACCATTCATTCAACCTGAAATTCAGCCTGTTGCTAGTTCAAGCAATAATGTCCTGTTCAGTACAAAACTAGCCTACATAAACACTGTGCATGGCGTCAATGTCTCAGCAGAAAATTAACGGGAACCATTCACAGTGTCATTAGGTTTCAGCTTGAAGAGTGCTGACAACAGAACCGCAGTTCTTTTCAGACTGAACAAGGACATTGGAAAGAGTTTCAAAAACTGAAGGATTTTCATTTTGTTGACTAAAATTCATAATATGTTCCTAAGAAGAATAAAAGACTGATCAGAAGGTCTAGGTAGTGTCTTCATCTCGGGATAACTATAACCGAACGGCCGCACACAAAGCTGAAATGAATCATTCAACAGTGCAACAGGCAAAGCTGACATTTCCACATGCATTTCTTATGACACTATGACTATTTTATTGGTTCAGTCCAAGGCAAATTCCAGAGCACCATTTCTTCTCAAAGAAACTGCGTAGTTCTTAACATACTATAATTTGCCTTTAATCCGGAGGACTGTATGTATGAAACAGAAATAGGGAGGCATTAGGTGTGAGACAGAGACCTGATGAGAAGGAAAAAACACTTGAATCTGTACATCACATGTAGCACAAGTGAGGGACACATTTCAACAGAGGAGGGAGGCCAGGAGCGACACCTCTGGGGCAGGCAAAAGTTCAGCATCTTGACATCTCTAAAGAAGTGGCGGCACTGGACATAAACCTTCCACTTATGGAGCCCCCTCTGGAACTTCTAAATCAACTCTCAAGTAACTTTTGGTGACCTGAACTGCCACTTAAGGGCTTCCTCTCAATGTAAAATGCCTCTGACACATACTTCAACTAAACCATTTCTTCCACTGAACAAAAAAATCCAATTTATTTTGCAACTCACCAAGCGTTGAAGTTCATTGATCCACTTCTTTTCAAATTACCCAAAATATTCCACAGTGAGCATAAACAAGCAGCAATCACACATTGTTTGGTTGCACACCTGTACCTGATCACAATTACTCTCTTAAAACCTGCAGCGAAATGTCAAAGAGGGAGGTGGGAGATTTAGAGGTGTAAATAATAAAACTGATTTGGTTTCAGGGTCTTGGCTTTGTGCGTGCTGGCTATTGAATAAAACAGATCCATCATTACTGTTATAAGAAACCCCTGTGGTTTTCCTGCTGTGAAACAGGGCAACAAGCTACACAATTCTGATATAGCGTGTTAGCAAAGCATGTTGGCTTTTTATAGGTCTCACAGACACAAAGTAATGTTAGTATCCATTTGAAAGGGTGTTTCTGGCCACCTGATGAGTGGAAGCTGCTAAATGATCCACTTTGTTCACCAACTGCTAACTTTGTCTGTTGTTTGGTGCCTGCTGGGTATTGTGCAGTTGATCAGATCCCCTCTGTGGGACTAATAAAGGCCTATCTTATTTTATCTTAACTTATCTTAAAACAGCTGCTTGCTGTAACTGAAAATGAAACTGAAGAAACTGGTGACTCAAAGAAATAAATGTGTTTGTTCCAAGCTAAAAACAAGAAGGCAGAATGTGCCAAAACTACTCTGTAGTACAACACAACTGCACGTTTATTAATTCTTTAGTTTTGGCATCATGAGTGACACCATTACAAGTCGTCCTCTTTTATAATAAATGAAAATAATTTATAAGTATGAATATATTTAAGAGGCTACAGCCATGCTAGTGATTCTGTAAGGCTACAGGCTACATGAGCACATGCTAACATATTCACAGTGATGTTAGCAGTGGTATTAACATCAAGATGTTCAGCAGGTATATGATAAGACCACAGTCACATCTTTACTATACTATTCCCAGTTAGCACTGAACACAAAGTAGTCCACAGCTCATGGCTGATGAGAATGTAATGAGTTTTGCAGGTACACATGCAGGTACAGCATGAACACATACATTAAATGTAATGGCAGTCTGTCAAGGAGGCTAAGTGATGGAATATTTCACTTTGAACCAAAAATATTTACCAGATGGAAGAGTAATATACAGTAACAGAGAAAAGTCAGAGAATCATAAAATACTTAAAAGTAAATCCATTATCTATTAGGCACATGTTCTGTAATATTCAGCCTATGCAAGATTTTACAAAAATCTTCCAATTGCTGTCAAGATATTTTCACAAAAACTGAAAAATTTCCCCCCGTTGTGGGGGTGGTATGGAATAAAGGTCAAAAGATCACCAATGCCAGCTGGCTGAATGTCTGTTAGTTGACATATTACAGCTGAACAGAAGAGATGGACCACCTGACCGAGGGACTGACATTTCCACCCACAGAGCCAAGCTGCTGTGGCTAAAAATATTGATTAGTTCAACCTTTTTATTTAATTTTCTTTTTTGGAGTTTCTTTACTTATTCCCTCACACACTCCTTTGAGTGTTGAAACACAAACAAAAACAAATAAATGCACATATAAATAAGTATTATTATTCAGTAGGATGCAAATTTAATTTTTGTTTTGTTGGAGGGGTTAAAAGCTTTAGCAAAGGCATAAAATAATGGTTCAAAACATAACATAATGGCACCAGCTGAAGTTTGAAAAAAAAGGACAATTTAATTCATAATGACAAACTCTAAGCCATTTTTCTAGCCTTCTTAATAAAACCCTCCTCCACAATAGCCTCAAGTGTTACATGTACAGTTAAAATGTCCCACTAAGTGCTGTTATTGTAACCATAAGAAAAACACACACTTCATGAAGTGCCCTTTGAGCAGCACAACACACTCCTCCGCCATAACTCTCTCTCTGAGAAGGTCGATTTCCACGCACAGCTGAGCATGAGACAGATTCAGTATCACAGCTACAACATGCCAGCAGCGTGGATGTCCATAACATGACAGCAGTGGGAACCACAATAGGCTTATTAATGTATATAAGACGCTGAGCTTCTTGTGAGAACAGTTGACTTCAGAATTTAAAAACTTTTTCCTTCTCTTGAGTGAAAGCGTCTTAAAATCCTGAGCACACAGCCAAAAATAACCCGGCACTCTTGTTCTCTATTCATTTACTTTTCTCCCTCAGCCTTGTTTACGCGTCTGCAACGCCGCTCCAGTCAGCTTGAGGAAAGAGCCCGCTGCATTGGTGTTTCCATGGCAACGGGGGAGCAGAGGGTCTCCAAGGTCAGAGTGAGAGCACCTGGAGCAGAGCTGGGCTGTAGTCATGTCGTTATTGGACATTTCATTGCCATCTCTTCCTCCTGCCTGCCACTGACATGATAAATTGTCACCAGACACGGGTTGTTAATCATTTCTGTGGTGTCACGAGTAATAAAACATGGAGCTCCGTTCCCGCATTTGATGATGAGAAGCAGTGGGGTATGTCCTGATAAAGAGTGAGAGAGAGATTTAAAGAGAGGGGAGGAGAGTGTTTCGGTGCTGGAAAGTGGATTACATCCATTATTTAGCAACTGCTTCCCCCCGCACTGTGAGACAGAATGGAGAACTGGTCTGCAGGATACAAACATCTCCGCTACATTTTGTTGTGGAATGCAGCACGTCATGAGTAAGACCCCACTCTTACGTGAGTAATAAACCTAACTGTAGTAAAACATTATGAAAAATCAAAATCATATATAATTGATTGTGATGATTTACAGTAAAACCCCAACAGTGCAAATTACTTTTTTGCAATTAATGATGTTAAAAAAATGTTCACAACGCATGTCTCTTGTGCGAGTGCAGGCAGTCAAATCCAAAAGAATGCAGACATGTAAACACTTTCAGACCATTGCTTTAAAAAGAGTGAAATGCATTGAGGCCCTGTTGAATCGCAGGGAAACTGGGCCAAAAAAACGCTCTGATATGTTACCGTTTGATCGTGATGCTTCATCTATGCGTCCCATTTCCTCTCATGAGCTGCAGATTGTGTCCACAGGGTAATCTTGAATGCAAACTTTTGAACATACGGTATTAAGGTACCTTGGCATGTGCTGCAGAAATGGAAAGGAACTTCATGTGATGTGAGTTCAGAAAATCTTTCTCTGTTCTCTGCTTGTTTGAGCACACATACATGCATCCAATGTCCGAAGGATGTGAGGACTGTATATATTAGTTATTAGATGCACATGCCTCCTTGGATTTTATAATAGCGGTACTTTAAGAGTGAATGTCAGTAAATATCAGGGGGAAAAACTTTACTTTTCTCTTGTATTTTGGACTTGCAAATATACCGTGTGCCTTATCTTTCTGTGTTATCAGTGCCAAACACCGCCACACTTGTCATTTTTCTGCTGTAGTAAGTACCTGCTGGCATTCACAGGTCACCAGGAGTGACCCCTCTGTTCCCTGCTGTCTTTCTCTCATCTCCCCTGGTATTGTTACTGGGAGGGGGAAAAGCAGCCCTACCCAGCATCCTCGCCCACCTACTGCTGTCACTGTCCTGAAAAATCTCCCCCAGTGTGCTCTTCATTGTATGTAAAGTTTTTCAGCAAACAGAATGGACACAGGAAGAAGAGGGGGGGCTGTTGAGGACAGCAGGAGAGATGGGGCATTGAAAAGGCACAAGAGAAAAGTAAGCAGTAAGAGGAGGCGTGGACACACATTTTTTCAGTCTATTCTATCCGGGCTTTGATGTTACGAAAGGACAGAAGCTCTTTGCTTTACTTTTCTTCAAAGACTTTACTTCCATACACACACATACACACACACACACTGTCAGGAGGCCTGAGATTAAGATAACAAGATCAGCCTCGTCACTCTTTTGTTTGCCCAAATGATGACTCTGTGGACTCTCTCTGCCTGTCACTCAGTATCTGCCTCGCTGTGACACTTACACTGCATGTTTGTATTGTTAAACACATGAAGTTTCAATGACTTAAATCGAATGCCACAATGATTCTAACAGCTGTGACAACCAGAGACGAAGCCAAAACAACCACGGACTTGTTCATTTGTTGAATATATTATTTTATTTTTAACGTTATCATCATAGTTTAACTTTTAATTTTCCCGTCATTCATTCATTTAAAATGATCACCTCTGAATGTACACATACTGCAAACTGTCAAAAATATACAAACAAATGCAGGCTTGTGCTATAGTCTGGTCGAATGTCTAAAAAACAGTGGCACTGGGGAGAGAGAGAGAGAGAGAGAGAGAGATGGAGGGGAGAGAAAGAGAGAGAGACAGAGACTGAAAGGGAGAGAGAGAGAGAGAGAGAGACAGAGCTGAGAGACAGAGCGAGAGGAGACATTGAAACCGGTAAAGACATGCACAGCATCATTGTGAGCACCGGTTATGTGATCCAGGTGCTCAGTACTTCCATGGGATCCTTGTGGAAAAGTACATACATTTCATCATCTGACAGTGCGGCACAAAATGCCCGACACATATCAAATCAAAAACAAAATGTCGCTCGTTAATGAAACTGTTAGGCACATCATTGTTTTTTATGGTTTTATATTTTCTGGAAAAGTCTGACTTACTGTAAATGTAGAATGCTTAACCAAAAACAAAAAGAAAGAAAAAAAACACAATTAAAAAAAGAAAAAAAAAACAGCTTTCAAAAGTCATTTTGGAATCACTGTCTTGTTAGTAACTAAACTTTGTTACATAATGTGTGTGTTTGAGTATATGTGTGTGTGTGTGTGTGTGTGTGTGTGTTCTCAAGTGGGTGCATTTCTGTAGAACCAACTGTTTATGGGAGTGAGTACTTGAGGTGTTTGTGGGTAGTAGCTGTGATTAAGTAACAGCCATCCAATCAGATGCTCAGGTCTCTGGGGTTGTCTCTGTAGGTCTTCTTGGGCTCAGGGAGCGTGGGCTTGGACTGTTGTTGTCGACTGTTGTTGGTCTTAAGCGTGCTGTAGTATTCTCGTACCTTAGCCGCTACAAAATTGTCATCGTCCTCTTCGTCCTCTGAGTCGTCCCTTCTGGAGCTCCTGATAGGGGAGATGTCACGTCCCAGGCTGCGGCTTCGGTACTGCAGCTCGGGGGAACTACCTCGACTGGCATAGCGCCCATTCCTCTCCGTCCTCTCAGGTGAGCGCCCCCTCAGCAGTGAGCTGTACCTCTTGTAGGCTGAATCTGAGTCAGGGGTGCGCACTCTGGGCAAGGTGGCGTCCCTGTAGGTATCTCTCTGGCCACGGGATGCCAGGTCCCTCAACAAGCTGTCCTCCCTGTAGGCTCTATCCATGGAGGAGGCTCTCATCATCAGGCTGTCCTCGCCATACAGGCGCTCCTCCCTGCTCAGCGATGGTAGTGTGGCCTCCCTGTTCAGGCGGTCCAGGGCTGGGGCCTCACGGAGGATGCTGTCCTCAACAGGGAGGCTGGGTTCAGGAGTCTTGAGCGACTCCTTCAATACGGCCTCGTCCCCGTTGGGCTTGTCGTTGCTGCGACGCTGTCTCTCTGGGGAAGGGTACCGGCGGTAGGGATCTGAGGAGCGGGCGCGATGTCTGGTAGGGGAGTGGTGCCCAGAGCGATGGGGGGATCTGTGGCGGCGAGGAGATCGGTGTGGAGATCGGTGAGGTGAGCGGTGAGGAGATCGGTGGCGATGATGAGAGGAGTGGTGACCGTGGCGTCTGTCTGGGGAACGACCTTGGCGATGTCCCCTGTGGCGGCCATCCAGAGTGTTTTCTGCACTGCGTGACCGGCCGTGCCCCTTGTCAGGCGAACGGTGGCGGCTACGGTTGGGATTGCTGGAACGATGGCGGTGGCCGTCACTTCCCTTGTCGTCCTTCTTCTTCTTGAGCAGCTTGCCCAGGGGAGCTTTCCCCTTGTGTTTTCCCGTGGTGGTTTTCTTGTTGGGAGAGCGGTGACGGTGTTTGGAATGGTGTTGTTTGCCGGTACCGGCAGAGTTGCGGCTCGGCTCCTTCTTGCTCCGGGATGATTGGTGGGGTTCTGGTGGGTAGCTTGACTCCGATGGCGCATTGGCTGAAGGCTGGGTGCTCACTTCCGCAGCGTTTTGTAGCCCTGAGGCTGGGTTGGCTGCGCTGCTGTCGTTGGGGCTGCCGTCTGCAACACAATTATGACATACAGACGAGGGAAGGGGATCAAACATGCATCTAGACTCTACAAGCTCCTAACCATGCTAAATCAGTCGGATGTGAAGCTGAGAACACTTTCAATGGAAGCAATTCTGATGTTAATGCCAACAAAGATGGCTAGTTGTTGGATGGCACAGCAGCAGCCAATGGTTAAAACATTAGTGCAGCTTAAATGAAAGTAAAAGGCAGAGAAACAAAGGCAGCCATTACTTGATGAGACTTGTTACCAACCACAAACCTGATCCCAGGTCTACCTGGGGTCACCTGTCTGAAGCAGAATGGGACGTGGCGGATCGGACGGATTGACTGGACCAACGTGCTGCATGTTGATGATGCTGCTTGACTGTACTCATTAGCCATGCTCTTTCATGCACTGTAATGATGCCTTTGACACTTAGTAAATGATCAAAGCAAATGAAATTTTCAATATGAGATCCAAAAACTATTACTGCGCTGCAGAAACAGCGTGTACAGTTTAGGTGGCATTTTAAGAAGACAAGAAGAATTAAATTGATGACTAAACCTTAGTTCTTCCACCCAGTTCTATTTGTACACACATCTTCAGGTCTAAATTTTAAGGAAAGGCTACAAACTGCAGGAATCCAATGGCCACAGATAACTAGCAGTAGCACAGAGGTTGTCCTCTAGCAGTGTGAACAGCTCAACTATTTAACAGTAACAAAGAAACAAACAAGCATTTTACCTTTGGACTTGTTGCCCAAAGGTCAAATGCAGCTGGCCCACATGTTTGCATTATGTATCCATGACAGCGGCTATGGCAGCGGCGGCACAATGAATTTTGTGTGAATAGATTCGTATGCATGAAGTAAGAGCATGGGCATGGGCGAGCTGAGGCCACACCACACAGAGAGAGGGAGAAAGGAAGTGGGAGTGAGAGCCAGATGACAGGGGAGGACAGTTACAAACCGTGGTCTGATTTTGGAGGACAGAGGTGTCCCCCATCTTGTCATTTCTCAAACATGCAGTGAGATGGGGAGCCACCATCCCTGAAGGAAGACAAGAGCCCAGCGTAATAAGGGAAGATACCAGAAAAAAAAAACAGAAAAAAAGAGAAAAGCACAAGGTTTAGATCACTTTGGAACTTGAAGGAAGAAAAGGAGAATTACTGTGTTGATTTTTCAATGAAAAAATGTGTTTATTTGATCATTGAGTCATTCAGAAGAAAGAAACAGTCCAGGAAATTGCCCAAACCCTTCAGTGGAAAGCATCAGTTACAGAGTAAAGTCCCGAACCATACACACACTCAGACACTAACCCACACACACCTAAACATGTGAACACAGAAGCAGCAGAAACCCCAAAACATAAAGACAGTGAGACTTGCACACCCACAAAAACAGCGTATGAAGCAGTTTTACATTGCTGACAGAAATCAAAAGAAAAACTGGCAAGACTGTCAAAGGTTGTGCCAACTAAAAAGTACAAACAATGATCCAAAATATACAAGTTCACATGATGTCATATTGGTTCGCAAATAAAATTACATTGATGAACTTTTCAAGACAGGCAAATGCATCTCCACTCAAATGAAAAAAAAAAAAGAAACAACAAAAAAGAAAATGATGACTCGTGACTATCAATCAAAACTGGTCACTACGATTAAAAAAAAAAGAAATGTTCCATAAATATTATGGAAAATAGACAATAGAATGGAAAAAAACCCCCAATTTACACTTTTGACAAGTTCATGCAGCAATAGACTTTTATCCATTAATATGTGGCTTCGATTCATGGCTCTGTACATGGAACAAAAATACTTGTCTCTATTATTTCATCACTGTACAAAATGGCTATATAATTGGAGCAACTATTTTTCATTTTTGAAAGGGGATGGGTGGAGTTGCTATCGTCACAGCTTTTCAATGACATCAACAGTGGGTGCAAATAAAATCCATTAGTGAGTAATGTCAAACGCAGTATAGTGACATTTTTCTCTTTGAAATGGCAGAAGAGGAAAAAAAAAAGCATCAGACTTGCCTTTTTTTCTCAATACAGTTCATACTTTAAACCCTTAAGAGATCAGTAGCTTACATTCACCTTCAATAAATATCATAAATATGTTTGTGTCCCGTCCTAACCAAAGCTGTGAGATGTCCCATTTTATCACGGGATGCAAAGGATCAAGTTTTCACTGAAATAGTGTTTAACGAGGATATCGAGCCTTGAGTAATACTTCTTACCCACAAGAAATACTGATTTTCACTACTGTGGTCACTCAAACTGCAGTTTGTGTTTTCACTGGAGTGAACTGAAATCAGACCCACCACCTTTCTGTGAAGTCCCAGCAGAGTGCTTTTGCTCAATGGCCAGAAGGTGAAAAGTGACAGCGGAATGACATGGAAACTGAGTGCAGGTGACAGCAGGAGGAGGCAACAAGCACCCACAGGAGCACCATCACCCCTGCTTACCCCCCAAAATCCCAAAGCCTAGCAGTGACCTTCACCAGAAAGACACCCAAGACCAACCAACCCCCTCCCCCTCCCTGGTGGATTCATCCCAGGGATGGGTGAGGGGTCCTGGGAGGGTAATATAGTTCTTCCCCCTTCGACCCACCACCGTCCACTGGGCAACCCCTGGTTCAGGGCGTGAAGATCGGGGAGAAGGGAATGTTTTCGTAGATTGACCCACCATATTCAGGCACAGAGCCGTCACCCCTCTTGAGCACCAGATGGGCGCGCCGGCCTCCGCTCTTGATGAGTTCGATTGCTCGCGCGTGCTTCATGCCCTTGGTGCTCTCGCCATTGATCTCCAGGATTTCATCTCCGACCTACGCAAAGGAAGAGGAGCAGGAAGGAAGGGAAGAGAGGTAGGAAGACAAAAGGTGGGAGGCAGAGAGTAGAGACAGGGTGACAGGGTGAAGATGGAAAGGGAAGGAGGGAAATCACAGGGGAAAAGAGAGACAGCAAAAGTCGGAAAAAGGAGAGGAGACAGCAGAGCAAGGCAGAGTGCAGAAAACAAGCGACAGTGGGGAAGAAAGTACACAAGAGGAAAGACGAGCCACGAAGGTTCAAAGGGACACGGTGACAGCAGAAGGGAAGGAAAGGAAGGACAGATTGAGGAAAAGTTACACATTAAATGAACGGAAAACCACACGACTGCAACATTTTTCACCTAAATCAACAGTTTCCAGAAAGGGCAAATTACATTCCGGAGCAGCAACTGAGAAGCTGAGAGAGGAAAATGAGATGATGGTGGTGGTGGGGTAAACAGGAGCCAGAAGAAACGCTTTCCGATTCTTCGCCTCCACGCTTCAAGTTATCCGTCAGGGCTGTGTGCACCGAGGGAATTCCTCTCTGACAGAATATGGATCTCTCACTGACACCTCTCTCTGCCTCACAGAGCTGCTTCTAATAATATCTCTGCTAATAAGGTGCACAAACACAAACGTATGTATTCATGTATGCATGTACAAATGTGGTAATTGATGCACATCCACTCACAAGCTCCCTCGTAGCTCACATGCATTCAGAATGTGCCAGCAGGCTCTCTTTGCACATGTCTCACATGCAAACACATCGGGGAGAATCAATTAACCCTGCAATGTATATTCAATCTAGCAGCCCAGGCTTCTGGTTTATGCAATTAATCAAAAGAAAGGTTAAATATTACAGCTTCTTGACAGCTTTTGTAGGATGTATGTAATGTCATTTTACAAGCTAGTAGGGAAATGTTAATTAATCAAAACGTACATAATCTGTCAGCAGGTCGGCTCCATGACTCTGTAATGTTTGTGTGAACGTGCCCAAGACAGGAGGCGACCGCATTTATATTCAGTGCAGTGCAGTTTGTAGTAATTAGGGGTACATGCATAGGCAGTTATAGAGAGTTGTTAGATATCAATATTCAGATGGCTGTGAAGTCTTTGAGGCACCATCATAAGGCCTCTTGTTAATCTACAGCCGACCGTCTGCATCTGAACGCAGACACCTATCATATCAGAATCAGCACATAACGGTAGTTTGGGCGACGTGGTGTTGTGCTGTATGCAGATATGTGCAGCACTGTCCAATGAACATCACGTAATGGCAATTTGGGTAACTTTACTGTTAAATCGAAGGATTAAGTGTTTTTCCGGGCTGAGAAAACCCTCCAAATTCGTAAGTCAAATAAACCCTTTAAGCATCTGTTGAATCATTTGAAAAAGACACTGGTAAAAAGCTCAAACCGAGGCCATTTTTCTTAGCTCAGGAAAAGTTGACATTTTGGAGATAAATTCAAATGTCTCTCACACAACTCTCTTTCTTCCCCTTCTGACATTTTTGCTAACATTCACAGTGATAATTTCTGTCCAAGTGGACACTGGACCCCAGGGGAACCTCTGGATGCTTCTATAGCTTAATATTGTTACAATGTATTTCATTATTCAATTTCTTTTAATAACACAAGTCCTGCTGTTGTACCACATTTTCAAGGGACACATGAGCATGAAGAAAAATGAAACATATCTGCTAATCGAATGCAATATTAAAGGGGCACTCCAGTGTATTATCTGTTCACAAAGTTGGGAAACTTACAAGAGATACATTCAAAATTCATGCCCTGGTCTGGGTCAAGCTCCACAAACGCTGAATCCTGCAAATCCTATAATGCAACTCAATAGCTTCTCTTATTGGACTTTCAAACTCCACAGCCCTAGTTTGTAAAGGAGTCTTTCTGTTATAAATTTGTAGTCCTGACAGCATAGCTTCTATTGTCTCAAACTTTAGAAAACTTTCTCCAGAGGCACAGAAGACGTTACACAGACTGAGTATTACTTCCTACTACTTTTAAAAGTAAACTGAACTTCATGTATAAAATCAATGTGTGCCCTTTACCAGTAAAACTTTTCTGTGGCTTCTTCTATGAGTCTAAATGGGGGCATAATATTTGGAAACAATTTTGGTGTATGAATGTTTGCATGCTGTTAGTGTTGGTGCATTGTGTTCCTACCCTCATTTTTCCATTACGGACTGCTGCGCCGTCCTCAGCTAGCCTCAGCACGTACAGATCCATGTTGTATTCTCTGCCTCCCCGCAGGCTGAAGCCAAAGCCTTTGTTGTCTCTCTCCAGGTCCACTGAGTAGAACTCAGCATCCTGATGGAGACAGGCCACACACACACGCACACACACACACACACACAAAGAAAGGGAGGGAGGGAGAAAGACACATTTGAATGAAAGTTTATGATTCAGATTTGAAGTGTGCATGTGCGTGTGTCTGTGCGTGCGTGTGTGTGCGCGTGTGTGTGCTGCTCCATTTGGGCTCCATTTCAGGTGCATGGGACAAATGCCACCTTCAGGAAAGTCACACCTATTTAATAGATAGGCCAGACTTGGTGCGCATGTGTGTGTGTGTACATGCATATACTCAGGTGTAAGGATGTTGCATTATTGATGCCCTGGGCTCTGGGTGGACAAAGAGGGAGAACAAAGGGGGAGAGAGAGAGAGAGAGATAGGGAAAGAGAGGGACAGGGCACTGCAAGGACAGGCAGACAGCCACAGCAGCTCCTGTCTTCACGCCCTCCTAATCTCCTCTGCTGAGGGATCAATGCTATCTGTGAGAGCCATCTCCACAGCGCCAGATTAATTCAGCTCTGAACACAGTGGAGTGAGGGGTTACTTTGAAAGCAAACAGGCTTTCCTTAATGCAAAAGCTCTGATAATGCCAACAGGTAGATGTAAAGTGCAAAATAAATAAATAAAAATGCACTTTGTTTGTCCTTGGAAAGGTGGGTGGTGAATGGTGCGATGCATGAAGGAACAGAGGATGAATGGATGTTTGGGCTCTAGCACAGCTGGTTGGATGTGTGTAAAGACAAATGTGGTTGTGTGTAGGAAGTTGATGGGGTGGAGCGTGGATTGTTAGGATGTCTGATGGAGACATCAAATGGATGGATGCAAGAAAGAAGTGACACGTGAATGAATGATTGGAGTGTCATTCCTTACCTGAGGTGAGACTTGTGTTGGGGGTTGGGGAGGAGGGCCTTGTGGGGATTTAAATTCAAATGATTCCTGTTTTGGTTTGGTGTTGTTCCTAAAGCAGAGAAAAAACAGTCAAATATTAAAGACCAAATCAGTAAGAGACTGAACACATTTTAGGCAATAAATGATACATTTCATCAGGGTACTTTAAGCTTCCTCTGAAAACAACCAATCAACACTGTGCTACCTTATATTATAGTTATTGTATACACTCGATTTCCCAGTGTGGCCATTACCTGGCCTCAGGTGCAGCCTGTTGCTGAGGTGTGTGAGTGGTGGTTATAGTGGCGATCTTCTCCGCGTTGGTCAACAAAGATGCATTTGATGACTCTGAGGAGGAGTGACAGACACCAAAAGTTAACAGAAATGTTACAGAAACAGGACTAAAAAGAAGAAGATGGCTATGCTTTAAGCTAAATGTTAATGTCGACATGCTAACATGGCAATGTTAAAATCCTGTGATGAGTGCATTGAAAACAAAGTACGGCCGAGGCCAATGGGAATGTCATTGGTTTTTGATCATAAACCAAAATCGCGGTACAAATCAAAACTTTGGATGATTGTGCTAGATGAAAAGTCAAAGGATCACCAAGTTAAGTTACTGCAATTCATCCAAAGCAAATCAAGAATATGCGCCAAAATTTCGTGACAAGCCACTGAAAAGTTGGCGATATGTCAACATCAAAATCAGTAGGCTACCAAAGTCACCAGGACTCAAATCAGCATCCAGATTAATAGTTATTATTATAAGAATATGTTACAATAATAGCAACAGTTGTTGAGATATTTACTTTGGTCCAAAGTGGTAGAAAAATCACAGAACAACAGATTACCATTCATAAAATAAGAAAGGATTGATTAATAATGGGAAAATTATTTTTCATGTCAACCAGTGCAAGATATTTTTCCACACAGTGCAATTCTAAAAACCCTTTTGTTAAGTAAGTTTTATTGACATTTACTTTTCCATACAGCTTCAACTAATTAAAAAGAATACTCCAATAGGCAGCATCCCTGGTGTCCTATAAAAGTCGGAGTAATGGAATTAAATTCATATTTCACACATCTCGGACTGAACACTGGCGCAGATTCAGCAGCTGTCAGCTACAACTGTTAACTGACCCAAGGGGAGCAGCACCAGCTCCACCAGCTCCACCAGCCTCCAGGCTTCCTCCACCGCTTAGTCAAGATCTGGGACACCAGAAGATTTACATTTGTGCTTTCAATCATTTTGTCAAGACTCTTGTCAAATTGTGTTGCTCTTCCAAAACATGGACTGAAGCTCCTCCTGTCTTACCAAACAGGAAACAGATGCCCACTTGCAGCTCCTGGTTATTCTTTCTTGTGTTAACAGATACTAAATCATTCTGAGTTATCAATGAATCACGCTGTCATGCTGTAATGACAAAACGGCACCATTATTACACTCCTCTTGCTGCATAAAAAAGACCTTTCTTTTCCTTAACAACCTACCTAATCTTTCTTGGCCATTTCAGGTATCTCTGATTTGATTCAAACCCTCCACTGCTCTCTTCTAAGTCCCCTACTCACTATTCCTCTCACTTTCCGTCTTATCTATCCCTCTCCTCCACCTCCACCACTCCCCTTGGAGTCCGATGGCTTAACTCTTTGATTGCATGTTGCTCGTGAGGTTCAGCCAATCATGCTGCAGTGCAGGTGGGGCGAGAACTGCGTTGAGGAGAACCTTCAGCGTGAGGTCCGTTCTGTAAACTTTTCCCATAAGAATTTCCAGCATCAACTGAAAACTGTGCAACATCCTCACATATTTTCTGCCGCTCATTTCTCACTTACAACCAGCCTCAAATATGTCTCCGTAAACCCTTTTCGCCCGTCCATGTCCTCCTCTGCAGAACACACTCCATTCTGCTGCCTCTCTACGTTCATCCCACCTCCGAATGCGTTCTGTGTTTACTCAGATAAGTTCAGTTTCTTTGTGTCTTACAGGTCCGCATGGGACCTACTGCCCCTTGTCTCCTCTCGCAATTAAAACATTCACGCCGCGAAGAAAACTACACAGAGCTGGTTCTGTAATTTCTTGGACCCTGGCAATATGCCCTCCCATCCTTAATGGGCCTCGACAGAAGCAAGAGCAGGTACAATCAAAATGAGAAATTCAAGAGAGACAAAGTGGAGTGAAAAGGCAAAGAAATGGAGAAGAGAGAAGAGTTAGGGCTGTATAACAAAGTGCTTGGTCTGTACCTCAAGTCAATGCTACAGAGACACAAGCTTTGATGAGGGCATTAGCAGTTTGTGCATGTATTACTGAGCACCAGCAGGAAGAGTACCACGTCCGTTCTCCCTGTCACTGCAGAAATATTGAGCGTCAGTCACTGGAAAACTCCACCAGTGTTACCACCCAGGGGAGAGGTGAGGAACGGGACTGAACCTGACGTCACCTTGGAAGAGCCGCTAGTGTTGGGATTTGTTCATGTCAAAACAGAAAGTTTAGACGGGACTGATCCACACAAAAATAGGCCTGCTCAGTCTTGTGTAAACAGAGAAACAGTCACTCAGACACACAACTTAGAAACACAAGCCACAATCTTCCCCTGTCACTCTCTCCGTGTCAGACGGCGTCTGTTTGTTTGACACACGCACATAAACACAAACCAGAACTTTCTGACAGAGCTTATCCAGTTGTTTCTGTGCGACGCCTTCCCTTTTGCTCCCTGCGTCTTCTTGGCAGAGCAATTCTGGCTCACTGTTCTCATCAAGCACTCCACGAGGAAAAAAACAAAAAACAAAAACAAACTCTTCATCCATAAGAAGTGAGCTGGAAAGCAACCAGCGGTGGACAAACAGCTCCAATTTCTACCAGCGCACAGGTTGACAGGGAGTATCGCCTTCCTCGCGCGCGCACACACACACACACTTAATTAAACAGTATTTGTGAAGCATGCCAGGATGATCTGTCAGCACAAAGTAGCGAGAGCTCTCAGCCGCGCAGTAAAAACATACAATGTGCACAAAGTTTTCCTTAAAACCATTCTGACAAAAGACACAGCAACATTCACAAGGAAAGGTCTACATCTCTCTCTGTCTCTCTCAGGCACAACACACACACACACACACACATCATTTAAAAGTGCAGGCATGCCGACAGCAGAAATGCAAAGGCTCCGAGTGTTCCCATATATCCGCACTGAAATGATTGTGTCTACGATGCAGGTGTTCCAGTCACTTTGAAAGCAAGTGAAGGAGCTGCTTCATAAAGTACTACAGGACTACAAAATAACCACTCAGGAAACTGACGACTCGTTCTGCACCTCAAGCATACTCAGGCTATATGAGAATACTCACAACAGTTGCTGATTATTCTGTATGCCAAAATGTGTTTGGTAGCAATACACCGCACCATTATGAGGATCCTTAAAGGCATCTTTTTGTTTGCTGTGTTCCCATTTTGGCTATAGCTTATCAAGGGAATGGAGAGCATTAGACAAAAGAGTCCTTAAGTGTCTTTCTCTACTCACCGTCCCCAGGAATGATGCGTAGTGTGACTGTGTTCCCGGCCTCCTTGATGAGGTTGACGATGTCAGAGTGGGACTTGTTGGTGATGGAGCATCCGTTCACAGCCAGGATGCGGTCGCCGACTTTCAGTTTCCCACAGCGGTCTGCTGGGCTCCCTTCAATGATGCGCCCTATTTTGTGGGGCATGGCCACACATGCATTGCCAGCTATGGTCACCATTGACATGTCGGGATGTGTGATTCAGTGTGTGTGTGTGTGTGTGTGTGTGTGTGTGTGTGTGGTTGGGGTTTGGTGGGGGGTTGCATTTGGAGAGAGAAGGAAAAAGAAGGGAAAATGGGGAAAGGAGTAGAAAGAGCATCAGAAGGTTAAGGGTTAATTCAGAGGGAAGCTGATCAGAAAACCGCAGAACAAAAAGCAAAAGCTGACAAAGAAGGACAAATTTAAATGTGCTGGTAGAACTACGCTAACCCCACACCCAACATCCTGCTCCGCCCTCTCTGCCTCATCCTCCTCTTTTCCTTAAAGCTGCTCTAGCACCAGATTTCTCAAACAGGTACCATTATTATGTTTTCATGAGCATCTCTCTGCAGCAAAAAGCTAATAAGGAAAAAATGTGTTGTGATGCCTGCATCCCAAACACCTGCACCTGCACAAAGTTAGAGACGACAAACATACATCAGAGCTGACATCTCACCAACTTCCCTGAGGTCTCTCACCCCCCCCCACCATCTGCAGTCTGACATCAGTCACTGCAGAGAAAAGGAACGTGCAATCGCTCCTCTCTTTCTCCATCTTCCTTTTCATTATTATTAATTTTTTTTTTTTTTACTTCTACGCTTTTATTCCACTACAAACTTGTCTAACCCCGACCTCTTCCTGTCTTCTGAACTGAATTTAGATGTAAAATATTGAGCGGAAAGTAGATGACAGAGAGACAGACGATAAGAAAGGTCGAGGTGCCGTGACACTTCTGAACAAAATAAAGTGCTTCTCCAAATACCAACAGCATGGGTGGACTGGTTTATGAGAGCATCACTACTATAAAGCAATGACGTATTGCAAAGCAACAACCGAGTTTGAAACTTTCATGTGGCAGATGGGTTTCCATTAGATTTTTACATGTCAAGTCAAATCAAACGCAGCTTATCCGCTGGCCCATGCTTTCCTGCTCTGGCCTGTGAAAAGGAGCTTTGCCACTTTGGAAGCAAACCTGGAAAGGTGAGCATTTCAAGGCCTTTTCAGTCCACCCACACACGTAGAGATAAGAGCATAGAGAAGAGTGGAATGCCATAGAAGTGTAGGCAGGATGCCATGGCAGAAGGGCAAAGAGTGTGCTGCATAGAAAAGTAACAACTGGTTTGTAAAAAGCAAAGCAGAGTCAACATTTGAAAAGCTTTATATGCACCTGTGAGTGAGATCAAATAGAGAAATATGATGAAATATGAGAAATATAATATATAATGTCATTGTTTACTCCGCTAACTTGCGCAAAATAACCTAAAAAATGTTGACAAGGTGCTTTTGAGTCAGTGAATCTCTCTGATGTTAAGTTTGTAAAATAAATATAATTCACACCGATCATTTCCCCTCTTTATCCTGCTCGCAGCACTCATTCTCATTAAGCTGCCATTAGGCTTTTAGTGCCAACCTGCGCGGCAGAAGCCATTTAAGTCCAGCTGAATAATACAAATGCCTTATGTAAGATCCACTTTACTTGTGATCAATTATGAAAGCCTTGTGAGAGTGTAGCAGCAGCTGCAAGCGAAGAAAGGGTTTCAGTGTCTTGGTTTGACAAGCTTAGACAAAAATGAGAAAGAAGAACCACTTCTTTGAAGAGTGCTGGTATTGATCTGACGGGATTGTAAATAGCCAGAATATGTGCTGGCTGTCAGGCTATTTAGTGTTTGGCGGTTTTATGGATGATACAAAGATAGCCCATAAAGACGATAAGAAGAAAAAAAAGGCCCCAGGGATGAGGAAAAGTTATAGTGTGTGTGCTTCATGTTTTGGTGAGTGGAACTAATTTCTGCAACATTTGCATGTGAAATCAAAAACAGGGTGCCTGCCTAAAGATATTTTGCAACTTTCCAAACATGTAACATCTCTTACCGAAGGTGGTGCCAGCTTCGGGCCGCGACACGGAAGAGACGATGACGAACCCAAAGCCTTCGTTTTCACCGCGGCGGATCTCTACGTCATACGGCTGCAAGGCAGATGATACGGTGGAGGTGTTGTTGGGGGGTTGAGAGGAAGTGGTGACAGCTGCCGCAGCGACCACAGCATTGCCGCTGCCCCCGGTCCCTCCGCCCCCTCCCCCTCCGCCGCTGCCGATGCCAGAGGTGGAGCCGCTGCCGGAACTGACGGTATTGAGGGAGTTCTGGCTGCCCTGCGGGGTGCGCTTCCCTATCTCCTCTGTCAGGCTGGGTGCCTGTGTGCTGCTGTGGTGGGAGGATGCCGGCGATGGAGGCACGTCTCCCTCTGCTTTAACTAGAGATGACAGAAAAGGATACGGTGTGAAAGAGATGCAGATATACAGTGAAGGCTGGGAAAGGAAATCGTGTGGAGAGCAGCAGGACACAAAGATTTATGGAGGGAATAAAGAGTAACACAGAGTTTAGACAGGGAGGTGAGAGGAAAAAAGACCCAGGAGTCGACACAAGAAAATCGTGAGGAGCATGAAGACAAACACATGAAAATTAGGCTACCCAGCGTCACACAAAAAGTTCACTAAATAACTGAATAAAAGAAGCTGACTAAAAAAACATGCATAATATGGCAAGATAAGATTAAAACAAATCTATCAAGATAGGACAACTCTGGAAAATATGACATCATCTGTGCAATCTGAATAAAAAAAAAAAAAAGTCTTGTAAATAAACACATTCTTCTTTCCTAACTCCGCAAGTTCATGCTGATAAAAGACAAGCCAGCAAGACAGCTCGGGGAGAAGAGCCTCTCAAACAATCTCTTCTCTGATCTGTTCTGAACAAAAGATGAACCGAAGACGCGGCCTGCCTGTTGTATCCGGACATTTCATTCCATATTTCATTTCCTGTACAGCTGCTCATGGAAGGCGCCTCATATTCTCGACGCTCTGAGGCAGACGGGGAACAGAAATCCACTAATGTCTGGCCGCCGTCATCGGGCCGAAGGTTGACCAGCCTCTTCGTCATGTTTATGGGCCTTTCTTTATCGCTGGCTGCCGGGCAGAGCGGAGCTGAGCAGTGCAATGAAATGGCAGTGATGGGGGTGGGGGGTGGGGGGTTGCTAGCATGAGCAGCCAAAATATTCTCACAGCGACACACCCACAGCATTACAGAGGAAGGCAGCCAGTGCTCACGGTAAGCAGGTTCTCGGACCCTCTGCGATGTAAGGTATAAAGTGCTTTTCAGCAACTGAATGCTGTTGTAACATAAGAGCGGTGGGTGCAATGATATAATGCAATTGACGATTACATGTTAATTATAAAACTTTTAAGTTATTATACCTAAGATTTTCATGAAAAGAAACTCAGTTTTTTGATACTATTCAAGATTTGTTTTTTACTGCATTAGCCATTTTATGTTTTCACATTCAGTAATTATAACTGTATGTAGTAATTTTCATGGTTGGTGGCTGACTCTGCCAGCTTATTTTTACCACAGTGATATCAGCCTCACTGCTGACATTCACTCTCTTTACACTGTGTTAAAGATAACTGAAGTTACTGCCAATGCAATCAGAACATCCCAGTGTTGCTACTTCACTTTACAAGGGTTTAACTGGCGAAACACTGAGAGGTTTTTACTTTGAGGAAGTCAGAGGAAACACACTGCGTTTTTCACACCAGTGAGCTCTAATTGCCACTGATCATTAAAATGAACACACAAAATAAGATAGCAGCGATTTTCTGCAAAATACCACAGGGAGTACAAGAAGAACAAGAAGGAGCAGTCACTATGAGATATTAGAGAAAAAATTACAGCAGACTGCACACCTCCAACTTTCAAACAATTGTCTCTAATATATTTGCTTTAATTCTAAAAACATGACAATCTTTTCAATTTCAGCCAACAGAAATACATTAACCCACTATGGGGGTGGTCTAACATTGACTCTTCTGGACTTGTCCACTTGTCTCAAACTGACTAGGCTTCGGCGTCATCTTGATCCCTCCTTCTACTTACCGGTGTAGCTAGTTTTGCGTCGCACAGTGAGGTTGACATGGCCCTGTTTGGCAGCTTGCTGCATCAGTTGCACCACCAGCTGGTGCGACTTTCCCACCACCGCTGTGCCGTCCACGCATATCAGCTCATCGCCAGAACGCAGGCGTCCGTCCTCATCCGCCGCTCCATACTTCACTATGTGGCCGATGTAGATCTGAAACAGAAAATACAAGAAGACCTGTGAGATTTTTAGAATCTGCACATGGAAAGAGTTCAAACAATGCTGTAACAGAGACAACATTATTTAATTAAGATCAACTGTGGTACACATACATACATACACTGAATAAGAATTCAGGGATATATTAACTTTTACAGAGTTCTACAGTAGTGACCAGAGCCAACATCAGAAGTAAACCTTCAAATATCCTTCAAATATGCAGTGCAGGGCAGTAAATAACAACAAACAACATTGCCTCTTTAAAAAAGGAGACTTTTTTTTTCCATTGGTCATATCAAAGAGAAACTGTGTTGTAGAAATAAGTGATGTGACTTTGTCTGAGTCCAGCGCAGAATCTCAGAAGTGCACACAGAAGGAAGATAAAAAGAAAAACAGATGTGACGAATAAACCCTTACAGATGATGCTCAGACTGCTGCCGGGAGCACAGCATCCATTTCATCATTCAGGTCACTCAGTTTTGGCAGTTGTAGTTTATACATTTCACACAAATATATGGAGAAAAGTGAAGAAAACGAGACTCACTGGCTCTCCAGGCTCATTGCCTCCGAGGATCCTGAAACCGAACCCTGTGTCCTTCCTCCACAAGAAAACGTCCTGCTCCTGGAAGTCTGGAACTGTAAAATCAACAAGCCGCCATTAATATTTCTGCATTAATGCCAACAGCCAGCACAGGGGACTTCCTGTGCTGGCACCAGTAAAAGAAGAGATAAGCACAAGCTTGTTAGTTCCTTAGCCAATTGAAATCTCAAGCTCTAACTTTGTCATAAAAAGGTAAGGCCATAATGGATGCACCCACTCTAAGAATCAAACCATCTGACTGCTTATGTCAATATGCGACCAATCATTATCCCAGCTGTTCCAAGCTTTGTCACCAAGATAGCTTTCTGCACAAACAACCTGTCAGGAGGCTTTGAGAGAAGAACAAACAACTGATCCATCAAAATATTACAAGGATCTATTTTAGGCAAACTGCAAAGGTATAGAGCTTAAATGAACTTTCAAAAGTTGCCACAAAAAAATCTGAACATCCTCAGTCACTGGTCCCAGAATTAGAAACAATCAGGCTGAAATTCCGCTCTGATGACTGAAATAGCACATCTTCTTTTAGCTTGTGATGTTCTCACAGACCGAACATTACTATTCAAATAGGCTGCACTGTTTCTTTTATGAAATGATATGTGACATGCGATTCCTCCATATGTTGGAGAGCACTTTCCACCCGACAGAGGTGCTAATACATGCTGGAAATGGCTATGTATTATTGAGAAGAGCATGGCTAGTTCACAGTCCACTCCCATCCACAAGAAGGAGAATAAAGGAGGCTTTGCACTGGAGCCAATGACTACAGTGGGGGGGGAGGGGGGCATCTTTGCTTCAAGTGTTTGTGTATTTATTCACACATGCCTGTGCATGCATTTGGATGATTGCAGCTGTCTTGTACTCTTGGCTGATAAACATGCACCTCTAAGTAAACTCCTGGGGAGATTTCTTTTTGCTCCAACGTAGGTCGCTGCTGCCAAGGCCACTAACGCCGCTAAGAGGCGGCAGGGTGGCAGAAGGCATAAACAGCCTGCTCCCAATCTGTTCCTTCAGTCAACAGTTAAAATCCCTGCAGAACGCAGCCATCTCTTCCAATCTATCACAATGCAACTGTGGAGGAACTGGGACAGGATGAGTCAAAGGCTAACTGTAGCAATCTGCACCTGCACTCTGGGAGGCCAGCTGTAGAGTTACACCCTGCTCCTGTCGATTAATAGATCCAAAAGTGATCCTCACAGTGGGGCAACTGGGCGAGAATCGATCAATATTTTACAGAGAAGGACAGACCTGTGCAGAGCTGTGCAAACAGCGAGCACAGACGGTTTAAACACGGAGGAAATTAAACCAAGAACATGTTAAAACCAAACAATAATCCGAATGGCAATCAATAAAGCATGAGCGGGTTGCTTCTTCTCTCTGGCCTTGGTTTTGTAGAGCAGCTCAATGCTGTGTGTGTGTGTGTGTGTGTGTGTGTGTGTGTGGGGTGGGGGGGTGCAACAAAAGGAAATTGCTCACCACATTGTGTGTATAAAAACACCTTGATCTCAGCAAAACTTTTCATTACAGCGAATGTGGTGTAGAGAAATGTCTCTGCCACAGTCAACGCCTGAGCCCTACGGGGTACACGCAGCAGGATTTTAAGTTGAGAACTCAATGCAGCGTGAGAAAGTAGAGGACTCGCACCTGCTGCTAGAGGTCAGCTGACCACCCTGTCATTCCTTGTGCATTCCTCTCTACTTTAACTCAGAATTCCCTCATCTTGCAATGCTTGACCTTTCTCTTATCTTAACATTTTGCTTTCACGTCCCATTTATATGTTCTGTAGCTTCCCTCTTCATTATCACCTGGGCTCTCTTTGCATGTCCTCATATTTGTACTGAGAAAAATAGCTCAGGTAAATTAGAAAACTCCACATTGAGACTTCATCTTGGCACAGGTATGTAGACACAGACTGTCCCCTTCATCTTGGTCTCTTTTATTTTCCATTTCTATTCTTTATTTCTGTTTTTTTAAATCAAACACTATTGTCGTCTCTCACAGCAGCTAGCACACTAGCTCACTCGACCTTTTCTGTAATACTCGTCTTCACAGGGATCTAAATAATAAAAATCCTTGACAATTGGCACCTGGGAAAGTGATTAAGGTTTCCCAGTCCTCACGGACTTTATCTGAGGGTTATTCTTTTTAATTTGAGTCATCCCTTTGCTTCGGTAAGGCTAGACCAGGAGGAGAGGGATATGCAATCCACTGACAACCACTACACCGTTTCTGCTAATTGCATGCCCATATGTCTCTTTAGGGAATTCTAGTGTAAAAGTGTGTCAGTGGAGCAAGTATCGAGAAGTGGACCAAAGTGGCACCTGACAGCTTCTAAAGGAGTGGACCACGAGCACATAGGAGACTAAGGTCTCTAATGCTGGTCCGAAATGACAATAAAATCAATGTTAATTTTGTATCTTTGAGGAGCCGTTTTAAAGAAATACCATTTATTCACTTTATTGCACTTTCATGTCTCTAATCTAAGCAGTAGCACAAATGCTGGAAGTGTAAGGAAATAGCTAGCCTGCCTCTGTCCAAAATAAAACAAATCTTCTAGTTTCGAAGAGACATTTTATTAAAAGGGTGTTATATCCCTCACAAACAGAAAAGCATAAAGCATACTGAACAAAGACAGGTTGGCAGTTTCCTACTGTTCTCTGTGTGTGCTAAGCCAAGACAGTGCACAGACAGTGGCACTGATCGTCTCAAGATATTTTATAAAATGCTGAACCACTATTCTAATAACAGATTTAAACAAGCACATTTAGTTACATTTTATTCCATACTGCTATTACCTTGTTCTCTGTGGTTTATTAGGTACACCTAGCCATAAGTAATGCAGTCTAATCCAACAGTTCTGTAATAACTCCTCTCATCATGAAGGTTATAGCTTTTTATTAAAGTGCATCTTATAAACTGGCAGCTGAGCGTATAGTAGAGAAAGAGTCCACATGCAACATCCCAAACACCAAATTGTGACCACATCCCTTCCCCAGAAACAGAAGAAGAGCACAGAAAAGGTTGGGCCTTTGTCGCTCTTGTTTAAGAACCTAAATCAGTTACTTAGATGTCTCTTATCCCAAATCTCGTTCCAAAACGAGCAGTACCATTTAAAAACACCAAGGGTCTCCATCGAGTCAACAGCCCCATGCAGCCCTAATCCAACCGCCACCAAAAATCAATATACTTACGCCTACTTTCATACATGCTCCTGGACTGGGCCCAGATCTTAAAGGGGTCCGGTTTTCTCTGGATGGTCCCGTCTGCTGTGGAGTCCAGGGGCGGCAGACTTGGCAGGGGCTGAGAGGGGGGTGGGGGTGCTGCGCTTTCGCTGAGGGGGGGTGCCAGCGACGGGTGCACGGGCGAGTCTGTGTGGACGCTCCGGTGGCTGGAAACGCTGTGCTGGGAGCTGTTCTGACTGTCCTTTCTTGACAACTGCTGTAAGAGGCAGATCAATATCACTCAACAACTGAAAGTCAGCTGTGACTGTACACCTGTGAAAATGGAGGCTGAATTGAGAGCTGACAGACAACAACAAGAAAAAAAAGGTTATTGCATGCTCAGCAGTGGAAAGACGAGATGAATCGGGGCTGTAGTTTGGAAGAGGAAAATTTTGAATGCAGACAAATTTTGAATTGGTTCAAAAAGATTGAAAAATAAAAAGCTGTTTCTTGGGATACAAAGGAAGCACAATCTAAAAGTGTTTAAGTGTTGTGCTGCTGCCTTAATGAACACCAAGAATAATCAAGCCGTTTAATTTTGAGAATTATTGTAGCATACAAAGACGGGAAAAAATACCTCAATAGTTTCTCATGATTAAGTCATTCAGCTGTGGGAGAAAAAAAGAACTGAAGCTCAGCTTACAAGGGCATATTGCCTATTCCTTTTGTTTAACAGAGTGGAATGTATTAACAAGGAAGTGCATCCCCTGCTGCATTTGGAGACATATTCACAGTGAATAAAGCACTTGTGGGGTTTGAAACCAAAGGAGAGTTTTAGTGGTGAAGCCAGAAATGTAAAACTCCTCATAAATTGCCATTGACCCGCTCAATAACATGGGTATTTAAGCACCTGCTCAAGGATTTGAGGGGAGGTGGTGCTTGAGCAGAATAAAGTACATACAATACCATGCTCAAGCACAGCCACAGTGCGTTCAAGTACAAGTAAAAATCTCTTTCATGATCCGTGTTATACTATATTTCTTTACAGTCCCATCTTCATTATCGCTCTGCTGATTTGAGAAGGAAACCGGTGGCGGGAAAGGGTTACAGACAAAGTATGGGCAAGGAAGGAAGATATTTTAAGACAGTAAAAGAAAATGACAGCAGTTCAGTCTCTTCACATCACATGACCTCCCTTTGGATGTGGTGGACAAAAATACACCACAAAGGGGCGGAGGCATGCAGCTTATCTGTACTCAAATATCAAAGTGTTTGGCCTTCAAAGTGCCGCCGTGTCTTCAATAAAATCGGACTCATTACTCCCCGAATCAGCTTCCTACACCTCTGCAATTCATGTTTATATTCATAAACCTTATTAGACATAAGAGATGCTTGATGCTTTAGCAAATATTGAGCCAGAGCTGTGGATCCAGCTGGAATGCTTACTCTACCAGTGTTGTGAGCATAACCTCACTGGATTGTGTGGTGAAGAAAAGAGAAAATTGGTGGATTCATATAATTATAAGTGACAAATGCAGGCCATGTTTGGTCCTAAAGTCAGACATCAGGAGTGTTGTTTCCCCCTGACAGCAAAATGATTTTTTTGATCACTTTCGTTCCATCAAACAAAATGGCGCCTCCATTAGCCAATGAGGCAGCTCTTTTTTCCCCTTCTTTCTCTCTCAGTTTGATGCACACATAGTCCAAATCCTATTCCCCTTTCAAAGGGAAACAAATCTCTTGTTCATGATGAATCTATTAGATCTGACCTTCTGCAGTCATTGTGTTCTCCTTCTGTGCTCCGGGACTGCTCTAATACATTAGTTTCTCCTGCTCCAATAACTTATTAAGGAGGTAGAGGATGGGGAGGATGTGGAGGTGGGGGTGGGGTCCGGGGCCATAAAAACAAATCCTCTCTGCCTCCTCAGACTCAGTCCTGCTACTAGCAGGCCACACTTCAGGTTCAGTGTTTTGATTCATCAGAGCATCAGCAATTATCTAGTGTTTCGTTGCACATAAACAGCCTAATACAACCAAACACTATGCTGAGACATCATGCATTAACACTACTATCATTTTCAGCCCATCACCTCTATTATCTGCTAAAAGACAGCAACACCACCACCATAACATATCCAGCACCAATACCACAACACCTCACTTCCCTAAAACTTTCACCCTGTCCGAATGACATCACATACCCTCCTAGTGTAATCTCTGTATGGAGGAGCCAGCTCAAAGTCATCCTGCAAAAACAAAAATTAACAAACACATGTTCAGTCAGACACAGTCAGTACAGTCCTTCCATTAGTGCAGAGTCTATCACAGGATGAGGCTGTTTCTCAGCTGTGATCATACATTCAACTCTCACTCTGCAAGCTTAGCACCCAGCGCGACCAGATCATCAGCGTGTTAGCAACCCAGCTCACGCTGTGTGCATCAAAGACCCTCGTCTCAGCCCCCGCAAAAGAGGAGGAGGGGGCGCTGATGTGAAGCTACAGGGATCCACCCCCACACAGCAAAGCGCCCCATGTCTACAAACAGACCAATAACATCAGCACAAGTTATACCATGCGAAGTGAGTGAGCCAAATATCCCTCTGACAGGCATGCCATGTGGATGGAGGACAGAAGAGTAAAGGATGGATGGAAGAAGAGAAAAATATAGGAAAACAACTACTTACCAGTTTTGGGCTCTTCTTTGCAGGTGCCACCCCTGTGAAGTCAGACAGAAACGGGAAAAAGAAAATCGGAGGTTACCAGTGTACTTTTATTATATCATCCATTTTCAGAAAAAAAAGGAGAATGAAAAAAGAAAAATCTCAAAACATATAAAGCAGACTCCAAAACAATGTCACAACAGCGCTCATCTAGCCCTCCTCTCCTTCTCCCTTCTTTCCCCCTCTCTCCCTGCTTGGCTCCTTCGCTCGCCCATCCGCGGCTGGCGTTTGAGGAGGAAGGGAAGGGAGGGGAGGGGAGGGGGTGTAGGCTGCGCGATCTATCTGCATCACTGCCGCGGCCAGCGCTTGGCTTGACTGGTGCAGCGGAGGAGTGGGGCCAGCCCCAAGGGCCAACACTCACTAGACCCTGGCTATCCGCTGGCAGTGAGTGTGTGTTTGAGAAGGGCGGAAGTGAGAGTTAAGAGAAAAGGACAGAATCCTGGAGAGCAACTCGGCTAGAGAATAAAGAGAGATGAGTAGACAGGAGAAAAAGCTGTGCTCTAGAGTTCCTGGCCGTAGCATTACCCATGGAGAAGGAGTCCAAGATACTGAACATTAAATTATAGGCAACCGTCAGTTCCCCTCTTACTGAGACCATCTTCCTGTGTCCGCTGAGCGCGGCGCTCCGCTGTCGAAGGCTCCAGCATCTATAGGCAGTTGCTGTGTCCTCCCCGTCTCTCCCTTTCTTGCTGCCTTTTTTCTTTTTTTCCCCCCTTCTCTCTCTTTCTCTCTCTCTCTCTCCTCACTGCACGCTGTCCTCCCTCCCATTTCTTCCCTCAGCATCATCAACCTCCCTCCCTCTTCCTCTCGCCTTTCCATCTCAGTCTCCCTCCCACACCCACATGCTGGTAAACATCCATGCAGCTGTGTGTGTGTGAGAGAGAGAGAGAGAGAGAGAGAGAGACAGAGCGTGGGCGCGTGCACGCACACACACACACACACACACACACACACAGGCATCAGGCGGGTTTGCACCGCGCTGGCAACAAAAATCGAAGTGCGCTTCAGGTATGACAGACAGGTTTCTGCGTGAGTGAGCAGTGACCAGAAATATCAGCACAGAAACATCATCACAGACGAGCAGACAAAGAAAGACTGAGAGATGACTAAATTGCTAACACAGCCTGGATCCAGCCACAGAAATTTGCTCCTTAAGCACATCACTGCCCTCTCCCCCTCCCTCCACTCGGAGTGAAATAAACAGTTGTATGAAGTTATGGAAATGAGAACAGGAATGGAGAATAAGGAATGCATGAAACAAAGAGAAAATGCAAGGCTGGTCGTGTGTTTTTATCGCTACAACGTTCAAAATCCAGCAACGACTGGAGTATGAGCGAGACGCACCTCTGGCGTACGACTGGGTTGTGCAACACATGTAAAGCATGAGCGAGGCTAGCCGACGTCTGATCTGATGAAATGGGTCACTACTGTGTTTCCGTACTTTAGGGAAACGGAGGAGATAAGATCTTACACACGCAGACATCTTCTTTATCTCTAAGACATCTGGGTTCATTCACAACTGACAGCTCCAACTGTGTTGTGTCTGTAGCCTTTTTCTTCTCTCCACCTCCCCTCCCACCCTGCTTCCTCTCATCTCTCTCACCCCTTTTCCTCAATCAATAGGAATCATTAATTCAAGAACGTGTAACAATCCACTAAATCAGACGAGTATGCAGATGCACGCTGTCAGTCCCGATGCATCCTCCCTGGGCTAAGCACGCTGGCAGTCAAAGTGTCTGATGTTTGATTAATGTTCATCTATCCACCGCAGCTGATTTACTGCTGCTGTCCGTCAATGTCTGTCAGCACGTTCTCTCTCAAAGATCCTCTATCAGAGGTACCACTACACAAAACCCACACGCCCACGTGAGCGATAAACTCAGGCACAGGTTGATTCAGGTCTTCATAATGTGCTGCACTTAAAAGAACCATGAATCAGTCACCATGAAACCGGTGTGTTTTACTGTAAAAGCAATAAAGACAAATTACGTATCATAATCAACTAAAACTCCGAGGCCTTGATGCTGTTTGACAAATAAAGAAAAAAGAAAAATAAATAAAAATGTAACGCTGTCGGCATTACATTGATAGATGCTCTCTGGGTTTGTGTGTGTGTGTGTGTGTGTGCGCGTGTGCGTGTTTGAAGCTCTCAGATCAAAAGGTATTGTGGATGTTTGGACCAGCCTCTGGTCCTAATTACATCCAACAGGGAGCAAAAAGCGGTTCTAGACAGGTGGGGGATCCGACGGTCTTGAGTGAGAGGACACCCACTAAATCCTCTGCACCTCCAGCCCTCAAATAATGGACCAGGACTGCTGTGGGAGCCTCCAGTTCATTTTATTCTGCCTAATAAATCTTGAAATGTCTGGCAGAAAATGTATTCTTAACAGCGAATAATGAAGGAATTCTCAATCCAGGGTGTTTTTTTTTATGATGAATGACACAATCGACTTATTATTTATTTATTATATTATTCAATTATTATGAATTGCAATAAAGCCAAAATATTGATGGTAGTATCTGGTATTTTTAAGGACTGCAGAAAAATTTTATGTTGAGCTTGACAGAGTAGCAGTCATCTTGTTTCGTCGCTTAAGGCAAAACTGGATTTCAGCGAACACGACTCGTTTGGCGCTGTGAAAGCCCCACAGAGCTGGTTAAATTCCAGCAGTTTGGGCACATGAAGACAACGCATGGTGGACACACCCCGGAAGTAAGACGTGGTGGAATAAATGAAGTCATGTGTATTAAAGAGTCTTAACCCAGAGAGCTCTGGTTTGGATTAATTGTATTCGGATGAAGCGGGCACGCGCTGACGCGAAGTACTGTACCCTCGGCTGTTGTACAGTTCCCCGCACCAGACAGAAACTGTTGCAACAACCTGGCAGCCCAGCAGTCACTAAACGGAAGCCATTACTAAACAGATTATGTTGTCTTGTCCACAGTGGGTGAGTGCGCGTACGTGTTGGTAGATCTCGGCTCCGAGTGATGGCTTCCAACAGGCAGGTCCATCTGTCACCGTGGCGACAGTGCCTAGTGACCGTGGGGAACTGACAGACAGTCTCAAAGGAGTGAAAGGCTCACATCAGCTGAGTACATCAGCAGCCAGGATGTGACAGTCCTGCAGAGTACAGCTTTATTTAGCTTCCTGTGCGTGTGTGTAAACAGTGAAATGAAATGTGGCAGAGGGACACACCAATGTGACTAAATTGATAGCAATGATGACCAGGTAACGCATTCATTCATGCATAGGAAAGGAAAAAAAAGCGATGAAACATAAAGTGAAGGCCACGGTGCTTGAAAATGAAAAGAAAAACCCCTGAGGTGTGTTTTCTTTCTCCTATACTCTGTCTTCCTACTTGTGGCGGAGGTGAAATCCCCTCCTCCACCAAATGCACACTCCACCCAGAGGAGACCCCAGCGCAGATTATCAGCTGAGCATTGTCATAGAAACAAAGGATGGTACAACAGTGGAGATTTACAACTCGAGGTGTGAAAACGTGAGCGATCGCTCCGGGGGGGGGGGGGGGGGTCCGCTCACCTTGTGTGTTGTACAGTGAGCAGTGATTCACAGGCATAAGCATCCAGCAATTCCAAAATGAGTGGAGGTGAAGCGTGGGCACCTTGCGGGCAGGCGGCTCCCCCATCATTGCTTTTCAGGACCGCACTGCTGTTCGTTATGATGCCATTGGAATGTGCAGTCAGCAGAATTTTTAATGCGAAGTGGGCAAAAATACGACGCATCCTGCCCATACAGTGAATTGATTTCCTGCTTTGGTCTGTGCAGGGACCCATCACCAGCGTTTATCTCTTTCTAATGGGTGTGTACAAGACTGTCCACGTTATATGGGCCTAATGAATGTGCATGCCGGTAACTGCGAGTTTGTTTATGTGGGTTATGTGAGTTCACATAATTGTGTTTGTGCCCATCAGTGGGTGTCCTCAAAGAACACTGATCCATGGAGTGCTTTCTGACAGGAGGCATTTACAAGCTGTCGATGCGCTTGGCCAACGCTATGCCAATAAGAGCTACGTATTGTGGCGAAGATCCACTTGGCATTTTTATCCTCTATAAAAAGAAAAAAACCAAAGACAAACACACGTTTTCACCCCCGTCTGTCTTCAAGGGTACAATAAATCTCTTTGAAATTGCACTTAAACTCAATGAGGTGAAACACAAACAAAGGTAAACAAGGAGGAATACACCCTCCTGTGCTTTAACACTACGGATACGTTGTTAGACGAATGTATCCATGCAGATAATTTGAGCTCTTAGACACATCTTTGGGTATTTACCTTCCCATTTACTCCAAGGAAAACAATGAAAGTGAGAAGGTTCATAAAATGCCCTGACATTTGCAAAATAATTTAACACCTCTTGCTCTCTTGTTAGTCCCCCAAGCCGCCATTTGTCCATCCGCTGGGAAGAGAGAAAAGGTCCAGCTCTCACCCTGAGAGGAGTATGAGGCCTTATTTCCCAGCAGCTACTAATGTGTCACCACTGACTGATGAATCATGAAGTGGGGGAGAGAGAGAGAGAGAGAGAGAGAACAGATCATCATGGGGGTTTCTTCTATCATCTCTCTGATCCTCTGACATCCTTCCATCCACATTTCTCTTCCTCTTGCTCCAGACACTGCAGCTATCTTTCTTTCCATTTGCTGCACAGGAATACAAGCTGCTGCTGCAGCTAAACACAAATTACCTAGTGTTCATTGCAGCATCTGGCAGGCCCTACCAACAGGTAAAAAAAAAAAATAGAGAGCAAGACTCCACGCTGAGACAAATGGGCTTCTTTTTTCTATAGCTGACAAATGACATGAGCTCCTGTGCTATTGAGCCTGTGTTTCACAAAATTTTACAACCAAACTAGTCCTCGCTGACAAAAGGCTGTGCAGCAGGTGTATGCATCCCTAGGGCCACGGGAACATTTACACCTTTTTTAAAGAGGACAGGGAAGAGGAAATTAACGTCTGTGCTAAGGCAAGACATCAGTGGCCAAAATGAGTTATGTCAGAGCATCAGTTGGGGGTTAGAAGACAGGCAGAGGAAATGAGCACATTAGAGCAGCGTAATTAGACAAATGAAAGAACCATGTATCATGAAACACAGACCTGATTGAAGTAATAAATCAGGCCTGTATGCTTATAGGTAGTACTTTTGGGAGTGCAAAATGCCCTCCAACATTCGACACATTTTTCACACAACCTGATTTGTGCACATGCTGACACACCGTGAGCATGTGCTAACGAGTGTGTATCTTTGTGCACTGGTTCCCGAGGGATTGGCTCCCATCTTCATGTGGGCGAGCGGGTGTGAATCTACATGTTGGCAGTGGGGGAATAGAAACAGAAAAGGGGAAAGGAGGAGGGGGTGAAGCTCCACCAATTAAAACCGTACCATGGTCTTTCTAGTCCTAACCGATAATTGGATGCATGGCTCTTCATATTTGAGACTGACACTGACTGTGTGTATGTGTGTGTGTGTGTGCGTGCGTGTGTACAAGCGGTGTATGCTCAGGGAAGAAGAGATTCTTGATGGATGGAGTGAGGGTGAGAGTAAAAGAGAGCACAAGAGAGAAAAAGATGTATGTGTATGATAAGGAAAGCTGACATCAGGACCCCAATTAGAGTCCAGTGTGCCTTGCTGCTACTGGTGGAGTGAGTCGGAGTGAGAATGCAGTGAAGAGAGTAAGATTCGCAGAGTAATTAAGGCACAGTGTCCAGAACCTTGGTTTATGTTCTCGTGAGTGCGACTCTTTGTGTGTGCGTGTGTGTGTGTTAGTAACACACGTGATGTGAATGAAGCCGTGTAGCTGAGATGAGCCTTGACATGTTAAAAAATATATTTCATTTAACTTTACACTGCTTGTTGGATACAACAAGTCATTTGAAGGAAGAAAATCCGCCTGGATGCTGTGAACACATTTCGCTTGGTACTACAATAAAGTGGAGGTTTGATACCTGGCCCTACTGTGGGACAAATGGAAAACAAAGAAAACACACTGCGCTGGTCCAATATGAAATTTGGCTGTGTGAAACACATGGTGGTCAACACTCGGTACTTAAGGAAGTATTTCACTGCTGAAAACAGGGTTGTTATAAAACTGGGCGTTCTATGCGGTAGAAAAATGGTGATATTTTCACAATAGGTGCTACAGAAAACAGGAGAAGCACTGTGGTATTCCTTCTTGCTCAAAAGGTAAAAAAACAAACCTACAAGAAGCTGGATGCACTGAGTCAAAGGTGCAGGGAGCAGGCAAAATAGAGATAAGCGTAACATTGTTCATTTGCACATACTACCCACATTGTGATGATACAAAGCTGGTGAGCAGATCTTTGTTCTGTTCTTAATCTGCAGCACCAGAAAGGCGGCCCTGCTGTAACACACTTTACATTAAATTGGCTCTCATACTTGTTTCCTGTGTTTGCGCATTTCTCTGCTGACTGGCATCCTTTGTACTAAACCATAAGTGGGATAAAACCAATCATAAAGGCATTTAGTAATGCTGGTTCAATTAAAATGCTTCACATGCATCATCATCACTGATCCCATTGTCTCTTAGCTCAGTATCATTCCTTCTATCGTAGTCTTATCTGAACCTCTGCGGCTATCAAAGCCAGCCACAGTGTTTACACAAGGCCAGTCAAACCACCTTCTGTCTTATTGACAGCCCATTAAGCCTCTGCCCATGATGAGGCTGGATCACTTTATGAGCTTGTGTACACTAGCACAATGAAGAAATGCTACTCATTAGCGAAAGCCAGTGAGAGAGAGTGGAACAGTTTGGTCTGCGAGTTTTTGGAGTGTGGGTGTGTGTGTCAAGAAGCGAGACAAAGAGAGAATGTGACAACATAAAGAAAAAGATGGATATACAAATTGAGATGGAGTCACATGTAGAGAAAAAGACAGAATGAAAGATGGGGACTCAATGTGAGACTACAATTTGACTTGGCTGCCATTCACGTGGCCAATTTCCTTTGACAGTTTTCAGCACTTAACCCTACAAAGGAGATAAACTCTGCATGCGTGGACAGACACAAGCACACACAGACCCACACACACAAAAACCTTTTAGTTACTTGAATTAATAAGCCCCAGAGCAAGCTATGGACAGTCTGACAGAGAAAATAGTCCAATTACTTGTATCACACTGTGTGTTTAGAGCTCTGGAGGTCTGCAAATCTGAGGGGGACTGGAGGGAAAATACCAAAATTCAATCATTTCAGTTTTATTCTTCGTTCACAGTTGCTTTGTTTCCATTTAGCGCTTCTGTGCGACAGTGATTTTCAATAAGAAACCACGACAAAAGCTGGGTGGTACACGCTGAACAGCGGCGTTCAAAAGCTCGTGCACTGCTTTCGCAGCGCTGACAGTGACCACCTAATACTGAAAATGTATGTTAACAGTAAAAATGTCAAAAATATCAGTTCAGATCAATCCAGGCAACCATGTTCAGGGATAAAAAGCACACAAGGACAGTTGGTGGCATATTTAGAGTGACCAACTTTGACATGTGAGCAAACTAAAAGCCTAAAATAAACTTGAGATGTCCATCAACAGAAGAAGCAAACAGAAATAGAGTGGGAGTGAATAAGGACCTGGGCAGAGAGAGAAGCTGAGTATGAGACAAAAAGACCTGAGTTTGCTAGCCCATGTTTATCCTTCTTTTCAAAGTTCTTCCATCTCCCCTTTTTGATTTTCCTTCTGTATGACTCCTTTCCATTTCAAGACAGCAATAATGTTCTGACTGTCAATGCTACTCAGTATAATCACCTCACTCAAAAGTTACTTCAACTACTACTGTGGCTCCTTCTTTCTTTCCAAAGCATAATTACCCCTCTATCTCGCCTTCGATTCAAGTGTTTATTTTTTTCTTTTGCTTCCAAACTCTATTTAAATGAACAATTAAATATGTGTTTCAATAAAAGAACTCTCTATGAGCGGAAACATTATGTAAGGCAGAGGCCTCAGCTTCAAGTGGATTCATGGGATATTTCAACATATGGGCACATAAATCTGTAAACGCCAGATAATTTGACACCTGTTTTCTCCATCTGCTACAAAATGAATGACAAATTCACAGAGACAACAGGCGAACATAAGGAGAGATTAGATCAGCCTCCACTCACCTCTCTGCACCAGCATGGTGACCTCACTGCCTTTGGGACACTTGCTGAGGAGGTCCACCACCTGGTTGTGGGACATGCTCTGTACGTTTCTCTTGTTCACCTCCACAATGATGTCACCCTCCTTGAGGCCACGGCAGCGCGGGTAGTCCACGATCTGTTTCACTCTCTGGCCTCCACCTCCGGGACTGTCGGCAATGGTAAAACCGAAGCCCTTGTCTCCCTTCTCCATGTGTACAGTGATGAGCTCTGGCTGGGTTGCGATGGATGAGGCCAGGGTGACCACATCACTGGGGTAGCCGTGCTGGGAAGAGGTATCAGAGGCCACCTCTGCCGAGGGACTGTGGGGTCGCGGTAGGCCATTAAGGGGTGCCCCACCGTTGGTGGAGCCATTGTTGTTGTTCTGACTGCCATGGCTGGATGGCGAGTCGTAGCTGTTAGAGGCCTCCTGGCCATTGACAATGATGGGCTCTTTGTTGTCGAGAATGGCCACTGAGGTAACCAGGCTGGTGTTGGGGTCATCGGGGTCGAAGGGCAGTGGATAGCCACGGCACAGCTCCAAGTTTACCATGGAGCCAATTGGGATGGACTGGAAGATCTTCACAACTTGAGCATGGGTGTAGCCTAGTACACATGTGTCATTGACACTCACAATCACGTCACCTTAGAGGTGGAGAGGAGGGAAAAGTTTGTTTAATTTTTTATGTAAAGAACTCATTTGTCAAAACAATGTTTTAGCATCATTAGTTACACACAATGCTTACACGTAGCATCATTAATTCTTTGTTACCTTTGAGAAATTTAGTACACCTACCTGTCTCCATTTTGCCGTCGAGGGCAGCAGGTCCATCTAGAACCAGACTCTTGATCTGCAGGAACTCATCTGGCTCGTCACCTCCCACAACAGTGAAACCGAACCCCCGGCGACTCTTTTTCAGCTTGGTATTGATGAAAGTCCCTTTCAACTCAGATCGGTTCCGAGTAAAGAAAGGCTTTCCTCCTGAACACACAAACACAAATAGATCAATTCTGATTATTCTGATACACCGGTGTTAGCAACACAGACTGAATTAAGCAGCTTTGGGTTCTGTTTGCATGTCAACAAAAATGCTAAAACTGTTGTTAAAACTATACCAGTTCTTGGCTTTAGTAAAATGCTTTTGCTCATTAGCATGAAAAGGGCCATGGTTTGGCAATCACCAATTGGTGTGTGTTCTGGTCCGCTGACACAACATGAATCAAAACAGGTTGATCATAATAAATAGATTAATTAGGTTAAAATGGAATCGGAAGGACAAGTGAGGCTCGATGTGAAAGAAAAAGGGGGTAATCCCTAGTGCAAAACCTCAGTCAATCCAAACCACCCTCCTGGTGTTACCTCGTCCAGGCATCAGTCAACTCTAACCCTAAAACAGTAACTTGATTCTGGGACTGAAGGTGAGTGTAGTCTATGGGCACTATCTGGCAAGTATGTTTGATTTCATTATCCACGATTACAGCGCTGTGTGCTGACTAAAGCTGTACTGATTATTTGAACATAAAAGTGCATCGAACCAAAGGTATTGATCAAAAGCAGCCTGCTCACTGGACAGTTATGCAGTTATGTATGGAAGCCAAGAAAGGTAATAAGTGTAATTATTTTAATGCTGTTACCTCAAGATCATAAGTTAATTCTTCTGTTATCTCAAGATAACAAAGCTAATTTTCTCATGGTTATGGAATAATTTATCTTGTTATCTTGAGAAAATGAGCTTTGTTATCTTAAGATTAGAAGATAATCAAACCATTATTACAAGAAAAAGGTTGTTTCCACTTATTATTACTTGTAATGTTCATTAGAGATCGGCAGTGTTGTGACAGCAAGCCTATATGGTGTCTTGACAACTGCAGCAAAAGGTTCAAGCTGAAGATGTCAGATCAAGGAGCACCCATTAGTCAACTGATCAATGCATCAATCTGTTCTTCAGTCTTATTTACATAAATATTTTATTACACCACCCAAACACCCACAAAAGTGGATAATCACTATCCCCAGTGCCAACAAGGATTCTTTTGGTCAGCCTAATGGACAGGAACACATCTGCTTTAAGCTGTGCCCTTCTGTTAGCCTTCTGCACACTAAAGCATTTTTAACTGCATCCACTTTAAATCCGTCTCGGCCGCATGGCTTAACAAATATTCATGGTAAATGAACTTTTAACACAAATGGTAGGTATCGCATTAATAAAAACATTGCATCATTCCCAGCTTCGGACGTTATGACAGTATATCTTTTATTTGCATTTTTAAATGTAACATGGTGCAAATGAAATTACGCTTCTTGATTGCTTCATGGGCAATAGAGAGGAAGCATATTTTGACTGAAGGACTCAAATGTCAGTGAAATCCTCAATTCCGAAAAGGTCACATGACAAAATGAGAATGGGTTCTGCCTCTGTGAAAGGCTAACTTCATCTGCCAGCAAGACACTGCCATCATTCAGCACTGACTATGAGGGTTTAATTAACACAGAAACACATTCTGCAGTGGTCTTAAGTAATGAGAACTGCTCAAACACTGCAATCTACATCCAATTTCTTTCTCATCTTGCTTTCACTACCTCATTGTCTGGCAATAAGGATAAGATGCAAGATGGAATCAGTCTAAATCGAAAAAAAGCTGAGTGAGTTGTTCATCTGCTGTCTTCCCTGTAGAGAATGGGAGCAATGGGGAAGAGCAGTTGAACAGAGGGTGAGATCTAACAGTCTATTAATAAACAACTTGTGGCGTTTATATTTATAGTAGTTCGTATTGGTTATTGGGCTTATACCAGGACCAGGGAAACTAATTTAGTTCCACCTCATGTTTCTACATGTGTGAAATGACAATAAAGTCCTTGAATCCTTGAATGAAACTTAAGTAAATCCTAAAGAAAATAACATCACATAGTTCATACAAATGAATTAAGGGGTGTTGGCAGAGGTGAAGGAAAGAATGAAAGTGAACAGGGAGAAAGAGATGGAAAGAATGTACATTAAGGAAAGGGAGACCACCGAGGAGTGTGTGCTTAGTGACCCGCAGTGCAACACTGGGTTGTATTAGTGCTACAGCATGTGCATTCAATGAAGAACGCATTACCCTTGGAGTTAGTTAGTGCCCTTGTGACTGAGGTGTCTTTCTCTATGCGTGAGTGTGCAATGCCTTAGAATAGCATTTTTCAGACAAAAGGAGAGATGTAACAAAACTGTGAACATAGATGGCGGCTTTATCCACAGGGGAGTCAGAGATGTGAGAACAGACTGGGAAGCAGGAGAAACATGAAAGTAGGCAGTTAGATAAAGAGATTTGAAATGATCCCTTCCTCTGGAGGAATGTCAAGGCCTAGGACAGTACAGAATGGCAAAGTCGGACAGGGTGGGTGGGGGGAGCACAGAATCATGGACAGAACCAACAACTGAAGCAAAGCAGAGAATGGCGGGAGACAAGACAAAAGTCAGCAAGATGGCAAATGTAGGCCATAAGATAAAGAGATCGAAGGAAAAAAGAAAAGACGACCGACAGAGCAGCAAAGGAGAGTAAGACGGAAAGACTGGGTGAGGCAGTTAATACTCTGGTATGGCTGTGCTAATTAGAAAAGCTGCTAGTGGGAGGCTGGTATAAAAAGTGCTGGAAGCCAAGAGAAGGAAAAGGCAGTAAAGGCTAGACTCTGTGTCTGTAGGTGTGCATATGGCTAAACGATGGGTGAAATCAGGCCATTATTTGATCCAGAAAATAAAACAATTTTTTACAGAGGTTCTAGGAGAAGCAACATGTGGTCAAAGGAAACGCAGAGGGAATATAAAATAAAACCGCACTTGGTCATTTTCGGTATGACTTTAAGAAAATACAAATGCTGCCTTGAGTGCTTCGAAAAACGTAATCGACTATACATACCAGATGAGGAGAATTTCATTTTACTTATTAAGAATATATGATGAAACTCATACAGAGAGCAGCTTTATTGTGTCAATTCATAACTAGTCCTCCATCATGAAAACGCAAACACGCCCTGAGGCACCAGCTCAGCAAAACAAACGACAGTGCAAGAGCTGAATTTGATTTAGCTCATAATAAGTCGCTCTGGGTGACACAGCCTAGAAACGGAAAAGTTATGAGTAATCCCTTTTTATGAAGTTTCAGACTATAATTATACAGAGGTGGGAACTTACTTTTTTGTCCCATCGCGTTGGGGACTACAGGTCCTGTCTGAGGATCCCGGTAGGTCTCCTGCTGGTTGGCAGCATAGCTGGCCAGTGGGGCCCCTGCCAAAGCTGAGTCCTCAATCCATTCTGCAACAGCAAGAGGCACATATTCTCTAGGTGGGGTCTAAACAGGTGTACAGCTGCCCTACTTGGGCAGAAACCGCAGCAGAGGGCTCTGGCGCAGCATGGTCTACTGTGCTGTGTGTGTGTGTGTGTGTGTGTGTGTGTGGGAAAAATCCATTTGGGTTCTTATGAAGACAGTAGTGAAGGAATAAGTCTGAAAATTCTCTGTGAAAATCAGACATTTCTTGGTGGCATCCCCCAACCCCCCACAGAACAACGAGTAAAAGTAAGTAGTTCAAGATATGTGAAATCTACATCACATTTTCAGAAAGAGTACATGTAAGATTACATGTAAACTGAGGTACAAGCTTCATAAAGCTTTTAACATGGTTTTCACATCTCCCGCTAAACACAAATCATGAAGCTGTGTGAAACTAGAGCGACCCATTTCTTCATAATGGCTACCATCTTTGATTAATCACCTTGTTACTGCATCATGGCAACGATTAGCCTGCTAGCTTCATTAATATTCTTAACAGCGAGATAGAATCAATGTGGAGGTGAAAAAATGGGTAAAAACCCAGCTTGAAGGTACTGAGGTTTTTTTTTTCTTTTTAAGAGAGATTGAGCTTTCAGACAGGGCTCAGCTCAGCAGGTAATCGAGTGGATGCAAATCTGCTGAATGAGCAGAAGGTGGAGTGCGATAGCAGAGTTCCCATGTGGGCCACCACGCATTCACAATTAATCTCACCGCAGGACGTCCTGTGAATGACTGAGGTTTAAGATCGGAAGCAGGAGCAACCAAAGGTTACCAACTGGTTTTGAGAGTTGTGCGAGCTAAATCATCACTGTTATCACTGGTGGCACCTAGTGCTTTATTAAATGACGCAAAATATGAAAGAGACTCTTTGGTGGGCAGATCATGTTCACATGAAGCCACACTTACCTGTCTTCACCTGAAAGAAAAGCTTTCAACATGTTACCACATACAAGCATCCAAAAGACAGAAAACAGAAATTAACTTCAAAAAGGCTGAATGGTACAGCCGCAAATAATAGTTATGCCTTTATGGAAGGGCACTTAGCAAATCATAAGGCAGTAGCAGGCAAAATCAAGTACTGTAGCAATTATTGGTTATAAAGACGCAATCTCACACACTCAGGTACTTATGCAGACAACTCAGTCACACGCATGAATAGAAAGAAAGTAAATGACGCCCTTCGTGGGGCTTGTGAACGAACCTCGGATGTAGCGCTCACCTTCAGGTGGCTGCTGGCTTTGGGGCTGAGGCAGCTGAGGCTGCTGCTGTTCCAGCTGCCTGCGCCTCTTAGCCTCCAACACTGGATTCTCATACTGGGTCTTCCTGTTGATATGACTTCGGAAGGAGGGAGGGGTGGATGGAGTGTTGAGGAATGAGAAATGAAGGGCAGGACGAATGAATAGTAGGAGTAGAAAACAGGATGTGGGACAACAGGAAAATATCAGTAGGAAAGTGGAGGCCAGCAAAAGAGGGGAAAAGGGGCACAGGAGGAGAGGATATGGTAAAAGAGGAAACAGATAGGGTCAAGAGAGGGAGGGGAGATATGGCGAGTTTTAATTAATACACAGTGGCACAATACACATGCGTCTATCTGTACTAATACAGTAACCCCCTCTCTGAGACCCAATCACATCCACAAATCACATCCAATAAATTACATTTTGATGATGACTCAATTCACAGAAATTACAAGCATCTTTCACATCGCACACTAACCCTGGGAGGTTTCCTAATAGCCTACCAGCACTGAGAAATTACACCTGAAAGCACCACATTATACAGCAAATGAAGGGAACGATGAATAATGTCTTTTAGATTTTTATTATTATTATTATTATTTTTTTTTGTAGAGACAAAGAGGAAAAAATAGAAATGCCACAGCCTTGAGCCCCCAGGTGCTACTTTGAACATCAAAAACGCATGGAAACATATTCCTATCAATGCTGATGCCCAGGGGCTTCACACAAGACGAGATGCACGCATATTTGTACACACACACGCACACACACACACACAGACACACTGCATGTTTTCCAAATGATAATGACACAAACAAAATGGCCTACATTTTCCTGTACACAAAAGACCAAAATAGCTAAAGTGAAATCTGGTACGAGTGACGTTCATGCAGCAGAACTGCACATACACTACAGCTGCTCCTATTTACACTAAGGTCAAGAGTTTCCTTTGCTAGAAAGAAAAGGCATGAAAGCATTTCTATTTAAGTGCAAGAAGAAAAAGCAGGAAGGTCATTTTCTTCTTCCCCTTTCTGCACACCTGTGTTGAGTGTCAGCCTGCACATTTCCATGCAAATGTGCTCGCCTTCATATTGTGCACACATTCACTTACTCAACATAGTAGACCCCATACACTGGATCGTCTATTTTCTCCCATCCTGGCGGAAGTTCTACAAACAGAGAAAATAGGCAAAGTGAGGCAGAGAAAAATAGGAAAAGTTAAGGCTGTGAAGTTGATGGGGTCCATGCATTGAGCCATGAGAGGCGAGCCCAGTAGAGACCTTCTGCCTGTGTGTGCCTGTCAGTCAGTCTCCAGGGCCAGAGTGACTCAACAGCTTCACAGGCTGACTGGCTCCCCCCCACCCCAAATCCCCTCACACTGCTGACATTTCCACACATCAGATAAGAACAGAGCAAGACTCCCTTAGGCAGAGATGGGTGGATGAATGGAGGGATGGTGAGATGAAAGAAGGTGGGAGAAAGAAGTAGTGAAGGGCTCACAGAAAGAGAAGACAGGGAGGACATAAAGCAGGAGGAAAAAAGCAAAGAGGGGAAGACAGGGAAAGGTGACAAAGAGGGGAAGGGGGAGCCTTTGAAACTATTGTGCAAAACACACGCACAAAAAAATGTCTGACAATGTGCAGGGAAAGTGAGAAAATGACTTGGTGGTTCTTTTGACATTCGTTTTCTTTTTTTCTAACACCAACGAAATAAATCTACAGCACACAAAAAGGAAAAAGAAGCACATTTCTAATCAGTTTGTCGGCCATATTGGAGGGCTGACGCCTGTCCTTGGTATGGTGGCTGTTGTCCCTGTCTGTTAAGGTTTGTGTCCTTCATTTTTTTTGCTGTTAGTGTTTTTATTGAATTTATTGCAGACCCACCTTAACCCATACTAGATCCTGCTTTGTGGACTAAGACTGCAAATCTGACTTGACTTGAAAAAGCTACTTCATTTGACGATGTGCCATTGAAAGCAGTGATGCTAGTGCACATGTTCAGGCACTTTCACAGACCTTTACGAGAGAAACTGCCGCAATGAACGATGATTAGGAAAAGATATGAATATGACCGGGCCCACTTCAGCAGCAGTAATTGCCCGACGGTACAATTGCGCTGGATTTTTCCAGAGAGTGATGTCATTATCTGTGGCGGAGTCATCTGATTCACTTCTGTAGTCTGATTACAGCAGGCTACTGGCTAGCAGCCGCATGCATAACGTCAGCCTTCTAATTGGCTACAAACATAGATTGTCCAATAGCCCTCTCCTGTGATGTATCATTTTTACATATTATTACCCTCAACCAATTAAGCCTAGCTCTGTGGGCAAGTACATGGTAATTACAATCATCCAGCTTGGAGAGCCTCCCTCTGCTTTCTAATGAGGAGGGCCTGTGGTTGGAGTGGAGTCAGCACAGATGCACCAAAAAAAAAAAAGCCAGATGGGAATGTTTAGATTGTCTGTACATGACACACATTACTGCAGATTTCAATCTGTCAAGACCTGTCAAGACCTGTCAAGATCTGATTTCGAGCAACCACGGGCAAATCTGCAATTGTCGTTATCAATTTGATGTTTATAAGCAGCTTCAGTTACTAAATTTCCTTGTTTTCTACACCTGCCAAATGTAGTTAATACACAAAGGCTAAAATGGAACGCAAGGTTACAGCTTCAGTGTTGCAGTGCAGGGTGAACTCACAAAGCAGGCATGGTGAATCATCATTCAGATGTTTTCAACTGGAACGTTAAATGGAATGCAGTCCCGCCTTGCCTCGTGCAAAATTTTAATCACCCACTTGATTTCACACTGCACTAGTTCTGCTCCTGGAGGACCACCTGTGTGTGTGTGTGTGTGTGTGTGTGTGTGGCTGACTGAGTGAGCGTGTGTGGAGAGGACATTTGCTGCTGCAACTGTCTTGACGATACGGCATACATTTCAGAGAGTGAAAACGCATTTGAGAAAGACAAATAGAGAAATCTGTCACCCGATAAGCAGTATTTTCCTCTCTCTCTGTGGTATTCTTCCCACATTGCACCTTCCAGAACATACTGTGAACTCAAGGTGGAGTTAAGCGTGATGAATTAAATGTTAAACTGTTTGCACCTCATTGTCTTGATATAGTGCCGCGATTGATTTCTCTTGAGTAAGCACGTACCACTGTGAGACGGGTGTATAAGAATTTGTGCATGTATGTGCTGGCGTTTATTAAAAGGTTTGAGTTCACTCCTAAGAGGGCTGAAGTTAATTATGTTTCTTTGCCCACCTTTATTGGATTGTGCTGATCGATAACTTTCGAGGGCTGTCTTATGGACACGGGGCTCGTCTGATGTGATGATTAGAACACGGCAGCTCTTTCAGATGCTTAAACATGGGAGCAGTTCCCAAGCGTGAAACCCTGCAGATAGTCAGTAAGCCATCACAGGGCATTATCGATGGTTTTGCATGTGATGTTCTGCCTTTGCCCTGTTTTTGCTGTTGTTTCCTAAAAACAGCTGCCTGCTGCTGGGAAATAAGAGCTCGAAGAGGCTAAAAATAGATGTACCTCTCTCACATAGGCATTTGACACAGCGTTAATATAAAAATATTGATTACTGTTGCTTTAGGAAATGATGAAAAAACACAGTCCGTTCCGATACTCAAATAGGGTTTCTGGATAAGCCCGTGACCCCAAGGTCAAAGAAAACCTTTCAAATCTCATTTATGAAACTGAAAGTGACTGTGAATGAAGCTAAAAGAGGCTGTTCTCCTGGGAGATTTCATCTTTTCGCTCAATACGCATTCAGTGCCTCTGAATTCTACACAAAAAACAAGAAATAATTGTATTTATCAGTTTTTTTTGTTCCTGTATTTCCACAAACTTTCCAGTCATGTAAAACACATGAATCATACAGGGCAAACGCTTTCAGTGATCAGATATCTCCCCTGATAGAATGACATCATTCATTACCTGTGCATAATGTTGCAGGGCCCAGTCTCCAGACACCATTTATCCTGCACTCCTGGCTGCAGTGCTGTGTCTGATAGGCTAGTTAGTGTGTTGATAGGCCTCAGATGAAAAAAAGGCGTGTTGTCGTCTGAGTCAGACAGACACCCATTAGGAAATCATCATTATAACAATCTTCTTCGGCTCAGCCCTCGTCTCTTATGTATGAAATGGTGATCTGCCCGTGTGTGTGTGTGTGTGTGTGTGTCTGGTTGCCTGGTGGCATGTGGGTCAGTTGACAGTTGAATTCAAGGCCATTTTTCTGATAACATAAGGCGTGTGTTAAAAAAATCAAAGCAGCACATTAAAGGAAGGATAGGTAAAGGTGAGTTCTCAGTCAGTGTGGCACAATGTCTCAGTTCGGGATGATTCACCGCCATAGTCATCTCTCACCAACTGTTAAATGACTCCCTATGAGCCACCGGTGGTGGTGGTGTACATGTGATTATGTAGATGTGCACTATTAACTATTGTGGCTCTATTAGCGTTAGTTTTCCATTTTCACATGTTTTAAATTCAGTTGAATCTTTTCGAACTACAACAGTGAGTCAGATGTGTGCAAAACCAACGTGACGCTGGCCGTGGGATGGTGAATTCAAGTAGGATTATGTATTTGTGTAGCAGCAGCAGAAGGGTGCAAACATGAGTGAAAAATCTTACCAAGGTCATTGTCCAGCTCCTCTGTGTGTACCCCTTCTACTCAACAGGATGGACCGCACAGCAGCACGGGATCGTTGGTGAAGAGAAAGAAACGGGACAGAGAGGAGAGAAGGTGCACATCTGTGAGTCAACTGCATCTGGCCACTAGGTGGCAGCAGTTAATGAAAGCAAGAGCCTCAGCCTCATGTGAGAATCCATGTAGACAGAAATCACAAGATGTGTTTTCCACAAATGGCCGAATCTCTGTGTGTAGTTTGTGGCAGCAGATTTTCATCCAGCCTACGTTTGCCACGTCAGCTAGTTATAACATGACAGCAGTTATCACATTTAACGCTGTGTCCAGTAATGCACCCTACAGAAAAGAAATAAATGACTACAAGATGCCTTCATGAAAAAAATGGTATGTATTCCTGTGTATGTGAGGCTGAAATTTTGTCTTAAACATCTGAGCAGGCTGGACAGCTCAGTGTAGGTCAGGGAGGGCATCACTTATTTGTGGCAGATGATGTGAATGGTGCAGTCAGTTTCTTGAAGCTGTGGGACATCTTGTGCTGTCAAACAGCAGAAAACAGAGCAGCACCTCCCTGACTGCTCACCATTTTCTGTGACCTAACACTGACACCTAAGGGCTGCTGGGGGAACCACTACTCTTGTATAAATACTGAATTTCACAACAGCACAGTGCTCTGAAATAAGAAGCGAAAGAGGGCACTAGTTATCTTTAATTTACTTATCAAGAGGTGTTTGTTTCTTATAGAGTCCTTTAATAATGAAGAGGCAGCCTGGGAGAAACTTGAATTTTTAAACTTGAGCAGTCAAAGAATGCCTGACAAAACAATGTGTGTATCCAGTGTTGAGTATAAACAGATACAAACTGAAGCTCTGTTCAATACTTTATGTCCTTCAGTGGGTATGTGTTTAAAGGGAGATGATTTGATATAAACACATAATCTCTTAACATGGACGTACCATCATCTTCACATTCTTCCAGGGGTTTCTGAGGCTTGTCCAGGCACCGAGGGTCTATCCAGGAGGTGGTCTTTGTATTGTGGCTAAACACAAAATACACACACATAAAATAACCTTGAGGTGAAAGAAATAATCCTTATATCCATCTGACATGAAAGGATTTTAAAGAAGTTGACAGGATTTAAAGATTATGGTGCACATTTCAATTTGCTGGTTTACCACGAAATGAGGGGCACAGCTTTCCGGTCAAACAACACTGAAAATTCTGAAATTTTTTTTTTTTTTTTTTTAAATCAAGAAATGTTGGAGTCAGATGTTACTAAAAGTCAATAAAAACATTTTGTTCATTAAGTACCTATGTGTTTATTTATGTGTCTTTGAGTATAGTAGCTGCACGAGGGTCACATGCTGGAGAAATGAACTGTGATCTTGACTTATTGTCCGTTATACTGTTCTGTATCATGGCCTGGGTGAATACTAGATTCTGATTGGCTGGTGGGTGTCCATTAATTCCTGAAAACGGATCTACAAGTAGTTCCAGTGAAGCTTTCTGTTCACTGTTCTCAATTCTATGAACTGAATGGACTGGAAATATGTCTTGTTGCCACGTCGTATCTAAGATTGATCCTATTTATTGAAGTGGTGAACAATAGCTTCATAGCATACAAACCTCATGGAATGATAATGATAGTTACAGGGATTAGTCTAACCAGGGAAACAACTTTAAATTTTGAGAATTACTGAATGGCGTGGAGGGCAGAACTGGTTGCGTCAGTGAGCGTTATCCCTTACAAATTTCACATTAATCAGAAATATTGATCTACAGCTAGAAACTGAATAGGTAATCCTAAGACTTTCTGAGAAATTTTGTTTTACTTCTATACTTGATGTCCAATTGCAAAATGGAATTTGATGGTTTCTTTTTTCAACCATATAAAGGCCTACAGGTACACAGACAAATGCAGAAAAAAAAAGTATAACTTACAAATAAAGTCCAGCTAAATCAGCACACACTAGAAAGTGAAAAATGACATACTGCACTCTGAGTGCATACAAGTCCTGAGTTACTCACTCTATAAAGTAGACCTCTCCGTTCTCGGTGTAGGCCATCTCCCAGTTGTCAGGCAGAGGTCCCAGCGGGTCCTCTGGGGGAGGATGGCTCAGGTGAGAGTGTGTCTGCTGTGTGCTCTCCGTGGTGGCCGGTGGTGAGGGGGTTACCCCAGCGTAGGACGGGTCACTCGGGTGGGGGGCGAAGGGACGCACCGAGTGGTGGATTTCGTCTAATTCACTAGAGTCTCCTAGAAGATTTAAGGTAAATGCAGCTTGGTGTTAAGACTTATTTTTTGTTTGAGGGAGCTGAAAACACTTTCAGAAACATAAGGTAGCTGTGAAAACAATTTGGGTGTCACAGGAGGAGGCTTAGTACACGATCAGCCAAAATTTGTGTCTTTTGCAGGCACAATTGGTCCCATTGCTTAAATACCTCCCCGAGGCTGAGATTAATTTATTTTATAAAGATCACTACACACAGCAGAGGCTACACCCACATTGTTAACATGATAGACTGTAACACAAGAAGAAAAACATGAATGATGATGCGGGAGCTCTTTTACTTGCGAAGTCCAAACACTTTCAGCACGAGAGCAGTTCAAGAGTTTCTAGTTTCTCATCTTGCCAGTTACAAGCGTTTGCTTCAGTACAAAAACTCTGCAAAGGTGCCCACACTAGTTTTGACTGGAATCAGAGATACATTATTGTAGCGTATATCCATTTATACCAAACTACTTCCTACAGTTACATTTACTTCAGTAAAGACTGCTGAGTGGGCAGTTCACACCTAGACCCACGGCCCCTGAAGTGCTATCACCTGGCTTCCTGTTACCTCATTTTCACACTCACACTTGACTGGCACCCTCACAGCTCGCACAATCACAGAGAGCAAATAAACAACTTTTGGTCCCACCTTCTAAAAACACATGGCAGAAACAGCTTTAGCACTGAGTCAACTTCCTGACTGTGCTTACTGACCTACTAACACACAAGAGGAGATCATAAAAAACGAGTGCAGTGAGTGATATTATTTAAAATCAGCACTATCAGAGCTTTTAAAAGAAAAACACTAATGCCAGCATCATGCTCCCAAACTTTTTAAATTAATCAAAACAATTCTCCTTGTAAATTCACAAATGACCTACCAAGTACTAATGATATCATTAAGAATCGCTTCAATAATGGAGGCTGCCGAGTTATTCACCCCCTCCTTCTTGCAGCCAGATGGCACCATTTTACATTTCTGAAAGTCAAACCCAGAGACCACTTACTCAGCAATCAAAGAAGCTCTTGTGTTCTGCAGCCCCTCACCACACCAAAGAGCTCTCACTGCCACTGCTCCATCGCTTTCTCCACCTCCTTTGTGCTCTTTCTCCTACTTCTTCATTTTCTGAGCTTACCCTCCTTCTCAAAGTACAGTCCTGCCTTGATTCTCTTCCTTGTCTGTCCAGTCCTTTTGAGACTTGCCCACTTCACCCCATCCCTGACACTCCCTCTTTCTATTTAACGTCCTGCTTCCTTGCCTCCACTTGAATCCCCTCCCACTTTATCCACCACAGCTAAGATTCTCTGTTTTTCTCTCCTTGCAAACAGAGCTGCATAAAGCTGAATTGTATTTAAGTCCTATGTTCCCAACTACATAGCATGTTCTCAGGCTACTGCTGAGGACACCTCTGCAAGCAACTGCCCGTGAACTCACGGATCTAAAGTCTGTTTATTTTTAAAGGTGTCCACACCGGTTAGAGGAGCCTGTGAGTCATGTAGTGACAAGTTCTGTAAAACAAGGAGTCGACATACTACTACAGCTAGTATAAGAAAGTTACAACAAACCAACAATATGTCGCACACAACTGGTCACATGACAGCTGTTCAATAGCGACAGGGAAAAAGAGGCTATGAAAAGGGGCACAAACTGGTGGGAAAATGATGCTATCTTGTCTACATCAATGCTAATGCAGCATTTCATTTTGGCAGGTTCCTGCACAAAGATGACAAATTTAATTTAGTCTGGAGTGTAGTACCAGCTTTGGGGCCTGTTTTGGCCTGGCATTTTGTATCCAAATAAATACAAATTGTGTCTATTGCTATTGAAGACAAGACTGCTTTTCACACCTGGCTGCACAATGTGTTTCACATGCATCTTGAGGGACTGTTTGTTATTGGATTTCACTACCCTACTCACACTATGAAACTGCTTAACAGAAAAAAATGCATGAATGTGCTCAAACAAACAGCTAGAGGAAAGTTTGTTTTGTGCCCCAGTTTGAGTCAGACTTCAAAGCCTTGTCCAAAGTGATGGCATAAGCAGATCAACTGTATTTCACTTTGCATTATGCTACTGCATGGTCTGAGCGATCAGTTTTCAACAATGTACAGACAACATGGTATTTGAATAAAGGGATATTTCAGCTATTTGTTACGCCTGCATAAAACTGGAGGATAGGTTAAAAAAAAGTAAATATCAAAGTAGCAAAGGTCAAGATATCCTGACTTCCTGAGATCCTGACTAGTCTTTATCATGGGATAAGACGTCAAAACACTGGATCACATATTTCCCATAGTGAAGGTGGACAGTGTCTATTATTAAACCGTCCCTGACTAAACATCTATGTCTTTCAAACTTCAGAAGTGCAGTTCTTAAGGCCAGATTTCTCTCTGTAGTCACCAAATCCATGATGAAGATGAGATCATCAGGTTATTTTCTCAGACTTCATGAAGCTCCTTCGATAGTCACAGGAGACATTAAACAAATGTTTTCACAAGCTGAGTAGTATTAGTCATTAAAAATCAATTGAACACAGCGTGTGAAGCAGAAATATCTCTTTAATATAATGAGTTAAAATGGAGACAACGCAAATCTGAGAATGTGTAATGGGCAAATTATTGTTGGGTTACTGTTTCAACATTTGTCCACATGTACACAAATCACATAAGACCTACTTGATTGTAGGTGTTCTCTGTGGTCTTTCTAAACTTTCTTTTGAAACAAGGAACAATACAAATGCCATTCTTAATCAAGACTGCAAAAGGATTTCAGCGTTTTTGGCTAAATAAACAATCCATTTGCTGACAATAAAAATTTTGATTTTTACTATTATGACTTCATATCATGTTGAACCACATGCAGGTCACTTTATTTCACAACTGACATCTCCACTTTTAAAGAGGACATATTGAGGTTTTTTGTTTCTCCCTTTCCTTTGGTGTGCTATAGACCTTTCTGTGCATGTAAAATGTCTGCAAAGTTGGCAGCCCAAGGTCCATAACAAAGGAAATTATTCTCTCCTACAGAAAACAAACACTGCTCCTAAACTGCTACAAACGTTTCATTAGTAGTCCAGCCTTTACTTCTGTAACTTATTATTTAAAGATGGCGGCGCGCAGTAGTGCAGCGGCTTCTCGCGCTCCCAGGTTTAAGCCCCCTTTTTGTACTTTTTGTGTCGGTCAAAGGGCCAACTCTACCTGTCTCGTTTGTACGAACAAGCGTATAAGGTACAGGCGAGCCGAACTTTTTAAAATAAGGGACGGTTCAAGCTCCATGACCACAACCACTACAACAACAACAACAACGGCCTCACTTGGGCTTATATCGGGACCAGGGAAACTAATTTCGTTCCACTTCATGTTTCTACATGTGTGAAATGACAATAAAGCTCCTTGAATTGAATAATTATCTTCATCACTATATAACACAGCACCACCTCAAGCAAGAATACACCACCTGGGTGAAAGTTCTGCCCACCTTGCTGTCCGCCGCTGTGATATAAAGATGTGGAAGGTACATGCAAAACAGGCACAGGCACAGGCACCTCGCCGTATCAACATTTGTTAGTTTGTAACCATAGGCTATTTTTTAACCAGACGAGGGCCAGTAAAAAAGTAATGAGCTAAGCACAAGAACTGCTCTGCTCATGGCTACAAGAATCCACATAAAAGACTTCATCTAGTTGATATACACTTCAGAAATGACTTCAGAAATGACAAGTGGAAAACTATTGAACTGTGTGTATGTTTTAGACCCAGACTGCTCCGCTAACTTAGATGAGTGAATATTACGGACTGTGTTATCAACGAGGGCCAGTGACAGTACAAGCACAAGAAGAGACTGATACCAGCTGTTTGTGACCTCTTGATAGATTCAAAGCTGTAGGTTTTGCCATGTTTTATGTTGCTTTATTGTTTATTTTGTAAATTAGCCTGTTGAATTAGGCATTAGCATGATTGGCTAATCTGACTACTCTCAGTATGGGGTCATGTTGGAATAATGATGTAATAATGAGGGACAGTCAAGACTCTGTGAAGATAAGCCTCATTTGAAACCAATTAAATAAAGACAGTAGTAGGGTGGATGTCAGTTGTTTTTCATGTTTGCTTTTGTTTATTAATACGGAAACCGCTTTTGCTCTGGGCTTCTCGCCGCTATGTGTCTGTGTAAGGAAGACAGGGCTAAATCGGAGTGTTTCAAATGGAGGGATGAAACAGTACTGCAGCAAAGGACAGTATGAGAAAAATACTTTGTTTTTTGAACAACAGAACATTTAAACCTGTACTAGCAGATGCCGAAAATAAAAATATGAACCTGAAAATGCATAAGGATTTAGTCACATATTTCCATTCAGCCATCGGTGAAGGCTCTGTGCTCTACTAGAAGTCTGTTGTGAGTCAAGCATGAGCTGAAACCTGTGAAGACATGAATCTTACTGTCTTTTCATCATCCACCTACACACTGTCTTCTCCTCTTTCCTCCCCCCTTTCTCTCGACCCCCTGTCCAATGTACCTACCTGTAAAGCTACTGTTCATGTCAGGGAGGTCCTCGTCGTCCTCCTGCTGCTGCTCTCCAGGCCCTATTCCAGCATTGTGCATGTCATTGTAGGACTTGGTGCGTCGGGGAGTGGAGTGCTGCGAGCCCGGCAGGCTACCGCTGAGCCCGTCTGGCAGTGGGGCATCACCGCCGCTACTGCTACTGCTAATCACTTTCCCACCAGGGGGCTGCACCGGTGGCTTGGGCGTCCCATAATAGTTACCTAGGCAACAGGGGGATTTAAACAAAAAAAAAAAAGAAGAAGAGCATTTTAGTGGGAGGGCTATAGAGGAGGGGGTCAAAGTTTTTGTGTTCATGTTAAAGGGGTTTACTTACAGCCTTTGTATGCAAATAAAGAGGCTGGCTTTGTCTGTGGGAAAAAGTGCACCTCTGAAGCAAAACTTCTTTCTCTCAAAACCAAGACAACTTTGTTTCCACTTACCACAAACTAATGAACGTCCTTCTCAAACAACACTGTATCATAAAATTGTCTGAAAATATTTAGTGAAGCAGTTTGCGGCCAAGTTGTTTTCCAGTGCCAATACCACATTTCAGCTAAACTGACAGTTTCAAGGAAGAGAGAACAAAACATGTAGAACAGAATGGACTCAGCATCCAAAATTTCAAGGCAACCGAAAAAATAATGTTCAAGCACAGGTGGTGAAATTGCGGTGAAAAGATAGATTGGCAAACTGAAACTTAAATGAGAACTAGACCGCTTCACAGCAGACATTTTGGCTTGTCAGAGAAGGAAAAGCACAAGGGTAATCGATAACATTAATAATAGCAATACTGCACTTTGGCAAGACAGTTCCAGAGTCCAGCGTGCACACTGGCTCGACTGGCACAACATACTGGGACACTTGATGGAACTGAGCCATTGTCAGCAGTTGTCAAAATATTTTTTCTAGGATAAAACCTGCCTGATCCTTCAGCATCAACCTGAAGTGCCAACAAATAATTGGACTCCTTCCCTTAACATAACATAATTTGTTGCTGAAGAACATAAACCCTACAGCATAATCTATAGCTTATACATAATCAGAGTTTATTCGACACATTCATTTTCATTTGACTTCAGCTGGAAGATGGTTTATAAACACAGAAGCTTTTCAGTCGCATTCCCACTGAGTCCAAAACAACATTTTGTGTTTAATGCGTTCTGCCACTCAAGCTACAGGTCACAAACTGAACTAAACTGAAATATCACCCATTTGTTTTCTGGACCAGCTTTAAAAGACTATACTCAGTCTCACAGTCACATCCCAGTGTTGCCTTTGTGTGCTGCAGAAAATATTTGAATGGTGAGTGAAGCACACTTGACTGATCTAATAAAGTGCCCAAGACATCAGGCCCAATTTAGCCTGACTTGTCAAATAAATGCCACTTTGGTTTTGGCATGTTTGTTATTTGTGGGGAAAATAAAAGGGTACGTGCCACATCGTCCCATCCCTCTCTATGACACTAGATTCTCATCCCATTTAGCCCCTCATTTAGCTGGCTAAGGTTTTGGTCTGATGTGGTCGGACAATGTGTCACATGACTAGCTTGTTTAAAACAAATGAAAGGAAGATCTTTGGAAGGTTCTGATTTCCTCTATACTGTCACCAGTGGAAGTGAGTAAACTCACTGCTAGTCAGAAGTCTACTTGCCTTGTTTGCTTGTGCTGGCTTACCATCAGAGGGAAATCCATTGTTATGGAACACTGAACAACCTAAGTGGACACTTAATGATCCAGTGTGTGGGATTTGGTTGGATTTAGGGGCGGAAATGTAATATAATCATCACAAGTATGTTTTCATCATGACTGTATAACTTTGGTTTATGAGCAAGGCAAAAGTGTTGATTGCAATATGCAAAAAGGTTACACATGTTCTGACACATTCGAGCACGTAAACAAAAAGATGTAAAGAAGCACAAGTACAAACACAAAAATAGATTCTGCACACAAGATAATGCCTGGGGCTTCAAGCATCACATGGGGATCATACATGTTCAGGAAGCATTATCTCGTGTACAGACAATACGTTTGCATTTTCACTTGTGCCTCTTTCCAACACCTATTGTTTAACATGCTTGACTTGCCTAAGTAAACTTTCCATGCTATTTGTGACACATTTTGTGCTATGTGCCTTGATGACTGAAGCAATTTTGGATTTAGTTTTGGAAGCTAGGAATGAGCACATACCAAACAACCAAGACAATATACAGGACAGCACATTGGATGATGTGGATGCTAAGGATTACATCCAGATTACAGTCATGTTGCAAGGAAACTGCTGAAACTCACACAACCAAATGACCTTCTATCTGACCTGAAGGGTTGTGTGTGTCTATGTGAGTGTGTGTCTGTGTCAGTGTGACTAGCCCACACAAAGCATGTCAACCACACACTAACACTGACTACTGACAGCTTCCCAGTCCCTCAATATATTTTTCATGAATATACCTTTGTGATGTTGCTAACATGAAAGATAAATCATATCAAGATTTTGACAGCAACCTTTTCAACTTTCAGATAAACTTTCTGGTGCCTTTTTTTTCAACTCCTCAAATGGAGTTTTCCAACATGTACCAAGAGCTCCTTTCAACAACCTCCAGAGATCTGACGTGAACATGGCGGTGAGGGTTATCTGACTTCCATTTATCGTGGACAGTGATAGCAGTAAAAATATGAAATATGAAAAAATATGAAAAAGCAAAAGAAGTAGAATTTTCCAATTGAAGAAAAATCATTTAAAAATGCAACCCTTCTTCACACTGCATTGTATTACGATATATTAAAATATCTTGCCATTTTGCAAAAGATTTATTTTAATATGACTGTTGAAAGCCATGTAAACTGTAAAGAGTGTTGAACCGCTGCATGTGTTGCAGTGTGTTGGTGTGTGGCAGCTGCGGCCTCCTTTCTGGATACCACCTGACCAACATGGCTCTAAGTTTTCATACGTTTTGGACAGTGCACAAAAGAATTTCACAGCTTAACTGTTTCAGCATCATTAAGATCATAAGACCGGGTTTTTACAGCAGAAGAATTTTCTAATTTACCTTCATATGTTCCAATCTCCAATAGAGTTCCACTCTTCTCCAACTCGAGGAAGTCCTCCACTGAGAGGAAGTTGTAGTCCACGCCAGGAACTTCTCCGTCTCGTGGGGCGCGGGTTGTACCTGGACAACCAATCAGAGACAGGGCAGGTGTAAGCAAATTAGAACTAATGATTGCAGTGGCTGCTGCCATGTAATAATTCCCTGGAAGCATTGTTTTCCATTGTAGTATTTACTCATAATTTGTACCATCTGAAAACTGGTTTAGGAACTATTTCCCTACTCACGCTTTCCAAACGCTCAGGGTTTAGGGTACATCAGACAGAAGTCGTAGGGTGCTTGAGAGACAGCATTTGTAATGGTAATACCGATAGATATAAATCACTAAAAACATGATAGCAGTCGCAAAAAGGGAGAATATCCATTGTTTGCTATGATCTTCCTTCACACTGGGGTAGAGTGTGAGGTAGTAGCACTGTAGTGGGATCCTGCCATATGTTGGTGGGTGGGTGGGAGGGGGGAGTTTGTGTGTGTGTGTGTGTGTGTGTGCGCTCGTGTGTGTGGTTTGGCATGTAGCCTGTGAGATTCTAGCACTTGTCTTTAATGACTGCTGACAGTTGGCCAGTGTGGCGTCAATGCTAAACAGCTTTACAGCAAAGACAATAGTGAGAAGACAACAAATAACAAACTGGCAACAAACTCCTCAAATTAGACAATTAAAGTTGTACTTCATTTTTTTTTTCTTGCTCAAGTTAATCTTTGTCTCTCCAGTGCACATTCCAACATTCTTGACTGACTCATTTTCTACTTGTCTCCCTCTTTGTGGTGTATTTACTACTTCCTATTACAAAATAGAAGACAATCAGTGGCTGAAAAAGTATAAATTGACAATGCTCATCATCTTTCTCATCTCGCTTGTTCTAACAGGCATCTCCTTGCCAACAGAGGGCTTCCCCCTCTTTCCTGCCTTTCTTCCTACCATCTCTTGATCTATCTGTCTCATCACACAATCACTCGGTCTCCAGAGGGTTGGTAAGCAATAACCTGGTAAAAATAGATGCGTGGGGATAAGGGGAGAGGCTCCCACTGCAGCCTCGATCAGTGACACTGGTGATAAATCAAAGATATCCAGATCCTACCTCAAGCATGCATGCATTATACTTTACACAAGCACATAGAAAGGCTTACGTATTATAATGTCTGAAGAGACTGAATCTTTCACATAAAATATTCTTGTGTACATCACTATGCGGCAGCCACAGTCACAATCACAGTCCAGCTGTCACAATCACAGTCAATTTATTTGTGTTTTTTTTTTTTTTGTTATATGCTACTTTATGGGGGGCACATCTTCCTGTTTATTGTCGTTATCAGCAAAAATCGATACATATCACAATACAGGTTGTTACAACTACATATACACTAGATGAACAAAGGTATTAGGACAAATTGAACATCACACCAACAGGGACATTAATGATACCAACCCCTCCCATCCCCCCTCATTGATACAGCTTTACAAAAAATAATATCACAATACTCAAGTGTATCGATAATAATTTCACACATGCCTAATTGGTAGCATTCATACTTTAGTGCCAGCAAACCTCCACACAACTATTTGTGATCAGACACTCTTGCAGCAAGAGTAAATTGATCTACAGTCAAACAAATCCCATCTGAAATTTATCAAACAAGCAGCTAGTTTGCTCATTCCCAAGCACCAAGTATTTTACAGAATGTCGACCTTGGAGAGTCCTCAGCCCAGTCCGAGCGTTCAGCCGACTGTCAGTTCATTTCCAGCACAAAAGTAGTCATTGATTCGACTCCATTTAGACACTGCTGCTCTTAGAAGACCAAATAGGAAGTGGAACTGTGACCAGTGTTTGAAAAGGGATAGAAAAGCAGAACCTTGGCTTTCACCCAGGGGTGAGACAGTGTGAACGCTATATGCCTGATTAATTCAATAGCCCCCGCCCCCCTTCGCCACAATAGCTCCATTGACCAAGTGCGAAATAGAGTGAGAAGGAAAGACAGGTTGGGACTTAAGAGTCGTCCATAGAGACTCCTGCCAAGAGTCAGGATTGGATGAGTCGAACAAAAATTATTCCGGATGCTGACCTCTAAAATGCAGAAGAAGAAGAAAGAGAACTAGTGAGACTATCAAAGCTAAGGGTTAGCATAATCCAGTGTCTGGCACATAGGAGATTTGCTGTCAGGGTGTTCATCTAGTGCTGCCTGGCTTAACGGCTTCAATATTTTTGCCAGCTGAGATGGGTGGGCGGCTGTTGTAGAACAAAAAAAACCCCTCTGTATTAGCATTTCAAGAAGATGATCAAGGAACCTTGTCATGTTAAGATATTGGTAGTTTTATTGAGTGCAGGGAGCTAATTCTGCTGCATCAAAACACATACAGGCTACTGTATATTTACAGTACTTATGTAAATGTGTATAACAGGTAACAATATCTGAACCAGGACTGAATGAAAAAAAAAAGAAAAAATGAAATGAAAGTTATTTCTGTGTCCTCCATTGATGAAGCAGCTCTCTACACAGTCAACTCCCTTTTCAGGACCATGACAGAAATAAGTACCGCAGGGATATGACTAGTTGATCCATATAAAAAAGCATAAATGATGTACATGTAACGTACTTAATCGTTATATTTGAAGACTCAAGATTTAAAACTGCGCTGAAACAGCAGCCAAAAATGAAAAACACTCGCTACAGACCAGAATATTGTTAGGCTGAGCCCTCAAAACGACAGAAAATAATCTCACTGGGGAAAGACTTGAACTGTAGTGCTATCTGTAAAAGCTGTATTCGTAATGTGTGAGTATAAGGGTTGACTGCATAAATGTGAAGCTGAGCGTTGTTGAAGAAAACAAAAAATCTAATCAGATTTCCACAGACGAGAGCTAACATCTCGGTGTGCAGTAAGACTTTTGAGGTTTCATCTTTGAAGATATGGAGCTCCTCTGATTCTGTCTCTCCCTCCCTCTCTCTCTCCGTTTCTCTCGGCCTATCCTTTTGTCTGCCCCTGAACCATCCTGTCCCCATGGCAATCCAGCAGAGTCAACCCTGAGCCTGTACAGGCCGGGTATTAACATCCGTCGTGAGTGATCCAACCAAAAGCGGACAGTTGTTGACAGTTGACCAGATCGCGCAGACCAGGTGGTCTGTGCTACACATGAGCACATTCTTTGAGTGGTGTGTATGTAAATGTGTTCTGAGTTATTAAATTAAGAGAAACCTTCTCAACTTTGTGAAATGCTGACTGACAAAGTTTTAATTATTTAAGCCTTCTTGCAAATTTGACTAATCTCATTTTTTTGTGTGAAAAAATTCTATTCAATATCTTTTTTTTTGTATACAGAGCGGAAAGGTGAGGTACGATCACTAGCAGTCACACACTATAATGCTAAGTGTTAACTGAGGGATTCAGACCTGTCCACTTGGGATCGGATCACCAAGACAGATACTAATACCAGGTCCAAACAGGCTCTCAGACACCAGCAGTCACACTGGAGTCATATGGCTCTGTGTACTGAAGCCAAACACACTGTGATAGTGCAAAAAGGGCTGAGAAAGGCAACACCCCCTGTCAAACTCGGCAGCTGTTCAATCCCCGCCAGCTAGCACATACGCATGTACATGTGCGCACACACACAGAGACACACAGACACACATACCGACAATGGAGGTGAGGGGGGTGCATGGCCACCAAATGACATGGTCTAGGGCTAAATAGGAGCTGTGGGTGCAGGGTAATCGCTTAATGGATTTTTATGCACCGATCTCTCCTGCAACAGACACACAGTTTCATAACCATAACAGCCACAGAGGAGGACTGTCACGTCTATGCTGTGAACACCTATGGTGACCAGAATAGACCCCCACAGTGAGGAGAACAACTTAAGAGTTCTCTGCACTGTCTCTACAGCTACACAGCTAAATAACCAAGTTGTAGTTGTAGGGCCAAACACCTTACAGCCATAACACAAAAGTGACCCACGGGACAGCCTTTGTTACCTCTACTTTGTTGATACCAGTTGTTTCTCCCAATCATTTGAAAGTGTCGCCATCCTGATTTCGTTAGCTACTACTATTAAAAATAAACATCTTGCCATTGAGACACAGCTTTGAATAAGGGAGAGTAAAAAGAAATAGAAATATTGTGTAGGAGCTTTGGATACAAAGCACTGAATCTTTCCTGATGAGCAAGTAAGCATCTTCAATGGCAGCCTCTGTCATCAGTGTGTCAGTGTGTGTGTAAGTGGGTTTGAGTGGTCGGTACACTAGGAAAGAAAATGTAAATGAAAGAACAATTACCATTCAAGCTGTCTCCCCAAGAGGACATCAGGAAGCTATCAACTGACTTGAGCTAAACTTTTAAAACAGCCATTTTCTAAAAGTGTTCTCTGCTGTGTCTCAACATTCTACAGTCAGAATAATACACTACACAGACAAAAGTATGCAGACACACCTCTTTATGGGGCTGTTTTACAGGGTTGGGCTGGGCCCCTGATTTCCAGTGAAGGGAAAGCTTAATGCTTCAGCATACCAAGACATTTTGGAAAATGCTATGCTTCTAACTATGTGGCAACAGTTTGGGGAAGGCCCTTTTCTGTTCCAGCATGACTGTGCCCCAGTGCACAAAGCAAAGCTCCATAAAGACATGGTTGGATGAGTTTAGTGGGGAAGTACTTGATTGGCCCACACAGAGCCTTGACCTCAACCACATCAAACACCTTTGGGATGAACTGGAACAAAGATTGTGAGCCAGGCTTTTTGGTCCAACATCAGTGTCTGACCTCACAAATGCTCTACTGCATGAACGGGCAAAAATTCCCACAGAAACGCTCCAAACACTTGTGGAAAGCCTTCACAAAAGAGTGGAAACTATTATAGCTGCAAAGGAGGGACCAACTCCATATTAATGTCTGTGCAATTAGAAAGCGATATCATTAAAGTCCCTGTTGGTGTAATGGTCAGGTGGCCCAGTACTTCACAACTGAGGTGATTAAAACAAAACAGGTGACAGTGAACTTCAACAGTGACCATTCTGTCCAAACTCTAATGGATTTCAGGGGTCATCAGTTATACCTGTCCAAGAGGCAAAACTTTCCCAAGTGAGAGGGCCAGAAATTCAATACAATGAAGTAAATAAATGAATGATACATTTTAACAGAATTTTTGTTATTTTTAAAAACATGAGGAACAAGAAAATGCTCTCAGACCTCCTCCAGGGAGACAGTTTACCTCAACAAAACTGAAGCACTATTCAGCAATATTATGAATGTTAACATCCAATCAAATAACTTCCTGTGATGTGTTAACGGCGGCTAGTACCATAACACAAGCCGGCAGTCACTGCAGCTCACTGTTTTGTTTACTGGGTCAGTGTTTAGACTGCACGGAAAACAACCACAAGCAACATGTGCAGTAAGAAAGAAAACGAAAGCCAAAGTAAACCAGTCATTAGTGAAGGCAGTAAAACATCCTGAAAGCTGAGGAATATTTTTTTTTTTCAGAGGCAGGTGGCCTAAACCTGAGCTGAAGGTTACGTGAATGATAAAATTAACAGTTTTACGGGCGTTCAGTAGGTAAATACAAGCAAACACTTTGGTTATGCAAGTTGGCCTAACAGTTTTCTGACAATAACTGGTCCAAAGTTTATGAACGCAACTTTGCAGACACTAACTGGACAGCACGTAAATAAGAATACGACATGTAGTGTTTTTGGTGTCAGGTCACCACCAGGACCTTGTGAGGGCACTGCCCGTCATAAAATGTCATCCCCTTCACATAGCGTCTCAGGACTGAGCTTATCAACTACAGAGAGCATCTGGTTACAGCGTAATGTCTTTCAAACCACAATCAATACATGACAGCAACTGGTCACCACCCTTGCTGTGACCTTGGCCTTCCCAGTTTGTCTACTCTGTCACTCAGAAAAGGATCAATACCAGATTGTCTCCTCTCTGTCATCTTACCATCATCTCAACTGAACTGACTGAAGTGTGCCGTTTAAGGTTCATATCTCAGTTCAAGGTCAACAACGAGGACAATAAAGTGATGTTTTGTACTTTTATTATTGAATGCCACATGCAAAAATCAATAGAAAACGGACAATTTTCCAGTCATTTAGTGATCGAGATGACTGATAATAGCAAATCTCTTTACATAAAAACACACTCTCCAGTTTTATGTTGAACAATACTGAACCTCTCTTACTCTACCTTTACGGGAATAAATTGGAGATTAAAGTGTTTGGATGTCTCACACCAAACAAACCACTGACATGCACATGAAAGGATTGCTTTAACGTACTTAATATATGTTGTTCATCTCATCCCTCTTCAGGCACAACTAACACTCAGTGGCAGACAAATCCAAGCGGCTCATCTATATTTAATTGATGGCAGACTATTTTAAGGGAGCGACTGCCCTTCTGCTGGTGGGATAAACGCACAATAAGGTTGGTGACATTTGTGAAGGCAACGGATGACACTAATATTAAATTCGAGAGTGACAGTGACATACGAAAAGACCAAAAATTATTATTATTTAATTACACACCACTGAAACATCATCCACAACACGACCAAGACCGAGAGGTAAATTATAATCATTTCAACTGTGCCAGATTTTGCAGGACAGAAATGCTAAATAGGGAGAGGAAAATAACTCAGCTTGGCAACAACTGAGTTGAAATGACAGTGGGGAAATACATGCTATCAAAATTACTTTTTTTTTTTATTTCAACACAATGGCATTAAATCACATGAATAACGTAAAAGGAAGCTGCACAGGCATGCACAGACCCACAACTCAGCTTCTAAAAATAACCATGTGTGAAAAATCTGTTTATTTCCTATGCTTGCATTCCCCCCCAGAGCGATAGAGCACCCTGGGCCCACATATCCCCCAGGCCTGGACTTGCATTTTATCTGTGACCTACATTTAATTCCCTCCACAAGGACAACGCTGGGCTTGACACCTTGGACGACTTCGGGTTCATGGCTGGGAGCCTGGGAGTCGTCTTGTATGACATCTTCACTGGATCCAGTTTGGCTTTGTGGTTCAGCGTTTTTGGAAACTATATCCTCTTCATCTTCCTTAAATCTCACAGCTTTCTTAATGTGGAAGGATGCAAGTGAACCAGAATGAAACACTTCCTTCATATTAGTACCAGGTTTCCTTCTCTTTTTTCGAACTCCAAAACATCCACAAAGCTTTAGAGAAAAAAGAGTGAACATGACTAATATGCTGGTCCAAACAAAGCAAACTGAGATCCAGACGAATGTGACAAATTATCCTCGAGCGTCTCTGTTCAAACAGTGAAAATTAGCCCCACAAAGTATCCATATTCATATATCTTTCCTCTTGGATCAAATAATTAGAGTGAAAAATTACTAGTCTTCCGTGATGAATTCTTACAGTGAGGTGACAAAATGAACCCTCTGCATTGCACACAGTAACAGTACGGCTGCACAATGTGTTAAAACAGAAAAAAAGATTCGCAGAGTTTCTGTTTGCTGGACAAACCAGGGGGAGGACCTCGTTCTGACCCAAGGGCTCCTGACACTTTGAGGGGTGTATCACTAAGACTGCTCCACCCAAAACTAAATTTTGTCAACATCCACAAGCAAAGAAAATGCAGACAGACAGATGTGCTTATTAGCCTATGCAGCTCAGACAAGGCCCTTGGGGGAGATCTCAGAACATGGCTGGTAAAGTGATTATTACAGAACAGAAGAATAGCAAGGATCCAAAGTAAGGGTAAAGATAAAACGCTTAAAGAATATGTTTCTAAGTGGTGTGGATTTATTTAAGAGATCTCTTTGTCTGAACCTGACAGTGATCGATGTTCATCCACTCTGCAACAAACACACTGACAATCACATGTCAGGGCGTCATTGCTGATGACATAACAACATCATCGGTTAGAAAAACAAAATCAACTGGGTTGATGCACACATACACTGAATGTCACACTCTATGGACACATTTTGCCTTTTTTTTTTTTTTGCACACCACAGCTATTTCTGTGCATGGAATTAACCCATTTTTTGCACCATCTATCCAGTATAAGGATGTTTATGACAGGATACAAGTCGTCTCAAAATGTCTTGATGCCATTTGAAATGACTGTTTTGCAATTTAACTGTCAAAGCAAGCTGCAGTAACTTTGGGTACTTTGTGCTCTGTCGCTCAGCCAGTTGAATCTGGAATTACTTACCATGATGAACGCAAGTGACTTGACCAACAAGTTAATCAGGCTGCTAAGAAAACACACCTACTCAAACACATTTAACATTAATCATGACTACATGAGCTTAGAAGACTAAGATTATCGTGCGGTTTGGGTGCGGATTCTGAGCTGAATCCTTTACAGTATCTCAAACACCAAATAATCAACACAGTGTTGTCCATGATCATGATCCATGTTTCCATTTTGAGGCAGGCCTTCAGAGTATGCCCACACTACACCAACAGATACACAGGCTTCAGCTCGACCTAGATACAAACTGTCTTCAAAAGTCAGAGGGTTCAGAGGAACGACATGCACAGTAAGGTGGAAAACACCTCTAATTCAGAGCGTAGCGGGCTCATTCTTTGGGCAATACAAAATGCAGGACTGTATCAAAAAACAACAACACATAAACAAAACAATGGGAAAAAAAGATGATGGTGAACTGATCAGTGCCATGAGTGTAAAGTAGGCCATCATAAATGTGTTTGGCAATGATTCATTATCATAATTGTTCTATTAATAGGCCCAGCTATTCTTATTCGGCTTGTGTGCTGGCATTCAGGTCATTCAGTACAGGAGTTATTTGAAAGAGTGCATTTAAAGTGGTTTGCGACTGACATGAAACAATGTCAGCACTGACACACAAACTGTGACAGTGTTTTTGGGAAGTTTTTGGTTTTCTGCAGTGGGTGAAATGCATGAATCCTTTACAAACACAGAACAACAGAAGCTGTTATCTGCAAAGCTTGATCAAAAGTTTCATGAGCGAGACCCAGTGGATAGGACAGGAAACCTGTGGTACCCAGTCCCTCTGCTGCCCTCCCCTCCATTGCTCCTTTCTGCTTATATCGCTCCTTCAACTTCATTCTTTCCTTTCTGTACATGTTTTGTTCGTTCCTCTTTTACTGCTCCCCTCATTTGTTCCAATTCTTTAAATCTGTAAAGCTAGCAGCTCTCTCTTTTAATCCTTAAACCACAATTCATCTACTCTTTCTTCCATACAAAGAATATTAAGGAAGTTAATACCACAGACTCCTCCACCCAGCCTCTGATCTGCTCATTTGTGTTTTCTCTGTCTCCAGCACATTTGGCAGTTGTGTCAACTGCCTGTGTGGCCGGGCAGAACTGTTCTCGCTTTCGGGTTTGACTGGAGGACAACTGTGGTTTTTCTCAAGCCGCTGACTGAGTCCTGCCAGAAGCTCAAACTCCGTTTTGCTGCTCTGATGTTGATGATGTCATGTAATGCAGAAGTACACCAAATAACTACTGCTGCATTCCTGTTGGCTGCCACTCGTTTAAGTGACCAGTCATACCGACATCCAGATGTGAGGGATGATGGAGATTCTGTAGTATTTTACATAGAGTGAAACCGAACTCAAATGTTTTGTGTAGGGAAAGTGGTGAGCAATGAGAATAGCACGGAATATACTGTATCTGAGAATATCAACGAATATATTCACTATTTTTCACCTGTATAACTTTAAATGCCTCGTTGCTATATACATTTAAAGGAGTACATCTCTGATTTGGCATGAGAAGCATTCATTTACCACAAAACACCTCAACTGTCGACAGTTCAGTTGATTCTGAGAGTTTTGGATGTGTTTGCTGGTGGCGGCAAATGTAGCCTCGAGTCACCAGCCTCCAGCAGAGAAGAGGAGCAGGCTACAGAGGTCTGGCAAGCTCATCTCGTTCTGATTCTACACTCTGAGGTGTTTTTCATTTTCACACTTTTTCTTCAAACTTGGGACCCTACCAACGTGGACTAAAGTGACATCACTTGAGGCAATTTATCAGATTTCACACAGCTCCCTCTAGAGGCTTTATACCCCCCCCATATTCAGCAGTAGACCTGTAAACAGACCTTGTTGTTTTAAAAAAATCAGTGGAGCTCCCCTTTAACAAAACAACTGACTTAAACATTGGAATACTAGCGGTGTGGAATAAAACACACCAACATATATGCAGAAGGCTAATCTCTGTTTGTTCAGTTAAAGCCAGAACAGGTTAAAGTCTGACTTGTTACACTCAGATGTGCAACCAGTGAATTCCTCATTTCTCGACCGTCCGTAGTCTGTGCACGTCTCATGAGAGAAAGTAGAGCGAAGGGGTGAAGCAATGGGGCAATGTGATGCGCACGCTAACAGCTGGGGCTCCATTTCTAATAAAGATGGGTGCCTCAACATATAGGAAACAAATTCTTTTCCTTAGTCTTGCCTGCATTAAATGAAAATGGAATTGCTTTGAAATGAAATGTAACGAGTGTGTTAAATTAAGGGCAGGTCTCGTAGTGGATTGAATTATCCTTCTCTATGACTTTCAAAGAGTTCAGTCACTTCACTTTCAAGTCAAACTCACTGCATGTAGCAGCCTTTATTACCTACATGGACAGCACACTGTGCAAAACCACAGATTTCCTCAGTAAATCATACATGAGTACACTGACTCTGCAAGGTGGTTATGGTTTTCATCTTATGGCAGTCAGAGTGAACACAACAGGACACTGATGGAGGTAACCCACATTAAGCATGTAGATAAATACCATACAATCATGTCAAATGTTTTGGCCGTAATCTGGCATATGTGGTTGCTCAAACTGATCACATTTTGTCAGGTTAAATTGTGCTCGCAGTAGCATCTGCTTTGCTGAAAATAAGCGGCCACATAAAGAATAACTGATGTAGCCGGTGGGTGATCAACAGAAAAACAACAGGGATAACGGCCCTGTCTTGAAAATCTGGCAACGTTCAAGGACCCAACTGTTGTGCAGAAGCTATTACAGAAGTATTCTCTAAATCAATAAACATGCTCTGATGTGAGGCTAGCCAGCTAGTCTACATTTTCCAAGAAGATACTGAGGCATGTCTTCATGGATAATTTTCAAGAAACAGATGACTGTATACATGTGCACACACACACAGACACAAAGGGGGGCTACCAGACTCCCCGTCATACTCCAAAACCAAAACAGTTCATCCACCATCTTTGCCACAGCTAGCCTGCCAGTTTTTTATTTATTTATTTATTTATTTTTTTTTTGGGGGGGGGGGGTTCTTTTTTTTTTGTTTTGGTAATAGGGTGACTGGGGTTTGGCAGCTCGGCAGGGGGATGGAGCCATCTGTCCAACTAAAGGGTTAATCCAACCAAAAGCACAGGCCATAGATTCCAGCATTTTCCAACATATTTCAGTCCTCAAATTTCTCACAACATTCTGGCTATGTTGTTTTTTGTTTTTTTTACTTTTTTGGTTTTGCGATGAAGAGGAGTGCTTCAAATGTCCAGCCTTACAGACTTCAACCAACCATCCCACCTGATCCTAATAGCTCCTGCCCATGTAGTGATGTCAGGGCATTAAATGTTAAACTGTTAAAATGTTTTGATTATGGTTTTTCATTTGGGACTTGGGGGCTGGGGGTGTTTTCATTCTGGCTGGCTGAAAGAGGCTTGCAATGAAGAGACGATGTATGCACACACACACACACACACATCACAATGAGATCAAAACAGGCCTTTCTCTGGACCTGTGACATGCTCCATTTTTTCCCTTCATAAGCAATGCTTTCAGCCCTGAATGATTCCCAGGTATCTGAGGACCGGGGGAAGGGAAGGGGGGAGAGAGATTAGAATAAGAAACAAAACAACCTGAAGGGCCAGTAGTGCAATGTGAAGCTAAATCAGCCAGAACCCTGCCTGAAAATGCCCCCCGCACACACATACAGCCAGCCTTTGTCTTTTTATTCCAGCCATAAAAAAGCACCGTGGGCTTTCCATTACCTATAGCAACAGGAAAATGGAAAGGAAAGGCTCTAAAATGATACATTTAGAGGAGCTGGGAGGGAGGGGGGTTTGGGGGGGTGGGGGGCATCCAGACAAGAGATGGATCAAGAGGGACAGAAAGAAAGAAAGAGGGAGGATGAAGGCTGAAGCTAACCATAGCATCCCAGAGGCTCCAGGTACAGACAAACAGACAGGCAGCAGTTTGCTGCTGGAGGTAATGGCTTCCAATATGATCAAGCATGTCACATAGCCTTAATACAGCCATCGCAGAGCTCGACTGCTTCCACGAGAAACACACATACTGTACATACACACACACGGGAAGTGACACTTTGCACACACACAGGCATCAAACCGGGCCATAGACAAACACAGACAGACGCACACACACCTGAGACAGACAGACTCAGACAGACACACACAGCTTCCGTTTGACCACAACACATCAGCCTCCATTACTGCCAGCCAACTGCCTCCGTCTCCATCGCTCTGCTCCTGATGCCTTCCGCCTGATGCACAGCCATCCTCACCGCCCGCCTCTCCATCTCTCTCCATCCCAACCCCCAACCATTAAATCACAGCAGCCCCTCAGCCCTTTCTCAAAATGAAACACAAAAATACCTCAGTTAGAGAGCCTGTGAGTGGCTTCTTCTTCTTCTTCTCCTTCAGTTCACAGAACAACACCACGTCGACAGGAAAAGAAAAAATCCAATCAGATGTGGATGAGTTGAAGAAAAACCAAGGCAGATTCACATTTCCTTCTCCTTTCCACCCTACCCTTCCACCTCCCGTGCGTCTGTCCTCTGTCCAGCTTTGGCTTTGTGATGCTAAGCTAATGGGAGCTAAGCTAAGCAGCATCCACACATTGGCTTATAATGCGCTCCGTCTCATACCCACACACACCAATGCTAGGCTTCTCTCTCTCTTTCTCTCACTGACTGAGCCCCGCTGTCTCCCGTCTCGCAGGCACCCACATGCACCCGCCCACCTCCCCCCTCTCCCTCTCTCTCTCTCTCTCTCTCTCTCTCTCTCTCTCTTTCACTCCCTCCCCTTCTCTTAGCCGTTCACCCCTATTCTTTCTTGGTCTCATAGATCTGAACCCCTTCTTCCCCCCTCTCCACACCTATGTTTCTCTTTGCTCTTCCCCAGACACTGGTGTCCTTACACACACAAACTCATACACATGCTCTGGGTGTTTAACAAGTTCCAGACAACTCATCCTTGACCAACAAGTGAAGACGACAGGAGTCGGGGGAAGAAACCTGAAGGCAAGTGTGGAACAGACAGAGCTGAGACTTGGAAACAAAGATCTGTGATGAGAGCAGAGCAGGAAGACACTGACTAGAACAAGGACAGAGCTGTATGAATTTATATGTTAGACACAGCAGAAGTACTACTGTTCTACAAAATTTCTGAAATACTGATTATTACAGATGTCACAGCATACAACGCAAGTAACACAAAGCCAACAGGGTCTCAGTGTGAATGAGTCAACTGAAAATCCCAGCAGAAGGAGATCAAACGTCTCATGCGAGATTCAAGATAAAATATGGACTAACAAGAGAAACACTTATTATGCTGAGTCAAACTAACCAACTGGCAAACATCTGTGCGTGCACAAATTTAGTGAAAGAAAAAAAAGGCAACTCTGCACGTTCAGGGTTTTTTTTTTGTTCTGCTCTGTGGTCGGAGGAGGGGGATGGGAACAGCAGTGCGAAAATGTAAATGGGAGAAAGGTCAAAGGTTGTCTGATGCGCCATTCATTTGTCAGATACCCTCTTAAATGTGGCCCAATCCATACTCCATACTAAATCCAAGCGGGTATTCACATTTATAAAACTCACCAAAAGTTGAGAAACGTCAAAAGACTCAGAAATGTTAATATGCATAATATATTTTCTTGGTTTTTGAGTGTGGTGTTGATAGACAATTTTGTTCCACAACGCAACACGCATATGAAAGAGTGGAGTAATTCACAGCTGGAAAAAATTTAACTAATTGTGGGCGGTGGCGAGCCAACATCTCCAGAAAACACAAAAGCGAAGTGTTAAATATTTGGACAAAGTTTTGATTCCTCTTTGTCAGTTTTCCAAATTTTACACTGGCAGAAGCTTTTCAAAGACACAACTTAAACAGCACAACACATTCGTTGTTGTATACAAGCTAGCAAAACAGTATAGGCCACAGTGTGTACAGCTCCTGTCCGTCTTAACACTAACATCCTGCTGACCCTGCACATCTTGTCATCTGTTAGTTTTGATAAGCTCAGGAAATGTGCCTGCCGCTCACATTCAGCGTTGCCATATTGTTTCTTGAATTGTAAAATGGTGTGTGTGTGTTCGGGGGTGGGGTCCACCCATCATTCACTCGGTTTGACAACATTCCTTTGAATCCTGCTAATGGTGTTAGCTACACAACAACTTCTCCACCAGCATCAGTTCAGCTCCTATTTTTTTAAGATTAAAGATTAAAGTGACATATTTTGTCATTGGAGGGAACTCACTCCAACGAAATTTGTTCTCTGCATTTAACCCACCCAAGTGACGTGCACACACACACACACAGCAAACCCGGGGCAGTGGGCGACCGCGTGCAGCGCCCGGGGAGCAGTGGGGGTTAGGTACCTTGCTCAAGGGTACCTCAGCCATGGACACCGGGACGGGGAATCGAACCAGCGATCCACCGGTTACGGGTCCGACACCCTAACCGCTGATCCACGACTGCCCCTATTGTTCCCTTCACAACCGCCATCTGATCTGCCTGCACCAGGGGCTGGAGTCACCTGGTCCATATTTAATCAAACTGATGCTTGTATTGCGCTGTGCCTCTTATTTCTTTCATATGAATGTGATTTGAAAGTTATTAAGCAAATTTATAAAGGAAGGCCAGCTAAAATATATTAAATTAATCAGTTTAAAATCAGGAATCAGTGCTATTCAGGGGGGAAAACTTTATGAACAGAAAGCAGTTTGACACATTTGGGAAATCTGCTCATTCGCTTTCTTGCTGAGATGAGAAGATCAATTTGACACTCGTGTCTGTACAGTAAATATGAAGCTACAGCAGTGGGTTAGCTTAGCTTGGCATTGAGACAGAAAACAGGGGGAAACGGACCAAGCTTGTTCTTTTCAAAAGGTAACAAAAATTGTGTCTCTAAAGATCTCAGTCGGTTTGTGGTTTTATGTGGGTTTATGTGCCTAACTATTTCTTGAAACTGCAAACCCGGCTCTGTTTTAAAGCACAGCCTGGAGATTTCAGGATGTTCCTGCACTGTGCCGGTAAAGCAAGTTGTTTCAACCACTTTTCTAGTCTTTATGCTAAGCTCAGCTCCTGGCTCTGAATAGCAGATATCTTCTCTGCTCACTCCAGGACAAAAAAACAATCACACTATTTAGTTAACTCCAAATGTAAACATAACTTTTATTTTATGATAATAACATACCACAACATGAAACACCTGTGAAGCCAAACAAGTTCAGGTCAGCACATATCAGCGGCAGTATGTATTAGCCTCTTGCTCTTCTTGAATTTCCCACAGGATCAATAAAGTATCTATCTATCTATCTATCTATCTAGTGCCTTCTTACTTTTACAGTGTCCACTCAAGTGAGTCAGTACATGGATATCTAGAGTAACAGCTTCAATACAAATATTATATCCAAGCTGCCATCATAGCAGTTGTAGGATGAAGTCAAATGCTGTGAAAAGCACACTTGGCTTTGTGACTACCATTCAACAGAGAACTGGTAAAACAGGAAGGATCTGTCATTGGAAAGACGTGTTCAAATGTGTTTACTTAACCATGACCAAAACAACACCTGTAATTCATGTCAAACAACACACACACAGTACTTGACTGACATACATCCTCCTCTTGTGAGATAAAAGTCAACAAAGCCTGAAGTTCCGTTCTACATCTCTCTCAGCTTTCTTTTCCATATCTTGATTTGCCGCCTGCTGCTGTTTAGGAATGCCACTGCGAGTGAGAGCATTTCTTTGTTCAGGTGACACAATGCGATTGCATCTGTGAATGCAATCTTGAAACTCACCAAAGCCAGAAAGCCTGCTTTTGTGTACACTGTAGACCCTTACAGACAGGAAACCTGACCAAAGCAGCCAAGACCCAGACAACCACAAGTCATGTGAGTACATACAATATGTTTATGTTAGCTTGACCGGTTAGCTAGAGCCAGTGTTTTAGCATCCCTCCATTCCCTCTGTCTCTCCCTCCTCTCCTCCCATCCCCCATTCTTGCCCCCCTCCCACACCCAAACTCCACCCCACCCCCACTTCCATCCCAGCAGTTTGAGCCCCCACCTCCCCCTGAGCCGCCCTCTTAGCCTATATATGGGCCATCCAATCGTCTGTGCTGCTAGCCCCGCAATTCATCACACACGCACGTGAACACTAGCCTCTGTAAACCTCGCTCATTTGAGAAGCAAACACCGAGTGATCAGCATCCCAACAGCCACAGAAGACAGTACTCCTACTTGCCTAGATGCAGGAGACACCAGAGCTCCCTTTTTAAAGGCTTGCTGACACAGAATGCTGAGCGGTAAAATCAGGTGAAAAACCAAACGGAGCGATCGTCTCCTTATTCTTCTTGCTACTGCTCCGATGAACTGGCAAGAAAAATGAGAGAGAAAGAGGTAGAGCGATACAGAGGGAGAAAGGGAGCAGCAGTGGCAGCAAGAAGACAAGAGGGAGCTCTGTCATGAGCTGGGGGGGGGGGCAGGAATGAGAGCAGGATAGAGGGAGTGGAGGGTTGGTGGGGATAATGGAACATTGGGAATGCCGAGCGGGTAACCAAAAGGGAAGCTGGCGGACGGCTCAGCAGATGGGGGAGGGCGAGAGTGCTGTGCTTCAAGTTTTATCAGGGCTAAGGGAACAACTGACTCTTTGGAGATGTGAGTTTTGAGATTAGTTAATGTCATCTTGAGAGAACGACCTGAAGGTGGACAAGACTGCTGAACTTCACTGCCCTATTAGTGCTAAATATCCAATGTAGTTTTATATTGCGGCTGCTAATTCTCTGACTTTTAGCTTCTTTCTTCCCTTTACTTTGTGTAAAATATAGTTCCTCAATTAAATTATTTTAATGACAATCTGAATGAATGAAAACCAGTTTTGTCAGGACTAAAGAGAACAGGAAGTGTTGCATGGATTATTAAGACTGAAATATTTTTGTATTTGTTCTGGATTTATTTTGTGTCCTTTTTGAAAAGAAATGGCTTTGAATTATGATGAGCATGCTAATATAGTGAAAAAGACAGATTGAGACTTTTGTTTATAATATTACGTACTAGAAGAAGTCACATGAATGAACAGTAAGGTTGGTTGAGCTCAGTTATCATTTAGTCTGAAAAGAAAGGCCCCCAAAATCAGCCATACTTCTCCATCTGCTTCTCCACCTGTTTTCTGTGCATTAATCACACTTACACCTACACATGCAGATGGACATGGACAGCGCTTTGAACAACCTTTGGACATACGTCAACACGGACACACACTGACCTCTCACAATCACTGGCCAAATCAGGCACAGTAAATCCATCTCACTTACACACTAACACTACATATTGGTAATTGTATGCTTTTCTGTAGGCTACAGTTGATGTGTTGGTTCATGATTGATGGACTGTGTCCACTGTAACCTGACCTCTCATAATACAAAAGGAAAATATTAAGCTGCAGAAATTGCAGACAACAAAAGCTTTACAGTCCCATAAAACATGTGGCCTGGGGAACACCTTCAAGCTTTGTTTACTTCTAACAACACCAGGATTTTTACTGCTGTGCCATGGAACACTCAGTGATTAAAATGGCCATTATGGCCAGACCCCCACCATCCACCAGTGTCTGGCTGACATATGGTGGTGGAGGTAATGCAGATAAAGTACCTTAAACAAGCCTCCTGAATATAGATAGGAATTTGTGTGAAGAGGGCTGTGAATGAAACAACTGAAAAGTCAACAGATTGAAAAGCATGGGTTTCAGGAAATGAGAGGCACTCCCTTTCAAGTCTGAAACGGCTAAGATTTTGTTGTATTACAATGGGAAAAGTGAAAATATAATTAGCAAAAGATAAGCTATTTTTGCATTCAGCACTCCAAATATGCATTTATCTTCTAAAGGAAAAAATGATGTCCAATGTACACTTGTGGTCTTTATAGACACAAGTAAATAACATGCGGCTATCTCACCAGAACTGCAAATACTTTCATTTGGTCAATATTAAAATGGTGTAAAAGAAGTATAGAAAAAGATGCTGCATGGAACTACAAGTGATTTCTGCAGTTGCACCTCTGATCTACTTGTTTTGTCTCTTCACTCCTCTTTCCATGTTCATAAGTGAGGCTTGCCGTGTCCAAAGCCAGTTGGACAATGCAAGACAATGAATCACTCATCAGTCTAACCATCTTTCTGTTTTATCTGCCCACCACCAGCACAGAGGGTGTTGCACAGTTATCACATTCCTCACACTAGCGTTATGGAGCCATTGCTACAATACAGCATCCTTAGAACCAACGATAAGGGTTGTTTTTCCTAGCAGAGGACAATAAATCACTTCAAATATCAACTTCAGCTTTTGCACAGCAACAACATCAAAACGGCTTTGGATCCTTGCAACACTTAGGAGAGAAACAGTAAAAAGCCACAAGCCTCAATTTCCTGGATTACACAGCCGGCTCTGGCAAAGGAGATACTGGTTAGCGATAGAAGGAGAGGGACTTGGATGAAACCACAGTGCCTGTAATTACTGGTGCTATTGATCCTGTGGACATGAAAAACTACTAGCCTTTTTACTGTGAAGACATCAGACTCTACCTCTAACTGATCAGGCGATTTTACATAGTAAAGCAAATGCCATGCCGCCTGGATGGATGGGAGGGGCGGGTGGCTAACTTTGTATCAACTCGCTGCTTTTTATCAGCTTGGGAAGCAAGGGGAAAAGTCAATTTTGAGATGAAGAGGGATGATATGTTATAAAACTGATCAAACTGCAACAGGAGGTTAGTTCCAAGGGGGATAGGGTGTAACAGCATGACCAATATTGGACAAAAGAAAAGCTGAACCATGCTGAGATTAGACTGAAATAATCAGGCCTAAATAGATAACCATCCAAAGAGCCTGTGTGAGGCAGCAACACTTTATCATTACATGGATATGAAACTGATTGAACCTAGAGCTAAGACATTAGCTGACAGTGACCTAACCTAAAGGACTTTTTTGTTTTGCATGAGGATGTTCTTAACATAAATGAACTCAACAAACACATTGTGTAAAGACTGTGTATAAAGCCAGAGTATTGCCGGGAAATGAAAGAATGGCTCGTATAAATGCCAGGACATGAGCAGGATGAGATAAGGGGACAACAGAGTGAGGTATAAGACGGTCATGGACTCACAAGGCACAGCGTGACGGTAGAGGTTGTCTCGGATGGTCTGCTGCAGTTCGTGATCAGGCGAAGATTTCTGGAAGCGCTGGCTCAGATAATGTTTCAGGTCCTTGTTCAGCTTACTTCCTGTTATTGTGGACACAAACACAAAAACATGTGTTAACTGCATCAAAACAACTACAAAAAAGGTAGCAGACATACGCACATCCCAAGAGTCAAAACGACGCTGTTGAAATTTAGAGGAAAGTGTCAAACGACCACACAGTTGGGCTCCCCCAAAAAGAAACTGGTGAGTTTATCCCGCATCCACCGCGAAGCTAGATGCTGTGTGCATAACCGTGAATTGTGCACTTGCCATTGTCACTCAGAGGGGTAGCTGGCTGCAGGCTTTCCTTCTCCAACCAGCCAGGGCTAGCCAAAACGAAGACTGCTAGCACTATAGCTAAGGCTGTGAATCAGCCCTCCCACCGCCACGCCATCTGGACCTCAGACACACATTAGGCTACTGAAGGGCAACATGGCTGGAGCGCGTCCTGTGTGTGTGTGTGTATACTTGATTCTGTATGTGTGTCTGTGTGTGGCCATTACAGCGAGTGTCCACATCACAGGCAACAGCTACGTGTGGAAGCACAGCACAAACAATATGACAACATAACACAAAGGAGTTAAAAAGTGCAGAGATCATGATGCCACACATATAGAAGAATGAGAAAATTTACCTGATGAATATGACAATGGCTTGATCTATATTCAATAACAATGCTGCTTCAATCTACAATAAGATGTTTGTCTTATCATGGTCTATATTAGTACATATTCAAGTATTTATTATCCAAGTCATTTATCTCCCATCTTTGCATGACTGCTGAGTCCATTTTTAGTTGTCTTGAGCAAACAACCAGTCATAAAAGACCCTGAATCCTGTTTCCATGGAAACAGTGTGTATGCATGTGCGCCTGTGTGTGTGTGTGTGTGTTTAATAAGATGATTGAGATTGTTAGCATAGTACGGAAGAGCATCCTGCAAGGGTTGGCAGAATGATTGTAGGTTCATATGATAAAAATACAACTGAAGTACAACATGCACACCCAACAGATGTGATATGACTGCTTTTTATATTAATGGGAACAAAGATTCATCACATCCACAGAAGTAACATATGGGGAGGAGATGCAAAAATGTAATCATGGTCACATGGCTACGTACCCGCCTGTCACATTAAGTCTGGTTTAGAATCTGTCAGGCTCATACTGCAATTAAAATTTCCACATACAACCACAGAAACCAGCCTTAAAAAAATTACATTTTAATAACATTTGCTGCTATGCTTTCAACAAACAGTATTGTCTTAAAACATTAGTTCTCCAAGCCAAGGCCTACATGATATTTCTTTGCACTCTGAATAAGGAATGAATGTAATTTTTAAAAGCAAAGCTCTCAAATTTAGATTTTTCTGTAAAATGATTTGACAACTGTATCTCAAATGATAATTGTATTTTATTGTTAGAAAGCAACATAGTTTTAATTGTACTTTCATTACACTAAACTTCTCATGGCTCACGACAACTTCAGTGAATCCAGGCTCATGTCTACAAATATATTTAATTGAAGTAATGAGTGTCACATTTGATTAACCATAATTAGTCTCATAGCTAATAGCCAAGACAATGTGGCTGTTTGGTAAACAGTCTGTGAGGAAAGGTTGAGCTCCCTCCCCCACCACCACCACCACCTCCACCCCTCCTTCTGGGAGGAAACTCAGTTCCTGGCTCTTTTCCATTCAGACATATCACTGTGTGATAATCCTCACAACAGGTTACAACACTCAGGCCAAGAAGAGAGTCTAACACACACCCTGTGCTCTTGTACACACCAATTACTGGAGAGCAATGGGCCCCCAACTAGCTGTGTGACCATGTCTGAGTTATGCATTGGGAAATCCAAAACATTGACAGTACTCAACAAGATCTGCTGGCGGGACCATTCAGGAAGAGATAAGAGCATTACTGAAGGAAAGCGCTTAAAGATTCAGTCAACACAGACAGGTGACACTCATATCAAGTCACATTTAAATGGCAAATTTATAAACACAAACCTGGGTTTTACCACAAACATATATTAATCTTGTTTCCCTACAGAGTATCCTTTTAAGTCACACTCTCTACTGTCACCAAAATGGCTGTCTGCATATATTCTTTCTAGAATTGTTAAAAGAATACACATGAGATTTTGGAAAAAGCCTCATAAAACTGAGAGACATATCAAATAATTAAAACTGGTAAAGCAGAAACCAATACATTCAGTCTTTTACACCTTAGTATGGGTCAAACTCAAACCCTTGAGTTGATCACTGGCAAGCAAACAACAGCACCTGAAGGAGCCATTACATAAGCTTTAATCCAGTTATACAGTTTCTGTTCTCTGCACACTCTCTCTTTGTGTAAGCTTATCTTGATGAAAACAAAGTTTTAATGAAAATGAGCAGGAATCCTTCTGTGGCAGTGTGAACGAACAGGCCCTGAAGGATTACCACATTGATGAATGAGAGCAAGGTAATCACTCTGGGATGTGTCGATTCAGTAGATAGCACTATCTGTCTTCCCTTGTTATTGCTGACACGGAATATCAGCTTGTCTACTGATCAGCACCTGGTCAATATATCGTTTTTGAAGCAGGAGTGACTGAAAGGAAAAAAAAAAAAACTAAACTGATGTCCATTACTGACATGGACCAGACTGGGACCAACACCTCATGTTCCTTGGCTGAGACATGATAGGAAGCTATTTGGCCAGAGTAACAGACTGTGAACCCCTCTTTCTTCCTCCAGTCATATTCTGATTACTTGCCCTCTTTTTTTGAAACAGACAGTAATGTACACTACCTTGAACAATATCCTCAATGCCTTCACAAAGACTGGAATATAACTGAATCGTGTATCATGGCAATGAAGAAGAAGAAAAGGAAGAGAAGGTGACAGGTAAATATTTGCTTTAGCATATTCAAAGTGTCTGCTGCCATTATTTGGGGATGGGAGGGGGCTCCCCAAGACATTATGGTATGTTATTTCTGGTCTGAGGTCAAATAATTTTCGACCACATTTTCTTTTTCTTTTCTATTTCCTGTCCATTACTTAAAACAATAATTGGCTCTTTAAAAACCACTCGCCTTAAGAGAACCTTTCATGTTTGGATTTCAGTCTTTTGGTTGGCTCCAAATTGGGTTGAGGTTGGTCCAACTGTCGTGCAAATAAAGCTGACCGTTATCTTAAGAGATCAGTTCTGTGAATGCTTCACCAGCAATCTGTCACCCATCTTATGAGCAAGAAGGTCAAGAAGATCACAACTCACCTCCATTTAAGCTTTTAAGGCAGCTAGTCAGATTCTTCTAACCAAGCATGTTAACACCATAAGCCCATTAAGTGCTACTGTGGTGCCTCGCAATGGGTTGGTACTGTGTGTATAAAGACAAATCAATGCAGGGCACTGTGCCATTCATGAAGACTTTGATGTGAACTAACTTGAAGCTAAAATACAATATGGATGTAGATGTTTTTAACATAACTTCTTCCGAGATTGACTGGATCATGTTTGTGGTGCCTCACCATGGTCTCATTTACTAACTTAATTTGGTGTCAACATTATTCAGCTATCAAATACTAATTTTCTTTGTGCATTGTTTAATTGATTATCTGAATTCCATCCAACTCATAGGCAACAAATAGCAAGCAAGCAGGCTTGCAGCAGGGCTGGGTTGGGAGAACATTTGGCCCACCAACCACACACCCAAATCCCTCCGCAAACAGATAATTAGAAAAGACATATCCTTCAAACACAGCCCACCTGTTATAGATTTTCAATAAGCCCCCTAAAACAAGCAAGATTTTGAGAAGGAGACATGCAATCCATGACAGAAGGGAAGTGGGGGAGAAGTGGCTTATGCAAGAGAGAAAGGGAGAGAGAGCCAGAGTCTGTCACACAGAAAGAGAACATCAGAGTAAGCCAGACAAAACATCAAAAGAGTTTTAGACACAGCCGAAATGTGAAAAGCTCCACTACTTTGCAGGCATCTCCCATTGAGCCCACCCCTGTGCCCCTCAGTTCTGATCAGCCAGCCAAGGCCTTGCTCAGACATGCAGTGCCAGACCCTCCACTGGCAGTCGACATCTGTATTCACAGCATGGAAAAACCAAACTTCCCAGAAACTCGATCCTCCTGCTAGTAGTGGGAAAGGAAAGGTTTGACCAATTTCTGTTGATTTGGAAATGGCAGGAATCACATAGTTGTACAGGCCCTTCTTACTCCACTTGAGCTTGTCTTTCCATAGTGGAGAGCCCTGATAGCTTGCTTTATGTTGAAAGCCCACAGCCACATCTATGCTACATAAATGTCTTAGTATGACCTGACAACTGGGTGTACTGCTGAAAAGTAGATGAGGCTGTCCATTCAAGACCTGGACTGAGGCCCAAACCTACTCTGTCTTATACATGATTATTTTTACTGGAAGAAGCCCAGTAAGTTTTATATGCTGTATGTGCAATTCCAGAGGAACATTTACTTGTGAAAGATCTACCTGTGTTATCTTCAAATTGCTGTCCATAACATATGCAAAATATTACTTTTATTTTTTACCTTGGCACAAAGGACAGAAATCTGAATACAACCTAGAGCGCTAGTTCCATTTTCAGTCAGTAAGACCACCATTTCATGTGTCCATGTACCGCAGAGGATGAAACCAAATGACTCTGGGGATGCCAGGTTTACTCTGGTGCTATCATGAGGTTGGCATTTTAGATTTAGTGAAATATCTGCTGGTATTTCACAAAACAACTATGGGACAGATTGTCATGAAATCTGGTGCAGGCATTCATATGAATTCTGCTGACTTCAACAACGTAAACCAGGAGGTCGACATTTGTGGTTGTAGACAAATGTCTCCACAACTACTGAGTGGGCTGCCATGAATTTGCATACAGATATTCATATCCACATCAGGATCATTTGCAAAGTTTTTGGTGATTCTCTTCCTTTTTGCCAAGCGTAATCAGGTCAATCATCTGATACTGTGGTGTTCACTAGATTTTAATTACAGGTAACATCAGTGATAATTAAAATGCGTAGCCTGCCCATAAATAAATAACAATATTTGAAAAGGTTATACTGCAGAGGCATCTAGAAGTGGTTTCACGTAAAGCAACACACTGGGTAACAGTAGACACAGTCACCCTCTTAACACAAAGCACGAGTCTAAGTGACAAAGCAGAGAACAGAGTCATATGCTATGGTGCCAGCTTTACACTTAGCCAAGTCGGATTTGGCAGTGCCACCATGTTTGCCTGGCCACTGAGTGTTGCATCAATGTAGAATACACAAACAGTCTGGCATACAAGGTAACAAATATATTTTTTTTCCTCCTCTGTTCAACTGCCTTTTTTTTAACATCAAGGGGCATGTTGCCAGTTAGAGGCTATGATTAGAAAGAAAGCCTTCCTTCAGTGGGCTGTTTATTGTTAAATTTAGTTTCTCCAAAGTGGGACACTGCAAAGAAGTGGGCTTTAAAGTCAAATGGATCTGCGCTATTCAAACATAACCTACTACAAACTAAATGTAACTATGACATACACAGGCTGGCCAAAGTCATGTCTTAAGTAATCACTTCTTAAGTGAGCAGTCCATCCATGGCTCCAATTAATCAGTTAATCAGGTTTAATCACCATTTAATTGAGCAGCTATTTACAGTTAACATTTTCATCACAGCTTATCAGAGCTTAACCATATGTCAGGGTGATTAGGGGCATGTAGAGAAGTCAAAGAGAGATCACTCTGACTCTTGACCAGATTAGGGATCTTATTTTCTATCCAGCTCGTTCAGTGCAGGTCCAGGTGATTACTGTCAGTTAAACCACTATAGCTGGATCTATCGACACCAGCAAAGTTTATTATGTATGATGACTGACCCACGACGATTCTGACGGAAAATGAAAAGATAGAAAGAAAGAAGGTAGGGGTAGGTAGGTGACAAAGCAGCACTATAACCAGCAGCTCATTGAATAGGGAGGCTAAGTCCCAAACCATACTGCAGAGACTTGGAGAAGACCAGTCTTCCATACTCTCGGAGCAGGCAGGTGTATGTGTGTGAACATCCCTGTCTCTGAGCTCAACACTACCCCCTATGTCCCTCTATTCAATGTGGCTTGCATCACAGCAATGGCCCGGCTCTGTATCCATAGCAACAGCTGCCAGATGAGTATAGACTGTGGTGAAGGTGGTGATGGTGACAGCCAGTCATGGTCTGCTGCCCCCATCTGGACTAACACAATATTACAAAAACAAAGGTGAGATCTTACTAGCAGAAACAGATAATGTATAACACTGGAATGGAGAGAGAGATAGATAGATCCCGAGGGAAATTCAATGTCACGAGATTAGTCACAAGCTCTCAGTATAAATGTGCTCCTCAATGCAATGTACTGCATTTTACTTAGAAAAAAAAACATGCAATAAGAAAAGTATGCATGTATGCCATTTTCAAAAATACTCACAAAAAGATGGACACAAAAATGGAAATGAATGGTTTTAATGGAGTCAAAACTGTGTATTCTCAAGGTAAGCAGCGATGTTGTTTCCACAAACACAGCAAATAAAGACTCAAGGCCTATTATGAAGAGTTTTTTGTGAGATTGTTGTAGACTTAGCTTCAGAAACCATTATCTACCCACAGACAAAAGAAATACAGGAGGAAGTCAACGTCTTTGCTGGCTTGCACTGTAGTCAAGCTGTAGAGACGCACAAGTCACAGAACCTGGTGCAGTGCTGTCAATACAGTGGAGGAACAACAAAAACTAATTCTTATCCTTTGCCATCTGCTCCTTGTTGACTCGAGATTAAAAAAAAAAGATCCGAGACGGTCTGGGTTAAATCTCTGATGCCTTCCTTTTCTTTCAATCCTGTGTGGTGTGTCCTGGAGCTGCTTGCCTGTTTACTATGTTCCAGATTGCTCTTATTGATCGTTGTCCTCCGCACAGGAAGAAGAAATCCTCAGAGAATTCATTTCAGCACGCAGAGTGGCATGAAGGCTGCAGTAGAGGCGTCAATTTCCAGTTAATTGAGAGCTCCATACATGTGACTTTTTACGGGTCTCAACATGTGCGGACATGTGACTTGAGGATTCACATGTTTCTCTTTGCCTTCAGTTACTTGCAAAGTCTGTTATTTACGCAACGCGAGTGCCTGTCTAATATGGCAAACATTAGCATCCGCTAGTCAAGGACATCAACACTGTAAACATTAAAACAGCGCCCGCATCATGATTTATGTTGGTGTTCAACACAGTACTATAAGTTCTACATACAGTATGAGCCTCTACGATTGAGGTCGTGAACAAGAGGATCCATCATCCACTGACAGCCTGGATGGCTTTGCATTTACTGTCAGCAAGTACTGCAGTAGATGTGATTTTCAACTCTAATATGACAGAAAGTACAAACTGCTATAAAGTCACCTAAATCTTCACAGAACGCAGAAAAACAAATTAACCTGTCATTACCGCTAAATACTAAATCAGATACCTCCTCGATGCAAACCTTCTCTGAGGCTGAGATTTGCCCGGCTAATGATGTGATTATTAACTGACTGATGCAAAAGCCAGTGGGACACGAGTATTTTGGACGTAATTACCGCTCCATCATGATCTCTCCTCATTGACAGGCGCCATTTCAAGACCAATGGGAGCATTAGTCTCCTGTGACAGGTCAGCTGATTGGCTCTCAGATTTAAAACATGTCCCTCCCGGCTAAGAGGACAGATCAGCACTTTTACAGAGAGAGATGGTGGTGAAAATTACTGGGAGAGTAAGAAAAAGAAATGGAGGAAGAGAGGGAACGATCAAAGGCGGACGACGGTGGATGACGACTTTAGAAGGAACGACTGTGTTTACTGTCAGTGAGAGAAAGTGACAGACAAGACCCCAGTGAGTCTACAGGTGAGACACAGATGCTGATAAGGGGATCCTGGGATCCTGGGACACTGCAAGCTTCAACATTCACACACCTCAAATGTCATTTAGTAAAGTGCTCTTCATGTTCAGACACAAAGAGACGTGTCAGCAAAAAGAGAAGCCCGCCTTCAGAACAAAGTCTACCGTAAATAAAAGCTGCAAGGCAAGTTCCTCTATAAATTTAATTAAAGCATGAAATGCATTTAGAAAATAGAGGAATTCCTCACATGATTTAGTACTGTATAATTTAAACACGACGGACAATAAGGCCATAAGACAGCAACAGAGAGGACATGCCGTCTTTCTTGAAACGTGATAATCTGGACCCGTCATTGACAGACCCGCATATGAAACAGAAAACCATTTCCTCTCAACATAAGGAACTTATCCTAAAGGGCTATTCCACCGATTGTATACACACCTCATCCACCTCGGGACGAACTGGAAGCCTGTCTGATGCTCTCAGAATGGGACAATCTTGTATCAGGAAAGATTTCAGAAATTTGGTCCAAGTTATACACTGGAGCACACAGATTTAGGCAATACAAAAAACTTTAAAGAAGGACTAATGTTTCAACAACAGAGCAAGCTTAGTCCTTCAGTAAAATATTTTTTGTCTAAATCTGTTGGCTGCTATATATTTCTGAGCAGAGGCCAAGAAATTCTGACTTATCCATTACCCATTTCCCATAATGCAACTCAAAAGCATCTTAATGAACGTGTCATAAATGTCCACTTCTTTCAAACTCCAGACCAACCTTTAACCCCAAACAGCCCAGATGACATCAACATTTCAGACACAATACAACTATGAATGAAGTCCACCTTAAACATAAAATGGTGTATGAATCTAAATGTTATTGTGTCATTTAAAAGCACGTTTATGCATCAAGATGACAAGCAACAACAGACAAAAGCGTGGGGGCATGTCTACAGGCTCACGGACAGCCAACACAAGACAAAATAAACAGTTCAAAGTTAAGTAGTAAAACAAAGCAATCGAGAGCAAAGACGTTTACTCAAATAAAAGCCAAGAAAAAGACCTTCAGCAACTTTCTTCCCAAGCTGCAAAATAAATGACTACACAAACGTATGACTAAGCTGAAAATTTCCAAGTTTATTAGGCTTTTACAGTGTGGAGATGTATTACCATAATATCTTCTGGCCTCTCTCCACCCCTATTCCATTTCACAGCAAGATAAATGAGCAACTGCTGGGGTGTAATCAGAGGCAGTGTGCTAAGTCACCCCGGGCCCACAGTGGGCGAACACTGTACTGACAGACCAACCACTGGTCACAGCCGGGGAGGGAGGGCAAGACAGGGTGAGGGAGGGAGGAATAACAAACAACAGGGGGAGAAAACAGGGAAATTAAAGCCAGAGGAGATCCTCAAGCTGAAAGCAAAGGTGTGCATGAATGAAGAGCAAAGATGGGACATGCGGCTATTAAGAATCAGTGAAAGATTAAAGAGAGGAGACAAATCACCGACCCCCGACATGCAAGGTGCCGTGTAAGCGTATTCAAATTCGAGACCCAGAGTGAGGCATGTTGCTCCTGTCTGTCTACAACTGTACGACCAGCTGTTGGGACTCTGTGTCTTCATCACACATTTCCTGGATTCTAATTGGCCACATGGGGAAGAGTTGTCGGTTATTCTCTATGATTAAACAGGGCAAGCTCATTAACTCTGCCACCAGGGGGCATATGTCACTCAGGATCACGAAGTGTGAGGGACAGTAGATGAGGAGTGTGTATGTGTGTGCCTGTGCAATAATGCTGATATCTGTTTGTTCATTCTATAAAATATCAGAAAAGAGTGTTAAAGGCTCATCACAATTTCCAAGAACGGCAGATACTGTCTTCATTATGCAAGTTTTATTTAACCGACAATGCAATACTAAAAATATTCTGTTATAAATGTTACAAACTAGAAAAAGCAGTAAAACTCACTTGAGAAGCTGAATCCGACTGTCTGGCATTTTAGCTTAATAAAATCCTTAAATAAGAATTGTAATATCATAACTGTTGGTGAATAATTTGAGTTGATCTACAAAAAAGAAAAAAAAAATCGACTTTTCAAGTCAGCATTAAAGACATTATTATCGTTATTGTTGTGAAGCTTCTATATAAAACACTTTAAGCAAGTTTACATTTTCTAATCTTAATCAATAAATAAACTGCCTATAAAATGTGAAAATTGGGAAAATGATCATCACAACTTCCTGTCGTGATCAATTAATCAGTTATCAAAAGAGTTGGTTATTTTTATGAAAGTTGATTAACCGAGTGACGAATTGTTTGAGCTTAAGGTTACAGGATGAAATTCAGCGTCTGGCAGAAAATGTGCCAAACATCAGTTTAGGTTTTTTCCTCCTTTCAGTGCGTTTTCACTGCTCCTCTCATCCTTGAAGTCTACTCAGGCGGCTAAATTAAATTTCCCTTATTTTCTGTCATTTCTTGCTGTCTTCTCATTTTCATCCCAAGGTCTGCAGTCTGCATCTCTTATTCTCTCTTCCATCCCTTTTCTTTGCCTCCTCCCTCCTTATGTAACTCTGAAACATCCATAAAATCCTTATGAGCCACACCCTTTGGGCTGCAAACATCCACCCCGAGTCATCTCCTACATCCACCCGTCTGTCTCTCCTCTGCCTGGAGAGGGCACGACTGACCCACTCCCACTCCCCCCCCGTCACCCTGCTGACTCAAGACACACTCAAGATGTTGTGTGAACGTACAAACACGTACGGCTAATGTGGATGAATACATTTGGCAACACATGCACATAATGCTGAGATACACCACAGCTGCTCACTGATCTAATTTTAGAAACAGGATGGGAACAAACACACACGTATGGCCACACAACATGAGAAACAAGCATAAATAGAGATAAAGGGAAGGAAACACTTAAAGGCACATCTGCTCCTCATATCTGTCAGGACAACAAAATAAACACAAAATGCAAGTGCGCGCACGCACACACACACACACACACACACACCATTTCCAACTGCGTCCATCATGGTCACCAGTCCTGTGGGTTAATCTTGTGTGAAATCTGATCAAACTTTGCTTTTCGGTCATCAGAAGCATCATTTACACACACCAGGTTTTCTGCTGTTGACACAGAGAGGAGTCACTGAAAGAAAACATGAAGCAAAACTCCAAATGAACACATAAGCGCGCACACACACACTCAACGCTGTGTGTGTTTGAGGGTTGTGGGCTAATAGGGCAGCAGTCACTGTTGGTTATGTCTACAGTCGTTTCTGGGTCAACATCAGGCAACGCTCATCCAGCACTGCATCCCTTCACAGCTGACTCCAGGCCAGAAACTGCAGCACGCACACACAACTTACAGCCAGCAGGGCCAGATAAGTATGAATGAAAACGTGAATAAATATAAATATAAAGAAACACATCTCATTTAAATTCAAGATATCCCACCAACATATACACACACACACACACAAACTTGATGAACGTGGAAAAAGCTTGAGTGTCTACACAATTACTCCTATACTTTGCATTCATGCTTTGCAAGTGCATATGTCCATGTGAGGCTGCATGCATGCATTGTGCCATGTGCTGCGTGTATGTGCTTGGGTGTTCACTGCCTGTGAACAGAAGCGCACAACCACACACACTTAAATACGAGCTACACTTATCCACAGTGTCCTTGCACCGTAGCATGATGAGCAAGATGAAGCCCAGTGAACCATAAGACGAGCTGTGTGGGAATTAGAGACAGAGAGTTTCGTGAGTAACTGGGTTGCTCGGCTTGCTGTCACAAAGTCTTTACAAGCGAACACAACCATAAACAAAAAGAATTTACATGCACATAGATGCACGCTCAACACCTTCACCATCAGCGTATTACAACACAGGCTCAGTTTGGAGAGGGTCCAGATCTGAGGCCAGTTCACAGCCTTAATCCACCACAGAGGTTTACTTCCAAAGCGTGGTGACGACACACTGATCGCCTCCCTCTTCTGCTTTCAAATAATAAATGTCTTTCTTATGTGATCAATAGTGGACAATACAAGATCGGGATATAATTCAAATGTGAGCAATCGGATTGCATGTTCATTTAAAGGAATGATGAAAAAAAATTCACTTCTTCACTTTCTTGCCTAGTGTGAGATGAGAAGATACCATTAATGTGAAGCTGCAGCCAGCATATGCTTAGCTTAGCATAGAGACTGCTGCTACATTCACACTGTTGCAATGACCTTTTTAAACACTGTGTGCCAAACTGAATATGAAAAAGTACCTCAAAGAAGAACTTTCATGCTTACTATGGAAGAGAAATACTATACATACGTATTTCCTTTATATTTTGGAATTTTAAAGCCTCCACATTCTCAGTGTCCTCCATAATAGCAAAGTGTGTCACTACTTCCTTCCTAATATTTTTCTAAGTAAAACTAAGAGTTTGGAAACCAGCCATTTTAAGGATTTCTTCAAAAAAAGGCTGACTGATTTAACAGATTTTTTGCAGTGACACATTCGAATCAGTCATCCTGGTGAGAGCAGAGAGGAGCACAGAGTGAAGTGCCACTGAGCCATGGGAGAATTTCAGCCAAAGATGAGGATGAGGCTGAGAGTGGAGCAGAGCAGACCTACACACCAGACACACACACAGACAGACAGACAAGCAGAGAGACAGACAGACAGACAGAAAGGGGATCAGCTGGCTGGGAATTGGCAGCCAGTAATCACCATCAGCAGTTCACATTTTATATGATCATGTGCCCGACATAGTTGTGCAAGTGTATCAAAACTCAAAGGAATAACACTAAAACACTGAGGCCAGAATGTATAAATGATTAATATAAATAGATGCACACGTGTGGAATTGTGTCCTGTGTGAAGATGGCTGCTCTGGGGTAGCTGGAGGACCTCGCCAATTTGACTTTAAGACAAGAACAAATATCTAGAGATTGTTCTGCCCAATGAGGTCATCACTGAAGGATGAATTTGTATTTATTGTGTCAACGTCCAAATCATTTATGATACCCAAACGGTGTTGACAAATGTGGCTCAACACATGACTTGTTTATATCGTCTCAAAGCAGCACAGGGAGAAAAACAGCAAGAGATGGCTCCTTGATCATATTTGTGCCATGTATATGCTTAGTATTAAGGTTTGGATCAATTTAAAATCTAATCTGCTTCTTTTTCTAATGGGGCAATAGTGGCTGCTCCCCGCATTTCTGCCAATTCACCCTCCTATATTAGTCCACAGACGGCGCAACGCACTCACTACAACATATTGCACAGCCGTGATCACTCAGGTGTAGAGCGCAGCATTGGCACGCTTATGGGAAGATGGCTGTGCCTGATATATCTGAAAGCCGATTGTTATATCAACCAGAAAAGGTGTGCAAGATCAATCAGGCCTGTGCTGTGTTGCAACATGGCGTATGAATGTGGCACAGAAGAAAGGCATTCCCTTCCCTCCTGAGCTAAGACCTAATTACTGTCAGGAACCTGAGCTCCCACATGAGCCAGCTCCGACAGCTGATGATGTACATCTTAATGTGATGTAGCGTTATATGTGTAATACAAAACATATGGAAAATTGAGTTCCTATTTTACTTATTCTTTCCAACAGCTACTTATCTGTTTGATAAGGAATGTAGGAGTGTAACGACCACACAAACCAGTTTAACAACAGCTGACATGTTCTCGCTGTGCATCCGTGTCTCCCTCTCATTTGAAGTCCAGCCATTTATTCTTGACTCTACCGGATCCTTTGCTCTGAATATCAGAACTGATAGTTTTTGTGACTTCTTGTGCAAGACAGTCGTTTTTTGTTTTGACTGTGATTGCAGGAGTGAGAACGCCACAAAAAACAGATTTTCTTTTCTCAACCTCTCCTGCGAGTCAGTTTCACATTAGATTAAAAATGCTTCTTCTTCCTGCCATTAATTTCTGCGCCACGCCTAATAAATTGTAATGTTTTATAAGCAAATGATAAAATAAGGGAGTCTCTATGTCAATTTATGGCAGTGAGAGCAGAAATCAGGTTTGTGCACATGTGTACAACTTCATGATGCCTGAGACTGATAAAAGAGGAATGTGCGCATGCTTTATGAATCTGATGAAAAGCCTGGATATGCACGTTTCTGCCTTTGGCCACACGAACAGTTTCAGTCATGAATCTACCAGGGTTTTATGCGTTTGGCCCACACACCCACACATAGACCCTGACCAAAAAAAAAAAGCTTAAAAGCTCCATCTTTCACTGCGACAACTAATACTCAGAACAAAGCGATAAACACACAGCGAAACGATATCCACCTCATGACAACAGAACGACTCCCTCCATGCAGACAGATGACTGAACCGCTTCTCTTTGCAAAGTCTATTACACTTATGTGTTTGTTTGTTTGTGAGTGTATGTGTGGCAGTCGCAAGTGATAATAACAGAGGTCAAGACTGAGGTCTGGCTCTATTTGCCTCTCCCTCTACCAAGCTTTACCACAGCTCCTGAGTCACACCACCCAGCAATTCCACTTCACAGAGACAAGACGCAGCGAGCTTCACATTACAGCTAAGCCCCACAGACAGACAGCCAAACACAGGCAAACCATCCCCTGTAAAACCTCCATGTTTGGGTGTCTGATTCAACGCTGACTTGTGGAGAGTATGTGCGTGACACTTAAATGTAAAAGGAAATTGATGTGGGAATGCTGACATGTCAAGCAGTTGCCACTTCTGCTGTGTCAAGAGCAGATGTCGGCAACAAAGCAGCGATTTTTTTTTTTTTTTTTTTTTGTCAGGCATTCATCAGTAATCGAGAAGAACAATTTTGTTAAATCGGTAATTTGGTGAATTGCGAGTTCTAGGAGTCATGGAGTTCAAGGTCTCAGCTGCTTCATGAGCTCCAGCCTGAGTAAAGATTTTCCTCTGTGACTCACAGTGGGTGATAGAACTCTGTAAATGGCTGTTTCAAAGGCAGAGGAGCTTAGCTGGAGGTGGATGGAGGCAGGTGGGGATGACAGGAGAGGAAGAAAGAGGCCAGAGGGAAAGATGTGGGGAGAGAAGGAGGTCAACTGGAGCACAAAAGCAATTAAGGAATAAAGGGGCCAAATTATAGATATGATAAGGCTAGCATTTGTAACAAGAACAAAGTCAGCAAAACTAGCACATTTCAATGTTACTGCGACTACACAAAAATCGGACACTTAGCCATCAACTCTTCTATATTTACGGAGCACTCCACAGAGTTTGGATTTTAGCTGGGGTTAGGGTAATAATCCGTGGAAAGATTTCTCTCTGGCTCTGGAGGGAGTTTTTAAAGTCAAAGATAACCCTAATCACATCATCAGGGTCATTTTGCAGAAAGCCTTCATTACAAACCGGAATCTTAATCTTCCAACTTCAACCAAAACAAAGAAATCTTTTGTTGCACGTAGAATGTAACTTCTCAAACTTCAGCTAGAGCAAGAAAATAAGACTGAGAGGTGCCTGAGAGGATGAAGGTAAAAGAGGAAAGGGAGAGAGGGTGGGATGAGCAAAAACAAAGGAAGGGAAAGAGGTTGAGGGGGAAGAGGAGGAAGGCATGGAGGCCTGGCAGGGCGCCAGGGCAGGGATTGTGCCACAGATGTGCCCCCACCACCCAGGGGGGAATGTGCTGAGTGGACAGGAACGCCCTCTACACACACACACACACACACACACACACACACACACATGCAGAAGCTCCACCAGCTCTCATTTAGTCTCTGAATGGACAGGACCACCCAAGCAACCATACAGTTTATAGAGACTGTAGATGTCAATCACAGTGTCAAGTGCTTCTCAGGCTTTACTTGGCTGGTAGATGTGCAGTGTTTCACTCAAATTCATTCACTCTAAATAAGGACCCCTAAACACTATTCACTGCAAATATTCTCTAGACAACAAAGACAAGAGCTGCCACTAGTGGTTCTAAAACATGTAGGAGTTCAAAAAGATGTGATTACAGGAATACAGAAGGTAGGCTGAGGAGCAGCAACAACACTTCATATACCGTCAATATTCTTCTGACCATCCTGGTTCAGTGATCTGGAGTATCAAGCCATGAATTTTGTCATTCCACCCTCAGTATAGCCAACTACCCAAAGCTGTATTCAATTTATAAACACGTTAAAATACCAGATGTCAGTCTAATGTCTTTTTGTATGCTCTCGTAGCCCCACAGCATGAGATGACAGTCTTCGATGTTAAAAATGTATGTACTTAAAGTACAATAAATACATCCACACGTGGTTAAAATATATGAAAATTGCATTGCTAAACTCGTTTTTCCTGTGAAAGACTTCCCTCTATGAGCTTCACCACGGTGCTGTTTCACGTTAGCTTTATCTAACGGGCCTTTATGGAGCTGTGACTCAATACTTTTAGGAGATCAGAGGGATGGAAATGTACTAAACATCAGTAACAGTGACACACCCGGTTTGCTTGGGGCTCAAGGGCACATGGGCCATTACATTAGAAAGGGGGGGACAAAAGGAAGTCATTTTTACATGGGCAGAGATGGAACTCCATCTGGCTTTAATCTCAGCATTTCTATGAGTATGTGAAACTGAAGACCCTCCACCGGTCCCCTCCAGCACCTTGCTGTATCACTTCTACTGCGATCAGCAGGCTTCTGGTATGCAGAGAAGTTGAGTCATCTACTGTTTAAATGTTATTTTAAACCCCCACTGAACGGTCAGCAATGCGGAAATATCTGTCTCATTCCTCATCTTCACGGCTTCCTCCACTTTTCTGTCAAAATTTTGCAGAATGATGGAAATTCTACATTTTTATTCCTGTCATAGCAGGTGGGTGACGGGAGGTGTGCTTTGCTGTAAAACAACATTTTTTTCATATTTTGTGGGAGAGACATTTCACATTCATCATCATCACATCTGTACCAAATGCACAGTGAGGGCAGCATTTTTCTTACCTGACAGAGTGGAGAAGAGTCATCATCATCAAGAACACCAGGACCATAGAAGAGAGAGAAAGAAAGAAGAATATTGTTAGAAACTGAGGACTAAAATCATAACATTTCTCTGAGACACTCGCATATTAACTTTAAACTAAATGCTAATGCTAACATGCTAAAATGCTCGATATGACGATGATAACTTGCAGAAATTTAGTGGGTATGATGCTTACCATGTTCACCATCTTAGTTTAGCAAATTAGCATCCTAAAAATTGCTAATCAGAAATAAAACAAGAGAGGAGGACCGTTGGTGTTATTAGCTTTTTGTGTACTTGGAAACTTAAATAGTGATCCAATTTTTGGCCTGTTGATGGTGTTACATGGGAAGGTGAGGATTCATTTAAGCTGTTACAGTTCATACTATGGAAAACATGAATGTCCTGATGTCATTCTTCCAAAAGCTGCAGAGACATTTCATTTAAAATGACAAATGAAAACCTCGTTGTGACTCTAGAGAAAATCTATTACAACTTCTACATGCAAAAATAGTCAAATCTACAGAGGGACTACAAAACACTGTCTCTGAGAAATTAAAAAAAATCGACAAATTGGATCAAAGACCAAGATGAAACTGAGATCAATTGTGTATTGCGTTTCAGGATCAATATATGGCACATTCTGCATGCATTTTTTCCCTCCACACACACACAATTCAAGTGATTTATGTGCTGACAACTGACAGTTAATAATCATTTTCACAGACAACACATCGACTCAGGCTGCTTGCATGTCTTTAAGTCTCAGTAAGATGCACAGAAGAGGCCACAAAACTGATAAAGTAAACAAAGGTTATGCTGAAATTCAACATAATCTTAGATGACACACACGGGCACAACTAGCTACTTTCTTGTCCAGGGTGTAAATGGGAGAATTTAAAAGGGGAACAGACGATTAGGATCCTGTTACTAATCCCCTCAATCTAAGAACATCTTGCCTAGGTATCCCAAGATAAATACTTAACCAGTTCTGCCCTCGAACATCATCACCACATGCCATCACTGCAGGTTAGGCAAGCCTGAGAAGTCACAGATGAAAATGTGGGTTGTGCTGGAAACTGACCGTTTTAATTAGGCGGTAAGGGCTTATGGTGTTGATGTTAGCGCTCATGCTAATTCCAGGCACAGTCAGAAGCCTTAGCGTTAACTCAAGCAATGTGCGAGAACCAGACCCAAAGCTAACATTACACAGAACTGAGGCTGCTGAGGCTTACGGGGATGTTTACCTTGGAGGCTGTTGGGGCAAATGGAGAAGAGTAACTCAGCAATACTCTCAACTCATATAAACTAGAAGAAAGACACCAAGACTCAGCAGCACTAATGACAGACACAGCAACACACATTTTGATATGGCCACGTGTATCCAAATCTCACATGAAAAAAAGAAAAAAAAAGATAAACACATGTTCACATGCACATAAATGCTAAGTTCTCTCAGCTCTAGTACATCACAATTAAACAACAGGAAGACCCAGCCTAATCAGCTATGCTGGAACTTTGACTAACTTTGCTGCATGCTGCACGCTTTCTCTACCTACACCTGACAGATCAGTCACTTTGCATGGAATGAAACTTGTTAAAGCTTGTATATTCAACCAGAAAGGCAAAACTGGAAACCTGCCCAGCAATAGTGCACCCAGCCGAGTGTGATTTCAGGTGGAGTGACACAATTCTATATCGGCAGGGACAAAAATTAAGAAACCAAAAGGTTTCATCCATAGGACAAGCACATGACTCTAAAATGTCACACACTGAAAGGAATATCTGCACTAAACCTATACAAGCATCTTGTTTGCTCGTCTCCAAGTGTATAAAAATAATTTTTAACAGCATGTTCCATCTGATAACACAAGTCTACTGAGAAAGCAGACAGCTGACACCTCACATCCACCAAGACAGAGTAAATAAAAAAAGACCAAACAGAGAAGGAGGGAGAAACATCCAACAGGGAAAGGAAGGAGCCTTGTTGATGAGAGGAGTTAATGAGTGTTTGTCAGTGAATACTTGTTGATGCAATTAATATTCTTCAAAACTGGGACGAACCTGCCATTTCTGCCTACTCAGAAATTGCGCACCATTAATCATTGTTTTGGAGGGTAAAGCAATCTCCTGCTAGAGGAAAACTAAATCCTCCAGCAACCGTGGGCAGGTTAAACCCGAGTAATGATGCTGTCTTGTAATGAGAAAGAACAAGAGAGAGAAAAGATGGAAGAGCGAGAAAGAGGAGAAGACGTTCGGAGACGGTAGGGGGCGGGAGACACTGAAAAGCTAATCCAAAGGATTAATTGAACAGACAGAGAGAGTGATGAGGGAAAGATGAGAGACAACCAGAAACTCAGAGAGGTCAGATGTAAGATTTCTCGCCACACTCTGTCAGAAACAAGGCTTCTCTTGGCTCACTGAACTGGTCAGTCAGCAGTTTGGAGTCTTATCAAAACGCTGCATTAAAGTCAATTGAAGGGAAGGGCTTCCCACAGGCAGCAACAATCAATTTACATAAATACTCAATAAAGCAAACTAAGGCACATCAAAGTGCAGTTTTACAACAGTCTAACCTTAGTCAGGTATTCAGCCAGTGAGTGAGTGTGAACTTTTCAAGGCCACGCTGACACTGCTAAAATAGGGGCGTTTTTATGTCCTCAGCTCACCTTAGCTTCCATTACAGAGCCGAGGCTCAGCCCTCCACTCACAGGGAGCTACAACTATCAGACAAGAGGGAAGAAAAACAAAACAAACCAAAACACTGCCCTTTCCTCCCTCTTGAACATACACCCCAACATTCAGCTGCCTTAGTTTTTCAGTCTTACTGATGCAGCTAAAAAACGTGGTAATGAGAACTTGTGGGATTCTAGCTGTGGTGTGTGTGAGGTTCTGTTGTTAGAACCCGTGTCAGCTCCAGCTGCCACCTGACAGGAAGGCAGCAGAGCCAATGGTCAGCCTTGATGCAGCTCATCACTCGTCATCCCACAGTTTCTCCCTCACAATCTCTCCTCCACACTGTAGGAACACGGCTATGAAGAACAGAAGAACATCAGGAGCACCAACTGTTCATCAAACTTAGTCTAGTTATAACTATAGTGTGTACAAAGTGGAGACTTTCTCAAAACAAAATTAAAAAAGGATTCTTGTGGAGATCAGTTGTTTCTAAAAGTTTAAACCAAGCAAATGTGCCACGTGTTAAATTGCCAATTGAGCCAACGCTAACATTAGCTAGCTAATGTATAACAAGTTCTGAGTGAAAAGTGAACTGCCCAGCAAATCTGACTTCACACTTCATTAGTATGCAGTGTAATAACGGCAAAAACCAGTAATATGTTGAATGACATTTCCCCAAAACTAACAAACTTCACAACACTGTTTACAGTAGGCCTACACAAAGACTAAAGCACAAATTTCTACATGTGTGCAAATATACAGTAAATAAGTTACGTCATGCCTATATTTACTAAGTATTAGCAGTTAATTTTTTTGCTAGTTGTCTGAGCCAGGTTGTGACAAAGGTGAAGCCTGACTGAAATAAAAAAATCACTTTAAAACTAGCGAGTAGTTAGTAAAAACAAAAGGACTTCTCAAAAGTTTTTTGAGTTCAGATTCCTCTAGGAATATATATCATATAGCATACTGTGTGCATGTTAGCAATGTGACTAGCCAAAAAATATTTGAATCAATGTGCGAGGTTAAGTTGTTTTTTTTTTACCCAAAAATAGCTAATATTTGCCCCCACAGGCATGCATCACAATACTAAATGAGTTCTAAAAACACTGCTAAGACCTTTGGAATGTAGTCAAATTGGCCAAATGGCAATATCTTGATGAACAGTCACTGTAATAACATAAGGAAAGTACCTCTGAAACTGTTTACAAAAAACAAAACAAAAATAGTTTGGGTGAGGAAAGACACAAAGAAAAGAGCCAGAGGATACTGGGTGAGGAACAAGAGGAGGAAAGAGGAAAAGGAATGCAGGGAGGATGTGAGTCAGGCAGGAGGGGAGGAAAGAGAGAATGTCAGGAAAAGCAGGGGGAGGAGAGGAGAGGATCATACATTTGCCAAAGTCTTCTGGTTCGTCTCCTTTATCAGCCTCCATTTACCTTTTGCCCCCCTCCTACTGCCTTTAATGGACAGATCAGAGATAAGAGGACCAGAGTGGAAACTGTCTACAGAGAGAAAAAGGGACATCCATCTGTCCCCAGATGAGATCCTTGCTGTGCATTCTGGGAGAGAGGGAAGATAGAAGTACCCAGAGAAGAGACATAAGAGCAAAACACACAGATAACTAGTACGGCCTGCTTGGACTCTTCCATTACTGCAATCACATTATCTTCTCCATCAGATGTAGATGCAGACACAAGAACAACATCCTCCACGAGCACTAAACTGAGACTTTCATTTGAGGTCAAATGTAGATTACGGTGCCTAAAACTCTTTTGCAAAAGCTCTTTTGTGTTGAAATCTCTCAACCAAGCATGATTAAGAAGGAGAGAATTAGTTGTCCATTTATATGCAAATGACCTTCAATCAGTGACAGCTGATTGAAAGTGGTGAATGCAGTGAGGTGTGGCTAACCCCTAAATCCACTCAAGAACCTTTTTTTTTATTTTTGAGGAGATGGCTGTGTGACTGATGGGAGGCAAACCAGAGAACATGATGAGACAATTGTGCTCCCGCGAAACAGAAAGAGATCTTAACCATCTAAGCCCCTACAGCAAACGAGATTTCATGAATGATTTACTGATGACCCAGACCACCAAAACATTTTGTCGTTGATTGTTTCTAACCCTTAAAAACTAAAAAACTAGAATCATCACTGCAGCTACATGCCTCCGTGCACCAGTAAGGTTCCAGTTTACATCCAAGTGTGGTTCTTGTCGAAATGGAAGTTATCACCATACTGACATACATTATTTCCACTGAGAAACATTCTGTCTTCATTTACAGACTAATCAGTTCGTGTCTGAGTCCATTAACGTCCAAGTAGACATTTGCACCAAATTTGAAGAAATTCCCATAAGAAGTTCCCGAGATATCGCATTCACAAGAACGGAACGGATGACCTGAAAACATAATGCCTCATACCACGGCCATCGGTGGCCAAGATGCCAATTCACAACAAAAATTATCTCATGACACTTTCCAATTAGAGCAGGTCTAGAACTAGTATCTATTCTGACATCTGCCACCCAAATAGCTTGACTTAAACTGACACAAGTCCAAATAACAGATTCTGTAGATGAGACATCTTCTGCAGGAACTCTGTAAAAGCTCAAATACTGATGAAAAGTAATAAGAAACCCCTAATGTTCACAATAAAACTCAATGTGACTCACTGATTACAGTTTCAAAATGGTAAAATACAATACGCATAATATGACTAAATGAAACAAAAAAAATGGTCCTATACAGAGTTTCCAGCAACATCAAGTGGACAAAAAGCACCCAGTGAAAACAATACCTCAGAGGACATACAGTAGACATAAAACACTATATATAATAAGAGTGTTTCTACAACTGAAAATATTGGCAAATATCTATTTTTCTTATATATCTATATTGTAATATCTATCTTTTGTTGTGAATTTTCCCTTTGTTTTTACTGTGTGTGCCTGAAAGAGAATCAGCCTCCCTAATCATTACAAAGGTTCTCAGCATCTCACAGTGAGCCACAGAGGACCACAGGACACGGAGATGATGCCTTAATTTCACAGCATGCCATCCCCCATTACAGCTAACCAGACTGCAGGGAACTCTGAGCCTGATGACATAAATGTAGGAAAAGCAAACACTGAGAAGGAAAGAGTGGATAAACATAATGATTTGAGGTTAACTTCCCTGGGAGGTTAAAGAGGTGTGTGTGTGTGTGTGTGTGTGTGTGTGTGTGTGTATCAGTCTTTCTGCAGTGCTCATTTGTGCATGCGTGCATGATGAAGTGTGCATTCCAGATGACTGAGGAGAGCTGCACTCTGAGGCAAGCTGACGCAGAATGACAGAGATGGAGAGAGCGAGGGTCTTGCACCGTTAGACCACATTACCACAATTAGTCAACTGCACCCCCTCACCCACACACACACACACACACACACACACACACACACACACACACACACAGCAGAGGAGGCCGTACTAAAAACATCTTTCCAAACAAGTGACTGAATGAATGTCCAACTTAAACCCTCGGAAACAACGACGGTCAGACACTCGTTCCAAGCCATCATGTTGTCTTTATTTAGCAGCTTTAGCAACATGGCTGCACCATCTGTCCTCTCATCTTCCAAATATGCTCAAATACTCCTTATTGGATGAATGTGGTGGAAAATATGCACTAATACAGTGATTCGCAGCCTGGAGGTTGGCGAGATGATCACCAGGATAATGAATGGTAATGATAATAAAACAACTGTTGCAAAACACAATAAAATTATTTTGTGGCTTTCCTTCCTAACCTTTGCTTATTTTCCTGTGAAATACTGACTAGTTTACCTCTTCAGGCACTTGTGATATGATGAGATTCGCATGGAGAAATGTCTACATATTAAGGGGTTACAAATAAAAAAGGCTGTGAACCGTTGGTCTAACACACAAATGTGGGTCTCATTACTTAAAAACAAAGAGGGGATGTGGGAATAAAAATCCATTCAGCCAGTTTGAGGAATTTCTGTGAGGCATTTTCCTAAAACATTACAAAGGACTGAGAATGTTTCAAGAAGTATGGAGTGTCTCCTGACATGTGAGGAAGAGCTGAAACTACAACATTAGGAGGAGTGATATTTGACTTTGTCCCACTGACACTGACACGAGGGGGCCTCAAAGCTGAACTCTCTGTAGTCAAACTGAAAATTAAAGTTGCCTCCTCCAATGTAGTTTAACTGCAGTTCATGAAATTGCGTTGAAAGTTTCTAAAAAGGATCCATGTCCATGTGCACCAACCTTAAATATTAATTTCAATCAGTATTTCTTTTATTCAAATATAATCAAAATGAAGTAAATGACGTTTAAAACTGGTAGCTACTTTGGGTAGCAGTGCTTAATAATAAACAGCAGCTTCAGTTCAGTAACTCAAAGACAGACTGATAAATTAATCAACAAGTTACGGTGGACACAGCATGGTTGATAGGAGTGTGCAGGAATCTTGGCGAGTGATATATCGGGCACCATTAGCGAGATATCAGAACGGTGGCATCCGTTCCCCTGCTCCACCTACTGAACCTCCAGATTCCCACAAAACCTTCTGGAGTCATGAAGATAGACAAAGTTGTTTGGGGCCGGGGGGAGTTTGGATGAGGGAGTGGAAAATGGGTGTGTTGTTGGGAGGAAGGAGAAGAGGGGGCAGATACAGTCTGTAGGGGGGTAGAGGTCAAAAATGATTACAACCCTGAGTTCAAAAAAAGTTGGACACTGTGTGAAGCATAAATAAAACAGAATAGAATAATTTGTTAATACTTCTGTTGACACAGCTGATTAGAAACAGGGCTAAGATGTGTATTTTGAACACTTTACCTCATCAGCTTCACTGATTTTTAACAGGTGATGGTATGATTGGTGGTTGATTGAGTTTGAAAGGTGCATCTTTGAAAGGCTCAGTCGTTCACAAGGATGGGGTGAGGTTCACCCCTTTGTGAAACACACATCTGTGTAAGAAATATAACTGCATAGGCTCAGGAACACTTTATGAAACAGCTGCCGGTGAACACAGTTCATTTGTAAATGGTTGCCTTTGTTTAAATTTTACAAAGCAAACCCAACTCTGCTGTACGAGACAAAGAAAGGAAGGAGAGGCTCTTTGGTTGTCAAACACAGTGACACCTTTAACTCCATGAGAAGATTAATTAGTGACAAATGGACCGGGGTACTACAGGTCTACGTCTAAACCAGAGTTCAGTTTTTTGTTTTTTTTAAACATTTTAGAAAACTTTGAGAAACAGGAACAGGCCAATGCTGTGTTCAACTCACAGTATAGCAAACAATGAAATGGGCTGTCACAGGTCAAGGATACACATTACTTACAATGAAACACAGTACTGCAGTACAAACACACAAAAGTTTCTATTATCTCCCTCAACTACAGTTCTTTGTTTTCCTTTATAAAAAGTTTGAAAAGAACTGAATCCCTGCTAATAAGCCATCATTACATACAGACTTAAAGTAGCTGGTTATCCTTGATTACATACTATGCAGCAGATACAACCACAAGTCTTTACCACACTGACACATAAAACCAGTCATAACTACCTTTGGAGTGCAGCCCCAAAATGATGTCATTTTCACTCCAGGCCTTTGATGGAAGCTTTATGAAAAAGTCAGCGGCTGCATAAGTCTGCCATGTGCTTAAGAAAGGTTAACATCCTTAAAATAACAACACGAAAAAGACATGTTGCTCTAATTCAAGAATTGCACCAAACTGCTTTGGGCAAAAGTAAAATCATATATTGTATACAAAGGAAGGACTGAGCATGTGGTCATAATTTGAATGTGTACTGTACAAGCACATAACGCATACCAACAGAGCTACGTTATACTCTCTACCTTCCGCTCCTCGTCAAGTCTCCAACCAGATGACATCAACAAACGCTAATGCTTAAAGTCATCTAAATGTCCTATGAAGTCAGACTTTAATAACATGAAAATCTAATGCCTAAAATCCTCTTTTTTTAATATGGTATGAATGACTGTCAGTGCACCAAATTCAATGTGCAATTAAACTTCAGTTGCCACTTACTTTGTTTTTTTTGTTAAGGAAGCTTTAGGTTTTAAGGTTTTAGATTTTTATCTTTTCTTGGGCTGCTCAGTCTTCACTGTTCTGGTCCTGCCGACAAGCCAAATCTCCACCTTTAATTTATTCTTTTTATTTGAAAAAATTGCAACACAAGATTAAATTTCCCAGGAAATACCTATCACCAAATTTTAATCAGTGAATACAAAAGCTTTCATTACCTTTATGTAGACTGGATTATTACACAGAGACCTCAGAAACACAATGAATAAAGCTTGAGATAATTTATTGTGAATGTATAATGACCAAAATCAATTTGGTGGAGCTACAAGTGAAAGGACCAAATCAATGATTTATAGTGTTGTTACCTCAATAATTTCAAAATAACACTTTCATCAACAAGTAACCTGAAAGCAGGAAAACCTGAAAATTAAACCAAATTAGATAAGTTTGTCATTTTAGTACAGCATGGAAAAATACTACAAAATTATAGCTGGTGATGTTGGTGGGGGTTGAGGGGAGGGATCCTGCGATCTCCATGAGTTCTCCATGAATACTCCACTTCAAAGGAAAAAAAAAAGGCACCACACTGGCCTTTTATGTTAGTCATAACTCAGCGCAGACCGCATTAGGCCATCAGCCTTGTACTTGCCTAGCAGATCTATGCTAACAATGTAGCTGCCGGGGCCACACTGAGGTAAAAAGGTCATCAGAAGACATAAGTTAGGCTTGAACCAACAGATGTGCACTGAAAAACAAACAAAAAATGACTAATCAAGAAGTATCAAGACAGGTTAGGATGGCTTGCTGTGGGGTCTTGACAGCTGAAAAGACGATAGTCTGAAACTGGATGACCGATAAACTGTGGGCAGGAAGAAGAAGAACAGACTGTATCTTGTGCCATTTCAATTTGAGACTTCACTAAAGGTCAGGACATTGGGGAAAAAAAAGCCAAAGATAGAAGAAGGGATATTTTGAAGACGAATTCATGGCTAATCGGTCATAGCTGATGAGTCAATCAGCAGGCCATTGAATGGCAGCGAAAAGTCTTGATTACCCACAGTCCAAGAGACCTTAACAGTTTGGAATCTGAATCATGAAAAACTGCAAACAACTCAACGCTGGTTTTGAACTTTGAACGAGCACGAGAATTACGGTAGGCTGGGCAATTTAAAAAGCTGGTGTTTAGCAGCACTGCTTTAGGATCTAGAAAAATGTATACATGTTTTTTTCTGAGATTCTCCAGAAAATCACATCCAGAATGAGCTAATACAAACATCATCTGACCTCAACTGGCTGGCAGAATGGATGGACCAGCATGTGCTGCAACTTTGGTGTTCACTCAGAGACAAGTTTTCGTGAAATATCAGCTGTTCAATACAATCCTATCAAGTTTGGGGAGGGTGGATAAGATTGGAGACAAAACAGTCCTTTTTACTGTTTCTAGGTCACCTGTGGCGCTATCAAACTCCACCACGCTAAACAGCAAACAAGGCTTCTTTATGGTACAAACACAGTTAGCATTCTACAAGCTGTAAAGTTATCTAATTACTGAACTTGGAATTATGTGGAAAGACTGCAAACCTTGGGCTATTTAATTAGTATTCTCAACTTGCTATCGGTGCTATCACACGCTATTATTTGGGATGCTCAAGAGGGCTACCAAGAAGAACACCGGCATCATTTGCAATTAAGGAAACAATAATGACAGTCGGTGATAACGCTCTGCATTACAGTCGGAGCCGGAGGAATCTGTCTCCTGATAACCTCGTTTTGATTGGACACTTTAATCAAAAGGACCAAATGTCTGTGTTCCAATCTTATTACGCACCAGAGCAGAGGAGAACACACTATTGAATTAGCTTCAAAGTCAGCCTGGAGCCTCCAAGTCCTCGTGAAACATTCTGCCTGCATCTGCAGAGCTGCACTGCAATGCCTCTTGCTCGTTAGTGAAGAATATCTGGCACAAAAGGAAAGGAGACCAAACTACATCTGGGAAACTTTAACTGAGATGCATTTTTGCTCAGGGTCACTCATTGCTTCTTTTTGCTTTTCAGCCTTTCTTTCCACCAGTGTTTTATAATGCACTTGCTTCTATTGCCAAATGTACAAACTCCTCCTCTTGTTCAAACGTTTTTCTTCATCTTTGTCTCATCATCTTGACTGACTCACCTCAACACTTGTATGACCATGAAGTCTGAAGTCAGTTTTGAGCTGTAAAAAGTTGCGTCTCCTCACAAGCAGACATTAATCGGGTTGTAAAACATAAGCCATAATTGCCAGCTTCTAGGTGCTGGTGTTACCATAAAAACACCTCAAGGCGTCTGGAACTCTCTGCGGCCATAAACACTCAAACTGATAGAAAGCTGAGGCAGAGAGATTGCTGTGAGGACAAAAAAAAATTGTTGCTGTCAAAGATTCGAGAGCTGGGTAAGTAAGTTTGCTTTGATTTCTGCCCGCCATGCCAGGAGGCTGAACTGCAAACAGTCTCAGAGATAAATCTGTGAACTAAGAAGTTCGACAATCAATGGAGGGAGAATTCTTAATCAGGTGCTGCTTCAACATTTGTCACATTGATATCTCACTCTTAATGTCTTCTACATCATAGACAGACAAATTGTTCATAAAAATGAAACATCTACATATTTTATAAGTATAACAAACTAATAGTTTATATTCCTGTTCGGTCAGTGCAGCCCTCTGCATGCTAATATCATCGCTCTGAAGATGACTACATAGCACATGTTTATCATCAACACCTTATTGCGATAAGGTGATGGAATGGAAGAAGGTGAGTGCACAAAAATGCACTTGCTCACTGGTGAGGGCTGCTGGCAGCTGACTAATGACACAGGACAGCTTGAGGCGAACACAAAAGCCCACCGCAGCACAATTCAGCATGCGTCTGCAACACTGCTCTGTGACCTCGGATAAATCTGATACAGAAGTATTACCGTTGCAACCTACTGAACACAGTCTTATTACTTGGTCTGAAATATTAGTTTCTTCTGTCAGAGCATACAAAGAGGTCTCCTGATACTGTACAACAAATATAGCGAAGAAATTGAAAAGCAACAAACAGTTTCATTGTTTTAAGGCAACTTGTTTCAAATTGTTTCATGAAATTTCCAAGTAAGATGATGATGATGATAGACCCAATCAAAAAGCATATGTTGGCTGTGCCATGTGAACAGGCCAAATAAACAAATCATTACGCTAACTGTCCCTTCATGATGTGAAAAGTTGCTTTCATGGCAATCACAAGGAAATGCACTATGGTGACCACAGCAGGCTGTCCACGCCAGCTACCGACATGCTCATTTGCCTCTATGAAAATCCCTAACATTCCACAAATGAGTGGTCGCTTTGGGCCAGATGACTGGGGCTGGACCGCCTCTGCCCTGCAGACAATCAGCCCCGGCCCCTGCCCTCCTAATGAGGCCCTTTAATTAGTCGTTAAAAATGGGGACTGGCCAGTGCTTTTTTGTCCCTGCACTCTCTGATCAATAGCCATGACATTTCTGCTCTCAACTCCCCTAATTACATTTTGGGTGAAGGACAATTTTCATTCTGCTGCTGCTCCTGTTTAGCTGCAGTATAAATATCACTCATGAAAATAAACAGCGTAAAAACTCACTGACCTTATAAATGAACAACATAATGCATAACAGAGCACAATCCAACGTAAAAGCTGTGCAATACTACCTCTGTAAAGTTTTTGTAAAGTGCTGACTCATGCCTGGTTTGAATGGCCTCCTATTGGATGACATACTACTGAAATGTGTTTCCGATATTTTCCACTCACATTTACAAGCATGGGAAATGTTACAAACACCTTCAAATAAAAGGCAATCCATCCCAACACCACAACGAACTACAACCTTTACATGTGCACACAGCTGAGTCGAATGTTGACAAAATGTGGACAGTATGCACACACGTATAGAAAGAGAGGGACAAACCTGGACACAGCTGGTGGTGAAAGGGGCAGGGTTAGCCAGTAATTTGTGTCCGTTTATGCTGCAACATCCTTTCATATAGAGGTCCCAGTGTGTGTGCATGTGTGTGTCGAGAGCGTGCTGAGGCCTCCAGCTGCTGAGCTCCCCATATCATCAATTACATATGGAGTAACCCCCACCCCCACCCCAATAGATCGATAACATCCATTCTGGCCCGAACCCCGCCTCTCTGAGGGCGTATCATAGCAACCAAGAACTCTGGGGCCACACAGCTGAGGGGTGGATCTCCACACGTCGTGGCCCCAGCAAGGGTACAGGAGTAGATGATCCATCTGTGGCACAGTGGAATCTCCTTTCACATGCACAAACACATCAATTAACTACCACAGAAAAAAATGATACACAAGCTTCAGTGTGAAGCACGAACATGACGTTAATTTTAACTCTTTTCTCATTGCTTCTGACACGCCGTGGCACAATCAAGCTTGGTAACAACCGCATCTCTCTTTGTACTACATCACTGCCCTCATGAGCCTCTGAAGTAATTATGTCTCCATAAAGCAAAGAGGAGTGGGATCTGTGCAGTGGGATCATTACTGTATCGTCTTACAACGGGACACACAACGCACCACCTCTGAGTTTTATACATGGTGGTAGGTGGTAACCTACTCCTGACCTCAGCATGACTAAATGCCCTGAGCTACTGCCAGCACTGCAGCTTAAGCACAGCTGGAATAATAAGGCATGCACTGCCAGTGACACAGTCGTGGAAAAGAATGCATGGAAGTGCAGCAAAGAAAAGAGGAGTTTAACATGTGGTGATAAAAGAATTATGCACAGGGACTCAAGTGTTTATGGTCCTTTTCACTGCAGTTCAGACGACAGGTCTGGAGATCTTTCAAGATGTGGAGTGGAGCCGACACATTACACAGACCTGTCCGCTGCCCCTTTTTCTCATCAGACCACGCGTTCATTTTTCCATGCTCATCTCTTCTACTGGACCAGTGATTACAGGGAGGCCGATGTACCATATGGCTGCATGCTGCTGCAGCTACCACAGGGACAAAGCAGCTGGCCAAATCCACCACACAAGCACACACACACACACACACACAAAATGAAGCACAGCAAAGAGTCTGTTCTGAAGTCTTATCTAATATTAAACTGTTAAAGTATAATATCTGAAAACATTAGCCTTAGCAATGACCATAAGACAGGAAAGCCATCAGCAATAAAACTGGCTGACTATCACTCGCCTTTCAACTGCACTGAATGTTCTGTTCTCCCAGTTTGGATTTTGTGAAGAAGTTTGCAATATCAGAAGAGGAGATGACTTCACGCTGTGAGATAAGAAAGCTGTTGGCCTGGCGCAAACAAGGCAGACTAGAAAAATAACTACTGTTTTCATCTGCTGTTCAACAATAAATTGCATGGCAGGGAGAAAGATGAGGGACTAGCAGTAATATCATCTTTGCAAGAAAAAGCAATTGGCTTTATGGGGAATGTGGTCTGAGTTTACGAGTGCAACAAAATACCACAGTTGTGAGATTCAAGCTACCAGCCATCCCAGCAATGGCTTACATTTCTTTGTTACTTTCTATTTTCCTCTTTCAATTCTGAAAGCAGGGTGGAACGCTGTGGAGTGAGGAACATCGGGTAGGAATGTTAGACCCATGTAGGCTTGTCAGAGAGGGAAGATGACAGACAGGACAGAAGGGGACAGATTAAGGTGCATATAAAAAGAACTTCTATCTTATTTCTTTGTCTAACACTTCTGACTTTTACGCTGCTTACTTTGAAATTTTGAAAAGAAAATTAAGATTGAAAATTTGTGGAAAAAAGAAAACACACAAGGGGAGGAATAATACAAAAAATGACATACGGGTATGGGACTATGGGACATGAGGCTAAACTTACTTCTACTGCTGCTTTAGAGTACAAGAAGCATAGCGGAAATATAGAAACATTCACATTAGAAAAAAATGCCATCATTCTCTCATAAATATAGGCAGCTGTAGTACTTTACTCTACATTTCAGCACTCTCATTACACACCAACTTCAGCAACATGACCGGCAAAAAAGCCCTCACAAAGAACATATTACATTGCATATACTACATTGCGTAATAATCTCAAAGAAGAATCATTGCTCTTATCAGAGTAGTGTCCACCCCCCCACCGCACAACACTCCCCTACCTGAGGCCAGCTATCAGGACGCAGATTGTCCGAGGATGACAAACACGAGTTCCTATTCAGCTGAGAGATAAGACTGGCCTTATCTTCACCAGTTCTTGTCCAGAAAAAGACTCTTTCTTCCAGTTGTGGGAATTTAGGCAGAGATCAGCCAATTTTTCTGTCTTCTCAGCAAGTCCAATGTGACTGAACCTGTATGGGACACTTGCTGGTGGGTGGTGGAGTGTACACAAGCAGGCACGCACTTGAACAAGCACGCTCACTTGTCACTGTGTCGCTATGGGAAGGGCCACAGGCACGATCCTATCACTGTAGCCTTCAGAGTCACAACACCTGAATCGGGAAGAGTGATATGGGATGGGTAGGTTCTATCAGCACACTGACACACGAAAGCTATCTGAAGAAAAGACTACCAATGTTCTTTCATCACTTTTATTAAACTGTCTCAAGGGGTTGGGAACATACCATTCGTTAAAAATGGAAGTGGTGGCCTGGGATCAGAGCGCACATCTGTTGTTTGTACAGCTATCGCTCCCCTCAAGTCCTGAGGAGTGGAGGAGAGAGGGGGGCTTTGAAAGCACTCTCCAAGTGTCTTAACAGTGGATGTGATGGAAGATCAAAGAATAAGCAGATAAGGAAGAGAACATGAAACTGAAGCTCGGCTGTGCAGCATGAAGGCAGAAACTGGCTGCATGTGTGAACGATGACATCAAACCACCCACAATCCAACAGAGCTGGTCCAGCCACATACGTAGCGTTCATTAACTTTGTCTCTCTTCAGACACACACACACACGCTCATCTTCTCCTTTTTCATCCCCTCCATTTCATCCTGCCAAACTGGACCAAACTACATCAAAGCTAACAATAATAAAAAAAAAATCTTTCTTGTTCTATTCCCCAGTGTTCACACATAAAATACAAAGCCCCAGGTCATGCTTGTCTTTTCCAGAGATGAAAACACACAAACTATATTAAGCCCATGACTACTCCTTATTTAGGTTACATGTTTGGTCGCACAAAACAAAACCTAGTTTACTGATAGAGCAGGAAAAAAATCAGGGTTGTCAAATCAGTCAGCAGGGGTGATGAATGCAAAGCTATTTGGCCCAGAAAAAGCAATCCATCACGGCCTCGGAAGACAAAGCGAGGGGAAAAAGTGAGAAACGTCAGACAGACATGAGCGATCGAGCACAAGTGAACAGACGACACGAGAACTGGGCTGGATGAAAAAAGAGTGAATGGGAGGGAGGAAGAGAGTCATTATACACGAGACACAGGTAGCATCAAATGAGACAAACACACACCAAGTGACCATCTGCCTGCCGCAGTGGTGTGTTGTGTTGTGTGTCCTCAGATAACCTCCCTGGTTAATTTAGCGGGGAGAAAGGGCCTCACAGAGCAGTGGAACACACTATTCCTACTATGAATGAGTCATGCAGAAGAGGAAAACAAGGGATGAACATTAGGAGCTTTTCTATTAAATGCGTAAAGATCGAGGATAGTGACTATTACTCAACGACAGCTCTTTCAAGGAAATCGAAGTGTTCTTAAATCTTGCAAGGTAACATTACTGAGCAATATTTCCAAGACCAACCTTTCTGGCCATTCAATGACACTGTATCAAACCCTCTATGTTCCTGATTGGAAAACAGCTTCAATTACACTTTTTTTCTGCACTTTGTGTTAACCATAACAACATTATTCTAAACACTTTTTATTATCTACACTAGCGCTATGGGTCTAAGAATGCAATGTCAGTCACGTGTTTCTCGCATACAGACTTGGGCAGGCCATCCAGGCTTACTGATGGACAGAATATTGAATGACCTGTTTTAGCATATATATATATATATGTGTGTGTACATGAAATACATACATACATACACATCATACAGAGCAGTTCAGAACTGCTAGTCGCAATTGGCTGTGACTTTTACTCTTTTTATCTATCCAAGAGAACGATGCCAATTTATAATCAACTGACTAGTGGACAATCTCCTCCCCCCGCTGATGGCGCATGCTCCACAGAGAAACAGAGAGAGAGAGAGAGGGAGAGAGACATTATCTTCCATTACATTTTTTGGGCGATTTAATAAACCATCCTGCTGACAAGGTCAACACAGCAGATACTCTGTGTGAGAAACAAAAAGAGGCAGAGAGGACGGGGGACTGAAAGGAAAAATAAAGCAGTGAAATAAAAAAATAATAAGAAACAACCTATAACTCCTAAATATAACTATATACTAGCACCCAGCTCTACACACATAACAGCACCAAAAACAGGCAGGGCCACACATTTGTCTAGACAGAAATTGTTTTTGGAAAAGATCTACTTTATCAATTCCTACAACAGGTTAATAAGTAAAACACTAAGTATGGATATTAACCTCAAAAATCGGCCCATTCATCTTTTACTACTTCTAACAGGGGGAAGATGTTAGGGTTAATGTCTTTACTCAAAGGTACTACAGCTGTAACACATACAGTAAAGTACATTATTCATCCACTTTCCTGCAGCTTCCCAGCCGGATCTGACAGTCCGACCACAAGCTCGCTTTTACAACTGCTAGGCTCCTGTCTCTACAGGTGTGATACGACCTCAGCTGAAACAAGATATTTAAAAGTCAGTTTGCTCATACGAGGTGTTTCAGGCAAGCAAGTCAACAAGCTCGATGGCTCGATGGGGGGGGGGGTGCAAGGCATATGGTTGTGATTAAAACAGGGGCAGCGGAGCACAGCGTTTACATTAGCATGTGGCCTAAGGGCGCTGAGGAGCTTTACGAAGGCCTGTGCCAGTCACGGTGCTCATTCCACCATGCTCCGAGTTTACAGAGATATGAAGCAGGAGCACATTTTAACTACCTGTTTGAGCCGGGCAAGTTTATTCCTGTGCAATGTCTGCCATCATGTTTCAGGGTTTCTGCAGTTTTGATGTCTTTTTACTGCAAGATCCGCCAGACACGGAACTTCATGACAGGATACAGGAAATTATCAGTTCACAAGAAAAAATAAACTATGTGCATGTTTGTCCATCAGCTGTCATATTTCACCATCGATTTTTTGTTGTTGTTTTTTTTTTAATCTGCAACTACTCTGTTGAAAAAGATAAGAATAGATTGGAGAGAAGGAGAAAAGGATGATGATGAGGAGGAGGATCTGTCTGAGAGTGTTCACACTCCTCCTCTATGAGCAGTGGGGAGGGAGTCAACAGACGAATACCCGCATCTGACACAAGTGAGCATGTAGCATATCCATCACTCACGCACACACAAACACACACACAACAAACAAAGGGATTACAGCAAATATCCTACTTCAGACGCTCTCTTGTATTCCATCATCAATCTGTGGTGTTAACTTTGGTCCAAAAATGTTTTTTTTATGAAGTTTTACTTTGTTGTTTCACCAAGTTAGTACTAAGTACAACCTGCCACATCTACTTAGACTTCAGTTAAGGAGAAAAGGTGCATGACCTTGCTGTATTCAGTGAGAGCAGTGAACGGTGCACGAGAAAGAGTTTTCCATGTTGTGGTGTCACAAGTGTCTGTTTACAGGTCTCAGAGAGTACTGATGCATCTGTGAAAATTCCAAAATGCGCCATTTCACAGCTTACCTGCGCTAGGAAACAGCTGCAGTCTTTAAAACAGAACACTATGAGGCATTTCTGGCACCTCCCATGTCCAGTCCACAACGGACCCTTTCCAATCTTGTATACTGGATCAGGACATTTAGGTAAGGCTTCAGCTTTGTATGGAATAAATGGTAACATTTAGCTTTCTAGCTGTATGAAAATACAAACTTTAGACTAAGAAATGCACCATAAGCACATTAACACTTGTCAAGAGTTTTTCCTTTAATTTATGCACACCTGAGAGGGTAAAATCACATCAACAGCACACATGTACACACAATCTCTTAAACTGAGCAAAGAGAATCAAATCTGTCAGTCCCTGTTCTCTACTGCCACTTCTATCATTTATTAGCATATTACCACCACCAACACGGCATGCTGCAGATTGAAATGTAATGTGGAATTTGTGTGGAAAGGAATGCATTAACAACAACATACCTCACCCCAAAACAGGAAATGAGGGTGATTTGTGGCTGCTGATTATTGGCACAGTCCACTTTGGGCTGATTAGACAGCAGGACCGGCGGGGCACGTCCACTCCCCCTGACATGAAATATGGAGGTAATATCTGCTGCCTTCTGTCGGAGGATCCCGACAGCTTAATGATTCAGTGAGTGATGTCTGACAAATGCGCAGACACACACACTAACAAAGACATAAACACGGAATCTAAAACGGCCCATCCAGCTCTACATTACTGCTGTCAAATAAAAAACACATCACACTACCACCATTATGAATTACACAAACAGTGAATTTTCAAAAACGCATACATCATTTACATCTCATAGCCCTAAAACAAGCATGTCAGGTGAACTGAAGTCTCTAAACATGTTTTCCTGAAATTTGATTTAAGCTTCCATACAACCAAGACACTGTGCTATCAAGTGGCTAAAAATCCACCTGTGTTATCACCACTGCCAACATCCACCCATCCGTGGCCTTGCTTTGGCCTTGTTCTCATTCATGGTTCACCTGCTGTCTGTCAGGAAAACGTGACGGCACCACTCGAACAGTGTCAACACAGCCCTTGTTTAGTGTGGGAACGCAAAGAAAGCCAGGCACCCAGGACCCAGCGAGGAGGGACAACGAGGGGACACTGACACATGACAGAGTGACACACCCGGGGAGCAAATGCCCAAGGGGATGCAGATCTTCCTTTGCCCACTGGGAGAAAGAGTGGGAAGAAGAAATGAGAGAGATAGAAGGTTAAGAAGGAAGAAAACAGTGGAGTTAGACTGGGTTTTGCCTCATGAGATGTAATTGGATTCCTGGTAATATGGGCTTGGGGGAAAAGGATGGAGGACAGGAGGAGGTGAGTGAACTAAGAGAGAATGAGGGAGATGATAGGAGGAGGAGGGGTGCAGAGCGACAGAGAAGAGGATTGATTTCAGTTTGAATGCCGGAATGAGTCTCAGGGGAGGAGGAGGGAAGGGGCTTGGTTGTTGGAAAAGCCCCGCCAGCTTTCTCCTCAGCTCCTCGGGGCTCCTCCGGCTCCGTAAGGCTGAGTCAAGCCAACCTCGGCTGCTGGGAGAAATTATACACACCCAGATTTTATGACAACATATTCTCTTCATCAGTGAAGGAGAAACAGACATCCATGAAGAGAGAAAGTGAAAGAGAGTGAAATAAAGTTAAAGATGTGTGTGAGATGGGTGTGAGCTAAAATGCTAATGAGAGCAGAATGAGGTAATCCCTGTTCTTTCTGGTTCCCACAACTGAATACAGAGAACTTTATAATCTCGCCTTGTTATTTTATGTTTAAAACTGTGTGACTGGGCGTGCATGTGAAATAAATTCGGCCACAAAAGGAGAGGCCACTATAGTGTGCCATCTCAGACTGATGAGTGTGTTGCAGCCAAGCATAAAAACAACATAACCAACCATAAGATATTTAGAATCCTGCAATCTACATGTCATATTAACAATAACAGTCAGTTTGCAGCTGGAATGGCGAGATAAAGACGACATGAACTGATCGTCAAATGTTGCATCGCCATACTTCTCAGTTGGTCCTCTGCCTGCCCATCATTCAGCTATAAATTGAGTAACAGCTCTGTTTGTGACCTGAGCTGAGGTGCTGAGCGCAGTTTCCACCGTCAGGTAGACTGAAATGCCTCCCTGTGCAGCTGGTACTTAGCAGGGCAGAAATAAGTCAGAGAAACAGACCAGATGAGCAGGTACACACACACACAAAAAAACCCTTCACATCCAGCATCTCTTCCTGTGTCTGCTCTAATTCATCTGAGTGTCAGGCAGATGGGAAATGTGTAGCAGGGCTGGTGTGTGTGTGTGCCTTCCAGCTGCCAAAAAGAGTGAGTGGGGTTAAGCCAGTATCGCAGCCTGGATAAGCGACTTCTCCCACGTTTACTGGACCACATTTAGGTGTACGGCACCAAATCTTCTAAACACAAGTCAGTACATCTCCACCTTCCAGAGGTCACTGACGTGATGAACTCTGGTCACCTAATGGAATATAAATAATTCAGATAACATAATAATAACAATAAGTGAGATAACATAAGTTAATTTACACCACACTGGGGAAATTCACATGGAAAAATCTAAAGAAATAAAATGAAAATCTTGCAGTGACAGCAGTGACACTGTAGGCACACGTTAATGATGAGAATTTAGCCTGCGGATGACGTTTCATGAGCAAACAGTAGCTGAATACAGATCCGTTGCTGACTCACATCTAGCAAAGAAACAATCGCCTGTGGAAAACCGGTATCAAAATATAAAGCTGGTCTATGTTTAGAAAGGCAAAACAAAGTCACTTTTATGACCTTGCTTGAGCCTTTTGGCGCACGATGATTTGGGCAGCAGTAAAGAGCTGCATTTGGACCACACACAAGCAGGCCAGCACACATGGGCGCACACACACCCACACACGGGGCCTGTGGTCAAGAGCCTGGATACTTTGAGAACAAAGCAACACATTTTTCCTCTGCTCTCTTTTTACAATGGGGAGCAAAGTTATGACATCATCTGTTTAACGCAGCATTCAAATATAACTTCTACTTCCCCATGGAAACATTAATTCTACTCTCTCAAATTCATCTGTAGGCCTCCACACACACCATACATTACACACAGTCTGGATTTTGTTACATCAATGTAACCATAGCCACATCATATTAAATTTCACACTATACAGATGCGGCGTGCCTTCTTTGGCATCTTTTGCTTTACATGAAATCAATTATCGCAATAGTTGCAGAGTGTAGAGAGATGACAAGCTCCATTACAATAATAAACCCGAACGATGGATTTGATTTTTTATTAAGTACAATTATGCAGATAAGACAGCTCAGGACACTTTAACTACACTTAACCTACAAATAAACAGCTTTTCAGAAATTTTGTCTTCCAATATAAAAAAATGAAACAAGTGTCCAGCACACCAATGAGCTGAAAGGACTCAACTCTGTTGTGGTGCTGCTGCACCGCGAGACAGCAGGAATGTGGTCTGACCGTACTCAGACAGCTAAACAAAGTTATCTGCCTGCAACATCATAAGACTGAAAGCTTCTCCTCTCCCCACCACTGTTTATCTACCGCTTTCCAAGTCTCTGAGTGTGTGTGTGTGTGTGTTTGCGCGCCTGGGAAGATTTTATTTAGTAATCAGCCGAGCCCCTGGAGATGACCAGCGCCTCGGGATTTAGGACCCCGTTGCCATGACAACCCAAAGGTCACCTGACACCAATCACCTCAGACGTCATGTTTACACTCCCCAGATGAACAGAGGGGATAAGGGTGAAGGGACAGAGAGGGCTCGAGTGTGCTATTTAACCAGGGTAAAGACAACATCAGCCCAAACTGCAGAGAGAAAATCAATCTCTTTCAAGTGCCATCTACAGTCAGTACGGGGGCCTGGATGAGACAATTCAAATATTAATTCAAAGCAGGTTTCAGTCGCCCGGGAGCGGTGGGCGATTTGCATGTACCAGTGAGGAAACAAGGGTGCAGTAAAAACAGGAATGCATGCGGGTGTGGCCACATTTCCAGGGAGCACAGCGGCCTCTGATCTCCAAACTTCACTCCGCCCTCGTGATGCGATCTGGCACCGAGCACCGCCCAGCGCTGACAGGTGCAGCGGAGGTATGCTGTAGTTTCACCCCAACCCGTCCGACTGGATCAACACAGGGAACAGGTGACCACAAATACGTCAGAACAGGAAGGACATTTTGATTAAATGACTGTTTTCTCGCGTGATTAATCACATAACTAATCGTCTGAAAACTGACTCAGGAAATTGCTCACAAATCCAATCCCTGTTAAGTAATAAACACTTGTGTCACTTCAGTCCACACCTATGAATTAAGAAATGCAGTTCTGTCCTGCAGAGTACGTCTGTGTGCTCTGGTGGCTGTAACTGCATCGGGTCCATGACAACTGAGTCCAAACCATGATGTCTCCTGCTTCTATCCTAATTCGTTTTTCATAATGTTCCACTTCTGTTGTTAACGACTCATAAAGAATGCCTGACACTGGCATGTTCCTGAGCTGAGTGCAAACCAGAGACGTTGTGATGATAAACAGCAAAACAGCCCCAGCCGGCTGTGTAGGATTCCGACCATTCCAGCCAAAAGGACAATGAACAGGCCGGGGGCACATGGAGCTGACAAACACAGACTCACTGGGAGCACGAATGGAGTCTGGAGTCTTCTGGAGGTTACTATTTTATCTATTTTATGATTTTTATGATCTTACATCCTTTGGAAGGAAAACCGGAACATGTGCTCAGAGCTTGCCATGTACAGACAGCTGTTTTAGGATTAATGTGACAGTAAAGAAAACTTAAAAATTGGATGATTTTAAGACAAGTTTTAGAATTATAAGGAGTTTCCCATGCTATACTTTATTTTTAAACATGGGGGACATCAGAGATAATATAAATCCTCAAAAAGTGTAACGAACACTTTTGTGTATCACATCTGAGTTCTGACTGCGAGGAGGACAGATTTTGAAACAAACTTCAGTTTAATATCCATATGTCTCGCGTGAATTGATAAATTTTGGTGAATCCAACATTAAAGTTCAGTCTATTTCACGTGGGTAATTTCACAGTGGAAATGCAAGCTCTCACTCTTGGCATTGAGTGGTTTGAAGTTGAATGTGCCTTTAAATGTTCCGAGCAGATGAGGCCGATATCGACCAGCGAGACTCACTGTGGTTTTGGGGGTGGGGTTGAAAGTGAATAGTAAAATAAACAAATCTATGGCTCGCCTCATATTATCATCTGCAAGTAAACAAAAGCACGGTTGGAGTCAGGTTTCAGAAGGGGACGCTGCGTTTAGCAGAGTCACCAGTTGGCAGGTTTAAATCCACACACGTCAGACTCATTTCGGTTTGTTTGTAAAACACTAAAATGGCTCCCAAACTCCACCCTTTGCAACAGGAAATGTCAAGAGTACCTCTGGACATAAACTATAACAAAGGGCACGGCGGACAAAGGCAGTTCCATGATTGAGGAAGTGACACACAGGAAATGGAGTGGGAGCAACAGAGATAGCGAAAATGGATCTGAGGGGAAGCGAAAAACAACAAAAAAGGCCCTTGAAAAAGGAGACAAGAACTCCAACAGAAGTGCTCAGTAACACATGACAATGCTGAAAATTACTGTGCTTATCACAGTCATTCCCACTCCAGCTTTCCCTCTGTTTTCTGTGATAACATTGTTCCAACGTGTGTGGTGTTTTGTGCGACCCTTAACAGTCTTGGGACTGACACAATTCAACACTTGTAACAAACACCCTCTTTAGATACAACTCCAAACAGGCCTGTCATGTGAACTGCTGAAAACAACCCAGAGTCAGTGTGACAGGAAGAGAGTACTACTCTACAGTGACTCAGCAAGGAAGTAGGCCGCGATCCAGTCCTGACTGTCCCCTTATCAGCCCATTTACATCAAGAAGAATAGAAATCAACCACCCCTGAAAAGAAACAGCGTGTCTGTGAGCACTCGGATCCTAAGAGCCCCTCAGGGAAATTAGATTTCTTGTCTAATTTACGAGCTCTGGAGCCCAGTAGAGCTTCAGGTCATTGAGGGACGTCTGTGTTCGGCGGCAATCTTCTGCCTATTTGCACCAATGAGTTTTTAAGAAAATAGGTGATTCTCTATGTGTTTTAAACAGATTGGTGCAATACATCAACGGTGAAGGAACTGTCATTTCACAGCAAGGTGCAGTGAATAGGAACATCGAAGAGAGAGAGAGTGGGTGTGGAGGTGTGTGAGAGAGAGAGATCATATAAACAAGGTGTGCTGAAGTTGCACTTTGCTTTTACAGTGATGCAGCTGGCCGGGCTGGGGAGATTCAATTCCACTAGCAGGTAGGAAGAATCCTCTTTAACAATCAGTGTGGTGCTCATTCACATTCTGATTTGACAGGCTTTCAGAGTGTACATACTGAGGATAAGCATCAATCACAGTGGCCACATTTCAGTCAAACTAATAACAGACCAGGTGAAATATTCAACACCTTTTCCATCACTGCTCACAACCTTTCCATAAGGTTTCCAACAAAAAGACATTAATTATTAGGTTGATCTCAGTTATTGTGTTAAACCTCCCTACAGTCCCTACAAAATCGTGTCCTCCTATAAATTTAGCAGACAGAGGAGAGTCTTAGGTGAGGTGCAGCAGCATTCGCTGGAGCATGAGCCATGCCAGGGCCTATAAAATAACTGTCAGTGACACACAGCAGACACCTGAGAGACTAAAACACTGGCCAGCTCCAGCTATGTAAACAGAGCATTCCTGAACAGTACAGAGTGCAGGGAAACAGTGATGTGTGCATGTGTGTGTGAGACAAAGAGTGAGCACGGAAACTTTAAAGAGAAATACTTCCATGCAATAAGCTTACATTTTTATCCTAAGTGCATGGACCATGGGTTTAACTTTACACAAAAGTGCATGTCCTCTTGCGTCTTACCAGGTGACAACTGGAATTCAGACCCAGCCCACACAGTCCTGTTATTTTGACCTAATGCACAGTTAAAGAAAATAAAGAAAGAAAGAAATGACACAGTGCGAGCTTAAAAGCCTTGCAAACGGCATCAACAGTTCTATGTGCGGTAAACCTCGGCTTCACAGGGCCTCCATCGAGACCAGCAGCAGTCAGTCAACATGAAGCTGAGCAGTCATTAGACGAACTGAAAATACAGGCATGGTGACAAGGCCTGGAGGGTCTGTGTCAAGTCATAATCATCATGTAAGTCTGTGTGACACTATTTCCATATGGGTCTCAGATCAGGCTTGTCATGGTGACCACACACCAGCATACCTTTTCCCACATAAGTCCCTGCTGTCGATTTAATTTGCTGGAAACTCGTCGTGAACATGCAACAATTTAACACTGTGGAGACATGGACATGTAATTTGAGCGAGATTAGAGTGCGATTTTGGTAACCAAAAGCGCATACACACCTGTCCCAATTTTGTAGCACAGCCTCTGTGAATATGCAAGAGTTTTGTAATGTGCATTGAAATTCATGTGAAGCCCATGTTTTACTTTTACTCTGTTGCCACTCTGCACCTTATCTGCCATTATCTATATCATATACTCTGTTATTTTCTTATAGTACTCAGCTATTTTTTATATTATTTTGTGTGATTACTTGATACTTCTGTTTGCTTCTTTGTATTGCAACCCTGGCACAACAATTTCCTGCGGGATCAATTAAGTTCTTATCTTATCTTATCCTATCTTATCTTATCTTACTTCAGCTGCAACTACAAAGTCTAGAATGGCTGCCTTCTGAATTTTGTTCACAACATTTATGTGAGAAATGGGTGTTTCTCCTTAAAACATTAGAACTTGGCTATCAAAACAAGCTGGTCTGTTCCATAACGTGTATTCACTTCAGCGCAGAGAAGCTGTTGAATTCAGAAACACCTGTAATTCACAGTATGAAGTCCACAGAGGATCAGAGAAACTATACAGGTTAGATTGGATGAGAATTGAGTCATTATACAGTCCAGGGAAGATAAGACAGAGAACATCCTGTTAAGCCTCTCTACTGTCCACAGATTGTAAAAAGATTAAGTCTGGTGTTGCATGAGTGTAGTTAGTGTGTCATAGACAGTAACACAAACTTCTTGAATTGTAAAAGCAAATGGACTTCCAGTCAAATGACATGTTTTCTTGTAAGTTGAGCTTTCACTTTCAGAATATTGCACTGAATCCACTTCACGGCAGCTTGCTGCTGGAGGGAGCCCAAACTTAAACGGATTTAACTCGCTGTCGGATTCTTTCAGGAAGGGGACTTGAAGCTATACAGCAAAATAAGAGAGAGGGGTGGTGAGGGTCTACGAAAGGAGGATTATCAAAAGCACGTAAAAATATGTAGCGTGTAGTGTGAACATTTACACACAGAGTAAACTGCTTCAATGCTGCACATCAGGCATATTTACCAGCTATGATCAAACAGCAGGACAGGGTGGGCTGCCGACACTGACATACAGGAAGGCGGTAGAGTTGTCACATCAACGGACGTCGCTGGAATGAACTAAACGTTAACGTCTGTGACTGATGCCAACAATGAAGAGAGGAGAGGGACACCGGTGACCTCTTAATTAAGACTCAATCCGTTTCCTGTCTTAGCTAATTAGTCGTCGTTTGTCTAATCAAGATACTATCAGCTGTCACGTTTTCTTTTTTTTTTCCTCACGGCGCTGGTTTAATGAGGCCTTTACAGTCGAGGATGAGTGTATGGATTGTTTCAGACTGTGAAAAAAGAGAACAAATTGTAGCTTTTGTCCAGAATGTGTGGTGACCTTTATGTTCCACCATTAGACACACACATGGACACAGTGGGACAGCGTGACTTCGTGCTGCTATGGTGCTACCAAGACAACCAAATCTGTCACATAAGAGACCCGTGTTTTCAAAGACTGTTTGGAAGCACTTAAATCACAACAAATTCTGTTAAATAATTTGCTTCATCAACAATATGTTGTTCTGTGTGGCCAGTCCCAGTTATTATGATCAAAGGACAAGGTAAACTCCTTAGAATTCAATCACATCTGGCTCACATTATCCGTCAGTCATTTTGAGGTGTTACTGAAGCAGTAGGTCCACCTCCATTCTTCTCCAATGTCATATCATTTGGAGACAAGACGGCAGAATCCAAAACGGTCCTGCACGCGGCCTTCACCTAACCCTGACTCACAACATATACTATACTATACTATATATACTATACTCTGAGGCAGGGATGTCATATAGTGGCGACAGCTCTAAGTCACAGAGCCACTTGGCCCTTAGCTGCTAACCAGTTATTACCGAACGCCCATCAGCGCTAAGAGACCACCTGTGTAGCTGACACGACTATGTCTCCCCTATAATCAGAAGAGAGTGAAATGTGAAAAAACGTACTTCCCAGTCCTTGCTGCTGTCTGTGTATGGATGTTGAGAATCTGAGGGAATAGGCTGGGCTGTGTATCATGCTCTTACATACAAGCTCAGTCAGCCTATCTGCTTAAACGCACATGTGAATGGTCCATCCGCCACCCACCCGAACTGATGACTGATATGTCCATGTGTCCAACACATGTCCATGTGTACAGAAGGACATTTCCCTCCATCTCTACCGGTCCCTGTGGGTTACATTGCCTTCTCAATTATGTCGAGCAGTGCAAGCTTTGATTTCTTTGTTGCATGTTGGATGTTTGAGTGTTTTCTTTTTAACAATTTACTTAAATGAGCAGAGAGGCTGCTTTCAGTCATTTTCCACATGTAAATGCACACAGTTAAGTCACTGCAACAAATACCGCGGAACATTTATGCAGCAAAACTAAAAGCTGTTGTTAGAAACTTATCACTTATAACTTTTGTTGCTGGCAATGTAACAAATGCTTCTCCTTTAATGATGTATTATTTAACCCTACCTGCAACCCATTCTTGATTAATCAGAATGATGATTTTTTTAATCCGGTCTACGCGATCTACGTATTAGTGACCCAGAGTGTGCAACGCTGCTTCTGCTTTGCTGTTGAGCCTGGAGGAGCTGTATGACAGACCGTTTTATTTCCTCATTCATACACTCCATATCAAAGCACATAAAAGAAGGCATTAATCTGTTGAAGGCTGTGTCTTCATTATCCAAAGACTTCGTACAGGGACACTATTACAATCAATCTGTCATCAGTGCTCTCTACACAACATCATGGACTCATCCTCAGCTCAGAATAACATCAATGCAACGACCAAGAGTCCCAGTGAAAAAGCAAACTGTTGTCCACTGCTTCCAGTCTTCAGGCTACGCTAGCTGTTCCTAGCTACATATTTGTCATACAGATGTGAGATCAGAATCTTTTCATCTAAGTCTTGGCAAGACAGTGAGTAAGCGTATTTTCCAAAATGTCAAACTACTCTCTTAAGAGCAATGGAGCCTCACTGACTACATGCACCAGTTATTAAAATACTTCTGGGAAGAACTTCAAATCTTTTACAACTAAATTTTTACTCACAGTCCACCACAATCTCCCTTCAGAGCGACTACCACACACATAAAGCCGTCTTCAATGCTTTGACACTCACTGTCATCCGTAACTGCTGTGAAGTGACCTGTTGGACGATTCTTTTCATTAGGAGACTTAAGCAGGGAAAGAGCCGTCACAGTTCCCATATTCAGACGACAATGAGTGCGGAGAGAATAGATGATGACTTGAGAGGGCAGAGATAAAGAGAGCAGACAAGATGAATAGAATGAGGAGAGATGAGGAGGAGGAGGTACAAGGCAGGTGGTTCAGCAAGGCATTGTTGTGCGTTGCATAATTACCACTGCAGGAAGACCCTGTGAGTTCGGGCCTGTGTGTGTGTGTCTGTGTGTGCGTGTGTGCGCTCACTGCAGCGAACAAACAGACAGACATGCGCCTAAATCCTCTTAATCAGGGCTAGACTGTTCGCTAAACCTGTAGATGCTCCCCTGTTTTGTCTGCGTGTGCACACGAATGTGCATGAGTAAGCTTCCCAAAGACCCCCAAAGCCTCAACCAAAACGTAATTAAGGGTGAAGAAAAGCAGAAAGACTGGGCCAGAAAGGCCTTTATAACTCAGGGAACCTGAGAGATAAAGTATAGATTTTCTGAATGCATCCAAACTAGAACGATAATAAGCTGGGGATTAGCAAGAATGACCACAAATTAACACCTTGTTAAGGTTTCGAGTGTCTTTTCACTATAGATTGTACCTTAAGATGTCAAATATGACTGCAACATGATGCTGTAGGAACGAGAGGTAGAATTACAAGTGCACAAGCACTTAACTGTGTGTCTTTAAGCAGAAATAAAGTCTCTGCTGAATTAAAAAAAAATGAAATAAAGAAACTCATAAAACCTTCAACTTTTCAAGAGACTGGCAGTTTTTTCTCAGGCACATCCACTTGCTAGCGGGTCTAGTCAAAACCATATTAATAATGCCCACAGCCACTACCAATCCCGTCACTTTGCTTCCTTGTCGTGCCCGCTGCAGGCCTAACCACATCTCATCCGAGTTCAACAGCAGCAGGAGCTGACAGAAAGGCTCGGCGGCGTCAGCCTCTCCGGCACGCACACACGCACACGGTCGCACGTAAATGCGCACACACCATGTCTACTATCTCCAGGCATGCATATGATCCCATTCCTGACTTAACACTGGACACACAACAGAACTGCCTATGAGAAAGAGACTGAAAAATCAGCTACTTCTGAAGCAAGATGGTATCTTTGTACAATATTTCATCATTCAGCTACACACTTTGCAGCATCCATCCATCCAACCATTTTCTATACCGCTTATCCGTCAGGGTCGCGGGGACTTTGCAGCATTTACTATTCAAATGGTTTCTCTGGTACTGTTATTTTTGATTGAACAACAGGTGTAAAACTCCACCTGAAAAAGTTTCAGTGCTATGAAGCAGTCTCCTGTTTTAGCTTGAATACACCTTCAGAAATTCAGAAAATGCATTTCAAAGCCAGACTAAGTGAGGGGCTCATTCTGAGCTGTTTGAACTCTGCTAGCTTAGCTTAGTTTAGCAGGGCTTGGACATGGGCAATGGAAAGTGACTGTGTGTTCTTCACAAAAATTTCTCAGGAATGAGGAAAATACTTTTACTTTTAAGGCAACTCGAACAAATGCATGTTTTGTAGATCTTAATGCTTCATTAAAAACAAACAAAAAAACAAAAACAAACTTTGATTAAGAAATTCTCTGGCTCTGAGACTGGAGGCTAATTTCGCTAACACTGTGTATCACCATACTTCCAGCTGGGGGGATTATGCTAACCAAGCAGTTGGATTGACAGAGTGGGAATAAAGGGAGGCCTTTTGAGTGGATTTGTCAACTCATCCTACACTTTGGCTAGGTTAACAGTTACCTTGGGTACTGAACCAAAGCAGCCTGATATTAAGCTTATGGCTTTAATTTTCCTGTGTGTCTTGACGCTCATAAGAAGCTCAGCATTTCATGGTTTGACAGATAAAAAGTAAAGCACGGTGAAATGACTCTGTGCTACATGATTTCAAAAACTGACCACTGAGGAAAGAGTGCTGGCAGATTTCTTCAGAACTGGTTTTGAATTAGACCGAAAAGGGGAAAACCAATTCCAAATCTTCAGGCATTTCTCACAAATACACACTCCTCGACTGTGTACATATACAGTTTCACACTGAATGTGAGCAGTGTTCCAACAGGAGGGAAGGGAACTGCCTCCCCAGCCCTACTAAACTCACTATCGTAAATTAGTTGGCCTTTCTCTTCCTCTGACAGAGTGTGTAACAACAAGTGCCAAGTGTGACCAATTCCCATTCACACTCAATATAACAGCCCATACTTGAGCTAATTAGGAAAACAAAAACGATTCTTCAGCAGACAAGAGAAAAAGACTGTGCACTTGTGCATGTGTCCCTCTTTTAGTGAGATTACAACGAGCGCTGCATTAGTGAGGCAGCATTTCATGGTCTATTTAGTTTGTAACCGAGAGTCCCTCCACTGTATTTAAATGCAGAGCTTAAGCTGAGCACTGACATAAAAACAGATTCGGCTCAAAGTAGGCAAGATGCTTATACTCTACGCATGCTACTTCTAGCACTCCTTCTTCCTTGCTGTCTCTCATACCCACACACACACACGCAGAGATGTAAACACACACCCTCAAATTGAAGCCAGAGATTTTTCCTAAAGCCAAGCTATGAGGGAGGAAGTGAAGTGGTTCCACCGCTGTCAGAAAATACAAAAGGTGGGAGAGAAGGGGTGTCCGACTTCCCGCTGAGAGAAAGGAAATAAACACTTCCATATGCAGTCCCTGCCAGAAAGGCTCACACATACAGACAGAACTTGGTGTTCATGCAATAACGCAGTGCTGTAAATTTGAGCACGACGGCCGACGTTGGGAAAAGGGAGAATATTTTCTGCCTCTATAAATTAATAGCTGGTGAGGCCTCGTTCATAATATAAACGCAGCTCAGAGAGAAATACACTCCAAAGAAGCTGTAGTGCCGTGATTCCTGACAGGTCTGGGAGGACAGCGGTTGGTTTATACGTGATAAGTGTGTGTGTAAGAGAGAGAGAGTGCGTGGTCACATGCAGCAAATCCTGTTGACCGACGTGAACCCAGACACTCAGCATAACTCCTGCCTGGGGAAACCTCTGCACTCTGGGCCGCTGTGAAATTTTTCATGTCCAGAAAACACACACACACACACACATTTGTTTAACAATGCTTGTGAAGACCTTTTATGGCAACGATACCTTCATATTACCAAAACGTACCTAACCCCAAAACCTTTTACTTAATTACAATTCAAATCTCAAACTTAGACTGTTCTAGTCCTCATCTCTCTGTCCACATGGTGAATACAATACAGGAACACACACAGACACACCATCATAAAAATGTACCCAATCATTAACACATCCAACATGTGTACGAACACCAAAGAGAGCATGTGTTGTGACTGCGTGTCCATAAGAGCATGTCTCTGTTTTTGTGTTATCCGTAGTGTTACCCAGTGACCACACTGTACATGCGGACCAGCAGGTCATCAATTTATGAAGACTGTCCATAAAGAAATTCCAGGGATTAATCATAACACAACTGTCTTTATCATTACAGCACAGAGTTCTTCCTCTGTGTTAAACATTAAACTGCATAAGGACAGGGTTCAGTCGCGGTGGAGCGAGAGTGCAGGCCTGAGTTTGTATGAAATAGTCCTTAATTACATAATCCAGTTATTTTCCCACAGCCTTTGCCTGATCAATACACAATGAAGTGGACTCCTTGTGGCTGGGGCTCAGCTGCAGTGACCAGGGTGTGCGATCTGCAGGGAATATATGCGCGTGTTTGTGTGTGTAGTACTTTTTCACTGATACTCAAAGCAAACACTGCAACCTCTGGGGCAGAACTGGAAAGTCTCTTATCAGCTCAGCTGAGGAATGCCCGTGTGTGTGTGTGTGCAGTCTGAAGAGAACCCAGAAGGTCCCCACCTATGACTTTTCAACACACCTTCTTATACAATTGGCTGTCAACAGCGGCAAAATTCTCCAATAATGTTGATTAGCCCACTGCAGCGGTACCTCTCCACACATCTCACTTGATTAAAGTGAGAAAATGGCACAAGTTCTGGGTAAAATTAGGTCACTTTGATTTTACAGATGGCCCTTGTTGCCAAGCATATTTTCCCAATTAAGGCTGATTAGGGAGGGAAATTCCCAGACAGCGTGAATTATTAAAAACTTTAAATGGAATCTGATCATGTGACGTTGTATGGCGGCGACATGCGACATCTCCAGATGGGGTCTGGAAAAAAAACAGAAGGGGAGCTGAGAGTTCTGATTGGCTCAAAGTGAGAAATGAGTTTACTCTTATTGTCTAAAGTCATTACAAAGTGCAGAAGGAATGTGGGTGCTGCATAATCAGCACTGGCTGATGTTGCACAAACTGAATTTTTTAAACTCTGGTGATTCCCTTGAAAGTATTTACGCAACGGCTAAATCAAATGACCAGATAGTTTCCCGTTTACATGCTCCTCAACAGGAAAGATTCAAGACAGGCTTCAAAAACCAACACTTGATAGGCAAACTTTGGCCCTGTGACTTATTGTTTAGTCAGAATTCTGACTGATGACTGATTGGGAGAAGGCGAGCTACTGTCAGCATCCACCATAATTTAGAATCACCTGGAAACCAGTTAACAATACTAACTCAAGTTCCTGAGCATGAACGAATACACAAATATTCTGAAACTTAAAAGACCAGCACTTTCAAACTGAATTAAAGCACCTGCACTCCCATGATTCAACCTCTTTTTACTTCTCAGGACCATGACAGCGTTACAGACTGTCCCATATTGTTATACTAGCCAGGGCAGGACACCTTAAACCTCATCATCCTTTTTACTACTACTACACTGGCCTTTTTCTCAAAAGTCATTTTGACCTGTCACAGCAGGAAAAAGCACAGGCGTTATTTATATCATTAACAACGGCTGCTTCATCCAAGAGTCCCAGTGAACCGTGACAATGGGTCAACATGCATGACAGCAGGGCCATCATTAGTTTTATTGTTGACACATGCACTTATCGAGTTCAGTAACATCCCATAATCACCAGCACAGCTCCACCCATCTTCAAAATAGAGGTCTAATTAGCCACTGAGTGAAAATACCTGTGCGCAGAAGTTTGTCCCATTTGTGCTCGTACGATTTCCAAGTTTAAAAACACAACAAAGTATGTGACACTGAAGTTTTTGAAAGCCTAAAATCTGAAGTGTTTCATTTCATTCCATGATTAAAAAACCTTCACAGACCAGAAACTGGTGAAGCGCTCAATAAAAACCTGCATTTTGGTGCACAAAACTACTCAACACTAACAAATGAAACAAACAAATCAAATCAAGGTAGAGATGGTGGCATCGCCCTTGGCAGAGCAAGACCACGTTTTCAGTCGGCCCGATTTTGTTTCTCTCCCAACTATAACGTGGTGGCACACAATGCCGGGTAGATACTGATGTTCAATTGTACATGTAGCGCCTTTAAAAAACAGCCTGGTACCTCTTTTGAACAATCCCAGCCTATACTGCCGCCAGCGTTCACAGGTTATAAATATGTGAAATTGTCCTTGAAGAGTCGCTGTTCTTTTGTCTGTCTCTACAGGAAGTTGGTGTGGCCCGAGCTGGCTCAGAGCATCCCCTCAGCAGTCTGCTTCGCCATGCTGGGAGCCTGTCAGAACGGCTCAGTATCAAGCTGCCCAGCCCTGCTGAGTCAAGCTGACCATGTACTGGCCAGACCAGCCACACTGGCCTGATGTTAGGTGCTTGAGAAGAGTTACCTGTCAACCCAGTTTGTCTGAGCAGGACTTTGGTATCACCTGGTGTTCCTTCATGTAGTCAAACTTCGCCTGATTAGGATAGTTTAATGCTCTGTGAGATGAGTAACACCTGTAAGGGTTTAATCATCAGGTGCTGAATGTATTGTTCTCCATAAAGACTTGACTGGTAAACAAAAATACTATAAACTGACACATTAGTTGGTATGTTTTTGGTTTCTGATTTGAGCGATTTCAATAAGCGTGAAAGGAGGCTGAACAATATGTGTGAACCTACATTGTTTCTGTCCTCGTTTATCTGACAGTCTGTATTGTCTATGGGGAGGAAAAGGACGCGCCAAACGCCGTTCGAAAAACTCTCAATTTAATGTGGGCCTGCTTATCGACAGGTGTACAATGCCACGAATATTAAACCTGGCAGCACGTATTAGGAGCTTACGCAGAACTCCTCCAATGAAGCACAACGGACTTAAACATTTCAACTTTAATACATCTTGTGTCGAACTGGATTGTCATTTTTCAGAAAACTGGACAACATTAAAAAGCCGAACTTTTGAATGGAGTTCTCTGCTTCTTCCAGACCTTACCTTGCCTGACTGTTTTCAACCTGACGGGACCTTTGCAGTTCCTTATCACTGTCTGTATGTCGTACAAGGGTAATCCTGAGATAGAGAGGTTCTCCACCTCCAGCAGGAGTTCCCCTTCGTTTAATTTTCCACTTTTGTAAACCACGACATCCTCGTTAACTTGGCCGATGTAGGCGAACTCTCCGTTCTCCGCGCCGCCGCGCAGTGCCACATTCAAGTCACCGCGGGCATCTTTACAGACGGAGCACTCGTTCACTCTGGAGGTCCAGTGGTTTTTCTTTAGAACAGGTTTAGACATTGTGACCAGTTATGGGCCGACAATAAAACAGTCGGTCTCTGCCACTGGGATGGGAAATAGTCGCAGCAGCAATGTCTCTCACAAAGCAGATTTGTATACGAGTGAAGCGCAGCAAACTTTCTTCCTTTTCCACAGAAACATGAGCGCCTCTGACAGTATTGTCCTACCGCTCTCCCGGGGTGACAAATCAAGCCATTCCTGTCGCCTCTGAACTCACTCCTTACTGTGTCGGTAGTGTTTTCATTATTTTCTTAACATCCCGGCAGTTTAATCCTGCTTCGCTGGTGTCATCTTACATCTGCCGCTATCCCACTCGTGTCCACTTAATGAATCCTCTCAGTTGTTCCTGTAAACTGACTCTGAATGGCGTTTCTTGCGTTAACAGTTAGCAGCCAGCTCGCTCTTTTCTCCCCGCATTCGAACGTTCACTTTGACGACAGTTGACGCCGTTCCACGACACGTTCCGCCAGGTACGACGCTCTCGTGTAGTTCGCTGAAACTGATTCCCACTCTGGGCTCTGCTCTGGAGCTGGGAATGTGTTGCTGTTCGTGTTGCGTTCACGTGCTGTCGGACAGTTCCCGTTCACACGACAGAGAACAACTTTGTGGATGCAGCTTAGTCTGTGTTGCGGTATGGAAACATTCTTGGTAAAGTCTGATAATAGGTGAAATGAAAGTGGTAATTTTCCGTAGTTTCGAGAATTAGAGTAATCTATGATAATTTATGACGTGTGATCTCATTGTGTTTCACGAAGCCACTTTTGATATCAAGTCATTTTTATTTTAATGTGATAAATTTTAATTTCAGTTACATTAAATATTTTTCCTTTCAATTCAGATTTTTTTAAAAATCTAAATTTAACTTTGTGAACCTGAGTGTGAACAATCTGACACTGCTGGTACTAACACTTAGCTACTTAACCCAGTTTTGAGGCAGATACAGTTACACTGTAGATGCTAAATGAATGACAGCCTACTTAGAAATAGTAACGTACGGTACGTATCCTTTTTATTAGATGCTAAAACAGACACACAATATTATGTAATCAAATCAAATGAAATGGGCTTCAAATTATTTTTCGTATCAAAGCAATACACTGCGTTTGTATAAAGTACTGCCAAAACAGTCCAACATTTGCAATAAAATAAAAGTTAATTAGTTTATTAGAGTATCATCAGAGTTGGAACACTTTGAATATCGACATTCGGAGCCTACAAAGAGCACATGAAGGCAGCAATATTACAATGAGCGCATGCGTGCTGTTCGGGGCTGTATCTTGGCTGTAGGCTACCGTTTACATAAAGGAGCTTGCGACTTCCCCAAATTAGAAACTGGTGTCATTTTGTGTATATGTCAATCACTAATTATGAAAATTGGATTAAAATCGACTCATTTTAATATACACTGTATAGTAATGTCTTTGTGAGACAATGTCAGACGTGCCTATTGCAAATACTTCTTTGTGGACATTTTCATCATAAAATTGTAATTATTTGAGCTGACAAGTAAAGAAAAGTAGTTGTTCACTCAGACTCAGTGTGGTTATTCTGACTGAAATGCTAATTTGAAAAGCACCTCATGAGCCAAGGGTTACACCTGTGATCCCGCCTGTCACGATTCCTGCTATTCAGGTTAGACAGGTGGTACGCCATGTTTCCCCTCACTGCGCAGACACTCCTAAGTGTGTGTTTGTCCCTGACACAGAAATGTCTAGAGGGTTTGTTGTATCCCTTACATCATACTTCTTGTGAGTCGAAGGATCCGCAGAAGGCTTTTGGCTTTTGTTTCTTTTTTCCAGCGATACACTTTCAGATCTGCAACACTATCTCTCATGTCTCATCAAAAATTAGAATAATCAAATGCAGTTATCACCCATTGCTGCTTTAGCTGCTCATCAAGCGAAAAGAACGACATGATTGGGATTCAAAAACAGAATAAGGAAAAGGAAAAGGCCCCAACTGTCAAGCACGTTCTCAATCTAAATTATGAAAGCAAGGATGGACAAGCAGGTAGATGGACAGTGAGGTAAGACAGCAGGGATAAATACGCTGCTTGATGGAATCAGATGGGCCAGGCCTCTCACCTAGGGAACTGCAGATGAGCTTTTCCCTACCTAAAAATAACAGTTAAAGTACTCTTGATCTCATGGGAGTAAAAACCATTGGCCTGGATGGGAAGGAAAATAGTAAGTGCACTTTTAAGCTGAAATGATACAACTTTCCTTTATCTTCATCCTTTATCAGCTGCTCATACATCAAATGCATGTTTAATGTGTTCAGTTCATTGCAGATTCCTCCAAGGGAAATTTCCTTTGCAGGCAATTGATGAACAATAAACATTAATATAGAAAAGTACTTAACATCATGAATTATAAACATCATTCATCTCCAGAGCGCCACTAAACAACCCTAACATTCCACTTATAACTATCCTATAAAAAATACATCATCCAGAGGTAAGCTCTTACACTGTACAAGAAACAAAAGAGCTCCTTACCCTGTGGGAGTTATCTCTCAGTGGTGTGAACCTTGTGAGAAAACAACTCAGCAAAGGGGACGATGGACATACCTGCCACATGCATCTCATGTTCTGATGAGATGCCAACAACCAGAAGGACATTGGTAAACATATCTGCTAGATATCATCGAATTGATACTGTCAGCATGATACCAAACTGGCATTAGCATTTACCTCCAAGCACCCCTGTAAAGCCTTGGTCTTAGTCTTGGTTTTATATATCTAAAAACTTGGTAACTACTCTTGGTCTGGATTCACTGATAAAGATATCAGGAGTCCTCTCTTGATTTTACTCACCAGGGATAGTCTTGCCCATTTCCAGATGTTCTGTCCGCTTTAATACATAAGCTTAATGTAAGCTCTGTTCACCAAGTAAGGGTTAACACTAACATTATGCCAATCTGAACTGCATTGTTAGTGGTTTGATAGTGCTGATAAGAAGTAAAGGGTAGGGGAAGTTTCAGGCTCGGAGACTGGGTTTGTGTGTGCTTGAATGTGTATTTGTGCCAGTCACTTCCATCGTGACCTCCAGTTGAGGGGTGTGTTGGGGAGGGGGCGTACTCCAGCTCCTCTGCCAGCTTCCTGTCACACAGTGTCGCCCAAATCAGATCGACAGAGGCAGACACACTGCCAGGGGCCCAAAATTTCCTATTCCCTTTCCACCCATCCATCAGCCTGTATGTGTCAACGTTTTCTTGCTAGCTTTTGCTGCCACTCTATATTCCACTGTCATGATCTCTGTCTCTGTCTCTCTGGCAAACATTAATAAATGCAAATCTCTGTGTGTGCATTCAACGTTAAATGTGCACTCAGACTTTGCTGCACGTTGTGTTTTATCCACATGAGTCAAACTGATAGCAAGTAGCCTAGAAACCCTACAAACACAGCTTGAAAACAGGATGTAGTGGGTGATGACATTACAATCAAAATGATGTTTTTTTTACAACCGTGCATTATAGTCCATATATCATCTCCAGTGTCACACTACACATTAAACTCAGCCCCACAGAATATGCAATAAGTGTCAGTGTTGATCTTGAGCAGTTATAAAGGTAAACCAGGACCTTGTCGTGCTTTAAAGCTGGGCTTTCACATTGTCACTCTGCCATTGTGCTGATGTGTTATGACAGCATATGTAATGAGGAAGACTTGGATGAGAATGGTTTGTTCCTCATAAATTATTATCAGCCACCATTTCCATTCACGCCGCCTGATGTGCCTGGTGGCGCGGTTGACAAGTAATGACAGAGTGAACTTAATAGCCAACAGTAAGAATGTTGCCCTCAGATTTGACAGCTGCAGTCCAATGACTTTGGCACTACACTTTGGCAGTCGTCCACCGTTAGTAGCTTTCATGCTGTACAGACAGACACTGACCCATCCATCACTTCTGTTCTCAAGTCGTTCAATGGGACGTGAGCGTTATAGATGCGGGGTCAGTTTCAGTGTTCACACCTGCAGTGTTTACAAGTATTTAAGAACCTACTTGTGAAACGTGTTTTTAGAGTGTTCAAGTATTTACACAGAGTTACTAAGCAGGATTATTGCTACACATAGATCAAGTGACTGACATATTACATAATACTTTTGGCAGACTGGTTTCTGTCTGAATAATGTTAATGGAAGGAATGCCTTCTTGCTGAGTCATTAATGAAATAAAAGAAAAAAGCTCAAGCTTATCATATAAGGTAATGAAATTGAAAATGCTGTACGTAAAATAGATTTAGAATTTTAAATAATAACCAAGTTTGGGGATCCTACCAAAACTGCATGTAATTTTTATGTGAATAAAATGTGAAGAATTGCATTTGAAAGAATTACTTTGCTGTCATAGATTTCAAGCCATTCTTATGGACGTTAAGGATGGTGGTCTCGGTCTGTTGTTCCACCCCACTTCACACTGAAATATCTCAACAGCTATCGAATGTAGTGACACAAAATTTGGTTCATAAAATTACAAAATCACTTCAGTGATCCCACGAGTTTTGAACCATCACTGTTATCAACAACAAGGAGGTGGTAGCCTGGCAGATAAGGAAAGAAAGAAAGAGAGGACTGTATAATGATAATGTTGCTGCCTGACACTTGACCTTTTAACACGTCCGTCCTGGAAGAAACCTCTTTCATCTTCCTACAACACATCAGAACTTCTGCAGCTTTTCCTCTGACATTTCACGTCTCAATCTTTAATGCTTTTGCTATCTTCGCAGACTTTTTGCATATCAGATGACTCGCAGAGAACTTTGTATAAATATGTGACTGATCTCCATATTTCTTTTAAACTCCTGTAAAGTTTTTAGGGCATGTGTACCTCAGCTCATGCTTTGCTGAATGAGATCAGACTGATGCAAGCAGTCATCGCTCCATCCTCTACTTCAAGTGACACAAAATGTGTTTTGATGTGCTGTGCATATGTATGTGTGTAATCCTATATGCAACCTGCAGGCCACACATGACCTCATATTTTCTGTGGCGTGACATTGCACTGATGCACCCTTTTACACATCTGAAAGGCAGCATGTGCATCATTCATAAGTAATTTAAACCATATGAACCTTATATATCTGTGGCCCACTGGTGCATCTGACCATAACCCCCTGAGTGGTCTCCACGTGGTAAAACAAAGGAGTTCTGTCGAGTCACGTTTGCTGACCCATGACTTCTCTGTGCTCATCACTTAACACAGGCTCTGTGAATGAGGAGGGTCATTTTTTCGCTTTGGATGTCACTTTAATCTACTTTACCTCTTTGCCCTGATAATGCCTCATTCATCATAATATCCACAAAGCATAGGAGGGAGGGAGGGAGGGGGGGGGGGGGGGAGAGTGAAATCCTTCTTTTAACTAAAGCAGTGCAGCAAAGCTCAGTGTTGCCCTGAAAGATTAAGGATAAATGGCTCAGTACAAAAAGGCCATGAGATTATGAGACTGGGCTACAGAGAGCTGTCGCATCACACACACCACAGCCAATGACGTGGGGGCCTGGCTTCATAACAGGGACTAATGAGGTACTTGGTATAGATACAATTCTATTTTACTGTACTCTACCAAAATGTCCTCTTAATAAAGAGTTTTGTTCAGTTCTTAAACCTGTTTCAGGAGTGAGCACCAGAAGCTGAAGCTGTTAAACCAAGAGCCAGGACAACAATGGGACACTGAGTGAATTACACACATTATTCAGCATATATAACTGCCTGCATTCATGTCAGCACATTCTTAAATCTGGCTGTGTTCCCAAGCAATGAAACATCAGCTGGATCTGGATGCTGCAAATGTTTGGCTCCCCCATAAAATAGCACGCAACAGCCTGCCCTGTCCTGCTCTTCTTCTTTGGCTCTGACCATTAGTTGAAAATACTTTCTTTATAGATTCCAAGATGTTATTTACGGACAGAGACATTTACATTTAGGATAAATCTTGAATATGTGTCCTGTATCCTAATACAGCAACGACATATGATTAATCTGTTGCTTTAACAGACACACCTATGCTTAATCACTTCACACTTGAGAAATATCAGGAAACGAGCATCTTCTCCTCTGAATGCAAGAAACCTCACTCGCTGTCATCCCGCGGCACTCAACGCATCTCGCAACACTACTGCCAGTTTTGATGATGTCTTCAAACATGTGACATATGGGTCATCGTGTCAGGAGCTCACTGAATTGCCCTCCAAAGCTCCTCCCATCAACAGGAACCCAGAGAGGATCATCTCCTTTTTTGGACTGGATGCTGAGTAGAGTTAAGTATTGTTTTATTTTTTTTTCATCTGCATTTTCAGAGCCTTAGGGAAGGGATTGACTTTCCTCCATTTACATAACAAGCAAAAAGTTTTGCTTATCGCCCTGGTTTTTCTTGAACAGAAGCATGCATAATCCTCAACAAGACACATATGTTTTTATTGCACTCTCTGTCTACTTTAAAATGTCATAACAAATGGATAATAAATTTTGATTAACATTGATGGTGCAGCACAACAGTGTGAAAGTACATTCTTTGTACATACAATTAGCCTATCAACAGTCAGATGGGGAGTCGTAATGGATCAAAATGACACATTTCGGAAAGCACCGTGTCATAGCTGATAGCTTGAAACAACAGGCAGAAATATCTATATTTAATGCAATCATAATTACTTGTTGTATTGTGAAAGAGGTGTTTTGTAATCATGAACCCACAGACAGTTAATCACCAGATCGAACAAACTCCCTTTTTTAGTGCTCACAGAATGATCAAAAATCTCTTTCTGCAAGCTCAGCATAGAAAAGAGGACAGACAAAGTTAGCAGACACACAACAGCATTTAGCAGCAAAATAGCAACATACATGATACCCTCAACAGTTGGCGGGGACCAAAATCAGAGCTAAAAGAGAATAATATTTGACTTAAGTAGGTAGCTGTTTGCTAACACCTTCACCGTGTCAATTTAAAAGATCTGTTATTACTGGTTTAAAGCAATATACGCATTATTTAAACTCTGAAATCCAGTTTATGTTCCTGTGCTACATTATGACTGAATGGGACATACGTATTATCTAAACTTGCCCTCACACGCGTACAAATCCTTCATGTCTGCAGGACATGCTATACCTCAGTTTAGAGTTCATCCCCTCATTCTGAATTCAAACATCTTAGTCAAAAAAAGAAAAAGAAAAAAGTAAGTAAAAGAAAAGCAAGGAAAGAGCAAAGGCAGAGATAGAGAGAGAGATGATGATGATACATGACAATTAGCTGGGTATGGCTGGGTTAGGTCATGTGCGCCATGTTAAAGCATAACTGAATAATTCAAAGGAACGCAAAACAACATCAGAACGGGGTTTTTCTTAGCGCTGCACTACAAACTCCCACGCCAGCTCCACCACCACACTGCCTGGAATAAAACAGAAGCAAGTCAAGTGGACATTTTAGGGTTAGAGCCCAGCTGTGCAAGCTGAAGATGTGCTCTACTTGACATCGTCCATGTTTTCTTATGTTTTATTGGAGAATCTGTGAGAAACAGACTTTAAAGTTCTAGTGTATTGTTGTCATTTTAAAGGGATGATAAATTTTAGCTGCTTCTCCTTTGGCATTGCCTGTCTTTTCTTAGACTACGTTCTCAGCACAATGAAAGAGACATGAATTAATAAAAAGACTGAATGAAGGGGCTATGAATGGGACAGTGTGCTGTGTTCACAGATGGATGTTCATGTTAGGACCAGATGAGATTCCCAGCTCACCCTCGGTGTGATTCCTCCTGCCTTGAGCAACTGCTTTGTGTTTTCTCCTACACAACAGTATGCTTCTCATGTTTATAACTTTCGGTAACAGCTGAAGAAGATTGCTCGGAAAAATCGTTAGCACCAATTTGAAATCATTTATTCATTGCAAGTGCAGCATAAAGCAAAATTTACAGTAGCTGTGAGAACTCAACAAACTAACTTTAGAAAACACATGAAAACAGACACAACACAAGCACTGGATGGATGGCTGCATCATCTTGTTGAGACTCTCAAAAATTATGTAATATAAGCAATAAACCAAATTTGGAATAATAGGCTACTCAAAACTTGATCTAATCTGCTCAAACAGGACTTTGGCAGTTTGGTTTGAACACATTTGACTGACATTTATGAAAATATGAGCTTGTCACATATTTCTTTTTTTTTATTCCAATAGAGCCTCACCTACTTCAAACCAGTGACAAAAAACATGCATGAAGTCTCTGGCACCATTCACCCTTGTCATTGGGCTTGTATATGGAATAAAAGATATTTAAGAAACGTATACATACTACTCACCAATTATGCATCTCTGTTGACCAGATCTGATGACAATGTACGTTTATTTTGCACGTAACAGTGTTCGTTTTCCTCCAGTCCAGAAGGTGGCAGTTGTGCACCTGAAGTTGTTTGGTAAAAGATAAAAACACCTGAATAGCTTCAGTAATTAGCTGTTAGTTGCTAGGCGACTATCCATAACAGGTGAATAAATCATATTTATGAGCAAAGAGCAAGTCAAAAGTTCCATCATTCTGTGGTTGAACTGACCAGGGATCAGTGTGCCTTATTGTAGAAACTGCTGGAGAACCATTGTTAATTTCAGTTTAATTTTAGTGTAGTTTTTGCTGCCTTCATCACAAGGACAGAAGAGATACACCATAGGTGTGCTAGGAAAATCAGACTGATTGTTTGAAGCGATTTCCACAGGCTGCATGACATTGTTACACAATGGCAGGAGTAAAGATTATGTATGCCTCTTGATGGTGGATAGATGGATGAATTTACAGCTTTACAACAACTGGCAGGAATATGTCTCAAGCCACATCTGGAGGTTAAATGGGAACCCTGTATGCGTAACAAGAAAAAGGTCCTAACTTTGGCAGATCTATGTGTTCACATAGGACACTGACACCCAAAGTAAGAAGCAGAGGGGAAAATACATTTTCAGCGCCTTAATCTTCAACAGCTGAAAATCTTGTTTTTACTCATCAGCAGTGGTTGAAGTTCTTGCCCTGCTGTATCGATCTAGACGCACACTTGAGGTATTTGCAATAATCTCTGACATAATTGTTAGGTGTTTTTACAGGTTCTGTCAAGGCAGACTGCATACAGACAACACCCACCATCACTTCTGGGTGTGGTCATCAGCCTTAAATTAAGTGCAAAGGAAGAAATTCAGCCTGATGTTGCCCTTCTGCAGCTACCGTCTGACAGATGTTACTACATTTGTTGAACATACCTTTTAGAATTAAGAGTAGTCTTATTGTTTGATGTACTCATGTATTTACAGTTTTCTCATAGGCTGAACGCCAGCACTCACAGACTGTGGAATGAGCTCAGAGTGTCAGTGACTTCAGAGCACCCCTCCAGCAGCCTGTTCTCAGTGTTAGCCTTGAAATACCTGTCATGCTGTCACACAGTGGCAAACAAGGCGGCCATTGTGTCCAGGTGCTCCTTTGTTTGCTTGGCCTGGCTGGGCAGCCTGATATGACGACAAACCAAAGCACACAATGGCAGGGGGGGGCCGGGAGTGTAGTCGTGACCTTAGCAGATTCCTCACCTCATCAGACGCGACTCCATTCCCCGCTGCTGCTCTGTTTGGATTCAGTGGGAATTTGCCAAAGAGTCTCAGGATTATAATGACTGACGTATTCAGTTGTATTCTGAACATTGTGCGCTGCCCTTTAGTAGTTAAGAGGTACAGTAATTGTGATTTTATATTTGAGTCCATGTTGTTTGTGCAACATTTTGGTATGAGCTTTCTTGCAAAATGTAACTGATATCCTGCATAAGGTGAAGTTTTCGTTCTGGAATCTGGAAACGTTGCATAGTTACTGCTGTCCCGTATCCTTTCTTATTTCACTCAGCCAGAGAACCATTTTTACATACACACACACACACACACACACACACACACACACACACACACACACACACACACACACACACACACAAACACACACACAAACACACAAAGCTTTTTGCAGCGTCCCTGCAGAGTTAACTGGGAGACTAGTGGAATCTGGATTGAATCCAAAACACACTAAAAAAAGAATGGTCGCTATTTTCTTCATGGTGCATGTTGCTTATGGTCAGTTTCGTGTGAATCCGGAGGGCTTATATCAGATCTTTGATGAAAATCTTGAGCCTGAAACCCTTCATATGAGCATGACTATATGATTATTGTTTTCATAAGCAGTGGGAAAATCATTTTGGTGTCAATTATGAAAGCATATAAACCGCTTTTATTTAAATACACTGATTGCCTGGAAGGACACAAATGAAAACATTTATTCTTGCTTATAAGGATTCCTAAGCTGGCATGATTTCAGTGAAGGCACAAAGCAAGTTTGCCTGAGCGAGCAGGAAACATATGGACCCTTCGGTCTGAGTGCAGGTGGTTCCCCTCTCACTAACTCAAGCAGAATGGACTCGCTCCATCAGGCAGCTAACAAAGAGCTTTGTTCCACAGTAATGGGAACTGATATAGTACAACTACATCTGTGGAGCACACTACAAAAGCCACAAGGTTTGTGATTTATCAAGTGTGTTCCATGGCCGCAATCCAACTGACACTGATACCTTGTGCCGATGTGGTTGTACTTGATGAATGTATTTTGAAAGCTATACATTATATAGACAAAGGTATCCAGACACACCTCTTTATGGTGCTGTTTTTCAGGGGTTGGGCTTGGCCCCTGACTTCCAGCAAAGGGAAATCTTAATGCTTCAACATACCAAGACATTTTAGGAAATGCTATGCTTCCAACATTGTGGCAACAGTTTGGTGAAAGCCAAAGCTTTTTCTATTCCAGCATGACTGTGTCCCAGTGCACAAAGCAAAGCTCCATAAAGACATGGTTGGATGAGTTTGGTGTGGAAGTACTTGACTGGCCCACACAGAGCCTTGACCTCAACCACATCAAACACCTTTGGGATGAACTGGAACAAAGATTGTGAGCCAGGCCTTTTGGTCCAACATCAGTGTCTGACCTCACAAATGCTCTACTGCATGAATGGACAAAAATTCCCACAGAAACGCTCCAAACACTTGTGGAAGGCCTTCACAAAAGAGTGGAAACTATTATAGCTGCAAAGGGTGGGATCGGGATCAACTCCATATTAATGTCTGTGTATTTAGAAAGCAATATCATTAAAGTCTCTGTTAGTGTAATGGTCAGGTGCCACATTACTTTTGTCTATATAGTGCGTGAATATGGTGTGTGAGTGACTGTACAAAAAAATGAAGAATTGCCATATTTGCTTAATATGAAATTTTTGATTTGCACTCGGTCCTTTTTAAGTACGTGACTTGTATGCATTCATGAACCTTTATGCATTTATTTCATTTACCATTTATTTTGCAGCCAAAAACATGAAATAAAAATTTTACGTATATTAGATTTGTTGATGAATACACAAGTGCACAATAGCTATAATCACATACTGGGCTCCACACTGGCCAACACTTAGATGCAAAAAAGACATACTAATACCTACTTTAAGCACTATTAAACAGGAAGACTGACAGTAGCAAAACAAAAACAGCTACGCTAACGGATTTACAAACACAAATGCACAAAGTAAATAATTGATAAGACAGAAAGTATAAAGAGAGGCAGATGAACAAGTGCATCAACAAAACAACACGATCCTGTCTCCACTCAAAGGCAGCTGACCTGCCTGCAGCAGCGTTAGCTACTGTTAGTCTGCAGTGTAGCACAGACTCAGGCTTTGTGCCTGAGCCCAACGCTGATTAGAGGAGGGTGGAGCTGACATGAATAAAAGTTGTGTCATGGGTTCACTGTCTGGGGCACTGTGTTTGTTTTTGTTGTTGTTATTGATGATGAGTACAGAGCAATGCACTGCAGTCTCTAAGCAAAATACAGGATGTGATTTGATCAAGGCCACAAGAAAAAGTTCAGGTATTGTTTTGCAATCATTTTTGAATGATCAAAAACATAACAAAACACAACTTTGCGCCATATGCAAGAGGTTTGAACAGATGATAACAGAAAACAGCCACACCAATACAAGTGAATGCAGTCAAGTGCAAGAGCCTTGTAAGATATCTTATTGTAACTTTGTGAAGCATTTTGATGTGGGTTCTCAGTCATCCGGGTCACGGTAGTTGACGTGCTTTGCGAAGCGTGGAACTTTTCGTTCAGACTGCATTAGAGAAGCATTTATTCAACTCTGTTTGTGGGTGTTATTAGCCAGATTTTATTACTTTATTAGAGAGGGTAATGAGCAATTGTCAAGAGGTTTGTGCTGCATACATGTCAGCAACTGGTCACCTGAAATAGTTCAAACATGAACTGTGACTACATTAAAAAGGCAAGTTAAACCCTAAGACTTTTTTTATGGGGACCTTGTTGGCAAACAGTTGTCTATTTACAGGCACAGAGCAAACATTAGCAGCAATTTGGAATCATGTTTCTGGCTACCTCGTCAGTCATAAATATACATATTTAGCATGTACTGCAGTCTATAATCTTTTTGGTAAGATATCTGGGAAAAGGTAATGTTCTGATTTGGGCCTTCTAGAATAATAAAACTTTTCTTTTTTTTGCTGTCCCCTGGTTGAATGAAGACTTGGCAGAAGTCCAGGAGATGTAGGGGGCGATTGAGTGAACTGCACCCCTGAGGGAGCGACTGTGGACTGGTAGGGCGAGGGCCACGGGACCCGAGAGTGCCGGGTTGTTACTATGCTCCAGTTATGTATGTCAAGACTGTATAAGGTTTCACATGGAAAGGGAGGGAAAAAGCCTGGGAGAACATTCAACTGCAGGGAAGTCGGCAGTCAGGAAGTGAACAATAATTCAAAACAGAGCTCCAACAAAAGAGGTCCTTCAAATGTGTTGACTTTAAAGCGTATCATTTATCCATGCATTCGTAGTATCTCGGTGGAAAATATACGAGCACCTAAAAAAACATAAAAAGGTCATGCATGAGGTTTGAGCTGCATTTAACTGTATTTTGGGGGGAAATATGACTGCTTGGAATATTCTGAATAAAAAGCTATGGAGTTGAGAAGTGAATTATGTTGTAGGAGTGACTGAAAAATTTCTATGGGAATCTTAACACTTTTTGTCACTACTGGAATCCATTGTGACCGACACGAATACAAGCTGATGACAGCTGTAAGAATGAAACTAAAAATATTGTAAAACCTTCTTTTGAACCTTTAACAAGTTGAGTTATTTGATATTCAGAACATGAATAATAGAATTTAGGATTATTACCAAAATATCAAAAGTTGTGCTGTGGTTTAGCAGTTATGTAAATCGAGTGGCATCTTATCTAATGAATGATTACCTCCGCTATGGCTGCAAATAACATCCATCTCATTCTCTTGAGTCACTGTTGGTGCATTGTTACATTGTAAAATTATGGGTAACATTAAGAACATGGGGCGGCACGGTGGTGCAGTGGTTAGCACTGTCGCCTCATAGCAAGAGGGTTCCAGGTTCGAATCCCGGTCTGGGCCCTTCTATGTGGAGTTTGCATGTTCTCCCTGTGCCTGCGTGGGTTTTCTCCGGGTTCTCCGGCTTCCTCCCACAACACCAAAAACATGCACATTAGGTTAATTGGCTACTCTAAATTGCCCCTCGGTGTGAGTGTGAGAGTGTGTGGTTGTTTGTCTTTGTGTGTTGGCCCTGCGATTGACTGGCGACCAGTCCAGGGTGTACCCCGCCTCTCGCCCGTAGTCAGCTGGGATAGGCTCCAGCCCCCCCGCGACCCTCACGGATAAGCGGTATAGAAAATGGATGGATTAAGAACATGCCTACTGAGCAGTCAGGACTGGCAATGGACCCTCTTATTAGAATGCATTAGAAAAGAGCGTGCATTTAAGAGGCTGAAAATTGTGTTTGAGAGAGTGAGAATTGTAATCTTCTTTCTGATGGCATAGTTAAACAACACCACTGAGGTGCTGCAGAGTCATTTATGCCCACTTGGACTTTGGCTCTGTGTGAATATTTTATGTTTTGGGTTTATTGGGCTCTGATGTGGATTCTAATCAGAGACATGCACATACATACTTCATAACACGCACACACTGGTAAATGCAGCACTTGCACACTAACTGCACACCCTCGAACACAACTGTCTCGTTACGCTTTTCGTCTAAGGGTGGAAACAAAGTGATCCAACTGAGCGAGCATGAGCAGCACTGTGGTGGGAGATGTCTGTGCTGTGCTGTATTTACTGTCCTCTTCAGGAAGCTGCTTCGCTCAGATGCTGAATCTCTGCCTGCCATGAGCTCCAGAGCTGCAGGTCTTCATTGGCTTTCACTATGATCCAATGTGGCACCCCTGCTGCACTGACTCAGCCATGAAGTGTGTGTGTGTGTGTGTGTGTGCTCTTTTAGATTCATATTAAAAGAGGAGATGGTGTGGAATTTTTCTCGTATGAAGGAAGAGAACGCTAAGATACAGTTATTGATGCCCACCGGGGAAATTCTGTTGTCATGGTTTTAGTTATGGCTCATACATGGCTGAATATAAATGTGCATAGACAGAATGTGTGTGTGTGTGTGTGTGTGTTGTGCAGCAATATGTGTGACATACTTAGGCCAAGATGTCATTACTGTGACAATGTGAGAGACTGCATTATCACTGTTAGGCGAGTTGTCATGACTGTGTCATTTATTGGAGGAATACACTCACTGTCAGTTTGGAGAAGAAATTTACTGGCCTGCTCAAATGTACACTAACCCAATAGAACTGTTATTGCTTTAAAAGGACAATACCTACTTTGATGAGACCACTCTTAAGAGGTTCAGTACACAAATAAAAGCTGCTAGTAGAATACTGATATATATATATATATACCTCTGATGCACCTACTTCTTTTTCAGTCAGTGATTAAAAATTGGTATTGGCTCCAGATAATGCAGAGAAATTCTTTTGTATTTATGTGCTGGTTTTTGCATCCAGCTGTATGAGAGTGACTGTGGGATCATAATGGGGGCAAGAGCGAAAAAGTCTAGTTAGGAAAAAGTGAGTTGTTTAATTCAGGCACAACATCTGTTGTGGTTGCAAACTCTATAGGCATCTTTCAAGGCAGAATAGATATCTCATCATCTCTTCCTCAGTGGATTTCTCCCTGTGTTGTTCTTTCAATGGTGCAAAATAATGAGGCCAGCAAAAGCCATTGCTCTTTGACCCAGAGGGAAGATTTTATACTGATAGTGTGATTTTGTAGCTGTGCTGAATATATTTTCACATGACCCGAGGTCATGTGTGTTTGGACTGTTATCATGGAGAGTCAGAAAAGTGCTTTTCTGGTAGTAATTCATGGTACAAAACTAGAATGTCATTTTTATCTTACAACTATTGTACATAGTGTCCATGATATGCAGTTGTCATTGTGGTATCTGTATGTCATACTCATCTGAATAAAATAACTCAAATAATACATAATGGCGGCAATTATTTGCCTACTTCAAGTGACCAAAAACAGAGAAACAAACAACTAAAATCTCATTTTAAGTCCAACACATAACTTAATGGTTAATGATGCAAATATTAAACAGCCATATATTACAATTAAGCTATCATATTATTAAGCATGCTATTAGTTTTTCATTAATGTCAACATGAGGCATCTCACATGCATTTTGATAAATGCAGTTAAAGTACTGAACTCATAACTGTGACTGAGAAATATGGCTGAAAGTGAAGCAGTGCGATCACTTCATGTGTGTATTTTTACTATTTATCTGTTCTTAAACATGAAGTGCTTATATTTGTTTTTAACCTTGACATGCTTGGTAAATGATATCTCTAACCCAAAAGACTCCAGCACCACCTGATGGAACATGCGGTGGATGTAGTGAACTGTGACACACTGACTGTATGGATGGAGCTGTGGGATCGACTTTCCCCAGTACTCATCATCTCAAGGTTCAGCTGTCAATCATGGCATCACATGCTCTTTATTTATAGGAACAAATAAATAATTAAAACCAAATTTACTGGAATATCAAACTCTTGAACATGCTTCAATATAATAAGAGCTCCCTAAAATGAAAGAAACTATCAACAACAAAATTATTTGATGTCTTCTTGGTGACTTTTAGTTTAGCCCTTGTCCCACCTGCTAACATCTTGTCGGTGGTATAAACTTTCAGCTCTCAGAGCCTGAGGCTGCTGCTGATGCCTCCAGACAAAACAACAATCTCACAGATGCCTTTGCACTCGGTCCTCCGTCATTGCAGTTTACACATTTCGATCTCTATAAACGTGCTCATAAAATACCTTTAACACCTCTCGGCCCTGGGGCTTACATTGTGCCACTGGGGCCAAGAGTGGAGATTATGTGGTTTATTTAGCATCCTTGTCATCTCTCTCTCTCCCTCTCTCTCTCTCTCTCTCTCTCTCTCAATCTCTCTCTCTCTCTAGATGAGTGGTCAGTACTTACATCCCCATAGTGCATTTTGCCTCTTTGATTTACTTCTTCTGTTTTAGTCCTATCCTCCTACCATCAATAGTGAAGTGGCTGCTCAACATATGGTCAAATAAATGCTCTTTGTTGCCATTACTGATATTAATCCCTCTGACACACACACACACACACACAAATCAACACCCTATCTCGGGCACTCCGCCTTTGAGGGAAAAAGGTAGGGTGGAGGCAGTGAAAAACAAACAACACAAATGCATTGAAAGTGTGTGGAAAGGTAGCATGTATGAACACACACAGAGGAACAACTGGGTAAAAGGACAGTGTGTGTGAGGATGTGTGTGTGTGTGTGTGTGTGTGTGTGTGTGTCCTTCTGTAAAAGTATGTTCCTGCTTTTATGTGCTTCCATTTGTACCCACCATGAACCAACTCCACATGCATCCACATGTGGGGCAGACAGGCTGAGCAAAATAAACAGAATTCTGTGTGTTTTGTGCTTTCCGTTATTCATTAAAAAGAATTATTTCTTATACGCTGGACAGCAGGTCCATGTGTAAGGGAGACTTGGAAGCGAGCAGTCGGTATTCACTAAGAAATCCCTTGGTGGAAACCTTGAGAAGCAGAGTAAATGAGATCCCTGTGGACTGAGTTTACTGTGAGACGTGGTCATCTTTGTGGACGTGCACATTACTGAGCAATTCCTCTGTGACATGAAACAATTTAATTCAAGTGATCGTACTAGGTATTACACAGGGTACTGTATTTTCACTTACACATCTCGAAATTATTATTATTGTTTTTTTTTTTTGTAGAGATTACTTTTAAACTAAATATTTAAATACAATAACTGTTGTGTAGATAGCAATGCCTCCCATATATATAACCCTTTGCGACTGAAGAGTAAAAGAAGTTGGCCTTGCTAATGGAATATGGTTGGTACATCTGACATGACATATGATTATGATTGAAAACTGGGAAGTTTTTTTAATTCTTATATCATAAAAACCTACACAATATATCCTAAATTACTTGTTATGAATAATGTGTTGGGATTAGCTCAACAGCTTTTACTCATACTGACATTAGTTTTAGTGTATTGTTTGAGATGTTTCCTAGCAAAATTCTAAAGACATTTAAATGGTGCAACCTTATTTAGTAAATAGTTCGCTTGGAACTAACAAGCGGTTAGTAAAAACTTAAGACCTCACACACAACAGTTATTCATTTCTTAAGCTCTTACAACTGACTTCACAACCAAACACAGGATTTTTTTTTTTTAGTAATAACTGTTAGAAACCAATCATAGTTAAATTATCTCAAGAACGAGATACTGCAGAAAAACGAACCTTGTAATTTCTTGAAGAGCAGAATTAAGGTGCTGCCATCTCCTGCCACAGTGTGAGGGAGTAATCATATGCTAATAGCTCTCTCTCTGAATCAGCTCTCCGATCCAATGGCTATTATGTTGTGTTATTTTGAAGAGAAGTTATCCCAAACCCCAACAGCACTCTCTCAAGTGGAAATACATTAGCAGATCTGTCTGGGACAATTCAGCTTGTCAGACTGGTGAAAGAGGAGCACATTCTCCTCTTTGTCCATAGCCTTTTGATGGGATTACAATGTGAACCAGTTGAGGGGGGATCACTGCATATATTTACCATAGAAATTGTTTAATAAGATTAGCTTTGTTGTATCCCATTGGTTTCAGACATAAGCTTTACTGGCTCATTCTTTGTACAATCTTATTGTCCACTGATGCAATCTTAACAACCTAAAGCCGCTAAAATTAAAAGAACGAACCATATGGCAAGAGAGCATGAGAAAGTTTTTACCGCCGCACTTTTTTGTTTTAAAAATTTAAATTAGGCGTTGGGTCATGCAAAAATTGATGACCTGAGTAAAGATTTCTTCCACATGACCGGCGACAAGAGTTGCAAAAAGCTTCCATAGAACTCTTCTTAAGATCAAGTACAGAAATTTTTATTTAGCCGTGACCATCGGTCTAGACTGAAATATCCACCCATCACCCAACCGCTACTGGAGGAAGTCCAATTAAGTTTTGTCTAAACATTGTGGTTCCCAGATGTCGTATCCCAGCAACGCATTTTGATGAACTCCTGTAAAAGTAAAGCATCCTCATCCTCAGATGGACCTTGTGTTGTTAGCATGTTCCTACACTAAGCTAAGATTGTGAAGTAGATAAACATTATATTTAATAATCGCAGCACGTTAGTATTATCCCTGTGTGTACATGTGTGTGTATCATATGGACATTAGCATTTAACTCAAAGCAAAGATATGTATAGCCTCACAGAGTCAGCTAGCTAGCATGGCTGTAAACTAATAATGCAAAGCAAAGTCATACTGTTGATTAAACTGAGAATATATGTATGTTGTTGTTATCCCCTTATTTTTGGAATAATGTCACATATGTTCATGTTTCTCCTTTTTGCCTTATGATCAGTTGGTTTTCTCTGTGTCCTTGTTGTTAATTCCTGAAGCTCATTTTGGACCTCATTTCATCGGAGGCCACAAAGAGCTCCATGCAAAACATGGGCCAGTGGTTGTTGAAAATGTATTTTTAAGTTGGCTTCCATGAGATTATAAGCACGTCAAACTGCAAGACTTTCTTATCCAAAGAACAGAGACAGCTTAAATATATGAGATACTTTCCACTGAGCAGAAAGCCTCAGAGCAAAGTGGATCAGAGATCAGAGTGATTAATCTCTTCATATGTTGAAAAGTCTCACTGAACTTACTGTATTAGTTTATATGCAGAAAATGTCTTCATCAGTGTGACTATAGCTTGACTCAGTCCCTCTAACTCATACTGTGCGTAAAGCCTGAGAAAGTGCATGTGAGTGCAACATCAAACCATCATGGCTTCCAGAGTTCATTTTCAACATGTGAGCAGTTAAAATGACTCTCCAGCTCAGGCGCTGGACAGTGACGACTCTGTCACGCCATCAAAAAAAGATCAGCTTTTAATGTATCCATTCATCTCTCTCTTTTACTGTGTCTCTGGGCAGGTAAAAAAAAAAATAATCCTCATATATTCAGCCTATTAGTCACAGAGGATTAGACTCCGGGCAGAGACAAGCAGAGATGGGAGGTGAGCAGAGAAAGAAAGACAGATTAAATATCTGTGGTATTACAAGCTCATGTTCAGGGTCCCCAAAGTGTATGAAACCACTGTGTATAGAAAGATTCATTTTGATGAATGGAAATATTTCCAAGTTATTGCTTCACATGCAGTGGGATAAACACACTATATGTGAAGTTAAATGACTGTGCCTTAATTACATACAGTACTGTATATGTTTCTTTTATTTATGCATGGCTGAATTTCAGGAGCTTGTATCTGTGTGTATGTGAGGCAAAGAGCACATGTTGTGTTTGTAAACAAATCCTTCCCAGTCTTGTACAGATTCCCTGATGAATTGCAAACTCGGGCCAACTTTATTATCAGTGAGGATAGAGATCTCTCCAATCTCAGACCCTTTGAAAAGCTCATTTGAAAGTCAAGACTCATTTATCAGCTTTTGATCTAATTAAACAACCTGGAGCTGGGATGAAAGCAGGCCCCAGCCATTATCTGACTCCATTAGCCACAGGCACGGCGTAAAAAATCACTCTCCATCCTTTACTTCAGGCCAGCTTTCTTGCTCTTTCTGCTCCTGAAAGCAGCTGTTAAGAAATTTGATCATGTTTTCATCTCATCCTTTATTGCTTCGTTGTTAGCCCTCTTTGCCATTGTTATCTTCTTCAAATTCTCACTTCATACCATTATGCCCTGAAATCGTCCACATCCTCATTGTCCAGGCCTCTTATTTCCTGCCTTCACAGGTCAACTTTAAGATTCTAACATCGTCTGCCGTCCTCATACCAACCACTGATTCTGACAAAGGGATGTAAATCTCAGCTCTGTTTCGTTACGCCTTCTAACTTTTCTTGACCTCTGTGTGTGTTCAGTTCAGGGATCAGCTCTTCCACAACCAGAAAACTAGATCTTCCCTTTTTCCCAGTCCTCAAGGGACTTCAGTGACTGACATGGAGATTTATGACTGGAATGATGGAAGAAGATCAGGTTAGGGCCAGAATAAGCTTGAAACTGGATCATGAATTATGTTCTCCTCCAAAAGTCAGTGTTTTGTATGAACTCATGAGACCTCAGTGCTGGGCACCAGAAGGAGCTTCCTGCTTTCACAGTAACACATGATACATGGCATTTTAGTGGATTCATAGTAGTAAAATCAACAGTCTAAAGGAAAACATTTTAGTATCCTGAGGTCAAAGATTCCTAGTTTCATCCACAGAACATTTTGCAATTGAACAGAATGACATGTGCACTCTCTGCTGGAGACTACAGGTATTGCCATATGGCTCCTAGCATGAAGCAGTAAACTCCGGGAAGAACGCCATAAAGAGGAATTCTAGAAAAATACTATAAGCATTTATTATCATTGCCATGCATAATAACACTGCCACCAGCCATTTCTAGCATACCACTTGTGCTGATTGCTCATATCCAACCAGTGAAGAGTGTCTATTATACTGTATTCAGTAATTATTGAACACATCATTTGAGTCATTTTCAGTAGGCCTGCAGGCGTCTGGGAACATTATCACTGGTACAATTAGGTGATGGGAGTTTCCAAAGAAGAGAGAAGAAGAGACCAATTAGGATGGAGAGACACATGATGGTCACCCAGCAAAAAAATAAAACACTGGAAGAAATGTACCGGTGGAGTGCAATTACCGATGTTTACGGTCCAAGCCATTAACACTAATTTGTTATGCCTGTAAACGAGCTGTTAAAGGTAATGGGGCCTTGCCTTGTTCAGCAGTAATGTAATTACATTGGTCTCGAATGGTGCTGTCACTGAGGCTATGATCTGTCAGTGTGACAGGTTGGTAGGATGCAGTGGTGGAAGAAGTATTCAGATCATTCACTTAAGTGATAATACCCTAATGTCCCATTTAAGCAGTAATGAACCCTGAAGTACCTTAAAAATTTACCTTAAGGCAAATTTAGAGTCCCACTTTTACAAGTACTAGTACAGAAATGTTAACAGTGAACTGAATCAAAAATGAAATTTCTGCTGTATAATGTCCCCTCTGAGTGACATTATATACAGCATTATTGGATGATTTAGATACTGATTTATCGATGTGTACACTGCATTTTAACGCTGTAGCTGATCAAAGTGGAGCTAGTTTTATTTATTTACAGTGGGGTGGTTTGGTCCAGTCCTTCCCAATCTATGAGTTGGAAATTAAGTGGAAATACTTAGTTAATGTGTACATTGTGTGGCTCTGTCCACACACATAAATATTGTCCATCAATAGTGAACAGAGCCATTGTGACTGGTTTGCAGGCTACTACTTTTGGAGGCTTGAGTTTGTCAACACGTTTGTCCCCATCTTGTTTTCATGGACACAGAAGTGACATTATTTGGATGGGAAGATGGAACTTCATCCTGATTTGATCTGATTGAGAACATTGTGGTAGCTATTTGTGAAGCACAAGGTAGCCAAGCTCTACAGCATACCTTGCCTTAAAATCTGTTTGTCTCTAAATGAGGCCATAATTTACACAATAAACGTCATGCTGTCTTGAAGAACATTTATAACTAGCGACTGAAACCTACAGCTCATTAAGAAACTCTTTACTGAGGTAAATCAGGTAAGAAATTGGGTCCTTTGCTCAAGCTTACTTTGAATCACTTATTTTTGAAAACAGTGACCACTGTTCTAACATTGACATAGAAAAGATGCTATTCTGGTGGGTCTTACACCAGAATAATACCCTATATATACCCTGTAAATAACTCAATTATTTGCTGTAAAATAATAATTTACCAAAAATATAATAACTCCAGATAATTAATGTAATTAATCTGCACAAACAAGCCACAAGCAGCAACATTTCATGTACTGTGGTATCTTAAAGCCATATGCACCTGGGTGGAAACATCTTTCTTCATTTTACGCTTTCCGAGTGGTCTATTGTACCTCCTTGGAGACTACAATCCACCGTGTAAGGATCCAGGATTTCAGTTCTGATAAGCTTCTGAGCAGCTCTGGAGCCCACAGGGAGCTGCTCCCCCAACCTTCCTCTGTGCTCTCCATGCTGAGGGTTTTCAGCACGTTGCCTCCTTCCTACTGAAAGTGCAGCAACATTGATTGTGATATTGGTAACAGTATTGGAAGAACCCTGGTTCTGAGGTAGTGATGTGAGACAATTAACATCAGCTGCTTGCTATGAGCAAAGGTTTTTAAATGGAGGCACAATACAGATGGTGTTGCAAAAGGTTAGAAATCGTAAAAATGAATGAAAAATGAAACATGTTGTGCTGACCAAGATCGCATTAGAATAGGAAAAGCTGCCACACTGAAATTCCCAGCTGCAGAACAAGTATGAAGGTTGCCTCCATATTACATATTAGTTTCAGATTAATGATCAAGTTTACTTCCATTAAAGTGGCTGTTTTGTTCATTGATTCTTGATTGACTTGACTAGAGACAAGAAACAGCATTCAGCAGGAGATTGGTAAATCATCCTTACCAATCATGGAGGGAATCCTAGATTCATTCTCTTATGCAAATATCATAAAGACAGCCAATATTGTGCTATTTTGCCTGTCCTCACAATCAAGCAGACATTTTTAAAATCCCAAACTATACTTCACAAAAAAAGGCTGAGCTGACTCACATTATATTGATGGGGGCAATTATCTCAAAGATGAATTGTTAAATTAGCATGTTAATAGGTTATTATCACACAATCAAGTACATTGGTCCCAAAAGACTTTCTTCCTCCCAGTGGCTTGACAGTAATGTTCCCATGTGTTGAAGGTGGAAAGAAGCAATATATAACACATGACAACTGCTAAATTGGAGCAATATGAATTATGAATACAGGGTTAATGAATCCACATAATATTTTGTTTTTAAAGAGCATCTCAATCAGGTTAGACACATATTTTGCTTTGATGTGTGACCTTTCTCTTTATTCACGTTAGATGATGTTATAGTTATTTCCCAAAATGTGTTTTTGTGAGAGTATAAAATCATTGTCACTACAGATGACTCCACTCCAGAATGCCTAATCAAACACTATCCATATGACACACAAAATACGATTTCAGTGTACCATTTGACCACTAGGTGGCACTCTGATACTACAGTAAAGCAGCCCAAGCTGTCCAGATGTTATTCAAATCTAAAGGTTAGCATCTCCCTCAGTGCTCACTCTTTGCTGTTTGAAAGGTCATCATTTGCAAGCAGGGGACAACCTGATGCAACATTTATGTTGCTGAATCATAATCGTGGCCTGCGACAGGGTGTGAAGTTGATCACTATCACAGTTTGGATGATGCTCTAATTTTCAGATCCTCACAAAGTTCTCTGAGCTGAAGGTGAATATGGTGAGAAGAGGGCCATACTAATGTTTACAGTGTCATCTCTCATGCTCAGATAATAGGTTTCCTCTATGAGTTTCCCAGCAGCGTGAAAATTGTCACATTCGTGGTAACAATTTGTCTCCAATGAGTTCTCCTGAAAGCGTCATGAAGTGTCAGTGTGTCATGCTGATGCCAGATTGTATCAGCTCATGAAGGGATGAATCAAATGTCAGCGTGACAGCGAGCATACGACAACGGATCCATATTTCTATTAGGCTCCACAGACAGAACAGATAGGACTGGATTGCCCGAGCATGTTCGTGCATATTTTTACTGTAACGCAGCTCCTCCATCTTCATTCACCTACATAGGAGGTGACAGAGATGCCCTCATGGAGTTCACAGACACAGACATAGTACATTCAAAGGCCTACACACACTTACCTGCAGCCCACACTGTTACCATTGTCCTCGACCATTTGATGTTCATGTCCTGAATCGATCTATACAGACTGATCGGTACATGCTTTTGCCAGAAGAGCCACTCCAAGACTTCTCATTCTGGCTGAGGTAGCGGACCGGCATTATTGATCTGTCTGCAGCAACCTGGAGGGAATGACTGCCATCGAATATGAAATCTACTTGTTCAAATCTGGTCCTCAGAGGCCTCTAGCACAGTGCAGGCTGTTGGGAGGTCACACATCAGTTGTGAGCTCTCGGATCCACACGACACTGGTGGATATTGACTAAGCTGTGCACACTGAAGTGTAGTTGTGGAAATTATACTTGGTGCCACACAGGTGAAGTTTAAGTACTGTATGGTGAAAAGACAAAACAATGGAAGGATCATCAAGTTTATGTAGAGTTTATGAAGTTTTAAATGAAAGCAAAGGGATACCAAATTTGTCCTCTTTACATATTAATGTCATAGATCTGCTTCTAGGTAGTTGTAGCAGAGGTGCTACACGTGTGGTGGCTATGAAGAAACAGGGGGAGCCATAGAGTAACATTAACATAACATTAAAATGCATTTGGTTATGCTTTTGTCAATTTCGTCCGCAGTGGCCACGGCTCAGTGTTGCCCTTTTTGGCCGATGGGGGAAAAACGTACACTTTATCTCACCAGCCGTAGTGGAACTGGATGATTTCTGCCCTCCGGCCTCAGGGGGCAGTGGTAGGCCCGTTACAGCTTGATCCACCAGAATGTAATTAGGAAGATACTGCACTCAAAGACCTGCTCATTCCAAGCCATGCAAAGATAAAATTTGCTTTTTTTCCTGCAGTGTTTAAAACATGCAAAGCAAAGAGTTTTTTGTTTTTTTCCCATGTTTTACAAGAGAAAAGACTTCAAGGATGGTGAGTCACTGGTTTGTTTAGCAATTGCACATCTGGTTAACTTTCAGTTAGAAGAGCAAACAGTACACAGGCCCCTTCCTAAAACTCTTCAGAGGAAAACATGAGACTTTTCTTCCCAGTGTTTGATACAAGGCTAGTGAGATTTTAATGTTCCATGGCTTCCAAGGTATTAAAACTTTCTCTTTGCTCATTTACAACAAGTATTTAGTTGATCGTTAAACATCATCATGAGTTTCTTTGAATCTTTGGCACTGTACGCCAAAGTGAATTTCAAGTTTGTATGTGAAAGAGAAATGAGAGTTTTTAAAGAGACAAAGTCATGCATGAGAATGCTGTACAGTGTTGCATGAGCTTTTGTGGAGCATTAGAGCAGTACTGAGGCATCAGCCACTAGACGGCAATAAGGCTTGACAGGGATATGCATCACTGCAGATACAAAGGCAGATTGGCAATAGTGGAGTCAACGAGGTGTGTGAGACTTGCATCACACAAACGTGTTCTCTAATGGGAAAGGAGCGCATTATGCTTTACAAAGAAGAGGAAAAAGTCAAAGGAAATCTGGAGTTTAGCGCTGAACCCTTTCTGCGTAGCAAATGTTGTTGTTTTATCAGTCAAGCATGAGAACCATTCCCCACTTTTCATCAAACCACCACCTGCTGAATGTGTGTAATCCATAGGGTACTTTAGTGTTTTATTTTCAAAAGAAAATGCAAAAATCTGAATTGAAAAGAAGCAAAAAACTTGAAGCGATTCATCAAACTGTGCAGGAGGCTGTAAACAAAGCTCCCATGATTCATTGTGGAGCTCTTTGTGAAGTATTGTTGTTTGGATGCTCTCACCTTCTCTTCCTCAGCACTAAGGCCATGACAAATGCAAGTGTCATCTGTGACTAAAAACCAGAGCAGCGAAAGGCCAGTCAGTGAATACCAGCGGAGGGAAGAAGTCAGCCACACTAGTTGTGATGAATAGATACCATATTGTCTCATATATGATAATTTTCTATAAGTCGCTTGCTGTGGCTGTTTCCTGTTTCATGCCAGTCAGCACATTTCTTTAACCTCTTGGCTTGGATCTGTCTCAGATCACATTTGCTATCAGACACATATATTTTTTTAAAATTATCTTTATTTGTAAGGTTAAATGTTAACACTGCATTAATGCCTCCACAACATTCTGCCACAGCATATTCTTAAAAAACATTTTTTTGAGGTTGTATTCTGTAATAACTTTTAAAGAGTTATTTTTTTTATTTTTATTCTAAATACGTGTTTGTGTTTATACAAATCTATTCAAATCACTCTACTCACTGTGGGGAAATATTTATGCATAATACTGTACATGACTGTAAAGGACCAAGCGAGTGAGGCACAAGAGGCCAGTGCAAATTATGTTTTCAGTTTAAATCAAAATATTACTTTGTGCTGTATTATTTAACAAGACTAAAGCAGACTGCAACACATCTAACTGTGAGTTAAACAGACAACAGAGTGCTTCTAAAAGGCAGTTATAATGTTTGCCATGTTCATCATCCTAGTTTGCCATGTCATCATGCAAACATTGGTTTATTAACCCTGAACACTCACACACACCAAATTATAGGACAGTTTGCAAATTTGACCGGTTGATAGTTCAGCTTGAAGTCACTAAACTAGTAAATTAACCAACAGAACAACCTTTCAATTGCTAATGTGACTAAAAACACAATTCTTATTAAACTACACACATAAGGTTTGAAATTAAAGAAATACTGTACTATGCATTATTGGTTACCATCTGTAAACATGCCAGTCAAAAGTGTAGTAACAGCAATCAACTGTCTTTCTCCGCAATCGGCTCTCAGAAACATCCCGAACACAGCAAAAATACAGACACAGAGCAGGTTATCTGCAGATACGCATACTGTCACACACTTCTAGTGAATCACAAGTGATGACTGAGAGGGATTATTTTTGTATAAAATTGTTTTATAGGAAACCTTGCATTGTATAGCTTTAAATAAGCGCACCCTCTATAAATTCCCATGACTCGTTTCTGACCAGGTACGAGTATAAAAAAGCAGTGTATTTTGTCCTTTAATTTGTAGAACTAACTGTAGGAGTAAATACACGGATACCTGTGTCCTACCTGCATCATGACGCAGGTCAAACAAATAAACCCATAAATATCAAGATGTAACCAAACTGCTGTGTCAGAATCAACATTTGACCAATAACATATTATCCTCAAAGCTTAACCCTTTTGTGCCAAAGTGATCCTGACAGCTGATGCTTCTAGTGTGGCCACTGCCCCCTGGACAGCTAATACAGCGCTTACGACAACCGTTCTGACCACTTGACCATCACAGTTCAGCTCGTGTGACAGCCCTCATCTACTCTTACCGAGACAACGACAACAGGAGCACAGAATCCATCAGAGCGCATTGTGGTGAAATTGATTGTTGCAATCAATATCAACCAGTGAAGCCATTGGCACTGCTGCTGCTGCAGAGGAGGAGAAGGCATCAGGAGTGCTTTGCCTTATCTGTGATCTATCTATCTTTAGGTTTAGGAGCTAGGCGTGGGATCAATATGCTACAGGCAGCTCATATTTCACCAGTGTCCCAGCAGCGATGAGAGGGCCGAGGGGGAGAAAGGGGAAGGGGAAGACGGGATGATGGCATGGCTTTGCAGGGCTCTTGGGGGTCAATCCAGAGAGCAGACTGCATGGAGCTGAAACAGGTGATATGGATGCAACTAAAGGTAAGAAAAGAGGAGAGAAGTTTTGGGTGTGACGTAGGAGTCAATAGTGCAGCAGAGGCTTAAACGCTACATGGACGGCAGCGCAGCCTGACAGCTTGTCGATTCAGTGAATTTATAATGAATGTTCCTTTATTCTGCTCTTTCTCGCTAACCTTTCTGTTCTCCTTTACTCCCTTTATCTCACCTTCCTCTTTTCTCTCCTCCTGTCACGTCCCTTCGTTTGGAGCATCACTCCCACCCTCCCTACCCTCCTGCTCTCCCTCCCTGTCACAGACTCATGTAGCCTATCATCCTGAGAGTAAAAACAAAGAGTTGTGTGAAAGCCGCTTAGTCGCATTTCTTCCTCCCCCTGCTGTTGCAGTGTCCTAATGATGCAAATGTTAGGCCGGCTAATGAGCAGGAGTTATGTTTCAGCTGAAGTTTACCGCACTGCTCGACCAACTTGTCTCATGAATAATATCACCGTGTCAGCTTCAAGATGTGTGTTCCTCTCAGCTCACAAATAATGACCATTACAGATGGTGCTTTCTCAAATTACATACAAGGAGAAAAAAAATAAAGACAATTGTTGGTCCATAACAGTGTCCAACGGAGCAACTGGACCTTTAAAATGAAGGTAATGAAAATTCATTTAAAGAATTCCAATGTAAGCAATCTGCCCTGTCAGAAATAACACACACACGTAAATGTGTGTGCATGTGCGCACCCACCACACACACACACACACACACACACACATACAAGCAGAAAAGTGTTTAAAAAACTTAAGCAGAACTCAGAACACCCTCTCACCTGGGCAAGTTGCATAACCTTTTGACTCTGAGTTCATTCTGGCTGTCACCTAACACACACGCCTCTAAAGGAGCGCGAAACCAATAGATGTTGGCTCGGCGTTATTACAATAACCCTCATGTCTACTTGCATTTCTATCCCTCCCCACATCGTGCCTTAATCCTCCGTGCTTTTGCCCTTCAGTTTTTCAAAGACAGCCTGCGGGCTAGAATTGCCCTTTGCTGACTTGTGGCTGACAGTGAATAAGTTCCCCTCTCGTCTCCTCGCTTTTATCTCTGAGATCATACTCTGAGCGGGTCAAGATCAATGGTGCTCCCTGCAAATCTGCCCAGACTCTGGGTGCTTCTCATTGACCTTACAAAGGGGTAACTGAACACTCCTACTTTCATCCAGCTGGCTTTGAATGAACTTCTATGGATAAATTCATCTGCTGCTTGCAAGGCTTTCATCAAAAAGCCATGGACCATGTTGGCGCAGACCAGTTTTGGACTCCAACTGTAAGTTGCAATCCTGCCACTCCTGAAGTCACTCAGGAATACATCAGCAGTTTTTAAGTGTTCAAAGGTAAAAGGTGAGATTTTCATCATGCTGAAGAAATATATAAATGGTTCAGAAGCCCAGTCACATGAGTACAGTCCACGAAAGCACATTTAATAAAAATAGCAACAGTGACTGGTTGAGTCTTGTTAAGAAACTTCTATGATTTGTACATTTTTAATGCCACCTTCAGATTTGCAAAGAGTCCATTGAGACTTACGGGAATAAAGCAAGTGGAGAACAGATGACAAAAATTCCAATAACCAAGGACATGCTGTGTCAGGGTGATAAATGGCTTTACATGAAGTACACAGAGGATTCTGGACACTGAAAACTTCTCAACAACCACCCAAAGAAAGAAAAATCAATTTCAGGCATAGTATAGAATTAATGCTCTGCACTGACTGAATGGAGGGACAAATTCTTTCTTTGGGATAGGCTATAAGGTGAATGCACAAAAGCACAATGACATCTAGTAAATTGTCATTGCATGTTTTCAGTGGTGTAAAACATTAGCAAATAATACGCCAGAGCAACACAGAAATCCTTACATGCAGAAAAATATTCACACTCTTTAGTAGATCTTATGAAGTACTGCACTGAGACAATAAAAGCGTGAGAAGCACGAGTGCAAGTGATGCTGTTGCTGTCCTTGGGCCTAATACAGATCAAGACAGCAGAGACAGCAGCCTGGTCCAGATCCAGCTGGGGCTCACATTCAATGGGATCCCTGTGAGACCCGCTTCAACAAGATGGATGACGAGCACCGAGCTTCAAACTGGGCACACTCAGCCCAGACATCATTGGGTCCGGGCTGAATAAAGAGGTGGTGGCCCCTCGCCTGCTCTTCCCTAATAGGAGGTGCTGTCTGGCTGACAGCAGCCCATAAATAACCCAGTCGGAGTGTCACTGGAAAAGAACACACTCACCTGAGCACACTCACTCAACAGGATCACGAGGGAGAGGTGAGACACAGGGGCTACAGTTATGGAACGGCAACACAAGTGTGTGAACGAAGGAAAGAAAATTGCATTGTGTCAGTATGTGAATCAGTAAGGTTACATTTATGGTGAAATTAAAAAACTCCAATTAGGTTAAATGAGTGTTTTCAACTAGTATTAATTAGTGTTAAACTGTGTCTTTGTGTCCTCAGCTGGTTCCTCTCCCCAAATCTCATTCTGTCCTCCATTTCTGGCAACAAGCAGAGAAACATTCTGACAGCCAGACACAAATACACCAGAGTCTCATTCAGGTCCACTGCAACTTGTGAAACCGACAAATTCAGCTAGCAGTGTCGCACACAGTGGATAATCAGGTGTAATTGTATGGCTTTCATTAAAACGAGAAGAGTAAATATTTTTGCGTCTTTATCTTTGAGTAGGATGCAACAGCAGCTTGCTGGTCCAGGACACAGAACAGTTCACATCACCAGCCACCAGGCATCCCTCAAAACCTGTGGGCCAAATGAGGTGGACTTGCCACCATTTAACTCATCACATGACATCAATGAGCCCAGAGGTGGTCAGTCTGCCAGAGACTGATGGAGTCAGATGCATGGAAGTGAACTTTTAACCAGACAGCATTCCCTTTCTTGTATAATCATGAATAAACATTAAATTATACGTATACACTAAAAGACATATAGAGTGTATGTCTTCACAGGTATGATACTGTGCTGTCTATATATCACAGAATGAGCACAGATACTGTACTGGTACTGGTTTTCTTTTTCATTAATTTCTTTGTTTTGTGTTGTTCCTTGCTATTTCTACACACAAGCCCTGAAGCCAGCACATTGATACCCTAACTCTGAGTGATATTTAATGGAGGTAAAGCATATAACCTGACAGTGAAATGACAGAAATGTCGGGTGAGAACAGGAAAATACATCAGTCAGCTTTTGATAGATAAGATAACAGATAAGTGCACTAATAAATAACACAACTGATATTTTCACTAATAACGGACAAGACAATAACACTAAATTAATGGAGGAGGTCAGTGTGTTAAAATTGTCTCATACTGGGATGTAAGTGGCTGGGGGCAATAGTAACACTGATCTCAAAAGCACACTTTTAAGGTAATCACATTACTGCTGTGGTATCTAATAATATTACTTAATGTTTTTTTTGTCTATGGTTCGATGGTTATTTTAGTTGTTAGTTATTATGTGCACTCAAAAAGCAAATACCTACTTCTATTTTTGCAGAAAACTGGGCAACTAACAAACTCAATTAGGAATTGAGTATGTTATTGGCCCCCCTGCATCTCCCAATCATTTAAGAGCGGTCCACACGACGTGTCTAACGTGCGTCATGGCGTCACGCGGAAGTAATACAGCCAAGATGGCAGCGTCCTTGACAGGCATGTTTAGATTACAGTAGAGTGTTAAACGTGCTGAACAGTTGTGTCTGCACGGCTGACAAGAGAAAATTTTGAGAGCGGAGTATGGAGAGACGAGAGTTCGTCGCGTCCCTGGTGGTAAGTTGGCAATTTTGTACAATTTGTCAGGGCGCTAGTTAGTATTTCCATAAAATAAGCTCTGAGTTGACCATATTTCATCACAGCTGTTGTTGATTACTTGCAGTTCAAGACTAGCAGACCACAAAACTTAAGTCGTGGATACGTTTTGTTCGTGTTCTGCTTATAAGACACTGAAAAATTAAGCTATTTGCAAAACAAAGTAGCAGACAAACTAGAAGCGAAGCTTGACAACAAGGACCTGTGTGTCGACTGATCCTCTTTACTCAGCTACTTTATACAAACTCCTAAAATACAATATTCTGCCGTTATGGGAGGCTGCTAAGTGACTACCTGCCAGTATCACGGATAAAGCTGGACAGAAAGTGTTACTATAAATACTTTGAAACGAAAACCAGTTTAGTTAGAAGAAGATAAGAGCATCTTTGTGTGTGGACTAACGGCTGGCTGCGTGTGCACGAGCGAGGGGGCGGGGCAACTGCTGTTTTAAATGTTCAAGTGTATGGGAAACTGGGAACCTTTTGTGTCCCTTCACTGAAAATTGACTATAATGAGACTTAAGGAAGAGTACCTCTGAGATGAGATGACAAGTCAGTAAAAGAAAAGGACAGACATGAGTTATGGAAAGATTTGTGTGTGTGTGGTGCAAAAATGACTCTCCTCTACTGTGTTATTTCATATTTTTATAAAGTAGGAATATTAGCCCCACTTTGACCAGCTGCAGCATTAAAATGGTGCTTACATTTTAATACATCAGTAAGAATAATTCACTTGTATAACACAATGAAAGGCAATGTTTGATGTACATTTTACTGAAAACATCAGCACTCTGTTTATTGTGTGGTACTGCTGTGGTTACTTGAAGCTCTTCATTGTTTTGATTGTATGGCTTACATAATTACTCTTTTGATTCACCTGGGATATATTATCAGCATCGACACCTGCAGCACTAGGCAGCCTTTTTTCAGCATGAAAAGCTCTGGTGAACCCACTGTATACTACCTGCCCAGGATCACACAGTAGACAAACACATTTAGCAACTGGCTAATAAAGCTAGTGGTGCATTAAGAAGCAGATATTTCCTATAGGAGTTGGTAGAGACCAAAACAGAATTAAAAGGAAGATGAATATTGGGTTTACATACGTCATGTGGCCGAAAACAAGACTAAATTATTCCTTATGTTGCCCTGCATCTGCTGGAAATATGTAAATAGGCAACTGCCATGAAGTTTATCATATCATCTTTAAAATGAGGTATGATATTCCTGTATTGATCACCCTGAGGGGAAATTTGAATGGTTATAATAATTATAACGTATAATAATCTTAATATATCAGTGTTGTGTTTACAGCTGCAATGAATCTGAATTGCCCATAAACAAACAAACAAATAAATACAGGTTTAAGTATAAGTTCTGAATATGTCTTCCACCACTGTTATTAAAGAGTGTGTATTGCAACTCTCAAAGTGATCTTAATCTCTCCAGGCAGGAGGCTGTGCAGGGATGTGTGTGGATCTGACCCTCTTCCCCCTGGACACCATTAAGACAAGACTGCAGAGTCAGCAGGGCTTCTACAAGGCAGGGGGCTTCAGGGGTATCTACGCTGGAGTCCCGTCTGCTGCTGTCGGCTCCTTCCCCAATGGTAAGACGGTCATTGTGTCAGCTGGATTTATGTTCAGTTGAAGGTTCACTGTTCTGTATTGTTTGTAAATGATGTTCTCCTGGAGGTACATCCCAAACAACCAAGGTTCTTCTCTGTGTTTTTCTCAGACCCACACTTGCACTGTGTTGACCGTGATACGCATAAAATGGCTGTTAGAGTTGGGTGTTTAGACCGTCTTTTAACTGTTGCACATTCATTTATTTCTTTTCTTGTCATGGCAAAAGTGCAGTGATAATGAATTAGAGTGCAACTTTATTTGGTTTGAGGCTGTGGGTTGAACAGATCATTTTAATAGTTCACAGTAATTGTATTTTATTTTAGTTATTTATTTATTTTGCTTTGTTTTGTAGTATCAGCCAAACACTCCGCTCACATGCTCATTAAATCATTTCAAGTTCTGTTCTTAATTTGTTTGTTGGTGAGATCAGACTTTTGAAGGAATTGCCTGATGATGATGTACAGTCACAGGAATAAAGAGGACTTGGATTATTTTTTTAGACAAAAATGAGATTCTTTGACATTTTGACGTGACTATTTGTCAGCTCGAGCGTCAGTTTCAGCACAATGCTGCTTCAATCTATAGGACTGCAAATGAGCCAAGTCAGTCTGCCATCTCAACTGTATTTCCGAGTAGACCTTTGAATGGAAGAAGTAGTAAATACAGAAAGAATTTAGGATCACTTTGGCTTTTTTTGCCTCCAAATTATAGTATGATGAAAGTATAATGTAAAAAAAATGTAAATTCTCAAATGCATTACAAGTACTTCAGAACTGTACATGGCTGTTCAGTAAACTGTAGGTTAATTTACTGTATATTCCATCACTGGATATTTAAACTTTGACTCTAAGATCTTTATTTTACTACAGATATTTATCTTTTCCTCTTCATTTATATTAGTCGGTATCCTTCCTGACAAAACATAAAACATAAGAGTATGTATCTGTCAACCTCTAAGTAGAAGCAATGGATAATCAATAGACCATCAGTCAAACAGATGCACAAATGAGTATTTAATGGGTCAACGTGACTAAGTTCAGCTCTTTTCATAAACATGTCAGAGACTGACTGATAAAGATGCCGCAGTCATATGTTGTTGGTCTGAATGAAATCCATTAATTTTGCTGCTGTTCGCTAATGAATTTAATATCTCTGCAAGACTAATCTGATGAAAGCATGTGATGACCAGCGGGATGAAGGAGGAACTAAAACTCTGTCCACATGAGATGCACTTAACTTTCTCAGCTTTTAGCCCCATTTTACATTCAGACAGACACACACACACACACACACACACACACACACACACACACACACACACACACACACACCTCAGTTTCTCCCCTGTCAGTGGTAGTGAGGGATATTAATTGCTGTATGCTGGTTGACTAATGGGCCTTAAATGGCTGTGGTTCTGCTTGGTTACAGCTGCTGCTTTCTTTGTCACCTACGACTGCACAAAGTCCCTTCTCGGCGCTGGCGGGGTGCTAGCGGCACCACACGCGGCACCCATCACTCACATGCTGGCTGCCTCCCTGGGAGAAATAGTAAGTCTTCCTGTCCCTCATTCTCTCAACTTTTGCCTCTTCTGATTTGTTTTTTTTTTTGCTCTGCTGGTCTATTTTTGTAGTAATGCTTTACTTTTCCATAGGTCTAACTCATTCTCAGTTGTTCCATTTGTAGAAGGCCAGCTGCCTTATTACACTTGTTGGTCTACTATGAACTCGCTCTTCCCTCTGTGTGACTTTCCCACCACTCCCAAAAGAACTCCACCGGCATGTCTGTGACATTATTGCCTTTCAAAATTCACAGACCACCATGCAAGGGGGCAGCAGAGCAGGGTAGGGGGCCAAGTATGTGGTTTTGACTGTAGTCCCTGGGCTCCAGCTGAGTGAGTTAAGGGGGCTTCCTCAGGACTCTCACAGCATTTCCCTCCGATAGCTGGGTAAATAAGATCTCATTACTGCTTATTGACTCATCTACTTTCCCAGCTCAGGTCCCCAGACTCTGCCAATTTAGTCTGGGGAATTCGGGCTTGAAACCAACAGCGGCGCAATTTCCTCAGCCCATCCTCTCCCAATCACTCGCAGTGAACCATAGAACCTGAGCCATATGGGGGCCGCACGTATTCACAATGGCATGAAGACGGGGAAGAGAGATGGTGGGTATGGAAAGAGGGGTACCCCCCTGCTATACCACCATGGCTTTCAACAAAATACTCGGTTTTCAGTATTCATGGCTTTTGGATGGATGTAATTTAGTCAAGTTTTGCATGTTTATGAAAAGGGATTATTTCACATGCTCCCATCTGGTATAATCCACATGGGAGCACTGTGCTTGAGTTTATCTGAATCTTAGTGTGTCACAGTGTTGAGAAGAGGACTTTTATGTTAGCACAAATTCGATTCACAATCAGTGCAGAACTTATTACAGATGCTGTCACAGCACTTCAGCAATATATGCATTTTACCACTTTTTGTCTATGGATCCAACGAGATGGGTGTGAAAGGTGAGTCTGAGGTTGCTGTTACCTTTAACCCCTTTCCTGCTG